>NC_090922.1:767982264-768681014 GCF_040938575.1 Ambystoma mexicanum
TTGTAACTGGTTTGCTGGTCTGACCACCTACTTGTTTCAGAAAGAGGCTTGGCAAACTATCCCCTTATATAGGGCCAAGCAACACGTTCCTGAATAGATCTTTATCCGGGAGGGATTTTTTGGGCCTTAAAAGATCAATCTTTACACCGTCAGGTTGTTTTTGTGACTTATCTGTATTTTCTTCTTGGAGGTAGCAGTGGGAGGGGAAGGGCATCAATAGGTGTGTGAGAAACCTGAAGGTACTCTCACATCCACTCCCCAGGGATCTTCTATTCAGGTGGCCAGGGAAGGGCCATCGCTTTTGGATCCTGACCCTAGGGGTGGACAGGCGATGGAGGATCACCTAAGTGCAGGGTCCTTGGGGATTGAGGAGAGGGTGCCTGAGTGTGAGATTTGGTACCACCCCTTTTCCAACCCTGATTTACCATACTCTCCCTCAGCCTTTATAGGATATTGCCATTCATATCCTGTCCTACCCTCTGAATCTACATCAAGTACTGGGATGAGGAAGAAGCCTCAAATAGTAATGCAGACCTCCCTTAGGAAACACAAGTATAGTACTGAGATGAAGAAGAGGGCTATAGAGGTATACCATTACTCAAACCAAACATTAATAGTGTCAGGCAAAGTCAGGCAATTGAGTCTGATACCTCACCCCTAGCAACCTATTATTGACTGGCAGCAGTAAAAAAGGAGAAAACCCATATAGCAAAGAGAATGTGTTGGGAGAGGAGTAGAAAGGAATCCAAGCCAAGATGTCATGGAGTGGAAGAATTCAGAATGCCAAGAAGCTGTGGTGAAGCAGAGAGAAGTTGTCTGCGGGAGCATGGCGAGAGAATTGAGCCCCAGAGAGCCAGCAGCAGTAGTAAGAGGAAGCCATGTGGGCAGGCGGTCCCTTACAGGTGGCTTCAGAGTGCTCGTTCCCCTTGATGGAGAAGCGACCGAGGAGTGACTAAGGACAGAAACCATGTGAGCAAAGAAGCGGCAAGATCCCACAGAGCGACCAGTGAGTTTCATGTGTTAAGAAACCCGGTGCGCAAGTGACTGGATACAGCATAGCGGAGTGGTCACGTGCAGTCTGCATGATGTCAAAAGTCTCTCAGAACGAATTCAAATCTCTCAATGAGCTACTGGACATGTTCAAACAGGAGGTAAGCTCCCTCGGTCCCAGATCAGTCATTCGGTTAAATACGATGTTTGGCATCATATGAACATCACTGTGAAGAAATGTATGTATACCTCGTATTGTAACAGGAGTCACTCACGGTTTGATAACTTTTGCTGTCCCATTCACTGGTAGAATGTACGACTGTCACAGATGGCCTCACCAACACACCAACACAGTGCAAGGGTATTTATTATGATAATTGACTAAGGGCTTACTAACGGTCAATTTCATGAAGGGTACTAGAAATCGGTAACCCCTACTGTCTAACAACTGACTGGCTGATCATAAGGGCAAATGCTCTTTTTTTCTCCCTGTCTCTGTCTCTGTCTCTCTCTCTCTTCTATCTCTGGGAGCAACCTGGGTGAATCCTAACCTACGTAACACGTTTTGTTGTATCCCCACTTGTCCCTGCCATACCCCACACTGGCCTGGAACACTGCTACCCCCACCCACCATTCCTGGCCCACCACCTCCCTGCATTCCTTGCTGGCCCCCAGCTCTCTTTGTCTGCCTGGGTCACAGAAAATGGACTTACAGGAGTTCCCTTTTGCTGTGTCTTGTCCCAGGTGGCCTCAATAACACATCAACTGTCAAGGAGAGTTTAGGGTTTTTATTAAAGAAATTGAAAGGTGGCTTACTAAGTGCTGTCCCTCTCTCTCTTGTCTACACCAGGCAGTTCCCTCTCTAGCCCATCCATTCCTCAAACCCCAGGATGGTCACTAGAGATCGGTAACCCCTACTATCTGAAAACTGGGTGGCTGGTCATGATGACCTAAAGCCAAACACTCTTTCTATCTCCCTCTGGGAACAATCTAGGTGAAATCTTAATCTAGATCCCACAGTACAATTGTTACAAAGATAGCTCCCTTCCAGACACTCGGGTCCCACTGGCCCTTTCCTTTCTTGCCCTTGTACTATGGGGTACCTTTAAACATGTCATCAGGGGCAAGGTGATTAGTAATGATATGGCACATAAGAAAGCTAGGAGTAAGCTAAGTGTTCCTTGCAGCAAGAAGTATCAGCTGGAACTACTACAT
Organism: Ambystoma mexicanum; assembly: GCF_040938575.1. Classification (NCBI taxonomy): domain Eukaryota; kingdom Metazoa; phylum Chordata; class Amphibia; order Caudata; family Ambystomatidae; genus Ambystoma; species Ambystoma mexicanum. The sequence goes on from NC_090922.1 coordinate 767,984,470, forward strand.
AGCATTACAGGGTCATAAAAGATCTACAGGAAATTAAGTGTGGCAAGGGTAGAGTTGAAATCTATAGTGAGTGAGGCAATACCATTCTCTTTGTTAAAAAACACGCAATTTAATTATACCTGCTTAAGTACGGCCAATAGGATCCTTGCATACACGTTGCTGACCCTCAATTCAGGGTAGATGTATTTCTTTATGTGAAATCTACAATCTGTGTGAGTCCCCCAGCACTGTTTTGCTGGACACCTGACTTTTTGACTAATTCGTCTAGGAGAATGCTTTCCTCCACCTTTCTGGCATCTAGATTTTACTAAAGCAGCACTCCACACCTTCAATGCAGTGTTGCTTCCCCTCCATTGTTTCTTTATTTTCCTGACTAGCTTCTAAAGTTAGCAGGGCAAGGGGATACTTTGTATACCTCATGTGTTTTATTCTTTGAGATCAGCACACCTCGCCTTAAGTGGAGTGCAGAGGGGAGACAATGGGCCTCATTACGAGGTAGGAGGTAGCCATGGTGCTATTAGCACCATGGCTGCCCCTTTACCGCATTCTGGGTCCGGGTTCTTGGAATAGGGACTTTACTGGTCATTCCAACCTTGGAGGACTCGGTAAGTCCCCATTCTGAGAACCATTCCCCATTCCCATTCGAGCCCCCATAGGGCTCAATAGGAATGGGGATGGAGCTAATAACGGGCCCGCTAATAGCAGGCCTGTTATTAGCTCCCTGGTCCCTTAGCGGCTCCTGCTAAGGGCACCTGGTAAAACCTAAGGGACCTCGTAATGCGGCGGTAAGGGGTTAATGGCAACGGCACCCTTACCGTTGCCATTAACCCCTTACCGCCAACCTCATAATGAGGCCCAATGTATCCCTTTTCTCACCTTTCCAGTAACTTTGTGTTATTGTGACAGGTCCATCTGTTCTGGCTGGTGGCAGATTACCTTTTGCACAATTTTTTGTGACCTCTTATCACAGGCTGTCTTTGCAGCTGCGGTAGGGAACACAAGGGACACCATTTACCCAAAACGAAGGTCTTACTTTTTTAAGCCATGAACATTATTACTTGTCCTTTGTGGGTCCTTCTTCTACCTATCTGGGTGGGGGAGGATGCTCTTGTTTCTTTGTCTTTGCCAGGTTTCCCTTGGAAAGCGTGCAAAGGGTCTCTGCGTGACTGTCAAGACAAGAAGTAGAGGAGGTGACCAAAACTCTCCTTTCCTTTGTCCTGCAATGTGCCTGACCAAAACCAGATCAGACTGGGAGGCTGGCTGGCCCCATTAGACAGCCATCTCCAAGTTTGAATGCTGAATGGAACATTATTGGTGGACTCAGCCGGTGTTCCTGGATAAATTCTGAGGCCCTGGAGCTGAAATTGAGAGTCAACCAGTGGAACAGAAGATTTCGAAGAAGAAGGACGAAGCAAGACGCCACTAGAATCTTCCAACAACCACCAGAGCCTGTTGATTAACCACTGCTGTCCTGAACTCCTCCTTCTGAGCGACAGGGAAGATTCGAAGAGGATGCCTTCCTCCCATGGACTAGTGGGCCTAACCAATCCCAAGAGGAACTACAATTTGCGTCCTCCCTGGAAGAGCTGCGACCTCCAAGGCCTGCAAACTCCCTACACCAGGGGTCTTGTGCTGTTCCTTTGTGCATCATCTCCGGAGGTGCGGCTTCGCCTGCAACTTTCAGGGCATCCTCTTAGACCTGCATCAACTTGAATTTGCTCCCAAAAGCCCCCTCACCAGAGGCGAGAACCGAGGGACCGAGAAACCGAGAAGAGTCGACCGATACGAATACAGCTACTCCACCAAGCCTGAAAAAGGTGCCAACAAGCCAGAACCGCAAAGATCGTTTGCTCGGCATCCATCTGCACAAGAGCTGATGCCAGATCCACCAAAGTTTCCTTCTCCTGTCGGCAAGACCGAGAAACCCATGGCCGTGTCTGCTGTCACCTCTCGGCTCAAACCCTGCTGCTGAAATTGCTTCTTCATTCTAAGATACTGTCTTCTTCCTGGTACAACTTACCTGCAGCTGCTTGCTTCATCCTGTGACTCAAGGGCTGCAGATACTTTTTATCTTGCACCCGCCCTAGTCCCCAAAGAGTTACATTGAGGTGGGTATCCCATTATCCTCTTGCTGTAAAACCACCTGCCCTAGGACAATGGTCCTTGGGCAGTCCTTCAGGGGGTCACGCTAACCTCCCTGAGCTTCTTTGTAATGTTGTTACTTACCTGAAACAGTAATGAATCCTGCTGGATACTATCTCTTTGAACACTGTACTGTATCTTTTCCCTGCCTAACCCCTGGTCACTGCTAACCCAATGACCCATTTGAACTTCGAGTGCCTCATACCAGATAGGGTTGGACTCTTAAAACAGGCTTGGTCAAAGTTGTCCAAAGTTATAAATAGTTTGAAAAGTTTGCCCATATGTTTCAAGTTGATTTATTATGTGATTTGATATCTTAAAAGCTATTCTAAACATCCTTACCTGTGGAAATCTATAGTCTAACGATTCTTGGAGTTGAAATCTCGGCCTCTCTTTCAATGGCTGACCAGGTCTCTCTTGCATGCCAAAAAGCTAATTTCAAACTGCAGACTCTCCGCAAAGTCCTTCCTTGTATTCCTGCTAAGTTCCACACTCTGCAGATTTCCTCCTTAGTCGTTAGCAATATTGACTATTGTAATGCCCTCTATCTGGCCCTTCCAAAACATCTTTTGCGGTGCCTCCAGCTGTTGCAAAATGCTGCAACCAGGGCTGTTCTTTGCCCTCCCTGTGGTGTTCATATAACCCGTTGATGCGGCATCTCCACTGGCTCCCTGTTGAGCCACGTATTAGGTTCAAGGCACTGTGCATTGTGCAAAAGGCCTTCTATGTACTAGGTGCCGAATTTCACCAGAACAAATTTGTTCTGTATATTCTCTCCAGGCCTCTTCGTACATAGGAACTGAGGACTATACAGCCCCCAAGGGTCAGGCTTGGTCGGATAGGTGGGCGTACCTTCTCGGTGGCTGCGGCTAAAGCCTAGAACCAGCTTCCTTTCTTTCTGAGCAGCATTGAGTCTCACTCATTGTTTCGTCGAGCATTAAAGACTTTTCTGTTTTAGTTCTTGTTCCTGTGGATTGGATGGACCTCCTCTATTTTTTTATATAACACTACAGTGTAATAGTGCTTTCTTGAACCGAGGTGTGCTCTAAGTTCTGTATACCTAGTACAGCCCTCCACCCCCTTAGACTAAGCCTGGTGGCTCGTCCATTGCTACCATACCTTTGGGTAGTTCGGCCAAACCTAAGAACTGCAACCTTGTTGACCCAAGGTGGGTGTTCCCAAGCTCTGTCAAGGACAGCAACCTTTGTAAAAAAAACCGTAACAATTTAATTACTGCTCTTAAGGATAAGATGGGCTGTATACAAATAGGTGAGGTGGACAAGCTTAATATCCGAAATTAGTGTTTTCTGTCTCTCTTCTCGGGTCAAGGCCTAAACTCTGAGGCTCAATCAGATTATTTATCAGGTATAGATCTCTCCCTGAGCTCTCCTGACATCTGAGTCCTTGGAAATTAAGATAGCATGTAAAGAAATAATACAAATCACCAAATATCGCAAGCTGAACAAAACCTCCAGCCTAGATGGGCTGAAGTATCTGTTTCTTTTAAAGTTTCAACAGATTCTGGCTCCCCAAGTGATTGAGTGAGCTTTCAAACAATTTTCAGATTTTGGGCTCAGTGATGACCTCAATGGGCGATTCCTCTCTATCTCATCTGGTGGAGCGGACAGGAACGCCCACCTGTGCACGTTATACCACTCCTTAGTGAATTACAACTACAATTCCCTTATCTATTCTAAGGTTTTGGCCAACCACTGAGCACCAGTACAACAGCCTAGTACCAGTAAAACAGGGCTAGTGGTTGACCACCAAACGCATTGTAACACCAGACAGGTCATCAATGTCTTGCATATTGCCAATTGCAAAGTATACACATTTGCCCTCTTCTTGGCTGATGCGTAAAAAGCATTTCAGTAAATGGACTTTAAGTATCTCTATCTGGTTCACCATAGGGTTGGCTCTGAACCTACATGTATATGGTTCATAGCAGTGAATTGTGTTTGTCCCCAAGTGCACATTATCAGGAATGGCTCTATTTCAGCCCTCTTTAGGATCTCTTGTGTGACTAGGCTGATATGAGGGTAAGAAAGAGAATGCAAGGGAGGATGAACCAAGCGACAGAACTAAAGAAAGAGTGAGTGAGGAGACAGAATCGAGGTGAGGGAGCACCATGAGACTGCATGAGAGGGAGAGCAAAGGGAATAGTAGGCATAAAGGTAAGAAACAAAAAAAAATGTAAAGTCAAGATGGATGGGAAAGAAGTGATACAGAAGGAACAGGAAGGAGTGACAAAGACATAGGACACTAAATAGTAAGTGAATGAAGGAGAAAATGTATCAAGAATGCAAGAAAGAATATGAGTACACAAAAGGGAGTGTGAAAGAGTGAGATAGAGTACAGACCAGCTATCCAAAGGAGGGAGAGAGGGAAGAGTGACAGAACAGAGGAAGGATAGAAAGAACAGAGGAGGGAGTGTGAATAATGTAGAGATAGTGGAGAGGGAGCTAGGGAAGGAGAGTAATGAGGAGAAAAGAAGGCAGTGTAAATTAAGAATCAAAAACGAAAACGACATATGTTCTGAGCAAGCCTGTTCCATGCTGTGTAAATTCCATCCTTCGTGATAAGTCTTGGGATATTTTAAATTTGAAACATATGCTCCCTCCCATCCACCTGCAATGAAACAATATGAGACAAGCGGTTCGATTAGCTGGCTTCGACTCCTCTTCAAGCCTCCTGCCGCAGAAGCATACTACTCAATTCTCATGGTGTTCTCCTCCTTGGTACACATTTTCACCCTCGCAAATGTCTTGAACTCAATAGGATAGCCCATGAAAGCATCCAGGGTTGTCCTCTGCTTCAAGGCTAAATAGGTTTAGTGGTATATATTAGAGTGGGTGAAGGTGGCATCTTGGCATGCCATCACCCACAAGCAACCCCTGGGAAAGGGGTTGCTTGACATACCACATGCTTGCCTTTCCACATGCCAGCTAACTCTATGACTAGGAATAGGTGGGAGAGGGGGGAGCACCTGTAAAAATGTTTCTTCAAGGGGGGGCTGGAGGGTTGTTGGCATAAGAATGTTTGAAGACCACTGCCCCATGATGAATCTGGAGGCTTAACTGCTGGGCTCAGCTTTTAGGTGACCTACACCTCCAATGATTAGCCTCTTTGTTAATCTAAATAGCCTCTGAATTGTGGTGAAAGATACATATAATGACACAGCTATCCAGCCTCCTCGGGGAGAGGGGTCAACATCGCAATGGGTTTAATGGCCCCACTAACTACCAGCTTTCAAAACTGCATTCCAGCCCCCCAAAATACTGACTTTGACTCTGTCTCTGTGATTGGGACAGCGTCACCATCGGAAACCTTGACGGCACAGGTAAATTGGATGTATGGTTTTCAGGAATATATTTCAAGGAATATGGTTCTAAGGATCGTAATGGAATGCCTAGTGAACTGTTTAAACATTTTCACTCTGATGATTTGATTACTGCTGGGGCGACAGCGTGAAGAATTACTATAACATTGGGGGCTCATTTTAATTTGCGCCATATCGTAATATGACGGTGGGGATCTGGTTGCTTTGCACTCAGGCGTAGCCAGGTCCATGCCACCAGATTTTTGTCATTTGCACGGTGGAGTGAAAAGGCAACATATACGCGTGTATGGCAATGTTTACAATGGATCCCTATGGGGTTTGCCTGCTTTCTGCTTGTGCAAAAAGACAGCGGGGCCCATAGGGATCTCCAGCATTGGCTCCATCATAAACATCCATGCCAGCGCAAATGCTGGAGCATTTGTATGGTGGATAGGAAGAAAGGCATTGGAAACGAACATGGCATTCCTTCCCTCCACTCCACCATACAAATAATTGAAAATGTGGCGTGGGGTGAATGAAAGGCGTGAAAGCCTTACTCAAGGCTTTCACGCCTTTCATTCACCTTACACCACTACTGAACATGAGTTCCACTGTGCTTCCTTATGATCGGCTGGTCTTTTTAGTTGAGGTGCACACTGTTAGAGGTCATTTGGGCCTTGTGAAAGTGGTTCATGTAGGTATGTGATAGCATACTTGTTGTGGCCTCTGTCAGAGCAAAGGGATTGTGGCAATTGAGTGCAAGGTACTATGTTGCTTAGAAGATTCACCGTTTTAAGTGTTAGGTTTATTCATTTAACATGCATTTCTCATCACAGGAACAACCATTTTGGCAAACGTTAGATTGTACTATGGACCTTTTAGGCTAGTACATGTAGCTACAGTTACCTACGGCAAAGTTATCTACTTGTCTTTGGATTGGTGGGAGTTGCTGGCCAAAGTTATACGTTGCATATGGTATATGTTACCTGATTAGGTTTTGATGACTGCTTACTGGGTTCATTGCACAGCAATAAATAATGGGAAGAGGGAGTGTGACTTTCTGTGGGTTGTGCTTGCTGGAGAAGATTTTGCTATAACTCAGGGGGCCATGCACTGACAATGTACTACCTTCTGTGTGTGTGTTTGCTGAGGTGTTGGCCACCTTATGTTTTTATTACATTTCTTATTGTGATTTGGTTTTCACATTTAAATCTTACACAAATATACAATAATACAAACCATACATATATCTTCTTCATCGGTAAAATGCTCATAACAATGAAATACAAACATGTATTGGTTAACTCAATAATACAGCACCTACTCCCATGTCCTGACACCATATGATAATCTTCTGCAGCTGAAGGGGTGTGGCAGGTAACTGGATCACATAGGGCACTATGTTGTTTGCAGAGCAGATGCTTGAAGCTTGTGGTGTGCATCTTATTTATATATGGCTTTCCCACTAGAGGTGGCTGGAATGATTTGTGGGGTCATTTATCCCTAGTTGGTTCCCGAAGTATGCGCGGACCTTGCTGTCTGAATGAAGCTTGCTTGGCAGCGAGTTGTGGTTGGTTCGGTATGGATCTGTTGGCTTGGGTAAGGTATCCTGTTTACTTGGGTTGAGAGTTGTCACCCTCTCATCTGTTAGCCTCATCACGACCCTGCCGGTCCGGAAAGAACGGTGGTGGTAAAACCGCCACCACCATTCTTTCTGGACCGGCTGATTAGGAGTCCTGCAGGCGGGAGGTGTCACTCCCGCCAGGTCTGACATAGCGGGTTTAATACCACCTGCCTGCAGGCGGACATGGAAACACTGGCTCTGTCAGAGACGGAACTGGTGTTTCCATGGTCCCCATCCCCATGGAGTCCTATTGGACTCCTTGGGAATGGGGACTTACAGAATTCCGTCTCCGGAATTCCCGGGTCACCAGGGTCATAATACCCCGGTAATTCCGGGAATCACGGAGGGGGAATGGTAAAACGAATCTGGCGGTAACCTGCTGGTTTTTCGGGCACGGTTATCGCCAGACTCGTAATGAGGCGTGAGAGGTGGCAGGGTGCTGAGTTGGTCCTACTGCCACACAGGCTTGTGCTTTGGGCGAGTACGCGCTTAGGGTGCTAGTCTCTGGGTGGAGTGATGCTCAGCACTGTTAAGCATGTCACACAGTGTTGGTGAAGTGCAAGATTCCCCTAGGGGGAGTGGAAGTGATCATTGTGCGCTGCAAAAGTGATGTGAAGACCTTTTGTTTCAGGTAGTGGGTTTTTATTGGTAGAGTGTCGATATAGAGCGGTATGGAGCGGTTATATTGTTCTATCTCTTGCTTGCATGAGTCTCTTTTTCATGTACTTCATTTTCAGTGATAAGCGGGGGAGATGTGTTGTGTTGTGTTATGATTTCTTCCTGCCTTGTCTTCTCTGCATTCATGGTGAGGTCATAACAGTTCTGAGTGTAGAATGTGGTGTGGGTGCTGAATGCTGAGTCTTTTGTTTGACAGTTGGAGAGTGGCTGACTGAGTGAGAGGGTATGCCGGTGTATGTCTTCTCTTTACTTGTGTCTAGTGAACCCATGAAGCTTTCCTTTTGTAAATGGGCTTCTGGTCATCTCATTAAGGACAGCATGCCAAGATGTCACGCAATATGGCCGAACAGCTTCTCTGTGTCAAGGGCTATCATGGCTGCTGGAGTATGGGGTTTATGCTCAACATCTACTGGGTATAAGATTTGTCCACCAATTACAAAGCCCAAACTATGTATTCCTATAATATTTGGAAGAATACATCGAGTATGTTTGCCAATATTTGAGGGTACTGTTTAGAATCTTCGTTCAGGAGTGCAAATTGTTGGTAGGAGGAGCATAGAGCAGGGTCCGACCCACATTTATGCCGGACCGGTCTTTGGCTTTCCACACAGTTTGGGATATGTTTAGTGAAAGTTTCATATAATGATGCTGGAAAGCAATCTGGTTCTGGAGCTTTACTAAGTTTGCTGGTTCTTTAATGCTAAGAAAGATCAGGTGTTCTAATATGGCATTGGGCCTCATTACGACCTAGGCGGTAAGTTACCTCCTGGGCCGTGACTTTACCACCATGGCGTAAACTACGTTTACGCCATGGTGGTTGGCGGACTTACCGCCCCATTCCGACCTTGGCGGGGCGGTAAAATCCCCAATCCCCATTTACCCTTCCCCATTCCCATTTTTGCCCCATAGGGCATAATGGGAGTGGGGAAGGCGTTAATTACGCCACCGTAAATTACGGTGGCGTAATTAACTCCATGGTCCCTTAGCGCCATGGATTTTAACACCTGCTAAAAGCAGGTGTTAAATCCGCCATGGCGCTAAGGGACCTCGTACTCAGGCGGTAAGGGTCGGCGCTGTTTACGCTGCCGTAAACCCCTTACCGCCTGGGTCGTAATGAGGCCCATTGTCATCATCTTGCACAAGAGGTAAAGGATACTCTTTTAAAAAGTCGGATGTTCCATCCCCAGTAACAGGTTCTGTGTAGTAGAGACAGGAATAATAGTCCCTGGCCTAAGTCATTTTGTCCCTTTCTTTGATGGCGAACATGCCATTTCCACATCAGATTCAGGCCCGGCTCCAGGAATTTTCATCTGGGTGGGCCAGGTTTTTGATCGGGGGGCCCAATTTCTATTGTGTCTGGGCGTATGAGTACCCTAAATAAAGTGCTGGCATGAATCCAGATTTCCCAGATCTGTGATCCAGAAGAAGACGTCTTCCCATATCCAGACGATAATACATTTGCACCGCTCTTTAAAAACAGCACAGAGCAAAGAGAAACTAGGAAAATAGTGTTGCAACATCAATCTACCTATTTTCCCTTTCCATCTGCTCCTCCCGTTTCTATTATATCCACTTCTTCACCTTTCACACCCAATCACATTCCATCAGGTCAGGTCCCCCTTGACCACCATTCCCATTTACCTACAATCCCACCTACCCCAAAAACCCACATCATGACTTTCTTGGGCTGGCTAGGGAGAATCAAGGGTGGTGCTTCCTCCTCCTCTGCGATGATTGAGCAGCGAGGCCCCCAGTGTTTGTCCCATCTCAGATGGTGTGCGCCCAACAATGCCATCCTAAACACTGTGGCTACTCCCAGCAGGCCCCGAAGGAGGTGCTTGTTGTCCCGCCATCTAGTGGTAAAAGACAGCCCCGACTCTTCAGAATGCTGAAGCAAGGAATAGGACATCTTGTTTCATACAAAATAACATTTCAAAGCAAACCATTTTATTTTTAAAGAGCACTTTAATTGAGTTGAGTGGACGAGGGAGTGGTAGCATGCAGGAGAGAGAGCTAGGGTTGGGGGGAGTGGCATCAATAGGCAGACAGTGCAGTTTGAGGTGTTTCCAGCTTACTGGTATCGCTCCCGGTGGGGCTTGGCAGGGAGGAGAGGCCCTTACTCCCCTGCTATGCCCCTGTACATCATTGTCCGGTACATACTGTTTTCATGCTGGTTATAAAATATGTAATTGTCCATGATGGCTTTTTGTTTGATTTTGACTTTGATTTGCTATTCAATTTCCCAATTTTGTTCAATACATGTGGGCTGATATTTTCAAAAGAAAGTTGCGTGTGTGTTCTTGGCAGGTCCTGGCACATGCACAGCTCATCTATTAAACCGCAAGTGAGCCTTTTTTAAAATTGCTAATACTCCTAGAGGCACCTAATTTTGCAGGTAAGGGACCGTGTGATTAAATTATTTGTCTAGGATCACACACTTTGGTTAAGCCGTAAAGCCAGAATTTGGGACTCGCTTGAAATTTAGATATTTGACCATGCATCCTCCAAGCTCAAGTTGGTACAAATATGTGTTGAAGTTTGGTTTTGAATACCTAAAATAGTACTACATTTTATACAATTACTTTAAAAAGTCACATGATAAATGAACCTGACAAGGTCATCATTGTAGAAACGTTTTGATGAAAAAGAGTAAGGGAATCATTTTGTTTTCAATCCTAAATTGCACCACTCCTGTTTGCAGTTTTTTTTTGCAAAAGGGCCCCTCCATGCAATTGTAATTGTTTCCACCAAGTATTGGTAAAGTAAAGCAGAAAACACTTGCAAATATTGCCTTTGATCTTCACTGTTCCACTGTGTCTGGAAAAGTGTACATCCCACCTATAATTAACGATTGTGGGAGCCATCCACAATGGTTTCTTTTGGAATCTGCCCACTTTTACCAGTGTGTAAAAGTCTGGCGGATTCCATACAAATCCATTGGTTTTGGACCAACATAAAAATACATGCTGGTGGGAAACCAATTGGATTTGGCAGGGGACCTTTAAGAGCAGGCAAACTTGTTGAGTCTGATATGCTCTCCAACTCCGCCTGCCACATCATCTAAATTCCTGCAGTGCATAAAAAGTGGTGATAAATACTTTTTAGTGCCACTTTTTGCACTTCGCTTGACTTGGAAAATGATCCACTATGATTTTAGCTTTATTTTCCCCACCCTTAATGATAGCCTACAAACTCCAGCATAGGAATTAATGAGAATTTAAAAGAAATCTGAAAAGACACTAAGTGAAATTAAATGCATGACAAGGTCATTGTTTCACACAACATGTACTGAATCCCCTTAATTTCTGATCACCCAAAGTAACACATTATAACATTTTAAGAAAAAAGTACCACAGCAATGGTCACTTCCAGTTACCGTTTCACATCTCTAATCACTTCTTGTTGTAAATAATCTTCCTCTGAGACACATTAAAAAGATAAGACCGCACTGGAAGGGTCTGCGCATCCCTGGCTGTTTGTGTTTCAGGGGAGAGAGACATAGCAGAGGGAAGGGCATGGGCATGTGCCCTTTGTCCAAATGTTAAATCCACCTCTGATTGCACTCTTTAGGACATATTTAAATACTACTTTTTACTTTTAAAAGATGTACACCTTTTATACTTTGCCCACAACATTAAAGAAAATGCTCTTCTCTTGAGTTATTTTCCAGGTGTTTATGATTAATCTTCTAAGAGGCAAATGCTTATTTGTATTTGTATTTATTAAATGTTATATAGCGCTTTAATCAAAAGCGCTTTACAAAAGAACAACATAAATACAATAGAAGCAGTAGGTACAAGAAATGAGCCAAATTATCAAGAACAGTAAGTAGAACAATTTGCCGAGATCAAAACATTGTGAACTTGGGTAGGGATGCTAAGGGAGGAGATAGTAAAGAATTTTCAGGAGGGGGGATGAAGCAGGTAGGATTTTAAGGAAGAGCGGAAGGAAGAGAAAGAAGAGATAGAGCGGATGGGGAGAGGAAGAGAGTTCCAAAGGAGAGGGGCAAGGAGTTGGAAAGATCGGAAATGGGAATGGGCACAGGGAGGGACAGCGAGTAGGAAGTGGTCAGCGGAACGGAGGGCGCGAGATGGAGAGTAGAAAGAGACGAGGGAGGAGAGTTAGGGAGGGGCGAGATCATGAAGGGATTTAAAGACAAGACAGAGGAATTTGAGTTGGGAGTGAAAGGAGAGCCAGCCTAGAGAGGAAAGCGAAGAGGAGATGGAGTCGTGAAGAGAGAGGGAACAAAGAGTGCGGATTGCAGAATGGTAGAGGGATTTAAGGGGGCCAGATGAGAGGAAGGGAGGCCAAAGAGGCGAGCTAAGCAGTAAAAGAGACGAGAAAAGATAAGGGAAGAAATTAGAATTTGAAGGTGAGGGAGGAACGGATTTTGCAAACATTGTAGAGGTGGTAGCGACAAGCACGTGAGGTAAGAGAGATATGGTGGGTAAAGGAGAGGTAGGAGTCGAAGTGGAGGCCTGGATTACGGGCAGTGGCAGAGAAGGAGAGCTCAGTAGGAGGAAAGAGGATAAAAGGAGGAGGAGAGGGGGGAGGAAGGGTGTTGCTAGGAAAGAATAAAACTTCTATTTTGTCAGTGTTAAGGGTGAGAGGGTGAGAGGACATCCAGTTTTTGATAGCGGTGAGACAGGAAGAGAGTTTGAGGTGAATGTCAGGTGTAAAGGAAGAGAAGGAGAGGAAAAGCTGGGTGTCGTCAGCGTAGAAGTGGTAAGAGATACCAAACGAAGAGATGGTAGGGGCAAGAAAGGAGGTATAAAGTGAGAAGAGGAAAGGGCCAAGGACTGAGCCTTGGGGGACACCAAAGTCGAGGGAATGAGTAGGGAAGGAGCGGCCACCCCAGGAGGTGGAAAATGAGCGGTTGGAAAGTAGGAGGAAAACCAGTTGAGGACAGAGCCATTGAGGCCAAAGGAAGAGAGTGTTGAGGAGTAAGGGGTGGTCAACAGTGTCAAAGGCGGCAGAGAGGTCAAGGAGAATGAGTATGGAAGAGTGTTTGGAATAGCGAGCAGTGAGGAAGGAATTCAGAACCGAGGTGAGAGCAGTTTCAGTGGAATGTTTGGGGCGAAATCCAGATTGGGTAGGGGGGAGGAGAGAGAGGTGGGATACGAATGCAGAAAGTTGGGAGTAGAGTAGATAAGATGTACCAGGAGCTGAGAGAGGAATGGTAAAAGAGAGATGGGATGAAAGTTGGAAGTCTGAAGGGGGTTAGCAGAGGGTTTATTTCAGGCTAGGGATGATAGTAGCATGTTTGAAGGCAGAAGGAAAGGTAGTGGTAGTAAGACAGATGTTGAAGAAAGAGGTGAGGGTAGATTGGGGGGTGGTAACAATCCCCCCAACCCACTGTCCTCCCCATCACTTGTGGGTCCCACAGCAAATGATTTCCATTTCCGGCACTGCCTAAACACCCAGCACCCATGATTTACATCATACTTTCCAAACAAGGCCCACAAAACACATGGGGCCTCATTACGACCCAGGCGGTAAGTTACCGCCTGGGTCGTACCCTTACTACCATGGTGTAAACTACGTTTACACCATGGTGGATGGCGGATTTACCGCCCCATTCCAAGGGGAGTGGGGCGGTAAATCCCCATTTCCCATTTTACCCTTCCCCATTCCCATTTTTGCCCCATAGGGCATAATGGGAGTGGGGAAGGTGCTAATTACGCCACCGTAAATTACGGTGGCGTAATTAGCACCATGGTCTCTTAGCGCCTTGGATTTTAACGCCTGCAAACAGCAGGCGTTAAACTCACCATGGCGCAAAGGGACCTCGGAATCAGGCGTTAAGGGTCGGCGCCGTTTACGGCGCCGTTAACCCCTTAACGCATGATTCGTAATGAGGCCCATGATGTGCACTGTTTGCATGCAAACTCTGTTAAGTTATTCAAACAGTATGAGGTTACCAATTCAGTACTTACCAGTTTGAATCATAAAAGGTTCTGACAGAGTAGACTAGGCTTTCACACAGACAAAGATACATTCTTTTAAAAAAATGTTTTAATACATTCTCTTTAGGTCAGAACCTCACTGGCAAGTATGCATGAGAAGAAGATCTGAAACTAGCCCATACTTGCCATCCTAGCTTCGTCATTTTCATGTACAGCCTTATTGGAGCAAAGCTGTATTTCTTAGGCATAGCAAACAAGGCACCCACATCTGGGCGTATACATTTTCACTTAGGCAGACAAACTAAAATCAACATGCATTGGCAAGACCAACATCTTGAGCTTTCGATTAGGCATGGATAGGTATTTGCCAGGCACTGCCATAAAGGTACCACCTTGCCATAATAACAGCTAGGAAACTGTCTGAGTACCTGGGCATATGATATCAGTGCCTCTCGTTTGTGTGACTGCCTATTAGCCATGGGGGATTGGATGAGCGCCAGTTGGCTTAAACATAACGGAGATAAAAACGGAGGTCCTGGTTGTGGGATCCTTGGCCACCTCTGACTCCTGGTCCTCTTCCTTTTGGCTTACTTCAATGGGTGCTTTTCCCACTCCGGTGACAGTGGTAAAGAACTTGAGAGTTTATTTGTTTGTCGGCATCACTGTCTATGGCCTCAAAGGCGAGTGCGGTATGTCAGTCTGGTCACTTCTTGCAGCGGGTTCTCAGCAAGATTCTGCCTTTTCTCCCATCTTCACTTTGTCCACCAGTGGTCCCCATCTTGTTTCTAGCAGGATCGATTACTGCAATGCCCTTTATTTGGCCTAGGCAGTTGGTCTTATCCATCGGCTACAACTGCTCCAGAATTTAGCCGCTCAGGTTGCTACTGCAACTCCGTATGGTTCTCACATCAGCCCGGTATTATGCCGTTTGCACAGGCTTCCAGTGCAACAGCTGATAGCCTTTAAATCGTTATGTATTGTTCATCGGGCCGTATATCAAGTTGGCCTAGAATTTCTCCTGGTAAGTTTCAGCCCTATATTCCCCATCAGACTCTCCCCTCTGGTAGCAATGCTTTGGTCGTGGTTCTGAAGTTCCGCCTTCAGAGAGTTGGTGGTCGGGCCTTTTCTGTTGCAGCGGGCAAGCTTTGGAACAGCCTCCCCATTAAGCTTAAGTCTTTAGAGAACCATCTTAACTTCCGTCGGCCACTCAAAACGACTCTCTTCTGCTGACTTCTCTTTCCTTTTCTCTAGCTACAGCTTGTGTTTCTCCTCGCACCAAGATGCCCTTGGGTGTAAGTGCACGCTATAAATCCACCTAACCTAGCATAACAGTGCCTGGCAAATATCAATCTAATACCTATGCACAAGCCAACGCTGTTGGCTTTGTGATTGCTTATTTTAGACAGGACTCCAGTACAAAGAACAGAGGCATTTACACAGATATTGCTTATGAAATCAACTTTTTTTTTATCACACCAGGAGCTCATTTACAGGGGCAATTAAGTAAAAAAACACCCAAGAGAATGCTTAGCTATAAAATGGGCAGGTCCTATACAACACAAAGATTGGTGTTACTTTGTGATAGAGATTGCTCAAAGAGTTCCCAAAGGGTACGTTTTGGCAGCGAGGGGCGGGCAGTTGGTAGTAATGCCATAGGCATTCACATAGCTATGGCTAGTGATTGAGTGGGCAAATGACCAAACACGCCCATAGGATGTGTGTTTCTCCTCAAATCCTGTCTCCATCCTATCTGTGTTCCACTGAAAGAGTTATAGCTTACTCTTTGTAGGCAAAACTAAAAAAGGATGGATGTAAGTCTTAGAATTAATCATAACCACTGGCATTGCTCTGGTCAACCTTCCATGGCATTGTCTGCAAATCAGCCTTGGCCCTGCCACTAATGTGAGCAGTCTTCCCCAAAGTGTTCGACTGCTAGACCACAAGGCCTAAAACTGCCCGTGGTTGCGTGTGTTCCAGTGCAGAGGGTAGATGGCCCAGCAATTGAGAATGAAATGCACCTTTTGGTGGCAGAACCAAGAAGCATTTTCTAATGCCTCATTCCCCTCTGTAATGGCACAGACATACTAAAGAATTATGGCATGAAATGCTGCGCAGAGCAATGATAGTGATAATGTTTAATTGAAATCCTTGTATATCACTTTTTGATGTTAATCCTCTCCGCTCTAGAATTGCATTTTTGTTACTACCAACTTTATTTTCGCACTTATACTTAAGTTGTTATTGAAGCAGAATATATATTTTCAATGTAATTTGTAAGGGACCACCTTCTGCAGACATCTGTGTGAAACAACATCATGTGTCATCTATTGTTTGATATAGTTAAACATTTAATTAAGAATGATGTGAAAAAACACTATTTTCCCATAAAAAATAAACATACTTTAAATTACAGAAACCAACTTTGTGATTTTAGGTTTGAGAAAATAGTTGTAGGCCTGCTTAAGTAAGTGTGCTTGAGTATGCTCCTCACTTAGAGGTGTGAATGGCCCTTCATCTCCCTGGTCGTTTGTGCTTTCATGTCTGTGAGGCATAGATCATTGTCCAGGGCAAGCAAACACATCCTGGCCGGGCTTCCTGCAGTGCAGCCTCTCAGAATGCTAATCTCTCAGAGGTTCCTGCTGCACGTGTAGAGTGAAATGCCACCCACACCCAAATCCCCCACTCCCTTGGGTCCCACATTCAAGGCCTCCATTGTAGGGGGGGGGCATGGAGTGGCCTTGGGAGGGCCTGGCCCCTTGGCCCCCCTGCTAGAGCCGGGCCTGATCAGATTACCCCAATATGGTTTGACCTAATCCTGGCCTTTAATTTACAGGCCAGTGGTTTACTGTCTTCATTGCCAAATTCATCGCAAGAAAATAACAAATTACCTGCCAATAAGTAAGGTTTGTTCTGATGGAGAAGTCCAGAGGTTCCTCATATTAGCTAAATATCTTATAGCAAACATGGGGCTCCATACGGTTCTACATTGGCTCTACTCAGTTTCAATCAGCACCCGTGACACAGAACGTGATGTCAGGGGCTTTGTTGTCTGGCAGGATCAGAACACACATGCTTTCCACAGGGAAAGAATAACCCTGGGGCCAGTCTGATGGTCTACAGTTTCAGTAGGTTGATGTTTTCCATGCCTCCACTGGGGGCTATAGTCCGTTCACCCCAAGATTGTCCAGGTGAGGGCCCCATCCTTTCAGGGAGGCATCTGCGACCACTTCCATATGAGGCCAAGCGTGCATTAAGGGCTCCTGACCCGTTATATTCTCTTACTGGGCCAGCCACAAAAGGTCATATGATACCCAGTCCAGCACCTGGAATATGTCACCCTGATAATTATACCACTGCCAACAAAGCAGCTAATGGACTGGGTCATGCACAGCTGAGCCTTGGGCACCACGAAGATGCAGGATGCCATGAAGAACATAAAAAGAAAAAAGCTGATGTCGGGACCAAACTCTGGGCTCAGAAAGGACAAACCATCTGTCCTCAGAGGGGAGAGCCCTGCCTGAGCAGATGTCCAGAATGGTTCTGAAGTTGGGCATATGGGGTGGGTTCACACAAGTCTTCTTAAAGATCAAGGAGAAATGAAAACTCTGTTTCAGACAGCAGGTGTGGTGCAAGTGGGCCGAATACGTCAATCATCTGGGTAGGGAAAGATGTAAACTTTGACAATGCCGAGAAGAGCAGTCGAAGCCACTAGCAGCCTGGTGAAGACCCTAGGAGAAGAAGACTGTGCAAAGGGAAGCGTTAGATGGGTAGACTCTTGAGGGATCAGGTCTTACCTCCAGTAAACATACAAGACTTCTCTCCCAATACTCCGGTGGAGGGAGAAGTGAAATCCACTCCACCAAAAAATCAGGCAGAAAGTAAAGCCAAGATGCCAACAGCTCACCAGAAGGTCTGCAGTTCAAGAGGAAATAATGCAACATCCTACAAGGGAAAACACAGACGCATCAATGCCACTTACTCCACTAGCAGTCTGTACTTCCACACAGAAAACACCTACCTGGTTTTCTCCTCCTCCTTACTCCGATCTCACAGGGAAGAACTGGTTACAGTTTCCATAAATCGGGAGACTGCACATTGCTCCTGAGCAACAAGTCCAAAATGTCTGCAGGGGCCTGATAGCCGATGACACAAGGACGCCTGTGAGAAGGAAGGAGATCCAGCAAACAAGGAAGCCAGAAGCTGGTTTCCTCTTGATCTTCCGAGCAGTTGCAAAGGGTGGTGAAGAAGCAAATCCAGGAAAGTAAAAATCAAAACGGAAAAACAGACAGACTTGGACTAGTTCCAAACGAAGGTCACAGGAAACACGACAGACATGGACTTAATGCTCAAGGCATCACATCAAGAAAGAAGCAACCAAACAAAAGTCAGGCAAACACACGATTCCAGGAGAACAGACAGCAAGCCAACCAAGGAGTAGTACAAAACAAGCAATCAAGAGGTCTGGTAACAGCAATAATCAGAATAACAACAAGAACGACATTCAACAAAAAGTAGAGAAGCATCAGCCCAGCATTCTCAGAGTTCTTCTATAGTCTGGATTCCCAAGCCTGACGGCATCCTGCAGATGCCATTGACTACCCGAATGTTGCTGTTGTTACAGGTCCCTGTGCCTTTAAGACACACAAGGGGTGGGAAGCGAAGGGAAAGGGCAGAGTTTGAGGAGGAACGGAGGGTCCTATAAAGTTCGGGAAAGAGGCATTAAAGTACAGTTGTCCCTCCAGCACGGTGTTGCGTCCTTCTTTGGGGAAACCCAACAACTGGTGATGAGGATCCTCATCTGCGCACCAGCCTCATACTCCAACTCCAGGGTGGTGATCCCACCAGTGCTCCTACACGTCCAAGTACACCTGGCGATCCTGCTGCATGCCTAATCCATGGCAGTCCACCTCCTCCCGCATTGCTGTGATCCCGCCAGCAGCTTCTGCTTTGACGGCAGTCCATCAGTCCAGAACACAGGGGCTGTTGGGGGTTTGTCCTGACTCCCATCTATAGCCATAAGCCCCCAGTTCCCAAGGACTCACACCACACACATTCCTTTAGTCTCGGGCATTCCCGTCGCACTGACGCGGCCGGGAATGCCCCCTTTATTTATGCTGCACGCAGCGGTGTGCAACGTCACGCGCCGCGTGCGCGTCCCTTCAAGGGGCAGCGCCACACTCCTCCTTTTTCGGGAGGACCAACAAGAAACACTTTAATAATACACACTGCAAATCAAACAACTCTATTTAACTCAACACTTCAAACAGTTTCCCCACACACCCCTTTATTATCAACCACCCGGGTCCCCTTACTCAACAATCCCCGGACTCAGGTCGATCAGACAAATGTCCCAGCACGTAATCGCTGAGGTAAGCGGGCTTCGCTCGCCCAACCCTCTGGGGTACCTCCCGCTTACCTCCGGCATAGGTAGTCTATCCGCCGGCGTTCCCCTGACAGGGGACTCAGGTGTGCTGGAGGGGCCTCCTCCGTCGTCAGGCATCTCCATTAAGTCTGGTTCCGGGGTGGGTTAGTTCTCGGGTCCCCCAGCTTCTTGAAGAAGCTGACATTCCGGGTAACAGCGGACCTTCTGTCCGAGGCAGTCACCATAGACCCCTTGACGGCCACAACGTCCAATGGCTCCGGCTCGTAAGGAAGGGAGAGTTTTCCATGGGGGTGTCTGTTGCGGATGAGGACCTCGTCACCTGGCTCCAGCCGCTGCAGGTGGAGCCCTCTTCGCTCGTTCTCCTGCTCGATCCTCAACTGCCTCAACTGCCGGTCCACCTCGACCTGTTGGTTGTCGATTACCCCAGCTCCTTCTCCCTGACTTCGGGTATCAGACCCCTCGGGCAGCACTTGAACGAAGCCTCAGCCGGAGCCACCCCTGTGGACGCATGCGGGGTGGTGCAGGACACCCGCAGAAACTGATAGAGGGCTCTCTGGAGGGACTGTCCCTGCTCTTGAGCGATCCTGAATGTCTTGTTCAGTGTCCTCATTAACCTTTCGGCTTCACTATTTGCCCTCGGCCACAAGGGGGTTATCTTCCGGTGCTGTACCACGCAGCTCTCCAACTCTGAGAACCGTTCACTCTGGAAGGGCGCCCTGTTGTCAGAGCACAGCGTGTGGGGGAAGCCATGGGCCGCAAACACCTTCTCCACGGCCACCACCACTTGTTCGAAGGCCACAGAGTCCACGAACTCCACCTCCGGATACCTTGAGTACTCATTGACGATCACTAGGAAGTGAGTGCCCATGGTTGTTGATCCGAAGTTCGCATGGACCACTTCCCAGGGTCCTGTGCCCCGAGGCATTGCCTCAATGGCGGGTTCTCGCTGTAGGGAAGATGCAGCTTGACACCAGACACAAGCCGCCACGAAATCGTCCACCTTCCTCTCCAGTTCAGGGAACCAAACCTTCAGTCGTAGCCTGGCCTTGGTCTTTGCCGCACCCTGGTGTCCATGGTGGGCGAGGGTGATCACGTCCTTTACCTTGGACTGAGGGACTACTATCCGGTCATCTCTGAGCAGCAGGCCTGACGCTGAGAATGACAGTTCCTCCCTGACCTTCCACAGCTGCTCCAGTCCCGTCTTGGCCTCTTGAGTCTGCCCCGCCAAGGATTCCAGCTCCGACTTCCAGGAGCCTTGCTGCATGGAGTGCTTTAGGATTTGGAAGCACTCATCTTCGGCAGCAGCAGCCTCCAGTTCAGCCATGGGCATTGCGTTGGGCGTGGCCGCCTCCACCACCATTCGGACATGATCATCGGCCTCCTCAGCACATGTGTCATATTCTACTCCCCCATGAGATCCCGGGTGCCGGGAGAGATAGTCCACTCCGTTGTTCACCCCTGGTCGATACACCAAGGTGACCCCGTACTCCAGAAGAGCGAGCATCCACCACTCGATCCTCGCAGGTGGTTTCGAGGATGACCCTGCCAGAATGGGAAGCAGGGGTTTATGGTCCGTCACGACCGTCACCGGGCGCCCCAGGACATAGAGCCTGAAGTGCCTGCAGCCCCAGAGAACCGCCAGCGCCTCGCACTCGATCTGCGAATATCTTTGCTCTGTTTCAGACAGCGCCTTGCTGGCGTAGGCCACTGGACAGACACCCTTGTCACGATCTATCTGAGTTAGCACGGCGCCCAGGCCAAATGGGCTGGCGTCCACGATGACCTCCGATGGTAAGGCCGGGTCGAAAAACGCCATGGTGTCCTCAGCCGTCAGCGCGCCCTTGATGTCCTCGAACGCGGCCTGCTCAAGCGGGCCCCACTGCCAGTTGGATTCCTTCTTCGTCAGGGCCCTGAGGGGCTCAGACCTGGAGGCGAGATTTTGAATGAATCTCCCACAGTAAGTGACCATGCTGAGAAAGCTCCTCACATCAGACACCGACTCGGGTGGCTGTGCCTTCTTGATGTCCTGGACCTTCCAGGGGTCCAGGAAACATCACCTCCCTTTGAAAAAAAACCGAAAGAATTCGATGGAGGGGCAATGGAACTCACATTTTTCCCTGTGAAGGGTGAGGCCACGTGACTGCAGTCTCTCGAATGTCTTTGCCAGCCTCCGTAGATGGTCCACTTCTGTCCTCGCGAACACCAAAATATCATCACTAATGTTCAGAATGCCCTCCAGGTCTGAGAGGGCGCCTCGGATGATATTCTGAAAAACCTCTGCTGCCGAGGACACTCCGAAGCTAAGTCTTTTGTAGCGGTAGAGTTCCCGGTGGGTGGTGAACGTGGTGATGTACCTAGATTCCGGGTGGAGGACCACCTGATGATAGCCCGCCCGGAGGTCCAGCTTGGAAAAGAAACAAGCCCTTTGCACCTCCGCAATGACGTCATCAATGGTTGGGATAAGGTGCCTCTCCCTCTTAATGCCCTTGTTCGGCAGCCTCATATCAACACAGATACGGACAGAGTCAGGTTGCTTGGGCCTCCTTGCCACGACAATCGAGGACACCCAGGGGGTCGGGCCCTCCTCCTTCTCAATTATGTCGAGGTTGACAAGGTTGTCCAGTTCCCTGTCCACCTGCTCACGAAGGTGGAATGGAACCCTGCGTTTCAGGGCGATGGGCTGCACGGACTCGTCAATATGCAACCTTACCGGGTCACCAGCCATCTGTCTGATTCCATTAAAGAGAGTGGCATACTTAATCAAGCAGGTCGTTAATGTCCTCCAGGTACACGGAGTATGCAAAACTGACAATGCCGTGGGCCTCAGCTGCGCCGCAGCTCAACATAGTGTTTGTGCTTACTGGCGTTACGTAGAATCGGGCAGTGATCTGTGAGCCATCATGCTCCACCTTTGCCACGAATGTCCCATCAAGTGGGATTGGTTCCAGTCCCCTAAAAGCAAAAATGCAAGCTTTCGGTGTGACTAGCTTGGGCGGCGCGTCCATGGCATCATAATGTCCCCGGGCCATCACATTGACTTACGCCCCCGTGTCTACCAGGACCAGGACTGGCGAGTGATTGACCTCCACCACACATCTCGGCTGTCTCCTGTTCTTCCCCCTCAGGACTCCCACACTGGAGACAAAGAAAATGTTCTCTTCCTCCTCTTCGTCTGCCTCCTCCACCTGGGTCTCTTCTTCACCCTGGTGTAACGCTCACCTGATTCCCACGGAGGCACAGGTCTGGCTTTGAGTGCTGATGCTTCTTCAATGGTGAAGCGCAGGACCCTGAAGATGGACAGGAAGGGCCCTCTACTCTGGCTTCTCCGGCTCGCAGGAATATTCCCCTGTGCGTGAAAAGGGAGTATTACCTACTGACTGAGTTATGCTCAAGCCTCCCACTCTCTTCCAACCCTCCACGATACCCTTCCACGATTCCCCGTGAAGTCTCACCTTAGGGACAGGAAGGATGAGCTCTCCATCCTGCTTCTGATGCAGGGGCGCGTTGAAACCCAGTTACTTCACTGGATTGAGGATTGATGGGAGTTCAGGTAAGCTTGACTATTCAGGTAAGGCTCTGTAAAAGTTCTGTTGCAAGTTCAAAAGTCCAAGCTTAATAATAATGTTCTTTGTCTTTTGCAGCAAGCGCTAATGCTTATGTCTTTTTTCCCCATAGGGGCCGGGGTTCGGAATGCCGGAGATATGGCACCGACCCGAAGTGAAACGTGCAGTTCCAGTTCCAGTAAATGGCAGGTTAGTTCTGGATGAGCGCTCGGGAACTGACTTTGCATACGCTCATTCAATGTCTTTGTCTTTTTTCCCCATAGGGGCCGGGGTCCGGAAAATGCCTGGAAGCGGCAAGACCCGAAATGAAATGGGAAAGACCCAACAGGTAAGTCTTATTCCCTTCCTTCTCTCACCTCTTATTCTTGTCTTTTTCTC
Organism: Ambystoma mexicanum; assembly: GCF_040938575.1. Classification (NCBI taxonomy): domain Eukaryota; kingdom Metazoa; phylum Chordata; class Amphibia; order Caudata; family Ambystomatidae; genus Ambystoma; species Ambystoma mexicanum. Next base: position 768,007,463 of record NC_090922.1, read on the forward strand.
TAGGCTTTGGGAAGTGGCTGTGTATCCGGATGATCGCTGCTGAAGATGGAGGAACCCAGGAAAGGTGAGTGAAATGCAGCGCTGCAGCGATCGTAACGAAATGCTTTTAAAAATAATGTCATCGGTGATGTCTCCGTGGTGCAGATTTAGCTGGTAAGGTCTCTTGTCTCCCTTTGCAGGTGACCCAGGATCCTGACAGGCGTGGCTGAAGTCCAGATGCAGGAGCTGACACGGTGAGCGTCCAGCTGCGAGGAGCAGAACAACGCGAAGCGTGAGTTGCTGATCGGGTGTGGTTTAAATAGCTTTGGAAGAAGTCCCAAGTGTGTATCCTTCCTCCGATCAGGTATGTATCCTTCCCCGACCACACCCGGGTGGAAAGTAGTCCCACAGGTAAAGTAGTTCCATTCAGGCCTCAAGAGGGCCTGGATGTAGCAGCATGGTCTGCATCAGGTAAGTGCACCTTAAAACACTTGAACACATGTCTAGCTTTATGAGCCTGGCGCCTAAGGCGCCAGGACAGGGGTCCAACATGAGCCTGGCGCCTAAGGCGCCAGGACTGTGTCCAAAGGGCCCCAGCTTGGGCCCGCTGGCACTTCCCTGGGGGAAATGATGCCTGCCTCTGGGGTTGCTGGGTCGGACCTGGCTCCTTGGAGGTAGGCATCATGACAGTACCCCCCCTCAAGGCCCCTCCCAATGTTCTTCCCTCAGGGGGTTTGGGCTTGTTCGTAAATCTCCGGTGAAACCTTTGTACTAATCGAGGTGCGTGGACATGGTCACTAGGCTCCCACGATCTCTCTTGAGGTCCATATCCCTTCCAGTCAACAAGATAGAAGAGTTTCGACTTTACCACCTTGGAGTCTAAAATGTCTTTAACTTCGAATTCTAATTCCCCTTCAATTTGAACTGGATCTGGAGGCTTGGACAATCGGGTTCCTAGTTGTACTGGCTTCAAAAGTGATGCATGAAAAACTGGATGAATATGCATGTTGGACGGTAGATCCAGTTTAAAGGCCACTGGGTTGATTATAGCTTTGATGGGATAAGGTCCTATGAATCTGGGATTGAAGGTTCGCGGGCCCTTGAGGGGTAAATGTTTAGTTGCTAGCCATACCTGGTCTCCTACTTGGTAAGGAGGAGTTTTACTTCGGTGCAAATCAGCGTTTTCTTTATACTTTTTCTTGGCTTGATGTAAATGAGTTGCAGCTTCTTTGAAGGTTCGGGTTATTGTGGAATGCAGATGATTTACTGCGGGCATTTCCAGGGTCAGAGGTGGATCTAGGTCAGAGCTCCGAGGATGGTGACCATACAAAGTATAAAAGGGGGTTTGTCCGGTTCCAGAATGCACTGAATTGTTGTATGCATATTCTGCGATCCAAAGGATGTCTTTCCAATTTAACTCGGATTGGTGTAACATGCACCGAAGATATTGCTCAAGAGTCTGATTGGTTCTCTCGGTTTGTCCGTCGGTCTGGGGGTGGTGGCTGATGGATAACCGCACATCTATTTGTGCTAGTTGGCAACACTTCTTCCAAAAATGTGAGATAAATTGACTTCCACGATCCGAGACTAATATGGAAGGGAAACCATGTATGAGAACTATATTCTCCAGGAATTCCTTGGCCAAGGTGGAAGCTGAAGGCAAACCCTTTAAAGGGATAAAGTGGGCCATTTTGGAGAATAGGTCCACAATTACAAGGATTGTGTTGTAACCAGCACAAGGAGGCAGATCTGTTATAAAGTCCATTGACAGGGTGTGCCATGGCGCCGGTGGAATATCCAAGGGTTGAAGTAGGCCGGTTGGCCTTTTCTTTTGAGCCTTGTTTTGGGCGCAAATTCCACAAGACAGTACAAAAGACTTTATGTCTTTTCTCCAAGAAGGCCACCAGAAGTGGCGTTTGATTTTTTCCTCCGTTTTAGCGATACCAGGGTGTCCTTCCATTAAAGATTCATGATGATGGGCAATAACAAGTTCTTGCAATTCTTTACTTGGCAGAAACAACCGCTCCTGGAAGTAGGGTAAATCATCCTTAACGGTGTAATGAGGACCCTTTTGACTCCATTCCAGTAAGGTTGAAGAGTCTAGAAGTTGTTTTACTTGCGTTTGGATATCCTCAATAGTTTGCAATGAAGTTAAGCCTAAGATTCTTTGCTCAGGTATGATGGGCACAGGTTCTAAGCTCGAATTAGGTTCTTCCATGCCAATCCGGGATAAGGCGTCCGCTTTTCCATTCTTGCAGCCAGGGCGATAGGTAATTACAAAATCAAATTCCGCAAAGAATAGAGCCCATCGGAGTTGTCGTGAAGATTGAGCTTTGGCCGTTTTTAAATACTGTAAGTTTCTGTGGTCCGTAATTACGGTGATGGTGTGCCTTGCCCCGAGAAGGTAGTGACGCCAAGCCTTGAAAGCAGATTTCATGGCCAGTAACTCTTTATCGGTAATTGCGTAGTTGATTTCAGGAGGAGAAAATTTTTTGGACCAAAAGGCCACTGGGTGTAGTTGGTTAGTCTTTGGGTCTCTTTGCGACAGGACAGCTCCCATGGCCGAACTGGATGCATCGGTTTCCACTATGTACGGGAGATCTGGGTGCGGGTGCTTCAATACAGGTGCAGAGGTGAATTTGGTTTTCAGGTCCTGGAAGGCTTGTTCGGCCTCAAGAGTCCATTCGAAGCGTTTGTTTTTCTTTAGGAGAGCGGTGATGGGTTGGACTGTTCGGGAAAATTCCGGGATGAATCTTCGATAGAAATTGGCAAAGCCGAGCATGCTCTGAACTCCCTTCACCGAGCTTGGAGATGGCCATTTGAGGATGGCGTCCACCTTTCGCGAGTCCATTCGGACTCCTTGAGGTGTCAGGATGAATCCGAGAAACTCTACTTCTGTGGTATGAAAAACGCATTTTTCGAGTTTTGCAAATAATCTGTGCTGGTGCAGTTTCTCAAGAACTGCCCTAACATGTTTTCTGTGATCAGATTCTGAAGAAGAGTACACCAGGATGTCGTCAATGTAAACAATGACACAGACATCGATAAGTTCCCGAAGAAAATCATTCATAAAGTACTGAAAGGCGGCAGGTGCATTGCACAAACCGAAGGGCATCACCTGATATTCGAAGAGCCAAAACTTGGTGCGGAATGCAGTCTTCCATTCGTCACCTTCTTTTATGCGCACCAGGTGATAAGCTCCTCGGAGATCTAACTTGGTGTACACACTAGCGTCTTTCACCTGGTCGATAAGCTCAGGGATCAAGGGCAGAGGATAACGATTCTTAATCGTTATTTGATTTAGGGCGCGATAGTCTATACACGTTCTAAGGTCGCCTTCTTTTTTCGGCACGAAGAACAGAGCTGAAGAGACAGGAGACTTGGACGGGCGAATGAAACCATTGGCTAGGTACTGATCTAAATACTGACGCAAATGCAGGTTCTCAGGTTCCGTAAGAGCATAAATCCTACTGCAAGGTAGTTGAGCATTGGGTACCTGATCGATTTGGCAATCATAAGACCGATGGGGAGGTAACGTGTTAGCCTGTTCTTTCTGAAAAACGTCTTGGAATTCTTGGTACTCTGACGGTAGCTGTACAGGGGTGGAAGTTGCTGAGGCGAGACCCATAGCTGGATTTCTTGGATAACAAGTTGGTTCACAATCAGGAAAACTTATCTTCTTTGCTCGCCAGTCAATTCTGGGATTATGTGTTTCTAACCAAGGAATTCCAAGAATTACTTGAAATTGTGGGGCCTTGATCACATCAAACACGATTGCTTCCCGATGTCCATCCTGACCCACCAGTGTCACTTCACCAGTGGAATGCGTTACAGGCCCTGAGGCTATTTCGGTTCCATCTACTGTAGTAATGACATCTTGGGTTCCTTTCGGGCGGAGAGGAAGCTTAATCCTGGAAGCCAATTCACGGTCTATGTAATTTCCAATAGCTCCACTGTCGATGTATGCTTTTATAGCATGCAACTGCTGAGGCTGTTTTGGGTCCACAAGCACCATTGGCATGACAAAATGCGAGGTCAAAGAGTTAGTTTTCAAGCTCGGCAAGCGGACCCCTACGCTTGCCGGGCTAGGTCGTTTCCCAAATCAGGTGTCACTAATTCGTTATCAGAAGCTCCAACCACCTTCTTAAGTGGTTTAACTGGACAATTTAGAAGAAAGTGACCGGAAGTCCCGCAATACAGACAAAGTTGCATTTGCCGCCTTCTCTCTCGTTCTTTCTGCGTTAATGGTCCTTTAACACCACCGATTTGCATAGGTTCAGATACGTCGGTACTCTTGGAGTTAGCGTGGGTTTTGATCGGTGCTTGGTTTTCATACTTGAACCGATCTGCTTTTCTATTTTGAAGTCTGTGATCAAGTTGAACCACCAAGTCAATGTAGTCTGCGCAGACCTGGGGTGGGTTTACTATCTGAGCTAGAACATCCTTAAGCTCTCCGTGCAGGCCTCGATGAAACAATGTGATCCTTTTGCTTTCTGGCCATCCAGTTTCCACAACCAGTCTGTTAAAGGTGGCTATGTAGGACAGAAGATCCTGATTACCTTGTCGTAAGGATAGCAGTTCGTTATGAAGGGCCTGTCCTTGAGAGTGTCGAGCGAACAATCTTTCCATGCTGGCCTGGAAGCCCTGAAAATTCTGAAGAATGGGATCATCCTGATTTACCAATGGAATAGACCAATCGGCAGCACTGCCACTGAGGTAGGATAGTATAAAGGCTACCTTGGACTGGTCGTTAGGGAAGGCTCCGGGTCTGCATAGAAAGTGTAAACGACATTGGTTCATAAAGACGGCATATTTCTTGGGATCCCCCGCAAAACGTTCAGGCGGGGCCAAAGGCATGTGTCCAGGTAGATTAATTTGTACCGGGTTACTCAAACCCATTGATGTGGAAATGTCTCCGGAATTAGGCAAAGGAGTGTGCCCTGCCTGGGCCTGTAATAACCTTTTGGCTAGGTCATCTGTTCTTTCCTTGGATAAGATCAGTTCTCTTTTGAGAGTGTTAGTCTCCTGGCGGGCTGAGTGCACCTCTGCCCGTAATTCCCCCAAAAGCTGGGCCAGCTGGTCAGTCTCGGAAGTCTCCATAGCGCCCGGGTGGGAAATTGTGGGTAGGCTTCGCGTTCTGTAACGCTCACCTGATTCCCACGGAGGCGCAGGTCTGGCTTCGAGTGCTGATGCTTCTTCAATGGTGAAGCGCAGGACCCTGAAGATGGACAGGAAGGGCCCTCTACTCTGGCTTCTCCGGCTCGCAGGAATATTCCCCTGTGCGTGAAAAGGGAGTATTACCTACTGACTGAGTTATGCTCAAGCCTCCCACTCTCTTCCAACCTTCCACGATACCCTTCCACGATTCCCCGTGAAGTCTCAGCTTAGGGACAGGAAGGATGAGCTCTCCATCCTGCTTCTGATGCAGGGGCGCGTTGAAACCCAGTTACTTCACTGGATTGAGGATTGATGGGAGTTCAGATAAGCTTGACTATTCAGGTAAGGCTCTGTAAAAGTTCTGTTGCAAGTTCAAAAGTCCAAGCTTAATAATAATGTTCTTTGTCTTTTGCAGCAAGCGCTAATGCTTATGTCTTTTTTCCACTTAGGGGCCGGGGTTCGGAATGCCAGAGATATGGCACCGACCCGAAGTGAAACGTGCAGTTCCAGTTCCAGTAAATGGCAGGTTAGTTCTGGATGAGCGCTCGGGAACTGACTTTGCATACGCTCATTCAATGTCTTTGTCTTTTTTCCCCATAGGGGCCGGGGTCCGGAAAATGCCTGGAAGCGGCAAGACCCGAAATGAAATGGGAAAGACCCAACAGGTAAGTCTTATTCCCTTCCTTCTCTCACCTCTTATACTTGTCTTTTTCTCTAGGCTCTGGGAAGTGGCTGTGTATCCGGATGATCGCTGCTGAAGATGGAGGAACCCAGGAAAGTTGAGTGAAATGCAGCGCTGCAGCTATCGTAACGAAATGCTTTTAAAAATAATGTCTTCCCTTTCAGGATCGTCGGTGATGTCTCTGTGGTGCAGATTTAGCTGGTAAGGTCTCTTGTCTCCCTTTGCAGGTGACCCAGGATGCTGACAGGCGTGGCTGAAGTCCAGATGCAGGAGTTGACACGGTGAGCGTCCAGCTGCGAGGAGCAGAACAACGCGAAGCGTGAGTTGCTGATCGGGTGTGGTTTAAATAGCTTTGGAAGAAGTCCCAAATGTGTATCCTTCCTCCGATCAGGTATGTATCCTTCCCCGACCACACCCGGGTGGAAAGTAGTCCAACAGGTAAAGTAGTTCCATTCAGGCCTCAAGAGGGCCTGGATGTAGCATCATGGTCTGCATCAGGTAAGTGCACCTTAAAACACTTGAACACATGTCTAGCTTTATGAGCCTGGTGCCTAAGGCGCCAGGACAGGGGTCCAACATGAGCCTGGCGCCTAAGGCGCCAGGACTGTGTCCAAAGGGCCCCAGCTTGGGCCCGCTGGCACTTCCCTGAGGGAAATGATGCCTGCCTCTGGGGTTGCTGGGTCAGACCTGGCTCCTTGGAGGTAGGCATCATGACACATGGTCCACCTGGGCAACATTCGGCAGGCGGTTCTGGCGCAGGAACCCGGTCTGGGCTGGGCCTCTCGGCATCATCACAGGCAGGGCTGCCTTGCACACCCGAGAAAAATGATCAGGCAGGCCGCACCTACCACATGTCCTTCCCGCCGCCGGACACTCAGTCGGGTGGGGAAGATCGTACCCACACTTCTGGCAAGATTCACTCGCTCTTCCAGCTCTGTCACGGGGTCCCATCCCAGGTCTTCTGAAGCCTCTTCCACCTCGCCACATGGCACACACCACCTCAGACTTGACTGAGCGGGACCCTGTCTCCATCCTGGCTGCTCGAGCTTCAGCCACCTCATGCCTGGATCAGCATAGTTCGTATCATGTCCTCTGCATTGCCCCACGCACATGCCAACGAAAGGGATCTGAGGTGTCCATAAAAGGTGTCCAGCGTTTCATCTTCCTTTTGTTTTGCTGAGAGCATTACAAATCTTTCATAGGCCGAGTTGGCAAGGGGCAGAAAATGAGCCCGGAGGGCAGTCTTTGCCACATCATAGGAGCCATCCCCTGGTGGAAGCGACTCAAATATCTCCTGGACCGAAGGCCCCGCCGAATACAGCATTGTCACCAGCCTGCTGTCATCATCCGTCACCTGTGCGGCCCTAAAGTACATATCGAGGCGATCAACCCACCTCTTCCATCGGGGCCCAATGCTGGATGGCGGGCCCGACACGTCAAACTCAGGGATGGGTTGCAGGGCCGCATGGGCTCGTGCTTGAGCCATGACGGGAAGTCCTTGCTGGGCAATCGGCCGCACCGCCGGCGGCGCCAGAGGCACTGGAGCTTGGCCTCCACCTGGAGGGTGAGGGGGTTGCTGTGGAACCGCTGCCTGGGGTGGCACCTGAAGCAAAGGTACCTGGCCTCCAACTAGAGCTTGAGGGGGTTGCTGTGGAATTACTGCCTGTGGTGGCGCTTGAGGCAATGGAGCCTGATCCACTGCTGGAACTGGAGGGGCTTGCTGTTGAGCTGCTGCTTGTCCGTCGTCCTGGGGAGGCTGTTGAACTGTTGGCAGCCCACCGTCTTGATCATCAGCCCGACTCATGGGTTTGAGTGCATAGGCACCCACAGCACAGACCTTGGGCGCCGCAAATCAACACCCACCACCACCATGAAGTACTGATACCCCACCCAGGCAAAAAGAAATGTCCAACCTGGGGGCAAAGAAGATGATGGTACAGTGCCTCTCTCTCCATACAGCCTCATGCGCAAACACAGCAACTGGACATACAGAAGAACCAAGAATAAGAAGATGGAGGGTCTACCACTGCAGCAGTCTTCACTGATGATCAAGGGGATGAAGAAGTGATCAGAACACCAGCTGCAGCAGCACCCTGTGGGCACAGATGTTCCAAAAATTGAGCCAAGAAAGAGATCTGGGCTATGCAGGCCCAGCCATTGTAGCCCTTCTCCTTGCTTGCACTCGACGTAGGAGACCCAAGATTTGAAGAAAAATCAAAAAAAGGGCATGGGTACGGAGGTATGACCGCCTGCTAGCAGTGTGTTCAGAAATTAGGCCTGGATGCCGTTCACCGCCCAATCCAGAGCTCAGTGAAGTTCCACGGCCCCACATACAAAATGGCTGCCAGCTTTGTGTGTGATGCACAGCCTACGGCACGAAACGAAATGCTGTGATTCCGTTTCAGGGAAAGAATTGCAGATTTCATCACCACCAGGCCCAGGCATCATCCCCCACTCGTCGCCACTGTTGGGGGTTTGTCCTGACCCCCATCTATAGCCGTAAGCCCCCAGTACCCAAGGACTCACACCACACACGTCCTTCGGTCTCGGGATTGCCGGTCGCACTGACACGGCCGGGAAAGCCCCCTTTATTTATGCTGCACGCGGCGGCGTGCAACATCATGCTGCCGCGTGCGCATCCCTTCAAGGGGCAGCACCACAGGGGCGATCCCGCCGGTTGCACTAGGAGTGCGTCCCTCACACGGCGATTCTGCCGCCCACCACTCAAAAGCAGCAGGCGCTGCGCAACACATGCTGAGAGCCAGCCCAGGACTACATAAGCAGCTAGCGCGCGCTACAAGTACGCGAAGGCCAACAGAGGCTGCACAGAGGAGTCAAGGAAAAGAGCACCACCCATGTACAAGCGGATCCCACACCAAGGTGAAAAAGGTGTGTCGCACACCCAAGCCAGGGCCAAGAACACACAAAAAGGGATAGTGTGGCAGTCCAAGCTCACCAGCGTGCCTGGGGGCACCCCACCAGCCATGCCGCCCACATCCAAGGTGGCACAGTTGCGAAAACCACTTCCATTCACACTGGTCCTGCAGAGTGATAAAGGACCTAGGTGGATCGAGTGGGTAGAAGCTTTTAACCTCCTTACAAGTATTCCGGTCCGGAAATAGCACTGCCAGTAGATCCGTACTGGCACCTTTTTCCGGACCGGAATAGTCTGAGTTGCGATGCCGGTAACACTGGCACCTCCAGTGACTCACCGCATCCGGCAACACTGTTGCTGGAATCTGGAGTGATATGCAGCAGCCGTGCCTGACATACTGGCATGGCGTTAGTAGGTGCCCATTACGAGGTGCACAGACACGCAATTACCGGCATGTACATGCTGGTAGCAACGTGAAAACGATGCCGGAAACACTGGTATTGCGGACCAGGCGTTAAATAGATTCAGGTGTGTAGAAACATGCCAAAGGTACACAAAATCAGCACAGGTGGTCCAAATGAGCAGTGATACAGCACAAAAGGACCACTCCCACACCCCTTACAACACCACAATGCTAGCAGTAGCAGTACTGGAGCTGGAGGCCATGCCTGTAGGATCATTACTTGAAGAGTCAAGGAGGCAGAGGATGCAGCAGAGGCACTTGAGGAGAGGAAGGGCCATCATGGCCCGGCAAACCCCCAATATCCAGCCATTTGCACCACGCTGACAGCTATCAATCTCACGCTTAAGGGCCACCTTTCAACCTGAGCCAAATCCAGATCCACACCCTGTGCTGGCTAGACAGGAACACCATTGCTTCAATAGTGGACTTGATCCATGATGACCTGGTCAGCCTCATACATATCCGCACAGCCATACCCCCTTGCTCAAGGTAGTGTTTGTGCTACACTTCCTTGCCACAGGCACATACCAGCACACTGTTGATGAGCTGCATGGTATAGTGCAACCCTGTTTTTCACGTGTCCTTTCCAGGTCATTGAGGCACTCCTGCATCACGTTCGAGACCACATCAGCCTACCCTGGACAGCTGACCAGGTTAATGGCATGAAAATAGCCTTCCATGCCCTTGCAGGCATGCCTAACATCATCAGTGCTTTGGACTGCACACATGTGGAGCTGGTGGCCAGGCATGCTGTGGAGGCAGTGTACCGCAACAGAAAACTTTTCCAGTCACTGAATGTGCAGATGATGTGTGATGCCCGCCACCTCATCACCCATTGCTGTGTCAGATTTTCCAGTTCTACCCATGACTCCATGGTGGTGCGCAACTCCACGCTGCCTCGATACATGGCACGTCACGGTGGACAGCGTACCTGGCTGCTGGGTGAGTCTAACTACAAGCCATGTGCACTGTTGTATTGGGGAGGGGGCAGAAAACAGCATAGCTTACCTGGATGTATAACACCCATCACCAGTGGCTGTGCACAGTTTATGCATCCATCCATCATTCCACCTACTTCTATGCGCTCATACAATTACAAAAAAAACTGAAAGTGCACAGAGGCCGGATAAGGAGATTAAAGGGGAAGGTAGGCCAAGAATAGGAGCAAGGATAATTCATTGTGACAATAGTACAAGTAAAGTTACAAAATTTAAGGTGAGAAAAACCTACTTTGTGTTGTGCGCGCATTAAACGTGAAAGTGTACAGGTGTCACTCAAGGTGCAACACAGTAATTGCATGCCTTAGTGCAAGGCCTTGACAGACGTGTCTCAATATAGGGAAAAGATCCAGTGCATGCATGACAACATCAATTCCGTACAGCAATAAACAAAAGAACTACATGTACCAGAATGCCCCACACCAAACTGACAACAAGACGCACAAACACAGTCAAGCAAACACACAACACCTGATGCACAGACAGAGAATACTTATGCTCCCAACCACATAACACTGTTTGTCTGCACACTAATTGGAGAGGTCCCCTGCCTGTTAGAACCACACAATGACACATGCATCGCATTATGAATCTAAATATACTCTAGTACATGGACATCTTGGTATTATTTCTTTGCAACAGAATAATGACATATACAGCAGTTCCATTTGTGTCCATTGTACTAAAAGGGTCATAGGTCATGGTGTCTGTGTATGGGCCATGTGAATGCCACTGCACACCACACACCCAGCACGCATTTGGACAAAGTGCATTTCAGGTACCCGAAAAAGAACATATGCTAGCCAAACGACATTTTGCATGTGCATGTTTGTCAACTCAAATGAACAGCATACAGCTTGTGCCAAAATGACATGGCCAGAAGAATGACATTGTTCACTTTCTGTTGCTACTGTGCAGGTGATGCTGGTTACCCCCTGATGCCATGTTTGATTACCCCCGTGAAGCAACCACACAACATCCACGAGCAGCTATACAACCGTGCCCATGTGCTTACTCGGTGCACCATTGAACAGACATGTGGCCTGTTAAAGACAAGGTTCCGCTGCCTCAGCAGATCGGGGGAAGCACTGATGTACAGCCCTGAAAAGGTGGGAAAGATAGTGCTTGCCTGTGCCATGTTGCGCAACATGTATATAAGGCGCAACGTCCCCCTGCCCCCCAACATGCACCTACCAGTGGCTGAGGACGACAGTGATAATGAGCTGGCAATTGCACAGCCCGTGATGGCATGGATGGATGTGCTGCATGAGATTAACTTATGTAGCACTACTTCTAATCACCTGTCACACACACGGCACATGCCAGCTAGCGCACTGGGCACTGTACATACATAAAATCACTTCCACTGAAAAATCAATGTCCACTCATGAATATTTTTTCAACACCAACTATATTTTGTGATATGGAAATATATACAAATGTGAAATTACTTCACTCCCAATACTATACCCCCAACTATCCCTCCCACAGCCCCTCCCCAGCTATCTCTCCCCACTCCCCCTCCCCAACTGTCTGTAGCCAACTCCTGTCCTGTTTTGCTATGTACATTAGCATCAGTCACAGACAGGGCCCGCATGGTTCCGTGGCCTATTTGGGTCACCTTTTTGGCTCCTGTGTGTGGCTGTGTGCAGGGTGGGACAGCTGCATGGAGCGCCGCCTTGGGCTGCGCTACACAGAACTCCCTGGTGTTGTACTAGTTGATGGAGCGGGTGGTAGTGCCATGGACCATGGAGCAACAGGGCTATTGTTTTGTAGATGGAAGACATCACGCTGTTTACCTCCCTTACCCTCCGTGACATCTGGACAATGGCATGTGTGCAGCGACCAAGTGCATGTGCATTACATCTGGAACTGGCCTGTACGCTCTCACGCATTAGCTGTGCCTCCCGAGGGTGCTGCTGCCCCAGGGATGTGAGTGCATCCTGCCGTTACGCCATCCTGGTGAGGCAGCCTTCGATTTCTCACACTGTGGAAGAAGGGGTGTTGTGGGTTCATTGGGCCCATGGGGCTGAAGGGCAGGGCCTCCTCAATGCTCTGGTCTGTCGTGTCGCCCATTTCAAGTCCAGCTTTGTCTGCTGAGTTGTCTCCAAAGCACCCATGTTCACGGCCTTGTGGCAGTGGTGGAGGGGCTACATGGTCCTGTGCTGGTAGTGGTGGAGGGTCCACAGGGGCCTGCATTGGCAGTGGTGGAGGGACCTGCAGTGGCAGTGATGGAGGGGCCACAGAGGCCTGCAGTGGCTGGACGGATGCAACTGCAGTAGCAGTTGCATGTCTGCCTGTTGAGGCTGTAGAGTCCTGGGTTGAGGTAGTGGTGGTCCTTCAGCTCGACACCTGGTGCCCCTTGATGTACTGCGATGGCTGTCCCCATTGCCCGATGATGTGCCTGAGGGAGTCAGAAAGGCAGGGCATCAGTGATGAGTGTGGATTGATGAGGTAGACATTAATGCTTTGGCTTTTTGATGACAGTGCTGTGTCAGGGACATGGCGGGGGACATGGCATGGTGCACACATGCTTGTGTCATGGATACTGTGCTGGTGGATGTGTGATGTGCCTACATGGTGTGTGGTGTGCCGGAGATACTGTTGTGGTGTACTTGTGATTTCTGGGTAGGGTGTTAGGGGTGTGGTGTTGTGTTGTGGAGGTCTGTGCCATGGATGGGGTCCCCATGTGCCTGCTGCCTGTAGCACTTACATCGTCGGTGGAAATGTGTGGTCATGGGTCGGGCTGGCTGGGACGAGGGAGTCACATGTTTCCTTAGTGTGTGACGCTGGTCATTTGTGGGTGGTGTAGGTGCTTGGCACTGACTTGACTTTGTGCCTGTGCTAGCACGGCGGAGACACCACAAGTTATGCTGTGGCAGGGGAATGTGTGTCTGAGTGCCAGCAGGAGCGTGTTATGTTGGCGATACAGGGTGCCTGTGCTATGTTCTATGTGTGATTGGGGAATGAGTGAGGTTTGGGGTGATGGTGTATGTCGTTGTGTGCCACCAGCCGCAGGGGGGGGCAGGCAGGGCTGTATTGGTGTTGTGCAAAGCACACTTTACATGTTGCGCAGCTCTAGTGTGTGCAGGGTGGACAGGGAGGTTGATTTGACATTGGGTTAACGTGTACTCAACAGCCTTCTCGGATGTCATGCCTCTGGCCTCTGCAATGCCAACACCCTCGATAGATTCAAGGTGCAGCACACTGCTGCATGTCTCCTCCTAGGGCTGCAGATGGATGGGGGATGCACTTTTGACACCTGTGGCCATATCCTGGGTGCGCTGGGCCAACAGGAGGTTGCGCACCCTCAAGTGCAGGTCATCCCAACTTTTGTGGTAGTCACGCACACTGCGGGCGGTTGTGCCAACTGCAGTTACTTTCTGTGCAACCTACTCCCGATGGTCTTTTTTTCGGAGCTGTGCCTGCCTGCGTTGGTCGATGGTGAACAGTTGGTCTGCATGTCCCAGAATGGTGTTGGCGAACATGTTTAGATCTGCCTCGCTAAAGCGTGGCTTGCGTCTCCGCGTTGCGCAGACTCTTGATGTCATCTTCAATTAGCAAGCTGTGTGCTCAGGATATGGGTATGTGTCCTGTGCTCTGAGGATTGCAATTGATTGTGTTTTATTAATGGCCGACACTCGAGCGATTTCCAGTTCCGGCGATCACTGTATTTTCAATCACAGTAATTGCGACACCATTGTTACTGGTGCCGGTGGACCCAGGAGCATGATGCCGGAATCGGAGTCTCCGGCACCGAGGTTACCAGTATTGGCATTTTGGGGGAGGTTGGTTGGGAATTACCGGCATGCCAGTACCACCGTATTCGGCATGCCGAAATGCACGTGCATGGCAACCCAGAATCAGCCAGTGTTTCCGGCAGCTGGAGTTCACGGACACGGTAGCACAGGCAGGCCGGTAATTGTGATTTCTTACCAGCTAACTTGTAATGAGGCCATTGTCAAGACAATTCCCTCAAACGAAAAGGACAGCTATGCATTGCTAATCACTGCACTAAACAAAAATCTTATCATTGCACACAACCGTGACTATGAGCATTAAGAGTTCAACCAATGCACACAGAGGGCCGAAGAGACCACAGACAAGTTCATTACATGACTCTGTTTCAAGAACACCCACTAACAATTCCACCTGTTCTCCTTAGAAGAAGCCATGAGACTGTGTGTCATAGAGGGGTGCATATCGCCTAACTTTAGGAAGCAATTACTCAAGAAACCACTAACCATCAAGGAAGTGAGCAAACTAGCCAGAATATTTGAGAGTGTAGATGTGCAAGCGGCCTCCATCGAGGGCAACCCAGGGACCAAGCACGAGAAGAACAAGTCAATAGCAGGGATAAATCCACAGAGACCCGGGGACCGTGGAATGCCCACCGGAAGATCAAACAACCTGTTTCCCTACAGGACCCAAAGACAATGCTACCAATGTGGTATACATTTCCCACACTTAGGGACATGCCCAGCCCTCACCCAAAATTTTACAACTGTGGGAGAAAAGGGCACTTCCAGTCCGTATGCCGCAAAGGGAGACCAACCCCTACGCCCAGAATGAACGTCCCAACCCCAGGGAGACAATACAGTTGTGCACCCCCATCAACGCTCTACATGCCAAGACCCCACCCGGCACACTACCAGGCCCAGAGAAGACTTGTGCGGGCAATAGACAAAGTACCGTTCCAAGACCTAGACCAGGGGTACGACCAGCAAAACTCATACTCCCGAATTGGAGATGTATAAAACGAGCAACCCCACCCATACCAGTTCTACGGGGAGCAACAGCAGAATTCCCAGTACAACTATGCAACAGAATACGATCATGCACAATTGATGAACATGTCAACCTCATCCAAGATGACTGAGAGACAAAGGAGGCGCCCAGAACATCCGTCAACATAGGGAACAGAAATTACTGCTTCCTAATTGACTCAGTGCAACAGTGAATATAATGTGGAAACAAGAATTTTTAAAGATGCTGGAGTGGCCAGAATTTTCAAAAAACACGAAAAGGATATTTCAGTGGGGTGCTGCACAACCACCGCACTCAATCGGACATTTCCGGCGCATGCTAGAGCACAACGGACTAATGGTTGACACAGCTATCCACGTCATCCATAGTCTAACCAACGGATGGTGCCTAGTGAGCTCCCACACTGCGAGCTGCCTGGGCCTCTTTGACATCCGCTACAGGAGGGTAAGGTGATTCAGTCAACAGCATCTCCCCCCCATGTTGCTCGGAGGTGGTGCATGCAATAGGGAGGACCACCGTAAAAGCTGGCCTGATAGCGAAAGATACCATCCAGGCCAAATTCCCTGACCTGTGCAAAGGCCTTGCAAAACCCAAAGGGTGTACTTGTCAAGCTACACGTCGATGACACTGTGCGGCTTGTTCCTCAACACCACAGGCGGGTAGGATTTCACCTCCAAAATGATATCTCACAAGAACTGGACTACCTAATCAAAAATAAGATCATGGAACCTGCCACTGGACCTACTCCATGGGTCTCCCCATTGGTCATCGTCCCCAAAGAAGGGGGGCGCATAAGATTACATGAGAGTGGCCAACACCACCATCCAGCGGGAGTGACACCCAGGCCCATGCATTGAAGACATGATAGTACAGCTGAATTGTGCGACCACGTCCTCCAAGCTAAACCTCGTGCAGGGGTACCACCAACTCGAATTACAGCCCGAGTCGAGAGGCATCACTACATTCTCCACACACTAAGGTCTCTTCCGGTACCGAAGGCTGAACTTCGGCATCTCCTCGGCCGTGGAGATCTTCCAGGAGGCCATCAGGCAAGTCATCCACCTGATCAAGTCAGCACTAAATTACAACAATGACATCCTAGTATTCGTCACAACACAAGAGGAACACGACGTAGCGTTAATGGAGACCTGTGCAGCACTACATAGCGCAGGCCTGCCGCTGAACCTAGAAAAATGCAGATTCAGCAAAAAGAAGGTCAAATTGTTTGGACACATTTTTTCGGATGAGGGGATGACACAAAACCCTGACATGGCCAGCACCATCACAAACCTCCAGGCTCTGGACCAAGCAGCAGACGTCTGGTCATTCCTCCGCATGGCAGGCTACTGTGCTAGATACAATCCCCACTACGCAACCCACATCGAACCCTTGAGGAGAGTACTACAGAAGGACACCACTTTCTACTGGTCTGAGTAGTGCCAAAATGTTTTTGAGAACGTCAAGAGAGTGCACGCCTAATTTGACCCCACATGGCACACAGATATCATTGTTGATGAAACCTGGGAAGGATTCCAATTGGGCGTCACACACCGGACCAGGACCTTCGCCTATAGCCTTAGATGTAGCATGCAATGAGAATGCTTTTTCTTTATTTTCTACTAAGTCGAATTGAGCCGATACCCAACCCGTCTCACACCCCCTTTTACAAATACTTCGGGTCACAATGGACCATGAACCAGGCCGGTGGGTCGTAACCCAATATTTATTTATTTTAAATTCAAAGAAAATCACAACATATTTCATATTGGGCAGCAATCTCCAATGGGGTGATAATTACAATGAAAACCACTGAAATAAACTTGGGTAACCTTCTACAAGAACATATCCAAAAGCACAAATGAATAGAAGCACTTTTTCAATTAGGATCGATAGCACCCGAGTTAAGGTTTCCCCCTGCAATGTTCCCTAAACCCACAATCAAAATCTGACCTTCACTCACAAAATAAGAGGCAAAACCATTTTCAAAACCCTTTGCAATTGCTTAAAATGACACTCGGACTTTGACAAATAATTAATGATACGTGTGGTGAATGAGGTACATATGTTTTATCACAGTATCAGTTCAAAAGCAATTTGAAAGTGAGAACCCCAGTGCAGTCAAAATCACACGTGTGAAAGTTGCATTTTCACCTTTTTTCAGTTTTAAATGTCAAAAGTTTTTTTTTTTTTTTTAAAATGGGTGAAATAAACAGAATAGGAATGCGGTATTTAGGCTGGGGAATAGATGCACATCACAGGGACAATATGGAAGTGAAAGGGTGACTATAGCTGAATAATTGGATGAGATTTTCATGGTGAAAGAAATTCGCTTTTTGGTAAAATGAAGCAGTTACAAAGAGAAAATCGGTTTGTGAAGAAAGGCAAGTTTTACTTAAACTAGATTATCAAAACTATATTGTTAAAGAAAGACACAGTACGCTCAAAGGTTAATTTGCAACTTAACTTTTTACCCCGTGTTCAACTCTATGTGGGAATTAATTTAAATTATTCAAAATATCACTTAGGATCTATGCAAGACAGAAGTGAATGGAAGAATTGCGCTAACACTAGAAACTCAAGGACAGGACGCACAGATGATTCTAACAGTCTTAAACAAGTTACCAGCATATGGAGAGGATTACTTAGAAAATATAACAAAGACAAAGGGTCAAGATGGGGAAGGCTATGTGTTGCTATGGGATGGGGACATACTCATAATCCGCACTTTGGGATTTGGGACAGCCAACCAGGTTCTGGACTCAAAAGGTTCTGGCCACAGCCAGGCGGCGCCCCTTACAGCACAGAGCTGGGCAAGTCTGGTCACTGGATGGCAAGGGTACAGTGGGCATGCAGGTAGTGGGCAAGTAGCCGGTCCGGTCACAGGATACTTCCCAAAGGGTACCACAGCTTTTCCCCTTCGTTATTGTGATTTTAGTGGGGTTTCTGGATCAATGGCCTTACTGGGATAGGGTGAGCAATGCTTTGGCCTGGCAGTAGGGTCTGGAATCTTGCAAAGGTGGATCTGGAATGTCTGGATATGCAGGCGCTTGAAATTCAGTAGAGAGTGTCCTTTCCCTGTGAGCTCCCACCCCTTTTAAAAAGCGGGTGACATCACCAGGTATATTGTTGGGCAGAACTAAGCTAGACCTACCCCCAAGAACCGGATAGGTCAGCCGAAGTTAATCACCTCCTCAAAGAGGAGACTCATTTTATGAGGTTGTATTTTATGAGGTGAAAAGCCATCCCACAGTCCTTTTAGCCAAAAATCAATCTTAACATAAATCACACATTTGTACAGTCGTGGCCTTTTGGCAAATTACATAGGCAGGTTACATAATTCACGCAGAGCATGGCAGTCCAATTCTCCAGTTTGTAGGACTTTGTTTCATCCATCTAATAATTTTTCATCCTTTTCAGTGAAATGATTTTACCTACAATTCTATAACTTTATACATGTGTATAGATTATCATAAGGCATGTGAATATTAAATTTCAAAGTGGCACCATATACATTTTCTTCAGAATATCCAATTCTCTGCCATTCCTGTCCCTTATATGCCAGTGAAGGCTACCACGTCTTGAATTAAAGCCACCAAAATTGCATCTAGATTGTGAAACTTTTGCATTTCTGCGTTGTCCGATTGCAGAGATAAAAGTCTCAAAGGTTTATTAATAACTGGTCTTTTGAGCCAAAATGGGGTGGCCTTTGTCCTCCAACCTGGACCATTTTTTTCTTCAGGCTACCACCAAATGTCAATTTAGCCCAGGGCTGTCCTGGAGCTTCCCCAGTTTCAGTGACTGGTGGTTGTCACTTCCAAAAGTCGCACGTAGGTGTCCCAGATCTATTGTCTGAAGCTGAAGCCCAGACAGAAGTCTGATGAGCGGGTGATATTTCTTTCTTTGGTCCATTCAAAGTTCTCAAGGCAGCAATTAACATGTATGTGTCCCAGAACTCCCTATTGCCCCCTGATGGGGGAAGCCTGCAGCCCCCAACTGTCTCTTGGGCCGTAGTAAAACGCTGTTTGGCTAATTTTATTTCCTTATTGCCTTTATTTCTTTATTTTATTTTGTTCTGGATCTGCAGCAAGCCTGTTGAAATATAACATCCTATATATGTTTCCCAGCAAAACCCCCTTTACATTGCTAGGCCAAGACAGGGCCTTCTATCAATATTACTCTTTTAAAACAAGGCATGTTTCCTTGTTTGCAAAAGTGCATTTTAACACATGGTGAAGTCTGCTTGTCTGTCCCTTTCAAAAGGTTTTCTCTTCCATCTCACTTCCCAACATTGTTTTGCAGCTATGGTCAGTTTCACTTATACAGCAATCTGTTTAAGAAACAGGTACACTGAAATTGACATATGCCCTTATAGCTAGGGTTTCTTTTGAAGCAGCGATTTTTGACATTTTCTAGCCCAAAAGTGAAGCGTTTTTCCATGCAGCTGAAAGTAAAGCTACTGTTGATTTCCTGGATCTGGTCTGACACAGCCTGTTATTCAGGGATAATGGTCTCTTCTGCTGGAGCACAATCTGAATATGGATGGGCATGGCAGGGCCTCACAGATAAGAGCATAGTAATGTAGAACAGATGAAAAGAGCATCAGAGCGGCATCATCTTAAATGTAAAATATTTCCCTTTTTCAATGGGAAACTTTGGGCTAGCAGTAAAGCAGCGCAGCTTTTCACTTCGCTTCTTTAGAACCCACAAGAACACACTCTGGCAGCCTTTCTCGGGATGCTCCCTGTTCCAACTTGCCCAATGGTGCTTGGCAAAACAGTGCAGCCATACTTTTGTAGCTGTAAAATAGAAAAATGCAGTTTTGATGTGAGGCAATGGTGCTCAGAGGAGCCAGTGCAGCCATTGTGCTGTTAACTGCTGAAGTGCAGCTTGGTTATGGATGGGAATTCTGCTGAGTGGGTCAATGTATCCCACAAATCCCCCCCCCGACACTCTTCTGAATCTTGTTGTCGAGGGAGAGTAGGGCAAAGTGGCATTCATCAGTAGGGCAAAGTGGGGTTCATCGGTAGGGCAAAGTGGGGGGTTCATGAGGTGGAGTCCTTCTTCCATCAGGGAGCGGTATGCCACAATCATCCCATTGTCTCTCGTTGGAGTGTAGAGCGACGCCCACAGCTTTCCCTTAGGACTTTCTTTGTGGTGTGGAGCAACACCCCCAGATGTTTCTTTGATCTTTCCTTTCCAGGTCCCCGGGGAGGTCCTCCTTGGTCTATGACTGGGTGGAACCAAAATGCATCTAGTGACTAAATAAGAACTGGTTACTACATTTTCCAACTGACTGCCTTCCCAGAAGGTTGACAGCAGTGGGAAACACATGCATTGCGATCATTACAGTACTTAGAAGATAAAGACACATAATCACTCACAAGACACAAATAACTATTGTAGTTACTAGAACTTTTGGGGATCCCTTTTGTACTGACAATGAGGAAATATACTCCCAGTTAAATAATTATACCTATAAATCTACCTGTGGCCTTCTGGTGCTTCTTTTTCTTGTTCTCATTCCCCAGATGTCTCCTCTATTTGACTTTCCCTTGGCTCCTCAATCCGCTGCAAACTATGTTATGTCTGGGGTGACAACTCTTTAACTGATTAATATGGACCCATTTCTCTTCTGCCAACGCTCCTTTGGGGATGCGGATTCTATCGGCGACAGGTGAAATTTTAGTTACAATTTCAAAAGGACCAGCTCGGTAGAAATTTCTGCTCCTTGGTCTGGTTCCTTTCGAAATTGTACAAGTAGACCCTGTCTCCTACTTGGTATTCCTTTTTAGTTGTTTTTAAGTCATATTGAGTCTTCATCCCCTCTGCAGATTTTTCCAGATTCTGCTGAAGCATGTTGAAGGTGTTTACTTAGATTCTCAACATACTATGAGTTGTGGAGGCGTTTATCAGTGTCTGCTCTTGTGTTCTCTAGAGCAGATGTTGAGGTAGCATCCTCCTTCGCCCAGTCATCAGCTCAAATGGAGACATCTTGGTCGCAGAAGAAGGTGTAGATCCAATGGCCATCAGGACAAGCGGTAGTCGGATGTCTCAACTTGAGCCAGAATTTGCAACACACTTTTTTAGAATGCTCACAATGGTTTTGTTGTACCTCTCAACTCCCCCACTAGAGGACTGCCGGGATGCAATGTGAAGTTTCCTTTTTACCCCAAGTATCTGCCACATCTTTGTCATCACTTCGCTGGTGAAGTGACTACCTCGGTCTGACTCAATCCTTTGGGGTAGGCCAAAACGCGAGAAGATGTGGTTGATCATCAGGGCAGCTGCTGTTTCTGCCTTGCAATTTGGGGCCAGGAGACATTTCACCCATTTGGTAAACAAGCATGTCACTATTAACATGTACGTGTTCCCCCTAGAGGAGCGAATCATGGGCCTGATGAAATCTACTTGTAAATCTGACCAAGGCAGTGTCATCCCCCTCTTCTGGAGGGGAGCTCAGCGTGTGAGTGAGGTTGGCTGAAATTGTGCACGCACAAGACCCCCCTTCAAATATTGGTTGACGTCCTGCCCCATGTGTGGCCAGTATGCAACCTCCCGCAAGATTTCTAGAGTAATATGAAACCCCCGATGGCCATGAATTAGCATCAGGCTCCAGAATGAGGTAGGTACCACCGACTGGTCACAACCAGATTTGATCTCCTGACCAAAAAACCTTCTTAGATTCGGAACATTTTGGGACACTTCACCAACACTCTAAGGTCCTCTTTCCCAATGTAATTGTTATCCCTCATAGGAAAGTTCACAGGGTCCTCAATGTGTTGATAACATTTCCCAATAATTGGATCCACTTTTTGTACCATGATTAAATTAGCATCTGGGGTCTCCTTACTCCACTGGGCAGTTGAGAGTTCATTGTGAGCATTTGTTTGGGACCTAGTGACAGCAGCAACCTGGATTTCCTGGTTTCGGTCAGCTGATCCACTAGGTAATTTCCAGTTTTGTCTGGCCCCTCTATTCTGGAATGACCCTTAATC
Source organism: Ambystoma mexicanum (assembly GCF_040938575.1). NCBI lineage: Eukaryota > Metazoa > Chordata > Amphibia > Caudata > Ambystomatidae > Ambystoma > Ambystoma mexicanum. The sequence goes on from NC_090922.1 coordinate 768,029,379, forward strand.
TTTTTCCAATAGATGGCCATCCCATTAGAGGTGACCAGAACATCAATATTTTATATTAGCTTTCCATGTTTGAGAGGTTTGATATTAGCACACAGCATGCCTCTGGTTTTCCAATTTACCAGGTGCTCCACGAACCCGTTCCGGACATAATCTGAATCAGTGATTAGGACAGTTCGTGGAGTTGGTCTTGGATGGCAATGAGGATGGCCTGATGAACTGCCATCAACTTCGCCACCTAACTACTGCAGGGACCGATTTTGTACCCAGCGGAGGGTTCTGGGGCATCATTCACCCAGGCATTCCCCACGCCGGCCACCAATTCCTTTTCCCCGTTGTTGTGAACATGGTAGGACCACCCGTCCACATAAACTGTGGGCATCCCCTGGCAGTTGTCTACTTCATAGACTTTTTGCAGGGAATTCAGGTATGCCTCCATGTTGTCCTGGGTTTTAAGACTTTCGTCCTCGAGACAGTTTTCTCTGGCACAATTATGCAAGTCAACCAGACCTTGCGTGAGCGGACTCTTTTTTTTGCCCATATCTGACCTCTACAGCAAAGCCTTGCATTGACAGAATCCAGGAAGTAATTCTGGAATTACTCACATTTCCGGGCCAGATTCTGTCACTTTGAAGGTATTGCAACGGCTGGTGTGGAGTCTCCACTATCATGTGTTCCCCTTGAATGAACGGGCTGTAATTTTTCAATGCTCAAAACGTTGCCAGGAGTGCCTTCTCACAATCGTTGAATTTTTCCTCCACAGAGGATAAAGTGTTGCTTGCATAGGAGATGACTTTATTGACCTTGTCATGTTTTTGATACAATACTGCTGTCAAGCATGTATTCGAGAACCCTGTCTCCAAGAAGAACTCCTTGTTTTTGACAGGGTAAGCTACTTGTGAGAGACTTCTTTTGAGTTGTTTTACTGCCTCAGCTTGTTCTGGACCTCACTCCCACTTGACCCCTTCTTCAACAGATGGATCAGGGGTCTTGTAACTTCTGCGTAATCCTCAATGAATGCTGTACTGTAATTAGTCAGTTCAAGGAGGCTTCTTAGCGCACGCAGAGTTGGGGGGGTCTTTTAGTTTTAGGAGTGCTTCCACTTTCTTCTCCTGAGGACAGAGACCCTCAGGAGTTATTTCATGTCCCAAGAAGTTGACACAGGTCCTGCACCACTGTGCCTTTTGGAAGGACAGATTTGCTCCGGCAACCCTCAACTGGGTGAGAACATGACAGATTTCCACTATGTGTTTCTCCACAGTTGAGCTTTTTATCAAGACACAACCCACATAGGCCAGGTTACCCCTTTTACCCAAGTCGTCATGGCCTTATGTAAGAAAATGTTGAATTTGTTGCCAGAGTGTATGTATCCGAAGGGAGTCCGGGTCCACGTGTACTGCTTCCCCCAAAGGTAAAGGTCAGGTTGTATTGGTCCTCCCTACTGACGGGCACGGTCCAGTACCCATTTGTTAGGTCAATGGCAGTATATACCTTTGACCCCTGGATCTGGGCCAGTCCCTGGTCAATGTATGGGTGAGGCCATCAGGAAATATGGACCCGTTTATTTAGCTCCCTAAGGTCTGCACAGAGTCTTCATTGGCCATTTGGTTTTAAAATCCCCAGCACCGGATTATTAAAGGTGCTGTGGACTGGACGGATTATCCCAGAGGACTCAAGGTTTATGATGATTTCTGTCAGGGACTCCATGGATGTGAGAGGCAAGCAATATTGCTTCACAAACACAGGAGTCATAACAGGGTCCGTGGGAATTGTTGTAGTATGGATCTCGGTGCGACCACAGTCATACGAGTACACAGCAAAGAGATCTTGGAAATCTAAGAACACCTGTTTCAACTTTTGCTTTTGCTCCGGAGTCTTAACAGGCATCAGCTAGGTTGAATCGCTCTTTAACCATTTGCCTGAAGCCTGGAAAGACCTCGGATTTTGTAATCTCAGCAGCCTCTTCCAAATGTGTGGAGAGGTCTCTGGTTAGAGTATTGACCTGAACAGAGGGTTTCAGGTAGGAGGGCAGTCATTGTGGACCTGGAATACCACCTCATCCTGCCTGATGTCCCAAGTAACCCCTTCCTCCCCGTAAGGGCAGGAAAAGTACACCAGGAAATTCCCCCTTGCCGGGTGAAGATCCTGTCTGGTGGTATGTCGTTGTCACTGTCATTGTCAAAACAGTCATTGGGGATTGGTCCTATCTTCTCATTTCCTAGATCCATGGAAAAATGTCAGTCATCAACAGCCATTCCAATAATGGTGCCTGCACCCAAATTGATACTCCTAAGGTCGCTGTTATACATCAATATTGGAATGGTGTTGTGTTCTACATTGACTAATGGTGTTGATTTTAACCACTACCCCTGCTGTTGGAGATGGGCATTGAGGTGTACATATGTGTCAGGATTTTGCCTGTCCTCTTTTAATTTTTAATTTGAGTGGGAATAGTCATGTCCATCCTGGGATGGTGACCTCCTCTCCAATTGGAACTTCAACCGCATACGGCAGCAATTGGGCTGACCAAAATGCTTTTTCTGAATCATCAAACCCATGGGATTGCCCCCTAGTCGGCGAGGCCTTGTAATTTATCAGGTCCAAATTAATTGCAAACCAACTGAGAATGTCACTGCCTAAATAGAATGCAGCAGGGACCTCTCACACGACCCAACAATTATGTTCTATGCTTTTGTTACCTATAGACATTTTGAGCATACACCTGCTAGGCAGGAGGTGTTTGGAATTGGGAGTTTCCAGGCCCATTTCCCACTTATCAATCAATTTGGATGTGAGAATGGCTGGATCTTTTGGGTGCTTTCTGAACATGGCTTCACTGATGAAGCTCTTTCTGTTGTTTACACACACTCGGCGAGAACAAACTCCTTCCCCTCATTTAACCGAATAGGGAGGAACATCTGTTCTCAAATTTTCTAAATGTCTGCTAAACTTGGAGCTGGTTTCTCATCAGTTATGACTATAGAATTTGGATTTTAAGATTGTGAATCAGTATAAAATTTAAACGTATTTCCTTCTAGTGTGGAATGACCTTTAAAACTGGAAGAAAGGTTGATTTTCAGGAATGGAGAGGAGTTCCCATCACCAGTTTTTCTCCTACAGCAATTACTGTCACGTCAGGTATTTGATTATTCTGGAAATGAAACTCAATATGATCAGATATTTGTTCAACCATGTGGCACATGCCATTTAAACTAACATGGTTGACACTCTGTTTTAACTTTATTGGCCTGTTAGTCTGAGCCCAGAGTACCTTGTTCACACAGTCTATTAGGGGAGACAACCTGCGGAGTATGTCATTCCCTAGTAGACAGGGTGTTCCCTCTGGAGTCGCGACTATGACCAGTCTTTCACCTTGTGTCGCCCAATTTTTATTTCCAAATCTGCTGTCCCCTCAACAGGAATTTCATTCCTGTCTAGGTTTTGGAGTTGTCCAGGCTGAGGGGTGAGAGGGATCTGGTATTTCTTCCCCCCTTCCTGAATTTAGCTGCTCAAAGGCCCTTTTAGACAGAAGAGTGGCTTGGGATCCAGTGTCCACCAGTGCTGAAATTGCTCATTGCCCTTCCACTTGAAGGAGGGCATAAAATCTCCCCTCCTTCTCCTCAAGTGGGCAAAGGTAATGGGCATTTCGGGCAAGCTGGGTGGTCAATTTCTTTATTTTGGACTCTGACACAGTGGCATTTTGGACAATTTTCAGTGTTAGAGAGTCTGGGAATCTGTAATACAAATTTTACATCCTGAAATAGGTGGTGTTAGGCAGAAACCTGTGCAGTTCCCTTTGGGAACACTGCAAAAGATTTAGGACTACAGGTGTTAGCAGTAAACCCACTTGGTAGCAGTCTGTACCACCCAGATTTCCCTGGTAGCTGTGGCTGAGCAGTCAGACTTCCCTCAAGAAGAGTTAGGCAGTATCCAAAGTATACACAATAGGCACTCAGATACAATAATACAAACAAACACTGACCAGAGCTTTGGTATCAAAGTATATAATTATTTATTTAAAAACACACTGTTTGAAACACTCCAGCACTCTTATTGTAAAACACTCTAAACACAGTTACTATTATAATATATACAACCCTTATTCCTTATCAGCTAAGTCTTAGTAAACACCACTTATTTCCATACAGAGGTGAGCGCTTAACTATAGATGGCACTCCAATAAGTTTATGAAGAAGGGAGGGAAAAAGACAGAATATGGAAAGGTACACCACTCTAAGATTTAAGAACACTCTTAGCAAGGCAGAAGAGCAAAAGTAACTTGTGAGCCAAAGTCCATAGGCTGGGCCCACTCTTAGAGAGAGCAGAGCACAAATGCGCCCAAGATCACACAGTTACACTAGGCTTAGAAAGTCTTGCAGAGAGTTCGAAAAGAGTTTAGAGAGGCTCAGAAAAGTTTAGCCAGGGTGTCCCAGGCTAACCCAGGTTCAAAAGCTGGGAGCTAAATCTACCCCGTACAGTCGGTGGGAAGGGAAGCCAGGCGGGACACGGTACCTTAAGTGGGAAGGATCCTCCAGCGGTGGCAGTTGCTCCTGGCAGCGGGTGCAAGTCTCGTCGTCGTCCAGGGGAAGAGACAATCTCGGCTTGGAGGAAAGATGAAGGTCGTTGCACTGCCAGGGAAGAAACCAGCCGCAGAGTTTTCCGGTTAAAGGTACTACCCTGAATTTCGTGGTCGTGGTAAAACGTGGTATTCCGGTTGCCGGGGTGCTTGGCACAGGCAAGGCGGCCACGAGATGCATCGGGAAGGCGAAAAGACTGTGAAACTGGTTATCCCCACCAGTCAAAGGAAGAAGACTCTCCGGCGGGAGATCTCCTCTGTCGTTGGGAAAAGTGGTGAGACGGTCCAGCAGGGCTCCACCGGTGGTGTCGTCATGGCAGGTCGGCTCAGCTTCTCCCTCGTCGGATTCTTAGGTCCTGTGGTGACTTCTGAAGTTCCAGTCCCCAAAGCCCTGCTTTTATGCAGAAAACCCCCATTCACTCAGCCTAGCTGTCACTCAAACATGCTAAGTGGTGAGCCGGCCGGCTCACCACTTGGGCCAATCAGGACGGAGTGTGACTTGAGTTGCCTAGGCAACTCAGTCCAGGGTGCCTAAATCCCCCTCTATCCCTCCTAAGTACCCCAGACAGAGTGGCCCCACTTTGGAGGGCTTCTGTGGAGAAGCCCGCCAAAAAGTGGAACAAAGGGCTCGACTTGGGTTGGAGTCACAGAAGAGAACACAAATGCCATTTTAGAACCGAGTTTTGGCAAAAAATACCAACCGGAGAATTAATAATAAATAAATAAACCGGCAGTATGTTTGAGGCTATCGTAATTAAATAAATAAAGATAGTAGCCTCGAACAATGGGAAAATCCCATAGAGAAATATTCGCGGTTGAATATAAAAAGTAGTATCCACTGCCACCAGCAGAAACTCGATCAGGGGGGACGGAGACATGCCCCCTCGACTAACAGACCCCGGGGCAATCGAATTTCCCCAGCCAGTATGTCCACAATATGATGGTTTGTACTGGTTCTGTTCAGAATTTAAGACTAGTAAAGTCAATGGTGACTTTAAATGCCCTGGGAGACAGTAGTCAATCCCAGGGTATGGCGTCTATACTGGGGGGTCACTATGACACCCCTGCGTTACTGCACTGAGGGTGCTGTGTAACACACATCACAAAAACCCATGAAGCCCTATGGAGTAAAAGACCCCATAGCCCATTAAACACATCTAACGTCAAAGAAACACACTCAAATCATGCCCAAGAATGAGGGTAAAAGAGTCTCACTCTTGGCAGGAGAAAAAAAATAAACCCCAAAAATCCAGCAAAGCTGCTGGGGGACTCACTAGGTTAGGAAATTCAGCCTAAACAGAGAATTCTCCCTAACAGGTGGGATGACGGACTCCCCTTTTTCCCCTAACTCTGTGCTGCCCCCTTTTACCTGGAGGCAGTCACTAGGACCAGTTTGTGGGGAGGATCCCTCCTTTACTATTTTATTCTCAGAATGGGAATTCTGGGGTTCAGGGATGGGTGACTCTGAATCAGTCCCCACACCCACCCAGTCTTCATTCAGATCTCTTGGGACCCATTTTTCTTTGGGAGAAAGAGAAGATTGTTTTCCCAGAATCCTCTAAGGATTCTTCCCCTTCAAATTGGAGAACGCTAACTTCCTCTACAAAATGGGCCATTTTGAGGTCTTTATTTCTCCTACCCGCCCTCTGTTCTGTGGGCTGCAGATTTTCGGGGCAAGAGATTTTAGTTCTGGTTCTGGGCTGTCCAGGGGCTTTTCACGGGTGAGGAAGGAGGCTTTCTCTAGGGCTTTACACCCCTTGCCCCTGTGCCTCCTCCTCAGGAACCAGTGGATTATCAGGGTTGTCTCCCCATCATTGTTCTGGGTTGCCAGACCCTTGGTTTACGGGGTTCAGAACCTCCAAGTTCATCTGAGGGTTCTGCTGAGTCCTCAACATGCGACCCAGATCATGTGTGAGGTTCTGGACCTGGAGCTCCAATTGGGACACCCGTTACGGCTGGTACGGGGGTCTTTGCTCGTACCTATGGGGTTCACAGGAAGGTTTTTTTTTCTGGTTTTTGTTTTCTGCAGGTTTTTGGACTTCATAAATGCAGGTAACCTGCTCTATTACCCAGTCCAGAGATCTTTTATCATGGAAATCCCTCACCAGCTGGGTCATGATATATTTTGGGAGCACATGAAAGTAGGTACGTATAAACTCTCTGCTATCCGTGCGCACCCTCCTAGTGGTTTGTGCAAATGCACATTTTAGCTCCTGCACAAATTCTCGTGGGGCCTGATCTTCCCCACATTGCAGATTACAGGCCGCTTTGCAAGCCTCTTGGGGGTTTCTGTGGGCCGAAAAGTGTTTCAAGATGGCCGCCCTGTAGGTGGACCATCTTGAATGGCGCTGGTCTTCCAGTCCAGCAAAAAATCTGGAGTACTCCGGAGAGAACATACATTTAGCATACTCTATGCAGGTCTGGCTGTCTTTAAGGTGTAAAGTGTCCATCATTTGTTCGTAGAGTTCCAAATGTTCCCAGACAGAATATTTTGCGTTTTTGTGGTACAGTGTTATAAAATTCCTAATGGCCTGGGGTCTTTCACCAGAACTCTCTTTACTTTATTTGCCTCCTTTTGCTGCTTCACCCAAGTCCACACGCCCTCAAACGCAGTGGCACGACTGTTGGAGGACCCCTCATGATCTTCTAGGCACTCCCTGATTCTGTGAGCTTGGGAGGGGCTCGCAGAATGATGAGGCCTAGTTTATTCTCCCCTGTGGCGTACAGGAGAGTAGTCTTCTTACACCTCCCTGCTTCCAGGGTTGGCAGAGGATCACCCCACTGCCCTGATTGGGTGGAGGTCTTCAGAATGCTCTTTTTGGGCCTCCTTTCATTCTGTCTTTCTACAAATTGAACCAATTGGTCCCTTTGGAGGTAGTATTTCTGCCGATCTAATTCCCTAACTTTCTCCTCATAGGAGACTTCCTTCTCAGACTCATCAGCCTTAATATTTTTTGAATCTATACAGGGACGCCCATCCATCAATTTCTGGGGGGCGCTGACCTACCAGCTCCATTATGCTAGGCCTATTTAATTCTGACGGCCTTGTGGTTTCTGGCTCATGTGAACCAATAGACATGAAGTCAGCAGTGTAAAAAGTATTAAATGGGTTTGAGTCCCTTAGTACAGAGGTCATCATACTATGATCAGGGGTGGCCCTTTCCGTTTCTACCTGTTCGGGGTCCCTCCAGTTCGGATTAAATCTATCACCCTCTTCTCCAACCTCGCTAGTTTCTTCTTTTGCTCAGCTATCAAGGCTTTACAGGCCTCTATGACCCACTCTTGAGCTGCCACCTGCTTGTGGAGCCCCTCTTTCTCCTCACAGAGGGCCTCATTGTCTCATTGCGCTGCCTGTATGGTTTGGGAACAATGAGACACTTTTTGTTGCAGGAGATTCACCTCCTGAGTTTGCACATTTTTAATCTGGGTGTTCTCTTCCAGAGCACAGCACCTTCTACCCGTCTAGTGTGCTCCAATAACTTTTCATATTCTATTGTGAGTTCATTTAGTTTCTGGAGGCCCAACTCTCTTTCTTGTAAATCTATTTTTAGCTTGCTTATTTCCTGACATAGGGCATCTTTCTCCTGATTTAAGGTGCCCCTCTGTTCAGCCAGGTCACCCCTTTGTTACTTGACAGTATTTAATTTCTGGCGCTCTTGATCAAATTCTGCTTGGAAGTGGAGTTCTTTAATAATACATTTGTTATTCTCCTCTACCAACTGTTTGACCTGATCTTGCAGCATGGTTATTTGTCCTGAGCAGACCCTGTTATATGTTAAATGTTGAGTCAGCTTCTGTTGACTCTCTTCCAGAGTCTCTTCCAGAGTCTCTTCCAGAGCGTCAACCTTTTCCTGACACTCTACTTTTAATGCATCTTATTGGGCCTCATGGTCTACATTATTTTGCTGCTGGAGAGCCAAGTCCTCTTTTAACTGTTTGATATAATTCTCAACCTTGATCTCAGAATCTTGGCTCTTTTTCAATTTGTCTTCCACTAGTTTTAGCTCAGTCTGAATTTGAGTTAAGAATTCATATTGGTTTTGCGCCAGAGTTCTATTTTCCTCAAATTTCGTCTGCATCACCCCCATGTGGAGATACACGTAGGCTGTGATTCAGACCATTTTAATCTGGTCTTCTTTTAGATTTGGAGTCATGCAGAACTCACTTAAGGCTTGATGTAACAGGCTACCGTCCTGCCACACATACGTGTCCATGGCGGTGACCTGTTGCATCATCTCTCTCTACCCAGACTTCCTCATCTTGTTGCTGCCATTCTCCCTGACATATGATTTGTGCAGAAGGTGCTCCCTAGCCATCTTGATCTCTACTGTGGTCATTTTGGAAAGTGTTCTTTCTTTATTACTTTATTTATGTAATGGTAACCTGTATTCTGTTGCTTTTTGTCTAGTTTGGGGTTGATTTGTCTTTAATTTTATACATAGGCCAGGTAACTAGGATTTTTTGGGGAGTTGCTTCTACAGCGTAACACAGTGTTCCAACCACACAAAGTATCACTCACTACCTTGAAGGTTAGCCTGCTGTGTTAAGCTGTCACGGGTGAATAAACAAACCCAAATCCTGGACAAGCCTCCAATTTCTGAAGGATTCGAATCGGGCATCACCCACCGGACCAGGACCTTTGCCCTTAGCCTTATATGTAGCGCACAATGAAAATGCTTTTTATTTTCTATGAATTCGAATTGAGCTGATACCCAACCCATCTCACACCCCCTTTTACAAATACCCTGGGTCACAATGGACCATGAACCAGGCCGGTGGATGGTAACACAATATTCATTTATTTTAAATTCAAAGAAAATCACACCATTTTTTATATTGGGTATCAATCTCCAATCGGGTGATAATTACAATGAAAACCACTGAAATACACTTGGGTAACCTTCTACAAGAACATATCCAAAGCACAAATGAATAGGAGCTATTTTTTTAATTAGGATAGATAGCACCCGAATTAAGGTTTCCCCCTGCAATGTTCCCTCAACCCACAATTAATCGAATTCTGAGTAGATAGAAAGAAGAAGCAAGGAGTCAGGGATATTATGCAGAAAACAGAATCAAAATCCACAAATTAAGAGGCAAAACCCTTAGCTGCAATTGCTTAAAATGACACTTGGACTTTGACAAATAATTAATTATATGTGTGATTAAAGAATGAGGTACATATATTTTATCACAGTATCAGGGATGTAATATCACTAGCACCTATAAAGCAATGTATCACAAAAGGCAGACAGTTCAAAAGCAATTTGAAAGTGAGAACCCCAGTGCAGTCAAAATCACACGTGTAAAAGTTGCATTTTCACCTTTTTTCAGTTTTAAATGTCAAAACGTTTTCTTTTTAAAATGGGTGAAATAAACAGAATTAGAATGCGGTCTTTAGGCTGGGGAATAGATGAACATCACAGGGACAATATGGAAGTAAAAGCGTGACTATAGCTGAATAATTGGATGAGATTTTCAAGGTGAAAGAAATTCGTTTTTTGGTAAAATAAAGCAATTACAATGAGAAAATTGGTTTTGGAAGAAAGGCAAGTTCTACTTAAACTAGATTATCAAAATGATATTGTTAAAGAAAGACACGGTACGCACCAAGGTTAATGTGCAACTTAACCTATTCACTCCACATTCAACTCTATGTGGGAATTAATTTAAATTATTCAAAATATCACTAAGGATCTATGCAAGACAGAAATGAATGGAAGAATTGCGCTAACACTAGAAACTCAACGGCAGGATGCACAGAAAATTCTAACAGTCTTAGACAAGTTACCAGGGTATGGATAGAATTACTTGGAAAATAAGACAAACACAAAGGGTCAAGATGGTGTAGGCTATGTGTTGCTATGGGATGGGGAAATACTCACAATCCGCACTTTGGGATTTGGGACAACCAACCGGGTTCTGGACTCAAAAGGTTCTGGTCACAGCAAGGTCACAACAAGGTCACAGCAAGGCTGGTGCCCCATACAGCACACATCTGGGCAAGTCTGGTCACTGGATTGCAAGTGTACAGCGGGCATGCAGGTAGTGGGCAAACAGCCGGTCTGGTCACAGGATACTTCCCGAAGGGTACCACAGCTTTTCCCCTTTGTTATTGGGATTTTAGTGGGGTTTAATGGGGTTTCTGGATCAATGGCCTTGCTGGTATAGGGTCAGCAATGCTTTGGCCTGGCAGTAGGGTCTGGAATCTTGCAAAGGTGGATCTGGAATGTCTGGATACGCAGGCGCTTGAAATTCACAAGAGAGTGTCCTTTCCCTGTGAGCTCCCACCCCTTTTATAAAGTGGGTGACATCATATGGTATATCGTTGGACAGAAGTAAGCTAGGCCTACCCCCAAGAACCGGATAGGTCAGCCAAAGTTAATCGCCTTCTCAAGGAAGAGACTCAGTTTATGAGGTTGTATTTTATTAGGTGAAAAGCCATCCCACAGTCCTTTTTGCCAAAAATCAATCTTAACATAAATCACACATTTGTACAGCCGTGGCCTTTTGGTAAATTACATAGGGCCTCATTACGACCCTGGCGGTAAGGGGTTAACGCCAGCGTTAGCTGCGCCGACCCCTTACCGCCAATTATGAGGTCCCTTAGCGCCATGGCGCTTTTAACACCTGCTTTTAGCAGGTGTTAAAATCCATGGCGCTAAGGGACCATGGAGTTAATTACGCCACCGTAATTTACGGTGGCGTAATTAACGCCTTCCCCACTCCCATTATGCCCTATGGGGCAAAAATGGGAATGGGGAAGGGTAAATGGGGATTGGGGACTTACCGCCCCGCCGACCTCGGAATGGGGCGGTAAGTCCGCCAACCACCATGGCGTAAACGTAGTTTACGCCATGGTGGTAAAGTCACGGCCCAGGCGGTAACTTACCGCCTGGGTCGTAATGAGGCCCACAGGCAGGTTACATTATTCACGCAGAGCATGGCAGTCCAATTCTCCACTTTGTAGGACTTTGTTTCGTCCGTCTAATCATTTTTCGTCTTGAATTAAAGCCACCAAAATTGCATCTAGATCGTGAAACCTTTGCATTTCTGTGTTGTCCAATTGCGGAGATAAAAGGCTTAAAGTTTAATTAATAACTAGTCTTTTGAGCCAAAATGGGGTGGCTTTTGTCCTCCAACTGGGACCATTTTTTCTTCAGGCTACCACCAAATATCAGTTTAGCCCAGGGCTGCCTTGAAGCTTCCCCATTTTGAGTGACTGGAGGCTGTCACTTCGAAAAGTCGCACGTAGGTGTCCCAGATCTATTGTCTCAGGCTGAAACCTCGACAGAAGTCTGACGAGCGTGTGATATTTCTTTCTCTTGGTCCATTCAAAGTTTCAAGGCAGCAATTAACAAGTATGTGATCCAGAACTCCCTTGTGGCTCCTGTTAGGGGAAGCCCCCAGGCCCCAACCGTCTCTTGGGCAATAGTAGAACCCTGTTTGGCTAATTTTCCAGTAAAGCTAATGCCTTTATTTCTTTATTTTATTTTATTTTATTTTATTTTGTTTTGGATCAGCAGCAAGCCTGTTGAAATAAGACATCCCATATAGGTTTCCCAGCAAAACACCCTTTACATTTCGAGGACAAGACAGGGCCTTCTTTCAACATTACACTTTTAAAACAGGCATTTTTCCTTATTTGCAAAAGTGCATTTTAACACATGGTGAAGTCTGCTGGGCTGTCCCTTTCAAAAGGTTTTCTCTTCCAACTGACTTTCCAACATTGTTTTGCAGCTCTGGTCAGTTTCACTTATACAGCAATCTGTTTAAGACACAGGTCCACTAAAATTGACATATTTCTTTTGAAGCAATCATTTTTGACATTTTGTAGCCCAAAAGTCAAGCATGTTTCCGTGCAGCTGAAAGTAAAGCTTCTGTTGATTTTCTAGATCTCGTCTGACATAGCGTGTTATTCAGGGATAATGCTCTCTTCTGCTGGCGCACAATCTGAATATGGATGGGCATGGCAGGGCCTCACTGATAAAAGCAAAGTAACATAGAACAGATGAAAAGGGCATCAGATCAGCATCATTTTAAAAGGGATGTAATATCACTAGCACCTATAAAGCAATGTATCACAAAAGGCAGACAGTTCAAAAGCAATTTGAAAGTGAGAACCCCAGTGCAGTCAAAATCACATGTGTAAAAGTTGCATTTTCACCTTTTTTCAGTTTTAAATGTCAAAACGTTTTCTTTTTGAAATGGGTGAAATAAACAGAATCAGAATGAGGTTTTTAGGCTGGGGTATAGATGAACATCACAGGGACAATATGGAAGTAAAAGCGTGACTATAGCTGAATAATTGGATGAGATTTTCAAGGTGAAAGAAATTCGTTTTTTGGTAAAATAAAGCAATTACAATGAGAAAATTGGTTTTGGAAGAAAGGCAAGTTCTAACTAAACTAGATTATCAAAATGATATTGTTAAAGAATGACACGGTACGCACCAAGGTTAATGTGCAACTTAACCTATTCACTCCACATTCAACTCTATGTGGGAATTAATTTAAATTATTCAAAATATCACTAAGGATCTATGCAAGACAGAAATGAAAGGAAGAATTGCGCTAACACTAGAAACTCAAGGACAGGATGCACAGAAAATTCTAACAGTCTTAGACAAGTTATCAGGGTATGGATAGGATTATTGGAAAATAAGACAAAGATAAAGGGTCAAGATGGTGTAGGCTATGTGTTGCTATGGGATGGGGAAATACTCACAATCCGCACTTTGGGATTTGGGACAACCAACCGGGTTCTGGACTCAAAAGGTTCTGGTCACAGCAAGGTCACAACAAGGTCACAGCAAGGCTGGTGCCCCATACAGCACACATCTGGGCAAGTCTGGTCACTGGATTGCAAGTGTACAGCGGGCACGCAGGTAGAGGGCAAACAGCCAGTCTGGTCACAGGATACTTCCTGAAGGGTACCACAGCTTTTCCCCTTTGTTATTGGGATTTTAGTGGGGTTTAGTGGGGTTTCTGGATCAATGGCCTTGCTGGGATAGGGTCAGCAATGCTTTGGCCTGGCAGTAGGGTCTGGAATCTTGCAAAGGTGGATCTGGAATGTCTGGATACGCAGGTGCTTGAAATTCACAAGAGAGTGTCCTTTCCCTGTGAGCTCCCACCCCTTTTATAAAGTGGGTGACATCATATGGTATATCGTTGGACAGAAGTAAGCTAGACCTACCCCAAGAACCGGATAGGTCAGCCAAAGTTAATCGCCTTCTCAAGGAAGAGACTCAGTTTATGAGGTTGTATTTTATTGGGTGAAAAGTCATCCCACAGTCCTTTTTGCCAAAAATCAATCTTAACATAAATCACACATTTGTACAGTCGTGGCCTTTTGGTAAATTACATAGGCAGGTTACATTATTCACGCAGAGCATGGCAGTCCAATTCTCCACTTTGTAGGACTTTGTTTCGTCCGTCTAATCATTTTTCGTCTTGAATTAAAGCCACCAAAATTGCATCTAGATCGTGAAACCTTTGCATTTCTGCGTTGCCCAATTGCGGAGATAAAAGTCTTAAAGTTTAATTAATAACTAGTCTTTTGAGCCAAAATGGGGTGGCCTTTGTCCTCCAACTGGGACCATTTTTTCTTCAGGCTACCACCAAATATCAGTTTAGCCCAGGGCTGCCTTGAAGCTTCCCCATTTTGAGTGACTGGTGGCTGTCACTTCGAAAAGTCGCACGTAGGTGTCCCAGATCTATTGTCTGAAGCTGAAACCTAGACAGAAGTCTGACGAGCGTGTGATATTTCTTTCTCTTGGTCCATTCAAAGTTTCAAAGCAGCAATTAACAAGTATGTGACCCAGAACTCCCTTGTGGCTCCTGTTAGGGGAAGCCCGCAGGCCCCAACCGTCTCTTGGGCAATAGTAGAACCCTGTTTGGCTAATTTTCCAGTAAAGCTAATGCCTTTATTTCTTTATTTTATTTTATTTTATTTTATTTTGTTTTGGATCAGCAGCAAGCCTGTTGAAATAAAACATCCCATATAGGTTTCCCAGCAAAACACCCTTTACATTTCGAGGACAAGACAGGGCCTTCTTTCAACATTACACTTTTAAAACAGGCATTTTTCCTTATTTGCAAAAGTGCATTTTAACACATGGTGAAGTCTGCTGGGCTGTCCCTTTCAAAAGGTTTTCTCTTCCATCTGACTTTCCAACATTGTTTTGCAGCTCTGGTCAGTTTCACTTATACAGCAATCTGTTTAAGACACAGGTCCACTAAAATTGACATATTTCTTTTGAAGCAATCATTTTTGACATTTTGTAGCCCAAAAGTCAAGCATTTTTCCGTGCAGCTGAACGTAAAGCTTCTGTTGATTTTCTAGATCCCGTCTGACATAGCGTGTTATTCAGGGATAATGCTCTCTTCTGCTGGAGCACAATCTGAATATGGATGGGCATGGCAGGGCCTCACTGATAAAAGCAAAGTAACATAGAACAGATGAAAAGGGCATCAGAGCAGCATCATTTTAAATGTAAAATATTTCCCTTTTTCAATGGGATACTTTGGGCTAGCAGCAAAGCAGCGCAGCTTTTCACTTCGCTTCTTTAGTACCCACAAGAACACACCCTGGCAGCCTTTCTCAGGGCGCACCCTGTTCCAACTTTCCGAATGGTGCTTGACAAAACAGTGCAGCCATCCTTTTGTAGCTGCAAACCACAGTTTTGATGCAAGGCAATGGTGCTCAAAGGAGCCAGCGCAGCCATTTTGCTGTTAACTGCTGATGTGCAGCTTGGTTATGGATGGGAATTCTGCTGAGTGGGTCAATGTATCCCACAAATTCCAGTAGGACTGGGTCCAATTCTCGTCCAAACCAGTAGGGCCGACGTACACCCCAGACACATAGAGGCTTATGCGAGCAAGGCCCTCTCGCCCACATAGACAGCGTACTCCCAGGACAAAAGAGAAAGCCTAGCAGCAGTCTGGGCATGCAAACATTTCCACAACTTCATAATTGGCAAGAGATTCACACTGGCCACCGACCACCAAACCTTGCTCTCCTTATTTGGGAACCCCCGCATGGAATTGCCAGCCATGATCTAGAGATGGGGCATACGTCTGAAGGAGTATGATTATAGCATCAGCCACAGACCAGGAGGTGACCAAAACGCTGCAGAATACATCTCGTGACACCCAGCGGGAGGGCCCGATGACAAGAAAGGTACATCAACAACATCACAGTGAACGCTCTACCTACCGCACTCTCGATGGAAATGGTCGCAACAGCATCGGCGGCTGACCCATCCATGGCCCTCACCATTGCCCTAATGAACAACAAGTGGAGATACTATTGCAGAGTGCTCGAGAGATACCCTTGGGTGAGCAGGTAAGAGATCGAGAGGCTGGTGAAGATACACAAAGAACTAGCGGTGAAAGAACACTCAATATTGTTATGAGGTTGCAAACTAGTAATTCCTCCAAACTCAGAGCTGAGGTCATGAAAACAGAGCATGAATGACATTGAGAGGCCGATAACATGACGAAGCAGTTGAAATGTCACATCTGGTTGCCATTCATGGACTCTCTAGTAGATAACTTGATAAAGAACTGCTTACCTTGCCAATGCACTACAAGAGCAGAAGCTCCCAAACCACTGCAATCCATACAAAGGCCAGAGGGACCATGGGACTGAGTGGCAGTAGATTTCTACTGGCCCATGGAGACGGGTGACTACTTGTTAGTCTTCATTGATGAGTACTCCTGATTCCCCATCATCAATAAAATGACAACAGCAGCATACCAGCAGGTGGCCGCCATTTTCAACTAAGTATTTAGTGAGTGGGGCATACCCCAAACCATGAAATCAGATAACGGACCCCCGTTCAACGGACATGACTTTTCAGCATTTGCCAAACACATGGGGTTCACCCACCAGAAAATTACACTCAGATGGCCTCAGGCCAACGGGATGGCTGAACACTTCATGGCTTCCATCAAGAAGACCATCCAAAGAGAACACATAGAAGCCACAAATCCCCACCAGGCACTGTGTAAGATGCTCGGAGACTACCGAAACACACCCCATGAAGCCACCAACAAACCGTTGGCAGAGATCATGATACGCTACCACGTGCACACCAGGCCGCAACGCACTGTTAGGCGACCTACACGCCTGATGGCACAGTCGACTCATCAGTTCTTTGGGTGGATTAATCAACAGAATCCATTTTTACAGTTCACATGTACTTATAGCTCTGAACAAATTGATTTTCTAGATATAACAATCTGGGTGGACAAAGATCAGAAAATACTACAAGTTAAACCCTTCCATAAGAAAACTGACAAGAATGCCTTGTTGAGCTTTAATAGTTTTCCATTTGGTCAGTTTATTAGGCTGAAGATAAATAGTACTCTGAACTCTACCTTCCACACAGAAGCTGCCCAATTGAAAGTGAAGTTGATCAACAGACACTATCCTAAGAAAATCGTTAAAAGAGCATTTAAAAGATCGATTAACAACCATCGTGAAGGACTGCTTGAATATCGGTCTAGAAATCAGGACAGCAATAACATCGTGTTTGTGAGCACTTTTAATGAGAAAACCAACAAAGTCATTAAAATTATTAAGAAAAATTGGCACGTGCTGGCAGGAGGCGAGAGCCCGTTAGACAGCCCTATGTGTGCCTATAAAAGAGCGTCTAATTTAAAAGAACTATTGACCAAAAATGATATTGCCCTAAAAGGGAAAGAGCAGATCAGCATCACAAAAGCGTGGGGCTTACCTTCAGCAGTAGGACACGCACCCTGTGGTAAATGTGTTAATTGTAAATACACTAGTAGAACAAAAGAAGTGGAGTTGGGACTTACAAAGTTATGGCAACAAACCAGTCTCACTAATTGTAACACATCACATGTTGTGTATGCAGTATGGTGTCCGTGCCAAAAAATTTATATTGGAATGACGGAACGCAGGGTCACCATACGGATCGGTGAACAAAGGAGTTGCATTCGCAACCGGAATGTACAGGCACCGATGGTTAGTCATTTTTTGGTAATGGATCACGATCCAGATCAGTTAAAATGGACTATTTTGTGGCGACTAGATAGGACTAGGAATGCCGAAGCAGACCTCAAAAAATTGCAGTATAAAGAACAATGGTTGATTTTTCTTACAAAATCAACGGTTACAGGACTCAATGAAGAGATTAATTGGAAACATTGATTTTGCCTGCCCCATAGATTTACGTGTACAGGTAGTTACATTTGTGTTTTGTTTGCCCAGAGGTTCGTATACCCAGACAAATGCATCTAGTATTGATTTATAGTCTCTTTTTGGTCTCATCTTGATGGCTCATACTATTGGTCATCCTAGTGGTGTGTCGTTCACAGAGGAGTGAGGCCATTAATTTAATTAAGACAGACACCTCCGTGGGCATATGTACTCACAGTTGCGAAACATAGCTGTCCACTGTCAGGCGTTGCTCTGACAGCTGCTGACAGTATAACGTGCAAGGTTCGTGCTGCATTTAGACACGAGTTGGTCATACGGTTAATATTATAATTGAAGATGCGTGAGAACGGATGTAGTCACGTGTCGTCAAGGTTATACTTGGTTCCCAAAACGATACCTGAGTTACGTAGAACGAGTGTTGGATTCCTATAAAACCACGTGATGTGTTCACGTGACAGTAGATTGGTCATGTGACTAGTACGGAAGGACCAATAGACCTCTCGAATACTGAGTATGTGGAGAGCGTCTTTGCACGAAATGCTAAATGAAGAACGGATACACTTTTGAATCGCAGAAGGGGTAAGCTTTTCTGTATGTAACTCCAGATACGTGGCGTAGTCTATAACAAGGTGTTTGAATGCCGGCACAGTAATATGCGAAACCACTCATGTAATGGTTGGTTTCATTTGGCATAGGTCACCCGGAGTAGACTGATTTAAAGCAGCGGGTTGTGTAGCACTGCCACTGCCTTTAACGATGTGTGCGAATGCCGTCACGGTGATATATGAAACCACTCACGTAATGGTTGGTTTCATTTTACACAGGTTTCCCGGAGTAGACGGATTTAAAACAGCGGGTGGTGTAACGGCGCCAAGCGGACGGAAGAACTACTTTACACGGGACTAACAACACAAAAATTGAGATTGTGATTGCCGGAAGTTCTGTTCTGTTTTGGCCGCCTATAAAAAGGTAATTACTGTACTATTAAGGTGACACCTAGGGAACGACAAATCAGAGCACTATGCCTGTAGGTTTGCCAGTTTTAAAGCAATGTAGTGAAATGTTTGGTAACATTTGATTAGATTGAATTAGGAAAGAAAGTAACTTGATTAGAGGGTAGTGTTTTGGCATGACCAACATGATAGGAAAGTGATGGAAAGAGGAAGTAAAATGAATGTATTTTTGATCTTCCTCATGAGCAGTATGTGTGACACACATTCTGCATTGAAAGTGTTTGAGACTTAATCCATATGTGACGTTATGCACCGGCTTGAGTTGTTTGGCATTTCTCGTGTTTTTCAGGATTTGAGCAGTCAGACATATGTGTTTGGGAACTCCCCTACCGTAACCGTTGTTGAAGTAATTTTGATAAAGAATAACATGGTAAGCCCTAGTTACAGTAAACTGAGGTACTGGCTAGGAAGAATGACAGTGAATTTATTGATACTGATTGTTGTTCTTTGTTGTCTTCCCTCCTTGTGTTTCCCCAGGTCATGAATTTTGTGGCACAGAGTTAGTGGTGCACAACAAAGACAAAAAATAGTATTGTTTTTAAGATTTGATCTACCTCATTTGAAGAGAGTTTGGCGAAGGGTACAGATGGCCCCCTGATGAAGTTCTTTTACACTTGGTCAAAGTAAAAAGCTTGGCACGAAACATGTTGGGCAATAGAGTATATTGTGATTGAGTGACAAGTTAAACAGTATCTCCGATTTTTTTCGGATACCTATCCTCCCCAAGGTAGCACAGATGGGGTTAGGAGCATACCTTAAAGATAGAAGTCTTGGAGATTAGTATCCTTGATTTATAGGGAACTAACGAGCTACTGACCATTTGATCTCTTTAGAGTGAGTTTTCACCTGAAATGTTGCACATTATTAAGTTTTGTATAGGCAGGCGATGTAAGAGTGAACAGGTTAGAGGTTTTTTACATATGAGAATTGTTTTATCTGAATTTTTTGTAAAAAGGTTTTTATGTATTTTTGCAAATTTGAATCCAATTATGTGGTGTTTATGAAATTAAAATTATGATCTATGAATTATGTTTGTGACTAAGTGCCTATTTGTTAAAAGCACTTGGCTGGTTGTGACCTGTGGGATATAGGAGGTAGTAACAGAGTGACGTGGTTTGACCTTTTGTGTTAAGATTGTCCCGAATTCGTATTCAGGAACCTGGTCACCACATCATTAAATTGGTTCCTAGTCTCTAGATAGTGTTTGTATTGGCGGAGTGTTGAGCCCAACCTCAGAACATTTGTCCGGGGGTGATGTTACAGGTCCCTGTGCCTTTAAGACACACAAGGGACGTTGGGCAGGAGGCGGGAGGAAAGGGAAAGGGTGGAGCTTGAGGAGGAACGGCAGGTCCTATGTAGTTCAAGAAGGAGGCAGTGTTAAAGTACAGTTGTCCCTCCAATCTGGTGTCGTGTCCTTCTGTGGGGGAAACCCAACAGCCGTGATGACATCATGTACGCTACACGATGATGCCGCGGAGCGTGGGATTTTCAGGAAAAGTGGTTTCCTTGCCGCCTCCATTGCCATGAGCGCCAGGGTAAACGCCAATGGTCATACAGGGACTGGGCACCCACTGATGGCCATCAATGCCTGACAGTCTTAACTTGCAATAGGTGTTCCCAACCTGAAATCCCAGGTATTTCCTTTGGTTGGGATGCATCGGCCCATGGAAGTAGTTGTCCGGAAGGTCCAGTGACACCAGGGGTGGCTGCCACAATGGATGGTTGGAGGTAGTGCTCCATGAGCTGGCCATTCACTGCTATGTCTACGAGTGATTGATGCCGTAACTCACCCTCACTCACTTATGGACATTGTGGTGGAGCGGTGGATGTGAAAAGGGTAGCAAGTCATCCACCTCAAACATGCGCTGTTCAGTGTGCCAGTTTGGGATGAACAAAGGCTCCCTAGGCCAGGCCCAAGAGGTTACCTAGGCAATTGCAATGTGTCTGCCCCGACAGATGATTTGCTATTAACTCCCCTCCTGGCCTATCTCCATAGATGATTAGGTGGGGATAGGTTTTATATTAGGAGCCGAGTACCCGCCTCGCGCCTCGTTCTGTCATGGTGTGGAGTCAGGAACCAGGCCTGAGAAATCTATTAATCGACAAGCACAGGGGGGTGCAGAGCATACGTTGGACTGCAAGACAGGCCCCTGAGGAAGAAGGAGCTGCCAGGCCAGTTTAGGAAGCTGCGGAAAGGCATGAGAAGGTTGGTTTGCTTTATGATGGGTCTCCCCTCATGTCAGCAGGGCACGGTACCACCCACTCCTATTTGTTGCCTCCCTTCAGCTGCAGATCACCCCTTCCTTCTCAACGCAGCACTTCACTGTCACTTGAAAATCATTGTAAGTCTGGCTGCTGCTGCCTGCCACAGCTGAGCTCACAGACAGATCGGGCCGTTCTGTTTTTCGCAACAGTGGGACTGTCGATAAATTTGGCCGCAAACAAATCTGTCTGGCCTGCCATTTCCCTCGCATAGCCGGCGCCTGGTATTTGACGGGCCCTGCACTCAAGGTGAATATAGAAGACACATTCTTCCTTAATTGTGCGAAACACACTTGTGTGCTGACTGGAAACATCTGAACAACATATATATTTATGCCTGATGCTGGTCTTTAACGCCCATGCATCGCTGATGCCTGTGTCATTCCTTGTAATTAACAGCAAATGTTTTGCTTCTGATTCGCTCGAGTAATCTTGCGAAAAACAAGTTCTGCCTCAGATATTGGCCCTGTTTATTCGAAGGACTGTACAACGTGTCTACATTACGGATTATGAGACGATTCATTCTTCACATCTTCTGATTTATTTTCGTCACAGATTAAGGATTACAGAGACATTATTTTATTTTCATTTATCGGTTTCATCAATTTGATTGGCACCAAATAATGCATTACATCTGGTAACACCTCACTGCATTGAAATAAGGCTTGTACTGCCACCCACTGGCGATTTGTGTTTTTGCAGCTGTATACTATAAAATATATTAATTCTATTTAGGGTGCAGTATTTACCTGATAATTCTGACCTGGTTTACTGGGATATTTTTTGTTGGAATATTACACGGCCCGTGGTAGTGACCGTGTAGTTATGGTTAAGTTGCTAAACTCATAGGATAGAACTTTTTTGGCAGTTTATAACTTCTCCCCCTGGAGAACTTGTCACCAAAATTTGGAAAAAACAGTGTATAGCCGGCTCTGAATTGTTTTGCCAAGTTGGGTGATGTTTCGTGCAGGGGGGACAAAGTTATAAGGGGGGGTCCCAATTTTTTTCTTCTTCCATAGACTGAATGGGGAAAAACTTTGCACACGGCTACAGGCCGAACGGCTGGATGGATTTTCACCAAATTTGGGGCAGGAGCAGGGGCTTGGGTCAGAAAGCGTGCTTTTGTGTGTTTGGTGGAAATCCGACCAGTACTGAAATGAACTGAAATTTATGTCCCATAAAATGTGTGATATCTGGGTCCGCTCCGCAGACCCATTTCCCTGTCCGCTCCACGGACCTAAGTCTCATTGGCCTGCAGTACGCTGTGATGCCGGCGAACATTGGACGCGGCCGGTGGTTCACTGGAAGGAAGCTTGCTGTGCATCAAAGTTTTTGGGAAATGCTGCCATGGGGTTTCGGAGGATAGTGTTGTCGTGTGTGTGCCAATGCTCTAAGCCATTGTGTGCATGGCTGGGCCTCTTGTACATAGCAGTGTGCCCACTAAAAAGAGTCATATTTGGCTCCGCAGCGGCGTCCCATTTCCCTGTTTGCCGCGCAGTCAAAATTTTGATTGCAACGCAGTGTGTGGTGACGTGATGTGTGTCCAAGGTTTTCCATAACGGCGGCATGCTGTATCAGAGGAAAATGCGGCAGTGAAAGGGCCTGAAAAACATGGTTTACAGCACCTGGTGGTGGGAAGAAGGGATGGAAAGGGTGGGGGAGTGAGAAGTGCTTCAAGTGGCATATCTCATTAGAAGAAGACAGTGGTGTGCCCGGGGTATCCATGCATAATACGCCAATTTGCGGTTACCTCAACAGGCAACAATCTTGTATGGTCATTGCAGGCAGACTTCGTTATGGCATTCCAGCTGCAACGGCAATGTCTTTCTGTGATGAGTGGTAGAAGGTACATTTGCAGAAGGGAAGTGCATTCCACAAGACATGAACATTTACAGATAGGGTGTACTATGGTGTGCTGTGTGTGGTAAGTCCGTTGCCCCTTTACTGCATGACTGCAGCCCTTGCACAGAAAAGTATGTCCACCGGTTGAAAAGGTATGTCCATTGGGTGAAAGTCAGTGCCACATTGTCGCTTTGTGTATGTGGTTTAGCTGCACACATTGTTGGTTGCATGGGTGTGGTGATTGGTAGAACATCCTACAGTTGTCTGTGTATGGGTAGAGATGCTGCAGTGACCAGTCATGTAGTATGTCCACTGGGTGCACTAATGGAATAGGGTACATATGGAAGAGGTTACAGTGCAACTGGTTCTTATATGTGCTTGTGTGCATTGCGCAGATTGGTAAGTGTTGTAGTGCACTATGCAGTATTGCTTGTATGCACGTAGTAGAGTGTGGAGAGCAGGACCAATGTTGTGAAGATTGTTTTGTTTGGTTGCTATTATTACAATGGTTTCTGAATGGAAGTGGGTAGTGGTGCCAAACACTGTGGTATGTTTGTGCATTACGGTAAGTGGAACATGTGTGCTTGCAACCATGATTTAGGGTGCGGAGGTTGGGTAGAAGTGCTGGTTCCTATGTTGCCTTTTTGAATTGTGGCACATGCCTACATGTTCACCTGCATGGCTTTGTTATGTTGTGGTGGGTGTGGGCAAGGCCTAGACTGTTGTGTGCATGGCCGAAGGCCGCAGGCCCAGGGACGTCATTTCACCAAAATGCCTGGGGTAGTGGAAGTGACATCACACAACCCTTGACCCCCTGATGACATCACAGGAAGTAATGTCATTTGACCCTACTCCAAAGTGATATCGCGGGAAGCAATTGAACACACACTTTTACCCGTTGACAAAACAGGAAGTGGCATCACATAGCATTGTACACTAGGAAAAATATGGTTACGATATCACTATATCACTGTGATGTACATTTCATACCTGAATGGATCGCCATATGTATCATTAAGATCAGTGTGTATAGGCCCACATTACCAAATTACTGTGATTGTAAGCAGACGTCCATGACCAAATGATAATGATGTGTTATTATATAGCACTTACGCTTAAGCGCTTTACATAACCTGTGTTGGTACCCATTTATCGACCTCAGAAGGATGAAAGGCTGAGTAGAGGTGTTTGAGAACAGACTAAATCAGTGACTCACCCCCTGAAGTGTGCCTGAAATAAACCTTTATTGATTCTAGCAAATATTGTATAGAATTCCAGAAAGACACATTTTTTTGGCATTCCTGTTCTTTCTTATTTAGGTTCAGTGCTGAAAGTGTTAGACTTGTGGCCCTCATGTCCTGATTTGTCTTCTTTTTTTAAGGGGCCTGAACACGGTGCTGGCCACAGCCCAGGAACTTGCATTGCAAAAACATATATATATATATATATGGTAGTGGCCATGTAGTTATGGTTAAGTTGGTGTTTCCATAGGAAGAGCACTTTTTGGGCGGCTTATAACTTCGCTCCTACTGGACAAAACCTCACCAAACTTTGCAAAAAGAGTATATGGCCCACTCTGATTTTTCTTGCAAAGTTTGGTGAGGATTCGCTCAGGGGGGGCAAAGTTATAGGGGGGGTCCCAAAACTTTTTTTTTCCCATAGACTGAATGGGGAAAAAACTTTGCTCACGCCTACAGCCCAAACCGATGGACGGATTTTCACCAAATGTTGACCAGGAGTAGTGGCTTGGTCCCAAAAGCGTGCATTTGCAGATTTGGTGAAAATCCGTCCAGTAGTTTTTTAAAACATGAACAAAAAGTAGGTCATAAAAAATTAGTGATATCTTTGTTCGGTCCGCGTACACAATTCCCTGTTCGCTCCGCGGACAGTGTCCTGATTGGCCAATCAGTTTGCGTGGTGTCCGTGGACAGGCGACGTGTTCGCTGATTGGACGGTGTGGAGCTTGAAGCGCGTCAGATTTTCAGTAGCGCCTGCCATCTTAGATTCGCGGACGTCAGCAGACAGCGCGGTGAAACATGGTTCAAAATTTGTATTTAGTAGAGTGTGTTGGTGTGTAGGAGTGTATGGGGAGGGTGGAAGAGTATGAGATAGGTTGAAAGTTGTGTTTTTTTATGTGGTAGACGTTCTTGTTGTGTTCGATTTGTCTGCGGACATCACAGGTGTTCTGAAATGTTCTAAATAAACTGAATGGGGGTGTTCTGAGGACTCAATATGTGTCCGTTTTGTTCGCAAGCAAGCTGAAACTGCGGTGTCCAAAAATTTTCATAAATAAACAAAATGGGGGTGTCCTGTGGATGCTGTCCGTATTGTTCGTTGTGAAGTTGAAAGTGTTCTAAGAACTCTCGCGGTGTCCGTATTATGTTCGTAAATAAACAAAATGGGGGTGTCCCGAGGACGCTGTCCGTATTGTTCTCTGGCAAGTTGAATGTGTTCTAAGAACACTCGCGGTGTCCTGAAATGTTCACAAATAAACAAAATGGGGGTGTTCTGAGGACGCTGTCCGTATTGTTCGTTGTCAAGTTGAAAGTGCTCTAAGAACTCTCGCGGTGTCCTGAAATGTTTGTAAATAAACAAAATGGGGGTGTTCTGAGGACGCTGTCCGTATTGTTCGTTGTCAAGTTGAAAGTGTTCTAAGAACTCTCGCGTTGTCCTGAAATGTTCGTAGGGGGTGTCCTGAAGACGCTGTCCGTATTGTTCAATGGCAAGTTAAATGTGTTCTAAGAACACTCGCGGTGCCCGGAAATGTTCGTAAATAAACAAAATGGGGGTGTTCTGAGGACGCTGTCCGTATTGTTCGTTGTCAAGTTGAAAGTGTTCTAAGAACTCTTGCGGTGTCCTGAAATGTTCGTAAATAAACAAAATGGGGGTGTTCTGAGGACGCTGTCCGTATTGTTCGTTGTCAAGTTGAAAGTGTTCTAAGAACTCTTGCGTTGTCCTGAAATGTTCGTAGCGGGTGTCCACAAGACGCTGTCCGTATTGTTCGCTGGCAAGTTGAATGTGTTCTAAGAACACTCGCGGTGTCCTGAAATGTTCGCAAATAAACAAAATAGGGGTGTTCTGAGGACGCTGTCCGTATTGTTCGTTGTCAAGTTGAAAGTGTTCTTAGAACTCTCACGTTGTCCTGAAATGTTCGTAGGGGGTGTCCTGAAGATGCTGTCCGTATTGTTCGCTGGCAAGTTGAAAGTGTACTAAGAACACTCATAATGTCCACGGACATTAAAAGGTTCCATAGGCCATAGTTGAAATGTTTGACTCTATGGGTGTGATATGCTGCGGTGGTAGTGGCCAGGCATAGAGTGTTGGGTGCATGGCCATTTGTACAAGTTGCTGAAATGGAATGGATTCACAATTAGGTATTGATATATATACAAAGCGTTCATTGGGGATTTGTTCTTGTGTCACATTGTTGCAGAGAGTGCATGTATGTTTCCACATGTATGAAATCTGGAAGATTTCATTTATAGGTATATTTTTGTTTTCCGGTACTTGTAGTAAGTACATTAGAAATTCCTGTGGATCTTCCTGTGAGTTTATAAAGAAGTTCACCATTCCAGCACAGTAGTCCAATTGTTGTCTTATTTCATAAACACTATGCATGTTGTCAGGATTGTTTGTTGCGTTTCTATGAAGTCCTAACATTTCCAAACACAATGGGTCTGTACTGTGTAAGTAAATGTTGTCAACAATTGGTGGTAATTGAAATAGAATATTCATTGCTACATTTGCGTAGCAACTTACACCAACTATATTTGAGAGTTTAAATGGACCAGGTAGTTCTGTATCTGACTTCTTTTTTTTGGAGTTTGTCTTCCTTCTTTGAAGAAGTACCTGGTTTACTTTCCCTAATTGATTCTTTTTTGCTTGTGGTACTTGACGAAGTATTAGTTTCTTTTACTCTCTTTGGAGGATTTGCAGTGACATCCTGTTGCATTTCTGTTTGATTTATTTTTCTTTTATAACGTTTTACTTTTTGTGGAACAGAATATGTGTTTAGATGGGAGGGTGTATAGTGAGTGAAGTCTATTGTATTCTAAAATGCAAGGAATATCAGCGTTTACTTTACTTGCATCAAAGTTGATTAGAAATAGACCGTCAAGTGTACGTAAGCGTGATAGTGCTACGTAGCTCATGCCTTCTTTAAAGACTGTGTTGCCCATATCTATCATTGCTTTGTCTAGGGTAAGACCTTGTGATTTATGAATCGTGACTGCGTATGCAAGAGTTAGAGAAAATTGTTCTCTGCGTACATACATGTCTTTGAAGAGAAGGAATCGAGCTGTTGAGCGTCCTATCCTTTTTACTTCTGAAAGTTTGTCAAAGAGAATATTGACAAACTGAATTTTGTTGTCACGTGGGTATGTTTGCAAGCCAACAACTCTACCCAGTGCTCCATTAACTAGTCCTTGGTCCACGTCAAGGTTACGTTTAAGCATTACTCTGCAATTCAAGGATAATTTTAATATCTTTTCTAAGCCTGCTTTGTTTGAGATTGATTTTTCTAAACTATTTAGTCTTGTTGTGGCTTGGTCACACATGGGTAGTGTCATACCATGTACATCTAGTTTGTCTGTGGCGCTAATTTCCATTATTGGTTGCATTTCTTTACTTAACATTATTTCATTGAATTTGAAACAGCTTGCAAGAGTTGGCATTAAGGCCATACAATTGACATGTTTGTGGGCTAATTGTTCCATAACATCTGTAGCACATGCATTATCGCCATAAAGTGCATGAATGTGCCGGGTTTTCAATATTGCTTCTGCTTCTTTAGAAAGTATACCAACTCTGATACTTTTTAAGGTGTTGGCATAAGTGAGATCTGCAGATTGCTGCATGTTTTCTGTTAATTCTCTGTAATGGAAATGTTGCCAAAGGTTGACATTTCCAATGCTGCCAACAGTTTTACGACAGAGTTTGGGTCCTAATGTTTTAAAAATAGGCTCACCTTTTACTGGTGTCAATTGAAGAAGATCTCCGAAAACAATAATGTGTTTTCCTGCAAAGAGCTCTTCATAGTTTGTTTTGAATACTTCTTGTAATCTGAGGTGAATCAAAGCCAACATTAGGTTGGAGACCATGCTCACTTCATCTATTAGTAGCATTTTCATTTGTTTCAATACTCTGCGTAGTTCCACTGCAGCTTCTGCAGAAAGTTTGTAATAGCCTAACCTAATTTGTTTTGGTGTTCTACTGGCAATAGTAGTAATCGGTGTAATGCGACACCACCTATGTTGTAGGCAGCTAAACTAGTGGGGGCAGTGACAACAGCTGACAGTTTGTTGTTTGTCAATTGTTGAAGGAACTTACTGATGATTTTGATTAGGAATGTTTTCCCAGAACCAGCTTCACCACTGACGTACAGTATTATAGGTTTATAATTATGGCAGGAACATTCTTTATTTTCATGTTGTACACCATGTGCAATTTGTTTTGTTACTTCTTGAAAAATGCTACGTTGCTCATTGTTTAGTTTTGATTGTAGTATAGTTAAGTCTTCTTTATCGTCATACTGACACATGGTGTTTTCTACTTCTATCATAGCTAATTCTGCCCCATTTATTATTAGTGGTTCTCCCAGTGGTTCTTGGCTTCCTGTTACAGAAGGTTGACTACTGTCAGGAGTTTCTTTATCTAGTTGGGCCTGGAGTTCTTCTTCATGTTGCTGTTCATTGTGCAACATTGTTTTGTACTGTAAAGTTTACATCAGGTATAGTGCTTTCATTTGCTTTGAAAGCATCTTCATATGAGTCATAGTTATCTAGTATTTCTTCTTCTTTTCTCCATGTTTTAAAGAGTTGTAGCAGGGACATGTAATATACTTCTTTATGTTGAGGAGTCTTTAATGACAATTTGATATGATTAATTAAATTTGGTTTGGTTAGTTTAACTAAGCTGCCTTCACAGTTTGCCACTCTGCATTTACCTTTTTTTCATCAGGCTTTATATTATTTTTGTATGTGTAGTTTTGGGCTATGTGGTATAGACACATGGGGCCTCATTACGAGTCCGGCGGTAACCGAGGCGGTAAAACTGCCTGGTTACCGCCGGACTCGTATTACCATTCCGCCTCCGTGATTCCCAGAATTACCGGGGCATTACAACCCCGGTTTCTTGGGAATCACGGAGACGGAATGGTGTTAATCCCCATTCCCATTGAGGTCCTATGGGACTCAATGGGAATGGGGATCATGGAAACACCGACAGCATCTCGTAATGCTGGCGGTGTTTCCTCGTCCACCTGCAGGCGGGCGGTGTTAAACCCGCCAGGTCAGACCTGGTGGGAACATCACCTCCCGCCTGCAGGAGCTGTGATCGCCCGGCATGGAAACAACGGCGGCGGCTGGTCTACTGCCACTGTTGTTTCCATACCGGGCGATTTGTAATGAGGCACATGGTTTCCAAAGTATTACTTCTGTTTGGGTAGTATGTGTCTAATAAATTGTTTTTTAAAATGTCTTGGCTGTTGGCATCACGTTTGGCTATTGTTTCTATATCTTCGTATGATTTTAGAACTCTTTTTCTAGATTTAGCTGGACCAAGACTTAGCCATACTATATTTTCAGATTTACCATACAATGCAGTACCAGTTAAACGATCAGCTGCTTCATATGATCCACATTCTCTATCAGAGAGCATTTTTATGCCCAAGCTGTATCATTTCTGACACACTGGCCCTCATTACAACTCAGACGGTGGACCATGGTGCTACTAGCACCATGGTCCATGCCGGATTCCGCCATGGTGGATGGCGGAATTACCGCCCCATTCCAAGGTGAGTGGGCCGGTAATTCCCCATTCACCATTTGCCCTTCCCCATTTTTGCCCCATAGGGCATAATGGGGATGGGGAAGGCGCTAATTACGGCACCGTAAATTACGGTGCCGTAATTAGCAGCAAGGTCGCTTAGCGCCTTGGACTTTAACACCTGCAAAAAGCAGGCGTTAAAGTGTGAATCAGGCGTTAAGGGTTAACAGCACCGATGGCGCCGTTAAACCCTTAACGCCTGACTTGTAATGAGGGCCACTGTTTTATCTGATGACAGGTCATTCCAGAGGTCTTGGAGCTCTGTCTTTTTTGCTTTGGTTAAGTATGCTGTGACATATTGTGCAACTGCAGTAGAATTGTCTGCAATGTACTGCACATCTATGTTTGCATTCCATAAGTGGGCAATGATTGCATTATAATCATTGATATATTTTTCTTCTTCTTTTCTTTTTATGTAATATGTATTTTTAGGTGACTTACCTTTAACACTATGTGCCTCATTACAACCCAGGCGGTAAATTACCGCCTGGGTCGTACCCTTACCACCATGGTGTAAACTATGTAAACTATGTTTACACCATGGTGGATGGCGAATTTACCACCCCATTCCAAGGTGAGTGGGGCGGTAAATCCCCATTTCCCATTTTACCCTTCCACATTCCCATTTTTGCCCCATAGGGCATAATGGGAGTGGGGAAGGCGCTAATTACGTGGTGTAATTAGCACCATGGTCCCTTAGCGCCATGGATTTTAACGCCTGCAAAAAGCAGGCGTTAAACTCAACATGGCGCAAAGGGACCTCGGAATCAGGCGTTAAGCCCTTAACGCCTGATTCGTAATGAGGCCCTATGTCTAACTGAAGACATGAGGTTGTTCACTTGACTTGTATTTTTAACTGGTCTAGGGAAACCAAATCGGCATTTGGTGTAGTATTTCCCTTTGTTTTTGTATTTGCGATGACAATATTTGCCACATTCATGTCTTTGAAATTGTAAAATTTGTGCATGAAGATCACTATTTTTGGATTCTGATGGAATTTCACAAGTAACATATTTTTCAATAAACTGTAAAACAGTGGCATCACTGTCTTGACCAAATTTAGGAGCATCTTTAATCCATAAAAGCATGTGGATATGTGGTGTTCCTCTGGTTTGGTATTCTTTTCTCCAAAAGAAGTGTTGCACTTCTCCAAGGGGAAGAACAGTTTTATTACAAATAAAATGTAGCATAGCAATGAAGCAATGGTGAAAATATCTTGAAACATTAACACGATCCAAAGAGCAAAGTTCTCCAGGTGTTAGTATATCTATGTTTGTTTTGTTTTTGTTTGATATGCGTAGGAAATCATGTAAATCTTCCCATGCATATTCAGCACAACTTAATGTAACAAACCAAGTGGGTTGGCCAAGGTTTCTGATCATACAACGTACATCTCCATGACATCGAAACCAGTACTCTTTAGTACCACGCATATTTGCTAATAGATTTCTAATATTTTATTGTAAAACCTCATTCTTTTGTTGCACTTTTTGTAATAATTGTGTAGCTGTCATATTTTGAAAATGTGATCCTGATTTTAATATGTGTGCAACTCCGTAACATAAACAGGGTAATTCATAGAATTCAGCGCACAAGTAGCGCACACAGCTGGCGCACAGCGTGCGCGTGCGATAGTCTGCGCCAGCCGCGTGCGCCAAAACCGAATCCGGCGCACAGCGTATTCATGGATTTTAGCTTCCCCAGGCAGCCGTGGCGCACAGTGGCGCAGCGACTCGCTGCAGCGCCAGTTACGCCCCCAGGAACGCCCCTTGCGCTGGGAAATCTCATAAAAATCACAAACCAGCGCAAGGGGCTACGCTAACCCTGGACCATCACGGCAAGCGGCCCATGCGATTTTCAAGGGTGCGCGGGAAGTGTCACACGTCAAATCCCAGGCTATGTCCATTTCAGGGGTGCGCGGGAAGTTTCACACGCGAAAAGCCAGGGTACGTCCATTACAGGGGTTCGCGGGAAGTTTCACACGCGAAAAGCTAGGCTACGGGAATTCCAGGGGTGCGCGGGAAGTCCCACACGCGAAAAGCCAGGGTACGTCCATTTCAGGGGTGCGCGGGGAAGTTTCACACGCGAAATCCCAGGCTACTTGCATTTCAGGGGTGCGCGGGAACGTTTCACACGCGAAAAGCTAGGCTACGGGAATTGCAGGGGTGCGCGGGAAGTCCCACATGCGAAAAGCCAGGGTACGTCCATTACAGGGGTGCGCGGGAAGTCCCACACGCGAAAAGCCAGGGAACGTCCATTACAGGGGTTCGCGGGAAGTTTCACACGCGAAAAGCCAGGGTACGTCCATTACAGGGGTGCGCGGGAAGTCCCACACGCGAAAAGCCAGGGTACGTCCATTACAGGGGTGCGCGGGAATTTTCACACGCGAAAAGCTAGGCTACGTCCATTTCAGGGGGGCGTGGATAGTTGAACACGCTACTCCGATCGTTGGGTCTTCACAGGTCTTCCCTGTACAGCCTCCACGTCCCCTGCATGCAGTCCACACCACAGGGGATTACCCTGCACACCTGCTCATGACTCCCACCCCCCAGCAGTCATGGGGCACCCTCCACCAGGCCCCCACCCATGTCCCACTCATGCCTCCCACCACCCCCACCCCCCAGCACTGTGGGGCACCTGCCAGCAGGCCCCCACTTATGTCCCACTCATGCCTCCCACCACACCCACCCCCCAGCACTGTGGGGCACCTGCCAGCAGGCCCCCACTTATGTCCCACTCATGCCTCCCACCACACCCACCCCCCAGCACTGTGGGGCACCTGCCAGCAGGCCCCCACTTATGTCCCACTCATGCTTCCCACCACACCCACCCCCCAGCACTGTGGGGCACCTGCCAGCAGGCCCCCACTCATGTCCCACTCATGCCTCCCACCACACCCACCCCCCAGCACTGTGGGGCACCTGCCAGCAGGCCCCCACTTATGTCCCACTCATGTCTCCCACCAACCCCACCCCCCAGCAGTCATGGGGCACCCTCCACCAGGCCCCCACCCATGTCCCACTCATGCCTCCCACCACACCCACCCCCCAGCACTGTGGGGCACCTGCCAGCAGGCCCCCACTCATGTCCCACTCATGCCTCCCACCACACCCACCCCCCAGCACTGTGGGGCACCTGCCAGCAGGCCCCCACTTATGTCCCACTCATGTCTCCCACCAACCCCACCCCCCAGCAGTCATGGGGCACCCTCCACCAGGCCCCCACCCATGTCCCACTCATGCCTCCCACCACACCCACCCCCCAGCACTGTGGGGCACCTGCCAGCAGGCCCCCACTTATGTCCCACTCATGTCTCCCACCAACCCCACCCCCCAGCAGTCATGGTGCACCCTCCACCAGGCCCACACAGATGTTCCCCTACCAATAGGAAATCACAATACAGATCCCAGGATCCCATGGGCAACCACATCCCACCCCATGTCACCCCAGTCCATACACACATCCAAGGTACACATCCATTCAAAAATCAAATACCCATTACATGATACATAACCAATGAGCAGTATGCGCATGAGTCCAAGTCCGTCAGACTCACACAATGGCAACACATGACTGTGAAAACCCAGATTGTGACAGTCAACAAACCAATGAGAGAAGTCCACACAATAGAATCAAAAGAACAATGTATTAAAATGTAAGAAGGAAAAAAAAAGAAACACCTAAATGAATACACAAAGTAACAGGTAAAAAAAAAAAAAATCTAATGAAAGGTGAAATCCAAAAGAACGGGTGCAAAGTCAATCAAAATGGAAATCAAAAACAAACACATTGCCCCATGGTCCAAATAATAAAATCGAAAATATCCACAAACTATGTACAAAGATGATTGTCCGGGTCCAATATCCCTAAAAACCATAAAATGAAACCTACCCAAAACCTAACTAATGCTAACTATATACAAAAAACGTGGGCCATTGTCCAATCAACCCAAATAATAAATAAAAATAAAGGAAACCTACTATCTACATAACTATATACAAAGGCGGCGGGCCAGTCCTGCGGCTCACTGAGAGATGTTATGGGCCAGGGCATCATCGAACTCCCTTTCTATCTCCCCGAGGCGTTCCTCCTCAATGGCCCTGAGGGCCCGCAGGGCTGACGCAGTGTCCACCTCCAAGCCCCTGCGGATCTCCTCGAGGCACTCGGCACGCCTCAGGGCCCTCTGCATGGAGTCCACCGCCCTGACCATAGAGAGCCGCCCCTCTTCTGCCCGCCGCCTCTCCGCATCTATTGCGTGGCCTAACCGCTGCCACACGGAAGACACATTCTGTCCAGGGTCCTCCTGCCCTCCAGCCGATGGCTACCCCTCCGATGTTGATGGCCCCGAGCCATGACGCCTCCCACGTCGCTGCTGCTGCCTCTGCAGCCACTGCCTCTGCCAGCACGACGGCATCCAGGCTGATGGTATCCACCGACGCCGTCGTGCACGTGCCCTGCCTGATGATGCCGGCACATCCTCCACCTGCAGGGGTCCAGTTGCCATGGTGTCCACACCAGCTGGACCACCGACTCCCGACTGTGGCAGGGATGGGATCCCCACTGAGCCGGCTGCATTGGTCGGGGCAGGTCCACAGGGGGCCCTGGTGTCAACTGGGCCGGAAGACGGCAAGGAGAACGACCGGCGCATACTTTCCACAGAGGAGGAGATGCCCGACACATTGGCCATCACCTGCAGAAAACCCGCGCCAATGGCAGATCCCAACTGGGCCACGTCGGCACGGTGGAGCACGCACGTCATCACGAATGACCCCCGTGCGCAACGCGACCCCAATCAGGACCTTTTCCATGCGCCCACGGGTCCCCTCGTCCGCAGGTGGAGGGGAGTCAGATGACATAGACACCCCCTCCACCTGCGGACGGGCCTGGGACGGGGCATCCATGCTGGTGCATGGTGGTGCACTCACAGGGTCAGGGACAGCAACATGCACAGGCACCTCCACGGCGACCTGTGCTGCCTCCTGCCCCTGGCCCTGGACTGCACCACTTGCACCAGCAGGGATGCCCCCACCAGGCCTCAGGTGTGCCTCAGTCTCGGCCGCCTCCTCCTCTGTAGAAACCACCAACCTGGATGGCTCCTTGCCCTCTTCCGCTGTAGCTGGCCCCTGTGGGGGCTCACCCACCCCTTCCGCCGCAGCCGTGGGGGCATCCCCGCCGTCTACCTCCACAGCGCCGTCTCCGCCCTCTCCATCACTAGCCGCTGCATAGAGGGAGACATAGAACACAAGCATCAGGGCACTGTACAATGGTCCCCTACACAGGAAGCAATATCAGATGACTGGCAATGGTAAAGTACACTTCTATCATGTCCCTCCACAACACATGGGTCAGGCAATACACACACGCAACACCCATGGTCCATGGCATGCACATCAACATACATGTCCACTGCACTCTTCTAAAGTACGATGTCATGGAACTCACATGCATCATTGGTCATGCAAATCACACGCACACACTTCACCTCTGTCACATCCATGTGGCCTCGTACATCACAAACACAGTGGATACAAGGATGATTAGGCAGCATCAGTGAATCTGTACAGTGTCACAGACATGTGTCATGCATCCATGCCATTCAAAAGTCACAGACATGCAGGTCAAGCACACCGACCTCGACACCATACATGTACCTGGCATCAGCATCCATCCCTCACCCACACCCATGTCCACGAACATACACTTGCATGCTCACATGTGTCCAATCTGCATAGGCCTCCTCAGGTTGCATAGCAACACATACAACAACCATGTGATCCACAAATTACTGGTCGCACATGCATCGCCATGACAACACTGCACACATACATGCCTACAAGGCCCATTCCACACATACAGCATCACACAACCAGCACACTGCAACATGCACTGTCTCACACAGCAATGCCTGCACACTTACCGCTCAACTCCAGACGGGTCTCCCTCTCAAGGACCTGGGAGTGGAGCGCTGGGTGTATGCGTGCCAGGACCCTCATTTGGATCGAACTCATGTGGCCCCGGCCCCCCTCCACGAGGCGCCGGGCCTTTGAGAGGGTCCTGGACCTGCAGTCCTCCCAACGCTTCCTGACATGTGGGTTGTCGCGGACTGCCACCCCCTCCGCGTTGATGGCAGTCACGATGTCGTCCCAGATCCGAGTCCGTCCTTCATAG
Source organism: Ambystoma mexicanum (assembly GCF_040938575.1). NCBI lineage: Eukaryota > Metazoa > Chordata > Amphibia > Caudata > Ambystomatidae > Ambystoma > Ambystoma mexicanum. The sequence continues at coordinate 768,065,253 of NC_090922.1, forward strand.
TTGGCGCGGCTACTTCCGAAGAGGGCATCATACTGCCCCAGGACTCGCTCCACCAGGACCCCAACCTCGGTGACACTGAAGCTGGGGCCCCTCTGCCTCTCTGGCTGGGGGTTGCCAGTGGTGCCAGATGTTTCAGTGCCCGACATGGCAACCCCAGAGGCAGGAGTGGGTGGGCAACTTGGTCCTGGGGCTGGGCTGTGGAGTGGTGTTCTTCCAGTCGGGAGTCTTCAGTTCCAGCAGGGGTGGACACAGCAACTGTACGCCTGCAGATGGCTGATGTGCAGGCACCAAATGGCAGGGCACGGTGGCAGCAGGCAGGCAGGCAGGCAGGCAGCAGCAGATGGCACGTGGGAGGCTGCTCGGGGCACTGGGGGGCAGTAACTCGGCCTTCTGGGCAGGAGCGTGGTCTTCCGTGTGTGAACGCGTGGCCAGCTTGATACGGAGTGAATTGGCACGTGAAAATCATGCACGTCTGCGTGGAATCCGAGGAAAGGCCCTCAGCGCGTAAGCACGTCAGCACGCGTACGCGATTTCATTGGTCCAAAGGGCCAGGCGCGTAAGCGCGCCTATGACGCACGGGTGTTTCCCAACCCACGTGAAAAAAATACACGTGCCGCGCGAGCGCGTCAGCACGCGTACCCGATTTCATTGGTCCAAAGGGCCAGGCGCGTAAGCGCGCCTATGACGCACGGGTGTTTCCCAACACGCGTGATTGGTCCAAAGGGCCAGGCGCGTAAGCGCGTCTATAACGCACGGCCGTTTCCCAACACGCGTGAAAGAAACACAAGCCAGTGTCAATGCGTGTGATTGGAGGCTGGCCCTTCAGCGCCTACACGCGGAAGTGACGCAGGACCTGTGGGCCTGCATAAAAGGTACATGTAGAACGCCATTTCCTTGTACGTGCTTTTCGTGGAGAGCGAGTTGGTGTATTCTGTACTTCTTGTCAGTTGACACGCGATTTACTTCACGGCGTTCAAAGGTCGTACTCCCTGTTACCTCTGACAGCTTTTTCTCTTTTGCTCTTTTTCCTGGGCCTGTTTCCTCACACAGCGTTCCCTTCTACTGTTGTCCTGTCTCCTCAGACAGCGTCCCATTCTTCTTTTGGCGGGGGTGTTGCCAACGCGCACACGCGCGTCTTTTTGACGCATTTCTCCCTGGCAGACGGTGAGTTGCGCACGCATCTATCATCTGTGCTTGCCCCGTGTGTCACGTACCTCTTCAGAGGTCAATCTAGGCTGCGTGTGACACGCATACGTTCATTCTTGTGTTACTGGATGCCACAGCGTAGTGCAGGGTTTTTCATACGCACACGTGGTCTAGGAGGGGTATCGTGCACGTTCCTTAACTTTTTTGGGGTGCCTGTGCATTGCGTGACCCGTCATCTTTCCCCAGGGGTGTCATATAGCCTTGCCACTGCACTAGGGTACGAATACCATCTGGTACCCAACCCCTTTGACACCCAATTGCCCAGGACAATTGTGCAAACCCACTCCCATACGCACAATAACATCAGTGCCATGGTTGGGAGGCGTGCAAGCCGTAAGGGTGGCAAAGGTGGCCGAGCCACACGTGGTGGCCGTGGAGGATCCACTAGGGGACGTGGTTGTGACTTGCAGGGTGCCCCTGTCCCCCCCAGTCTGGAGGACCAGTCAGGGACACCCATGCCCCCCCCTCCCCCCCCCCAGGTTGAGGGTCATGTGGCTGATACCAACCCTGATCAGCCCTTGTTGGACCAGCCCATTGTGGCACCAGACCTGTCCGAGGGTGACTCCATCGCTGACATCCAGGTCAGCAGGTCCACTGCACGTGCACCGGTGCACATTGGTGTCATCAGGACACGCGCATCTATGCCAGATAGGTCATCTGCTGCCCCCCGTGGGCAGGGTGTGGCTCCATCCACCCCACCTCTCATACACCCTGCCAAGACTGTGTCGGTCCTAGTTCATGCACCTCAGATCAGGCCTGACCCTATCCCTCTACCCCCAATGCCTGCACCTACTCCCATGCTGAGTGTGCAATCCCACACACCCAGTACTGAGTCCACCACGGCTCCTGCCCCTAGTGTCCACAGCGGCGTAGGACACTCTGGATCCCCACCCCCTTCCAAGCGGAAGAGGAAGAGTGCACGTCCGGCACAGGCTGATGCCCCAGGCACGGCTGCACAGTCCGGCCCATCAAGGAAGCCCAGCTTCACAGACGCCGAACTGAATGCACTTGTTCAGTATGTGTCAGACCATGATAGGGAAATGGTCATCGTTGCAGGGTCCAAGACCACACATGCCAGACGCCAGGCACACTGGCAGACCATTGCTGACAAAATAAGTGCCCTTGGAGTAGTGAGGCGCACAGCTAGTGATTGCCAGAAGCGCTGCAATGACCTTAAGCGCAGGGCAAAGGATAAGCTGGCCTCAAGTCATGCCGCAACCTTGGTGACTGGAGGTGGGTCCCCAGCACAGGAAATAGAACTCACACCACACAAGTCCGTAGCTGGATCCTACGTCACCGAGGGACAACTCCAAGGTGTGGGAGATCTCCCTGATTACGAGGCATCATCCGGTGAGTGCACATGCATGTGTGTTATATCCATGTGCATGGTGTGTGTGCGAAGCCTTCATGTTGGGTGCCTGTCAAGGGGGTGTGTGGCAGAGTTGATAGTGTCACCCATGTGCCTCATCCAGTATGTTCAGTGCAACACCATGTGCCCACACCACTATCCCTACTGCCAACAGTGCACATATGGCCCTACACCATGGAAGTTCCCCTTGAATTGTCATTTTGTCACGACATTGTTGCTCATTCTCCCCTGTCTATTCATCTTATGTCTTACATACCATTCCTACACTTTCCCCCAGCCATTCAAGTTCCATCGTCACATGCCTGACATGCAATGATACCACATGCTAATGCGTCCTCTGTATATACATGGCACTCAACATGCTGTCATACTCTGGAATTTGCCTTGACACCCACCTCCTACCTGTGTGCTCTTGTTCCGTCTGGTTTCAAGCCCCATTCCCTCACACTCCATGCTGCTCTTCATGGTCTATCTTCCCTGACTTCTACTGTTCAGACCATCGTGCCCTACTCACGACACCTGCTTGCAAACAGTCAAATGAGGGCACCCTGCCCTCCAATGCGACCCACCCTATTGCTGACAAGTACATCTGAGCCTACTCAAGGTTAACTCTCACTGACATCTGCTCATACATGCCTTTGCCTGTCCCATGGACCCTTCACATGGTCCCAGTCCTCTCTCCTTGCTCCTCTTCCACCATCAATGGTGTGACCCGTTGGGGTGTACTCTTGGCCTCCTTCCAATCCTCAGAGGCCACAATTGATGTGTATGGTAATGGGAGCATCTCAGTCCAAGGACCTCAGGCCAACCTTATTCTCCTTGACAAATGCTACCCACATCTCATCAACTTCCTTTCCTCTCCTGCTGTCCCCCCTCCTCTCTCCTCATCTATCCTGCACTGCCTCCCTGCACCCTCCCATGATCCTTCTCCGCCTCCCACTCCAACTCCTACACATGCTGCACCTCTGATCTGTAGCACTCCCCGTAAGTCCTACAAGGCTGTCAACCTCCTCCACATTTACACTCCTTACTCTGCCGCTGCATCAGGCATTCCTCCAATATATGTCACTTACATGAGGTAATGCACCTTGACATCCTTGGTCTCATGGAAACATGTCTGACGGCCAGCTCTGTCTGCATCTTTGACACACTCCTACCTGACGTTCAGGAGATCCTCTCCTTGGCCCGGCACTACTGTGCAGGGGGGGGGTGCCCTTGCCTTCCCTGAGGGTATTCCTGCCACTGTCACTCCTACGTAGACCTACTCCCCTCTGGAATGGCTTGTGTGACGTCTCTCTCCATCTCACCTCGACATTCACAAACTGTGCGTACTGTGTATCGGAAAAATGGTCAAATGTACTACTTCCTTTCTGAGTGGCCTCACCTCTCCTCCTCACTCATGTCCCCAGACACTGAAATCCTCTTCCTTGGTGATGTACGCATCCACCTGCATGCTTGTTGTCCCCCCCACGTGACTTTTCCGTGACCTCAGCAACTCCCTATCACCCTCTAAACTCCCGTCTGTCCCTACTCATTCTGCAGGGCACACTCTTGATGCTCTGATCTCATCTGACCTTCCCCTCTCCATCCCTCTCTGCACTCCTCTCTCCTGGAGTGATCACTTTCTCCTCTCCTCCCACCTCACCCTCACCACCCCACAGGCAAAGCCACCCTCACCACTGTCACACACCTTCTTGGTATTCCAACCCATGAAGTGTGTGTCAGTCGAGGCTTATGCTGCCAAAATCTCCCCCCCATCCAGCTCCCCCTTAGGCTCACTCCCATCCTGACAGGGCCCACTCCATGCTCCACTCTATGTCAGGTACACTGGATGTCTTTGCCACGGTCATGACAATCCGCCTGAAGCCCCATGCCAATGCTGACTCCTGGCATGACTCGGATCTTGTGAACCCAAAACACAGGTGCCGGGTGGCAGAGAGGAAATGGCCTGCATCATGCTCATCCTCTGGCAAACTGGCCTGCCGCCTGCTCCAAAGGCAATAGCGTCTCACCCTTCTCACCAAGATGAGAGCCCCAATCCAAGGGCACATATCTGCGGCATCTGACAACTCTGCAGGACACATTGAAATCTGCAAGGACCTTGCCGAGCCAGATGCAGTGTGTACCTCCCCTGTCCCCTCCGAGCCCACAGCACTGCATGACTGTCTCTGTACCCCTATAGGCCACCCCCCCAGCACTTGTCTGCGCCTACCACCATCTGCCCTAGACGTTAAGTCCTACTTACCTTGTACAGCACTACCAGCCGCAACTTCCCCTTGCACTTCATTGTGCCACCCACCTCTGCACTTGCGTTACATGAATGACACCAGCACCAGTAGGATTGTTGAATGGCATCCCCTTCTGGCCCACCACCCCTCAGTGCTCCGCTGTACCTTCATACATTTCTATACAGGTGCTTCACGAATGCTATATGATTCCATTACAGGTGATGGGGAGGTGGAATCTCATTGTTTACTGCATTTTGTTAATGTTGACAAGGCACTGTGCATCGTGGCCAATTGGGACTAGCAGATCCATGTCCAACATGTTAACTTCTTGATGTGATGAAGCAATGTCAGGACCAGAGTGGCCAAAATCCAAATTAGTTGCCCTCCTCTCCCTCTTCACTTGGTGGCTATGTCACATGCCATGTGTGTGATGGCATGTGCATTTGACATGGCAATCACCGGCCAATGTGTGATGCCAGTGCTAGGCAGCATGGGGAGCAGGCGTTGCTCTCCATTCTCTGTGTCATCATTGTGTGCCCTGAGCCTCCCCTCCAGACCCAGTGATGGTGAATGCATAGGAGGTTTCCCAGTCATGTGGGACATGTGTCATTGAACTACTGGCTCTGTTGTTCATCAGCCCTTGTTGTATGCCATGGTGCTAATGCCTGTTTCCATTTCTCTCTTTCATGTCTTTGCAGGGGACGACGCACTTGTTGATGCTGGGGATGTGGTGGTGGAGCCGTCCCAGGAGGGCAACCCGGGCCGACCTTCCACAAGTGAGGGACGTGGTGTGTTTGTGGGTGAAAACCCACAAGTGCTGCAGGTCGTGCTGTCGAGGGGTGTCTCTGGGGGTTCCTCCCCCGAGCAGTATTCAGGTGTAGACTCAGAGGATGACACCTATGTGCAGTCGCAGGTGAGTGTTCTTGGGAGAGAATCTCCTCTGTCCGACCCACCTGCAGCCGGGTTATTGCCCTCAATGGGGATGTCAGTGTCGGCAGCTCAGCCTCCGGTGGTTACGGATGCAGGGCCACACCACACAATCTCTGATCCTGTTCCTGGGGCTGCAGATCAGAGAGGGAATGCAGTCCTGCAGCCTGAGGCTTTGCCGGCACAGCAAGGCGCAGTCCGCCTTGCCCCAGGCAGGTGTGGTGCCCGCCAACGTGGTGGCCGTATGCCACCTGGCAATACCGCTTGGGAGCAATCCATCTACGGTATGGCCACCCAACAGGCAGCATCATCCGAGATGATTGCACAGGCCATGGATAGGGTGGCCACTTCCATTGTCCCCCCAGAAAGGCTGATGGAGCGACTGGAGCAGGCTACAGAGTCCATCTGCCAGGCACACAGGGAGGACATGTTGGCCTCCAACATGGACAGGCGGGCAGGACTGGCGACTCTGCGGGAATCACTTTCCATGGAGTCCCAGCGCCACAGGGAAGGCCTGAGGGAAGAATTCCATCACCTCAGGTCGACCCTGTCAGAGCTTGAGGCTTCATCCCATAGAAGGACAGAGGAGCAGCTGGAGCGTCTGACACGGACGCACTCGGCCGAGATGCAGGCAACTCGTGCGGAGGTCAGGTCATCCCGGAAGTTACTGCATGGGGACCTCCGCATGATCATAATCCAGAACCAGACCTTCCAGACCCGCCTGCTTGCAGCCATGGAGGAGCAAACTCGGGCTTTGCGTGGGCTGCCTCCCATTGTCGCACCATCTTCTGAGGCAGCTCCCCCACCTCCTGAGTCAGCTGCAGGGTCTGGCCAGAGCGATAGCGACTCATCTCCCACAACAGAGTAGCCGTGTGGGCCACGAGCCTATGGGGTGTTTTTACTTCCCATGATCCACACAGGTGGATTGTGGCGTGCATCCTGTCCTCGGACCTCATAGGTGGCCCCCCCCTCCCCGCCGGCCCTTTCATGGCCATTTTTTCTTATCATATTTTTATTTTTCAAGTGTGTTGCCTTGTGTGGGTACCTGGGCATACACTGTATTGTGGCTGGGCACATGCAGGCTTGTCCTGAGTTTGGTTTCGATGCTTGGGTACCTGGCATCCACACCCCTCCTGCTTCCGTTTCCATGGGCTTGCAAAGGGTGTGCCCAAGTGACAGCAAATTACACGGTGACATTGGACTCCCATGAGCTGTTGGGCAGTCCATAGTCAATACTGTGTAGACATTCATGGTGTACATTGTTGTTGCACCTAACTATGCATGATGGTTTGATATGTGCCTCAACTTACATATGTTACTCATGTTTTGCAGGTATTTCACACAGTTCTTCACACGGGCATACTCTCTGGAGTCAGACTACATGTCGGTAGATGTGCAGTGACACTTTTGCGTGGCGCCATCACTGTACATCTGGACGGTGAGGACATACCAGCACAATCAGGTATTTGAGACTACCATTGATTACATGCATTGTGTCTTGTTTTGGTGGGCTTCAGGGTGGGTTGGTGTGTAATTTGATTGAAATGACTCTTACACAGGTGTGTAGTAGTGCCTCCATCACGGTTAGCTGTTCAAGTGCGGCTATGTTCCATTTGGGGCACTGCAATTTGTGACACCGGTGTCATGTTGTGAGGGTCAGTTTGTTTGCTCTCACATACCATGACATGGTGTCCTCTGTGGCGGGACTGTGAAGGGATTGGGTGACATGGCAATGTTGTAATGTAGCAATTCGCCTGTGCCAATGCATTTTTGATGAATGGAGTTGTGTCTTTTCATAGTTATGCATTGCTGGTGTATGTGTAGGTAGGGGTGCACACATAGTGACACTTCCATGTTAACAATCTCAGGCTGATGTGTTTCTGACAGTTTATTGCCAAGAAATTTTGTGACATTGTCAGGTAGTGTCATCATTGATCGTCAGATGGTATGTGCCAGAGCAGTGTGCACTAGCCAGCACTGTGATTCCTAGGTGAAGAAGTTGGCCACCAGTTGCGTACGGGCTGCCTCCCCCCGTGCCCTTTCCCCTCCCATGCGCAGCGGGCGTGCATGTGGTTGTGGATGTGGGGGCACCACCATGTCCACGGGCAGGCCCCGGCGTGTTGCAACGTTGTGCAGGACACATGCTGCCACTATGATCCTGCACACTAGTGGGGGAGCATATAACAGCTGCCCGCCAGAACGGTCAAGGGAGCGAAAGCGTGACTTCAGCACTCCGAATGTGCGCTCCACTATGCCCCATGTTGCAATGTGGGCTGTGTTGTACCTTACCTCGGGTGGCGTGGTGGGGTTCCGGATTGGGGTCATCATGTGGTGGCTGATAGGGTAGGCACTGTCCCCTGCGGAGGTGGTGATGGGTATCATTAGTGGTGTTGTGACATGACCCTGTATCTGACATGCATGCATGTGCAGTGGCATTCATGCTCACCAAGCAGCCATGTATCTCCATGCCGGCCAGCCTCTAGGTCCCGGCTTAGGGTAGACATTCTGTAGATGAAGCTGTCTTGGGTGGACCCGGGATAGTTGGCATATACTGATGTGATGATTCCCTTGGCATTGCATACAACTTGCACGTTGATGGAATGCCAGTGCTTGCGGTTTCTATAGATGTGCTCTGTTGCCCTGGGGGGACGTAGAGCCACATGGGTGCAGTCAATTGCACCAAGCACTTTGGGGAATTGAGCCACACCATAGAATTCCTGGATGCACGCCCGCCTTTCTGCAGGAGTCCTGGGGAGATATATGTGCCTGCGGACTAATGGCCGTGCAGTGATGATGTTCAAGACCTGGTGTAGACAGCGTGACTGCGTGGCCTGTGACACACCACCCACTATGGCACTTGTCCGCTGAAAAGATCCAGTGCCCAAGAAGTGCAGTACATTCAGGACCTTCTGCAGGGGGCTGAGTGCTTGGGAGCACAGGGTGGGTGATGTGAGGTCATCCTCCCACTCACTGACCAGGTCCAGTATGATGTGTGCTGGAAACCTGTACCTCCCATACACCTGGTCATCAGGCATCCCGAATAGGCTGGTTCTGGGTGAGAAAATTCTGGCCCTGACTCTCCTCCTCCTCCTCCTTTGGTAACCCACAGCCACTGCTGCTAGGAACGGTATGTTCATCTTTGCACTGAGCTTGTAGGATGTTTTCACGTGAATATTTAGACGTGCCGGGTCACGTACGCCTGCTTCCTGCAGGCGTACGTCTTTCCGTATTGCCTGTTGTAATTTTGCATGTGTCGTGGCCGAGCGTGTGTGACTACATGCTCGAGGTTTACCAGGTTAAATGTACGTTATTAATATTGTAATTGTATTCAGATGTAAATGGTAACCGGGCGTTTTTCACGCGCGCTGTTGAATATGCGATTACTCGCTGTGTGCCTTTGGACCAATGAAATCGGGTACGCGTGCTGACGCGCTCGCGCGGCACGTGTATTTTTTTCACGTGGGTTGTGAAACACCCGTGCGTCATAGGCGCGCTTACGCGCCTGGCCCTTTGGACCAATGAAATCGGGTACGCGTGCTGACGCGCTCGCGCGGCACGTGTATTTTTTTCACGTGGGTTGGGAAACACCCGTGCGTCATAGGCGCGCTTACGCGCCTGGCCCTTTGGACCAATGAAATCGGGTACGCGTGCTGACGCGCTCGCGCGGCACGTGTATTTTTTTCACGTGGGTTGGGAAACACCCGTGCGTCATAGGCGCGCTTACGCGCCTGGCCCTTTGGACCAATGAGATCGCGTACGCGTGCTGACGCGCTCGCGCGGGAGGTTTATTTTTTCACGCGGGTTGGGAAACAGCCGTGCGTTAGAGACGCGCTTACGCGCCTGGCCCTTTGGACCAATCATGCGGGTTGGGAAACGGCCGTGCGTTATAGACGCGCTTACGCGCCTGGCCCTTTGGACCAATCACGCGGGTTGGGAAACGGCCGTGCGTTATAGACGCGCTTACGCGCCTGGCCCTTTGGACCAATGAAATCGCGTACGCGTGCTGACGTGCTTACGCGGCCTTTCCTCGGATTCCACGCAGACGTGCATGATTTTCACGTGCCAATTCACTCCGTATCAAGCTGGCCACGCGTTCACACACGGAAGACCACGCTCCTGCCCCTAAGGCCGGAATCCTGCCCCCCAGAGCCCCGAGCACGCTCCCACCTGCCATCTGCTGCTGCCTGACTGCCTGCTGCCCACGTGCCCTGCTGTTTGCTGCCTGCACATCAGCCAGGGGTGCAGTTGCTGTGACCACCCCTGCTGGAACCAAAGACTCCCGACAGCCGTACCATCGCTCCACAGCCCAGCCCCAGGACCCAGTTGGCCACCCACTCCTGCCTCTGGGGTTGCCATGTCAGGGAGCACAACATCTGGCACGACTGGCAACCCCCGGCCAGGGAGGCAGAGGGGCACCAGCTTCAGTGCCACCGAAGTTGGTGTCCTGGTGGAGCGAGTCCTGGGGCAGTATGATGCCCTCTACGGACGGATGCGCCTCGACAAGGAAGGACGGACCAGGATCTGGACGGACATTGTGACTGCCATCAACGCAGAGGGGGTGGCAGTCCGAGAATTCCATCAAGTCAAGAAGCGCTGGGAGGACTACAGGTCCAGGACCCTGAACAAGGCCCGGCGCCTCGTGAAGGCAGTGGATGCCAAGGGGCGGCGGGGCCACTTGTCGCAAGATGAACTTCGGGTCCTGGAACGCATATCCCCAGCGCTCCATGTCCAGGTCCTTGGGAGCCAGACCCGTCTGGAGTCGAGCGGTGAGTGTACATGCATACTGATTGTAAGCTGTGTGTGTGGTGGTGTGCCAGGAGTGTGCATGTTGCACATGTCTTTGTGTGGCCATGTATAAATGTGTGTGTGCAGGGCTGTGAGACAAGCACATGTGTGCCTGTGATGTGTGAGACAAGGATGGTGCATGTGTGTGTGTGTGTGCTTGCAGTGCAAATGCTTGTGTGTGGGCACATGTGTTTGACTGTGCATGTGAGTTGGCATGCTTGTGGTGTGACACATGGATGTTGATTCCAGGTGCATTAGTCTGCAGCGTGTGCTTGTGTGTAGTTGTGAAGGGTGCAACAGTGTTGCTACATGGATGCAGGTGACACTGTCATGTTGGAGAGTGAATTGCAAATGTGACATGGATGTTCATCTCATGACTGACAGTTTGCGGAGTGGTACACATGCTTGGATGTGTGCTTTGCATGTGTGCATGTGTATTTGAGTCCGTGTGTATCATGTGATGTGTGGCTCACCTTTGTCTGCTCATGCTGCTGTATGTGAATGTATGTAGCGGCCTGTAGCAATATGGCTGTTGAATGACTCATGTGTGTGCGTTGAGGAGACAAGTGTGTTGGGGATTGTGATGCCAGGTCTGGAGTATGACAATGCCACTCTTGTACAACTGTTATGTGTGTGAGTCAATTGTACAGTGTCCTGATGCCTGTCTCTCCCTGCCTGCAGCGTCATCTGATGTGGAGGGCGGAGAAGGTGCTGTGGAGCACAGCAGCAGGGATGCCACCGCCAGCCGGAGACGCAAGGCCCGGCTCCCCTCCCCTGTTGTCATCTCGTCGGGGAGTGAGGAGTCCGGTGCTGTGTCCCAGGTCGCAGCTGCCGAGGGGAGGTCCAGGAGGCGCAGGAGGAAGTTGGACTCCTCGGCAGCAGAAGGGGCAGCTGAGACCCCACAGGGTTCCGCGGCGGAAGATGGCAGGGAGTCATCCAGGTTGGTGGTGGGTTTGGTGGAGGAGGAGGCCGTGCAAGGGACTGAGATGGGGTCTGGAGGTGGGCATTCCACTGGTGCTAGTGGTGCAGCACAGGGGCAGGGACAGGAGGCAGCACAGGCCGCCGCGGAGGTGCCTGTGTGTAATCCTGTCCCCGGTCCTGTGTCTGCATCATCTTGCACCAGCAGGGTTGCCCACGTCCGGACCCATTCTCAGGGAGACCAGGCTGTGTTCCTCCATACACTGGGCCTTGTTCCGACCCCCTCCTCACCTGAACCCTATGCGCCAGTCGTCCTCCGTGCCATCTTCCTACCCACCTGTCACCTGGGTGCCCTGTGGAGCTGCCTCTGACGATGGGGCCAAGCTGGTGGAGGACACATCCCTGCCCCAGTCGGGAGTCGTGAGTCCAGCAGGGGTGGCCACCGCAACAACAGCACCCCAAACAATGGAGGATGTGCAGGCAGCAGGTGTCAGGGCACCGGCACCAGCACGTCAGCAGCAGGAGGAAGAAGGTGGGAGCCTTGATGGCTCGGGGCCATCACCATCAGAGGGGCAGGCATCACCCGGAGGGCAGGAGGACCCTGGACGTCAAGTGTCTTCCGTGTGGCAGCGGTTGGGCCATGCCATAGATGCGGAGCGGCGGCGGGCGGAAGAGGCGCGGCTCGCTATGGTCAGGGCGGAGAACTCCATGCGGAGGGCCCTGAGGCGGGCCGAGTGCCTCGAGGCCATCCGCAGGGAGTTGGAGGTGGGTACATCGGTGTCCCTGCGGACCCTCGGGGCTGTGGAACGGGGCCGCCTCCGGGACATCGAGCGGGAGTTCGATGATGCCCTGGCCCGGAACAACAATCAGTGAGCCGCAGGACTTGCCCGCCGCCTTTGTATATAGTTCTGTAGTTTAGTTGTAGTTAGGTTTCCTTTGTTTTAATGTTATTATTTGGTTGCCAAAGGACAATGCACCACATTTTTGTATATAGACATTTTCTTACTTAGTGTAAATAGTTAGGTTTCATTTATTAGGGCTCATGGACCCGGATCATCATGTTGATAGTTTGAGGGATGTTAATATTTGTTTGAATTTTTCACATGAGGCAATGTGTTTCTTCTTTCATTTGTACTTGGATTTGATTTTGGACTTTGACTTTGGACCCCTATTTTACTTAATTTTTGTTAATTAGTGTTCCTGATTTTTTTGGTTGTGCTTTTTTATTATTTAGTTTGCATTGCATGTTTATTGTTATTTTTTATTTTTACCATCCTTGTTTATTTTTAATACATTTTCATTTGATCCTTCAATGTGTTGTATCATCTCATTGCTTTCATGCATGACATGTGGGGTGTTTGGACATTCACTTGCAACATCTGTGTGTGACAGACATGTGTTCATTCATATGATTTACATTGGGTGTGTCACATGTCATTGTGTTTGATATGTGGGTGGATGGGATAGTTGTTTGGGAATTCTTGCAGGGCAGACTGTCCATTACGGTCATGATTGTGTGGGGTTGTGACCCAGGTGAAGGTGGACATGGATGGTACATGGGTGGGGGCCTTCTGGTAGGTGCCCCTGACTGCGGGGGGGGGGTGGTAGACATGGGTGGGGGCCTTCTGGCAGGTGCCCCTCACTGCGGGGGGGTGGGGGTGGTGGTAGACATGGGTGGGGGCCTGCTGGAAGGTGCCCCTGACTGCGGGGGGGTGGGGGTGGTGGTAGACATGGGTGGGGGCCTGCTGGAAGGTGCCCCTGACTGCGGGGGGGTGAGGGTTGTGGTAGACATGGGTGGGGGCCTTCTGGCAGGTGCCCCTGACTGCTGGGGGGGTGGGGGTGGTGGTAGACATGGGTGGGGGCCTGCTGGAAGGTGCCCCTGACTGCGGGGGGGGTGGGGGTGGTGGTAGGCATGGGTGGGGGCCTGCTGGAAGGTGCCCCTGACTGCGGGGGGTGGGGGTGGTGGTAGACATGGGTGGGGGCCTTCTGGCAGGTGGCCCTGACTGCGGGGGGGGGTGGGGGTGGTGGTAGACATGGGTGGGGGCCTTCTGGCAGGTGCCCCTGACTGCGGGGGGGTGGGGGTGGTGGTAGACATGGGTGGGGGCCTTCTGGCATGTGCCCCTGACTGCTGGGGGGGTGGGGGTGGTGGTAGACATGGGTGGGGGCCTGCTGGAAGGTGCCCCTGACTGCGGGGGGGGGTGGGGGTTGTGGTAGACATGGGTGGGGGCCTTCTGGCAGGTGCCCCTGACTGCTGGGGGGGTGGGGGTGGTGGTAGACATGGGTGGGGGCCTGCTGGAAGGTGCCCCTGACTGCGGGGGGGGTGGGGGTTGTGGTAGACATGGGTGGGGGCCTTCTGGCAGGTGCCCCTGACTGCTGGGGGGGTGGGGGTGGTGGTAGACATGGGTGGGGGCCTGCTGGAAGGTGCCCCTGACTGCGGGGGGGTGGGGGTGGTGGTAGGCATGGGTGGGGGCCTGCTGGAAGGTGCCCCTGACTGCGGGGGGGTGGGGGTGGTGGTAGACATGGGTGGGGGCCTTCTGGCAGGTGCCCCTGACTGCGGGGGGGTGGGGGTGGTGGTAGACATGGGTGGGGGCCTTCTGGCAGGTGCCCCTGACTGCTGGGGGGGTGGGGGTGGTGGTAGACATGGGTGGGGGCCTTCTGGCAGGTGCCCCTGACTGCGGGGGGGGTGGGGGTGGTGGGAGGCATGAGCAGGTGTGCAGGGTAGTCCCCTGTGGTGTGGGTTGCATGCAGGGGACGTGGAGGGTGTGAATGGACCACCTGTGAGGACCCACCCAGCAGAGCCGCGTGTGAAACTTCCCGCGCACCCCTGTAAATGACGTACCCTAGTTTTTCGCGTGTAGGATTTCACGCGCACCCCTGGAATTCCCGTAGCCTAGCTTTTCGCGTGTGAAACTTCCCGCGCACCCCTGTAAATGACGTACCCTGGCTTTTCGCGTGTGGAACTTCACACGCACCCCTGATATCGACGTGGCCAGGGCAATCGCGTGTGGGACTTCCCCGCACCCCGGGATACACGTACCCAGGGCAATCGCGCGAGTGACTTCTCGCGCAACCCGTTGTACACACACGCGCGAATTTTTGAACAGTGGGTGTCCGTGTAAATGGCGTACACCTTTGCACATCATTTGTCCTTTGGGGTCACGGTATGGCCCATTGCTGTATGTGGGTGGTATTTGTTGGCGCAGGTTTTGGCGCACTTTCGTTAAGTGCGTCGGGACGCTACCGCCTGCTTACTTGTGGCGTACGTTTTTGGGCCTGTGCGCTGGTTTGATCGAGCGCTGTTTTGCCCTGTTCGAATCCATGAATACGTGTTGCCGGAGAGCATGTGGGCGTTCCGCGCACTTGCCTCCTGTACTTCCCCGTGCCGCCCACATTCTTCCCCATTCCGAGTGTTGTGCCCCATTTTATTCCCCATTCCGAGTGTCCCGCCCTGTGTTCCGCCTACTTTAGAGCTGTGCGCTGCGCTCGGAGTGATAGCACAGTGGCCGTGGCGCACGCCGTTGGTTGACCTGTGCGCCGGCGTGCGCCGCGCACTTTTTCAGCGCACGTCCTATGCTTTTCTTACGCACGGACTTCCATGAATCGACGTGCGCTAGTTTCCGTGCGCTTTTCGCTATTTTTCGGCGCAGCGCACGTATAGGCCCCTCTGCGCCGGAATTTTCGGCGCACATTTATTCCATGAATCGGCCTGCAAGTTGCTAGTTCACTTTCAAAGAGTAGGTGGAATATGTATTCCACATTTTGTCTAAATCTGCGATCTTCAGAATACACCCGTAATGAGCGGTATTCTGATGCTGATATTTGAATAGGTCTATCATCGTACCTTCCTCCTTTGTCAGTAGGAAAGAGTACAGGAAAAGCACGTGCTTCTATGCTTTTTTCCCATATGCTGATTAGTGATCCTTTTGTTTGACGCATTTGGTATGTTTCCAGTGCATCTCCTATGGTGTCATTAGAGTGCAAAGGATGAATTGCATAATGGTCTAAAGTATTTAATATTGTAGCAGGATCTAGGAGCTCAAATTGACCAGCTTCTTGTGTTTCTTGAATTATTTCAGTTGTATCCTTCAAGTTTTCTTCAATATTAATTTCTTTGTAATATTCATTATTCTCTTTAAGATATTGCAAGGCTTGTCTAACTTTATGTAAATCTACCAGCTGTTGCCATATTTTATTGTCTTTTGTAGGTACTCCATTTACTAAGATAATTCAAGATTGCTGCATTGGACGTTTCACTCCTAGAGTATGCACATTTTCTTTTAGATCTAATGGTAAATAAACTACTTTTCCACGAATGCCTTTTACCAATTCAGAGGGAGGTAATTTTGCTGTTTTTGGTTGAAGGCGTATTATTGCTTGAAATGGGTGCACTGTTTGAATTATGATGCTCTCATATAAATTAAGTTGTTGTAGGGGTTTTGGTAGTGGGTATAATTCCAAATTATTTGTGATAGTACGTGAAGGAGTTTGGTTGTTGTCAAGTTTTGTAGTGCAGTAACTGCACAGTATTAAGGGGTAAGTTATTTCGTATTTGTTTTCTGCTACAAGGTAGAGAGCTAATTCAAACCATTTAGAATCTTCATTGTCTTCTATTTTGTATGATAGGTCTACAGTTTTTGTGTTACTTTTATAAAAAGTTCTGCAGCAACATACACACACACGGTTTGGTACTTCAGCTGATGTACTTTTAAATGTTAGTATTTCTTTTTCGTCGTATGTGTTTAGTAAAAGGTTGCCATGTGTAGAATTGTTGCTAATTTGGTTTGAAGCTATTTCATTTTGTAAGTGGCTTTCACTTCCAAAATATTTTTTCTGGATATAGTCAATATCTTCAAGTAGGTCCTTTGCTGTACTATGTAGAAGAATGTTATTGAAATTTACTAGTGCTAAATCAGGACTTTTAGCATAGTACAGTTTATAGACTAGATTTCTTATAGTTGAATGATGTGTTGATATCCTTTTGATATCATGGAAGGTGGCTTTACAAGTAGGTCCTGTAATGCAGGCCAATGAATGTCCTTGTAGTCCTGTGTACTTGCGCACTGGACAGGTATCCATATTTTGCAGTAGTTTAATTTTGATTTTGTCTTTTGCTTTTTACATATTGATTGAGGAATTGGCGTAGACCTGAAAAATTGTTTGGGAATGTTACACATTGACGTGCATGGCCATTTGTACACTAGATGTTCTGATTCAGTTGAATGGAGGGGTAATTCTAAGTTTTCAGGGCATATGTTTGTAAGGAGTACTTCTTGTTCCATTATGGTATTATTCACTTTTTCATAACCTCGACCACTGCTATGTATGGCAATTGTATTTGTTTGCTTTTGTTTGTACGCTTCTTCATTAAAGTATGGTTCTGTGCTCGTAGTGTGATTCCATTCACCTCCGCAGATACTTAAGAAGTTCTTTCTGTTGACATTTTGTTTATTGAGAAGTCTTTTTTGTAATTTAGTTATTAGTTTTGTTAGTGGTTTCATTTTGTTTAACACTAAAATAAATAACTTTCTTTTGAGAAGAATTGCACTGTCTAACAACGCTTCTAAGATTAATTTCCTACGATAGGTTTTAAGCATTGAACCTGATTTCTCTCCTGTTTTTATAAGATTTTGAAGGACTTTGTGACGGTACATTTTGGCTAAAATACTTTTCTTGGTATGCTTACTTTGCACTATATCAAAATTTAAAGAAGCAGTTTTATCTGTAGTGATAGCTGATTTTCTGTTAATTGTTTTTTGGTTTGTTTTGTTTTTGATAGAGGAGGCAAAGTTTTTGTACTTGAAACAACTTCTGTTTCACTAAATGACTGTATTAGCTGTTTTGTTTCAACATTTTTTTACAAATTCTGCTAGAGATGGATGCTTATGTTGGACACTTTTATTTTCATTTGCTCTACTTCTGGGTTGCTTTCTACGGACTTGACTTTTGGTAGGCATTCTTTAGGGTCTATTGAAAAAAATAAAGAAGGTATGGGTCGGGGTGTTCTGCAATGTATGTGTGCTGTGTGCATGAGTGTTTGAGTAAGATGATAACGATGTATGCAATGGTGTGTGTTTGTGCATTGGGAACTACAACTAGTAGGGATGGGTATTCTTGAATTTATGTGCTACTAAAATGGGGTTCAGATGACAGAAAAAAGTAAGCTGGTGGTGTGGAGAAGTACAAATAGTAAATCTAATGTATACAATTAAAACAGTTGTTTGTTCTATAATATCAAAATTCTAGCGGTTGAGTTGGGTAATTTGTGTGTCCAAAAATAGGAATTTGTGGGCCATTCTGGCTGTAAATCGCTGTTTAAGACATGGGGATTTTTGGACAGAATGGTGCACAATATCTATTTTTAGGCACAGAAATAGCATGAATTAACTTTACAGTGTGTTTGAGTAATAATACAAATATTATGGTGATATTCTACTTACTTTTTTTCTAAAATGAACAGGTTACTTCTTAGTTCTTCTTTGTTCTTCAAATTCGGCTGCTTCTTTTCAGGAAAATGGTCTTCACTGCAATTGTAAAAGAAACAAATTAGTAATTTTGTTTGTATATAGCACTGTTTTTAATTTAGACATTGATTTTTTTAATTGAAATCCTCAGCACCTTCCTCAAAACCATTAAAACTATCTTATTTACATAAGATAAGTCGCACCAGTTCAATAGATATGATATGTTCTTAATGAACAAATTGTATTGCAATGACTGTAGCAAACAAAATATCTTTACTATGTCTTGTGAAATTCATGATGTACCACTGAATACCACTATTTCTGTAACTAAGCTCTTCCAGGTAATAGTGCCTCAATGTCATGCTTAAATTAAAGTAATTAAATAAATAAAGAAATAAAAATAATTATGTAATTGTGTAAGTATTATTTTTTGAGATTTGAACATAGAGTGTGCATGCATGCAATTTTGTTTGAATATATGTAGTCTAAATATTTAATTTCAAAAATGTTAGTTTAACATGATTTGAGTGTGTGTGTGTATAAAGAAAGTAGATAGTATAAAGGTTTATAAGTGACAGTTGATTTTAGGAGATTGAAAAAAAACAGTAGATTCATTTTACAGATTACACAAGCTAAAAGTCAGTTTGAAAATGTGTTCATGTACTGTACAGAACATATGCATACCTGTAGTTTGTGTTCATGCATTTTGGAGATCTTGGAGACTTGTACAGTATTTCTTGTAGATGGTGCTTGCCAATGATATGACACTTATACTCAGAGAGATTCACAGTACATTTGCAGTGCTGATCTATGATGATGCAGTTAGATGTAGAGGTCTTGAATGTGATTGGAGGATGGTCATGTGACTTCTTAGCTAAATCCAATGAGGGAATAGCACAGAGAGTGAAGTGGAAATGGTAGAAGGGCTGTTCATGTTACAATATTTCCGCGGACATGGCGGTAGTTCGCGGACATCGGGTGTTACATCTGGGGATTTTTGGGTTCAGAAGTCATGCAAATGAGAATGAGCACTGAAAGGGATTGGTCAGGAAAGTTTAGTGGGTGTGCTGTGCCAGGAGTGAGTTTCTCAGATACTCTTTTTGCTGAGAGAACAACAGATAGCTATGGCTGTGTGTTTCAGAAAACAGATTGTTTGGATGTTGGGAGATTTGTGGATGCATTGGTTGAAGGTGCATGCAGAAAGCTGTGGAGTAGCTGTAGATCTTGGATTTCCACATGTGGAATTAAACTGGCATGGAGTACGTGGAATGAAGTGGTTGGACTTGCTACCTCTCTGTGCTACTTTGGAGACAGAGCAACATCCAGACATAATTGTAATTCATTGTGGAGGGAACAGTTTAGGACATGTGTCTGGAATTTCTTTGCAATTTGCTATGAAAGAAGGACTTGGGAAGGTCATGGACATGTTTCCTTATTCTCAAGTAATATTTTCACGTATTGCGCAGAGACAAATGTGTCTTTGTTCTTCTTCATTTGGTCCACAAATGGAAAAAGCAAGGTGCAATATTAATAAGGCTGTTTGTGCCTTTCAAAGAGATTTTGGCATGTCCTCTTTTCACAATGAAAATATTATGTTTCGTAGTACATACATTTTTCGCAGAGATGGAGTCCATCTTACTTATGCTGGCAATCAGATTTTTCTGAGAAATGTACAAAATGCATTGCAACCTTTTTTAGAATTACAGCATCCATTTTGAAGTAGGTGTTGAGTATTTATAATTTTTGACATACAAACACCTCCCAAAGGCTATTTTCAGAGCCACCACTTCCTCCCAGAGAAAATTGCAATGGTTATGCTAGGTTAGCACCCCAAATTTTTAGATGCCCGTGGACTGTCCGCGGACTTCTTAAAAATACAAAGGGCCCTGCTTCATTTATTTTCACTTCTATTTTTTAACTGTGAAAGGCGGCTCTGAAAAGAGCCTTATTTTCTTTTTTATTTTTGTTATTTTGTATTTTTTTTTGGTTTTTTATACACGACCCAATAGCAGAGGAGGGGAAAGGAGGGTAAAGGGGGGACACCAACCAAAGGGATAAGAAAGGGCGAGCTGAGAGAGGAAGATGTAGAGTGGGTTTTATTTGGGTAGTGAGCAGGTCTTCTCGTGCTCTGAGACGATAGTCTCAAAAGCACTGCGAAGTCGCTCCCCCCTGCAGAGTACTGTGTCACAGTACATACATACAACTGTGACCCTCGAAAGGTAAGGGTCATCAGAATTCTGTATGGCCTGTGAGGCAGCTTGAGGAAGACGCTGATCCACAGAGGTGGTTCTTGTGGTGACAGGATCAGAAATGGAGGATGAAGTAGCGGAAATCAACCTACTATGCACCTCACAAGGTCCAACCTTGCGAATGGCCCCAGAGTGAAATGACCTTAAGTGTCGCTTCATGGTAGTGGTCCCAAAGCTGTACGAACCATGCCTCCCGCGACTGAGTACCATTTTGCACTCATTGCAGGTGACACGGTTCGCACAAGCCTTAGGACCATTCCCATGTATGGTAAACAACCGCCACACCCAGGACTCACGCCTAGTGCGTGTAGTAGGGATTTCCTCTACCTCATTCTCGTCATCCTCTTCTTCCATCCTCTGCATCCTCACTCCTGTTCCCCTCTTCAGGCCCTTGGGAAGGTGGTGGTGGTGGATGTGGAGGGGTGGGGGTGGTGCTGAAGCAGGTGCAGCACCAGGTGGTAGTAGTGCAGCCATGGATGCCATCTCGATGATGGTGTAATCTGCAAGTTGCAGGAAAAATAGCTGTGCTCTGAAGAATAGCCAGAAACACAATGAGAATAAGCTCTAGGGCGTGGTCTTTTATAGGGGTGCTTGTACGTGGTTCGCGGACATGCGCGCTGTCCGTGGACAGATTGAACACAAAAAAAGGTTCAAAAACGTTCAAAAAGTATGTAGAAACTCAGGATTAGTATGTGGGACTTGTGCTATGGTGAGATTTTATTGAGAAATATTGTGGATTACTTGAAAATGTACTTTAAAATAGTTTGGGGACACGAACAGTGTCCGCATTCAGAACACGCGATCAGTATGGGCGCGGTCACATGATCGCTTCACGAACATGTTCGCGAAGGAAGCGGCTGTCCACAGGACACCAAATGCACGGACATTGGTTTGCACATGCGCGTTGATGTTCTACGGACACTGTTCGGGTCCTGAAGTAATTAAAAGTGCGTCACACGTCAAACGAACATTTCTGGACACCGCGTGTGTTCTAGAACAGTTTGAAGTTGGTAGCGAACAGTACGGACAGGTAGAGTGTTCTTCAGGACACCTCCATTTTCGTTTATTTACGAACATTTCAGGACACTACTTGTGTTCTTAGAACAGTTTTAACTTGCTAGCGAACAGGACGGACAGGTATAGTGTTCTTCGGGACACCTCCATTTTCGTTTATTTACGAACATTTCAAGACACCAATTGTGTTCTTAGAACAGTTTCAACTTGCTAGCGAACACTACGGACAAGTATAGTGTTCTTCAGGACACATCAATTTTCGTTCATTTACGAACATTTCAGGACACCGCGTGTGTTCTTTGAACAGTTTCAACTTGCTAGCGAACAGTACGGACAGGTATAGTGTACTTCAGGACACCTCCATTTTCGTTTATTTATTAACATTTCAGGACACCAATTGTGTTCTTAGAACAGTTTCAATTTGCTCGCGAACACTACGGACAGGTATAGTGTTCTTCAGGACACATCAATTTTCATTCATTTACGAACATTTCAGGACACCGCGTGTGTTCTTTGAACAGTTTCAACTTGCTAGCGAACAGTACGGACAGGCATAGTGTTCTTCAGGACACCTCCATTTTCGTTTATTTACGAACATTTCAGAACATTTTTGTTAAACGGAAACTAATTACAACACAATATAAAAATGTAACTTTATTTAACATATATTATTAATTGATGACAGAGAATGTGAGGTAGAAACAGAAACAAAAACAGGAGAATTAGGGGTTTCAACATGATTGGTATCAGGTGAAGAAGGGATGGAAGTCTTATCAAAACGTTTTGGGTTATGGAGAGGGTTTGGGGATAATTGACTGGGATATGGTGAGGGGGGACAAGTACATGTGGGACAATGGTATGAGGTTTTTGTTTTAAAATGATCTTCAACACATTTTTCAAATGATTAAAATTGGTCAACAATAAATCAATTTTTTCTTTTATGCTGTCAAGAGTGTTATCCATAACAGTTTCTTCAGAGGTATTTTCTATTTTGGTATACTCTGTACAAAAATATATATATATGTTAAATGTATATAAAATAATAATAATTAAATGGTTTATATTGTAAAGTGTTTACCATTAGTTTCACTATCTTTTGACATTTCCTCATGTGGGAAATGCTCCTCTAGCCATTCCAGAGTACTAGATCTAATACAGCAAGTTTATAAATATATGAGTAAAATGAAGTACACTTACTATTTCAGGTAAGATATGTTCTGAGTACTCTGTAGGTCTGGTCTTGCTCTTAGTTGTGGAGTGTCTGTGAGGTAATTTTGTTGGAAGCCAATTTATCTTCTTTTGGTATATTCCATTTTAGAACATATTGTATTTAAATGAATGGTTAGTGTGTTACATATATGGGTTACATTTCTTATGTAGTACTACATATAATATGTATGTGTGCTGCTTTGTGAATTTTTCAAATGTTACTATGTTATGATATAACAATTAAACATACCCTCCCAGAGTTTTTAAGTAGTGGTACTGTTGTCCGAACATGTCCGCGGACATCAAAAAAGTTTGCGGACATCCAATTCAGTAGAAGGGGTTCAGTATGTTCCATATTACATGTATATAAAGTCAAAGTTATTATTGTTAAATTGTGTTACTAAAAACCTATGAAATTCAGTGAAAGAACTTTGTTAAAAGGATGTTATGATTCCAAGTAAAACCGAAAAACCCTTGAAATTCGCCAGTTATGGTAAGCTAAGCAACCATAACTCGTGCCATCACCGTGCACTGCTAAGCCTAACACCCAGGACATCAAAGATGACATCACAAATGTCATTGATGACATCCCTGATGACATCACATGTGCATTTACCTTTCATGAAAAGTCTGTACAAGGGATTCTTAGTGTAATGTTAATAAAAAAAAGTGTCAAAGATTATTGGAATAAATATCAAGTGCTAATCTGTGCATTAAGCTATGCATTGATATAAATAGCATTCTATTATTAACTTCAATCCAGTTTACTAAGGTACTCATGTAGAAACATAGGCACTGTGTGCAGCATACATGATGGAGGTGCAATATTCATAAGCTTGCCATGTTGAATAGTGAAATCATAACTGTTTTCATATTAGAGTTTTGCGTACAGTGAAACTTGTGATAAGTAGGTAATAAAACCCACTTACTACATAATTCTATTATTATAGACAAATCACAAAGAGACAACACCACATACAAATATGAATATATACAAGGAAATTGAAATAAGAAAAAAAACAGCAATAGTAGCAGAAAGTGTTCATAACCTAACTGATTACCTTTACGCAGAGAAATGATTGCTCTGTTTCAAAGCTGTTACTTAGTCTATCTATATATATCACATGATGTGTCTGGACCCTAAGGAAAATAGTGTGAGTACAACATATAAAAATATGAGCATATACAGGGAAAGTACAGTAATAAGAAAACATCAAAACTATCAGAAAGTGCTGATAACTCTACTGATAATTTTAATGCACAAAAAGGATTGCTGTCTTTCAAGGTTGTGTCTTCCCCTATGTATATGTGTCATATGATATGACTGGACCATAAGGGAATTATTGTAAGAACATACTTGAAGGATAAGTCTACAAATATAGTACATTTACAATTTTTAGTTCCTGACTGTTAGTGAAGAAAATCATGTAGCCTAGATATGTCAGGAAAGGAAAAAAGGGGGCGTCAGACATGTGATGTCATCAGTGATGTCATCAATGACATTTGTGATATCTGGGTGTTAGGCTTAGCAGTGCATGGTGGTGGCGCGAATTATGGTTGCTTAGCTTACCATAATTGGTGAATTTCAAGGGTTTTTCGGTTTTACTTGGAACCATAACGTCCCTTTAACAAAGTTTTTTCAATAAATTTCATTGGTTTTTAGTAGCGCAACGTAACCATAACATCCCTTTAACAAAGTTTTTTCACTGATATATATATGTATATATATATTTATTTTTATTGTTTTATTTTTTAGAGGTTGCATGGGAGACCACAGAGGTCGCAAGGGAGACCTCAGAGGTCACACTTGTGACCTCTGGTGACCCCCAAATGACGTCCCTGCGTAGGCCATGCACCCAACAGCCTAGGCCTTCATCACAGCCACCACAATATAATGCAGTCATGCACTTGTCAGTCTGCGTGCATGTCAGGTTGGTGACTTTTACACAATGGTTGTGGAGGATATTGTAGACTTGGGAGAGCAGCAGAAGTGAGCTGCTATCTGTACATTAGCATATGGTGCACATCATTGCCCCTACAGCCTCCTACATACTGTTCACCACACATGCACCCAACAGCCTAGGCCTTCATCACAGCCACCACAACATAATGCGGCCCTCGCGGTATTTGGGGAAGAGCATGTGCCCATTCTGCGCTCCTCACCTTGATGGCCAATGGAAATGGGACTGTGGGGATTGTCCAATCAGGTGCTCAGGGTGTGCATCACAGGCAAGGGAGGCAATCATTTTTTCAATACTTTGTGTAGTGCGGCAGGCAAACATGGCAAGATGCACAGTTTTCGTTATGGGTGATGCCTTTGTGGAACATCTGTTCGTGTATGCCCTCCAAGAAGGCTTTTGTGGCAATTTCAGTTTGGAGGGAGCGGAGGCTTTGTGGTACAGTGTTGAAGCGTGCTGTTTCGGCGGAGTGCTTGTAGAATGTCGACGAATGGGCACTTCCGCAACTGTACATGTTGTGGTTGTGCACTTTGGTGCCTTCTTTTTGGGTTCTATGCGTTGTTCCCGTGTGTACCGTCAACTGAAGAAGATGCTGAAAGCAGTGCAGCGCATTTTTCCCACTGCCAAGGTGCTTTTCTCATGTATACCACCGAGAATAGTATGGGACTATTCCAATGATTCCTGACGCCAGCCAGAGGTCGGAAGGGGTCTCATCAACAGAAGTATGTGTGACTTCTTGAGTGCTGCTGGGATGCTCTCCTGTGAGAATGAGAACATTGGTACTGGATATATAAACCTTTTCAAAGCAAATGGCATGTCTTTGTCGACCAGTGGCAATGGCATTGTGTTTCATAATCTACAGGCTGCACTGAAGACCCTATTGTACTAACGACGTCCCCTACCCTGGTTGAAAGTTATTCCCCCGCAGGAAAAGTCTGTGAATATTGCGATAGTTGCAGGGTGGCACATGTTATATACGCCCCTTTTGCAGAGGATGGCCATAGAAATGGGCCTGTAGAGGCTACGGGAATGGTCAATAAGGTTTCTGGGTGTGGTGTGTACACACAGACTGTGGTACACGGTGTATTTGTCAACAGAAATGCAGAGGGTACGGTTATGGCTGTGACGGGCAATCATGGCGACATTATTGTTGTTCATTGTGGAGGGAAAATTGCACAGCATGTTACACGAGTTTCAGTTGCTTAGCTTACCATAACTGGCGAATTTCTGGGGGTTTTCGGTTTTACTTGTAAGCATAGTATGGATAGGTTTTTGTTAGTGCAAAGTAGCTGTAACATTCCTGAAACAAAGGTTTTTCCTCTGAAGTTGCTAGGTTGTTCTTACGGCAACTGAAGCATAATGTCCCTTCACCAACGTGTTTGCACTGAAGGTGATAGGTTTTTAGTAGGCCACTGTAACCAGACCCTTCAATTAGCATAGTTTTTTCAGTAAAGGGGATAGGTTTGTAGTAGTGCAACTTAATCATAATGTCCCTTCAACAATGTTTTTGTTAGTGAATATATATAATATATATATATATATTTTTTATTTTTTTTTTGTTTGTTTTTTTTTCTTCTCAAAAATTGAATCCTCTGGTCCTTCTCAGCTGGAAATTAATCTTGACAAAATGAATTTACCAGCATACGTGCATCCATTAATACTTTAGATAAGCGCTCCCTTGCTTTTCAGGAAGATTTTCAATCTTTCAAAACTGAAATCAAGACCTTTTCTAACAGACTTGATGAAGTTGAGGAATGTGTTTCGTCAGCAAAGGACAGGATTGAGGGTGTGGAAAACTTGCACGTGAGACGGAACCGATTAGAAGACAACTACGTAGAGTTGGAAGACCGAAATAAGAAACACAACCTTCGAATATATGGCATTCCAGAAAAGGAAGAAGGCAACAGTCCTATTACATTTCTTGAAGGCTGGATCCCCAAAATCCTAGGTATTTCTTTTTCCCCAGTCCTTGAATTGCAGAAGGCTCATCAAATTAAACCAAGATATACAACATCTAATCAATCTGCAAGGCTATTTATCGCATGTCTCTTATGCCACTAACAAATTAGGCAGATCTTATCTCAAATAAAGAAAGCACCTCCACTCGTTTATGCTTGCAATAAACTGTATTTTGCACCTGATTTCTCCAGAGTTACCCAGAACAAAAGGACAAAGTTCCTAGACCTTCATCCTTCGCTCAAGCGGATGGGCATTAGATATGGATTATAAGAGCCAGCTCAAATGATTACTATTCCTAGTGGTCCAACAAAGTAATTCCTAGAACCGGATACTCTTATATCATTCCTATGAAAATTGGATCACAATCACCTGGAAATGTCCTCACCTGTGTCCATATCATTTGCTGATTCTGTTCTTCCTGGTCCTCATCTTTCTCAATTGCCTCAATGGAAAGGTAAATCTAATAAACCCCACACCTTTTGCAGCCGATTTGACGACCCCTCCTTCTCTGCAGACAAGGCACCGCCAGATAAATCCAGAGACAAGTCTTGCTCGTCCAGTAAAACCTCTCAATGAACTTGTTGAATGAATTTTGCCTTATGGCATATTTCTTCTCCCTTTATGGTGCTAATTTGTACCTTTCATCTTTATGAGATACTTAGTTCCTCATCCATTCATATTGTTCTACCGATTCAAATTGTTATATGGTAATGTGCCTCTTTGGTGGCTAAACCTATAACTGTCATCTACCCTGGACTGCTTGTTTCTTGGCAGTGTAATTTCCCTTATTATTAGGTGCGAGATTTTGGTGGGTCAATGGTCTCATGTGTTTGTTGGTGTCCCTAGTTTTGGATAACAAATTATTCCTTCTTATGTATCTGTATTTTTTGTACTATCTCTATTTACTGCCATATGTACTTTGTGTTGTCTTTTTCTTATTTATGTGTTCTTTTCCCTCATGTGCCCTTTACATTGTACTTCATTGAACTTTGTTAATGTATCTCTTCAAATTAAATGTTTATGAGGTATTCTTTACAATTTGCATTTTCTACATTACTGCCGTTAATTCATGTGCTTGCTCTAAACTAGCAGTAATGTATCAATTGAGTACATTTTTGCTACTATACACCTACAAATATGTTATTGGAATGTAAAAGGTGTCAATCATCCCATTAAAAAGGCAAAAGCTTTTTACTCATCTTTCCAAGTTAAAGTCTGATATTGCATTTATTCATGAAAATCATTTTGATTCCATCCAGGAAAACAATAAATTATCTAAAGAGTGGATTGGCCAAGCATATTTTACCCCTGCAATTCACATAAAAGGGGGTGTTGCAATTCTTATTTCCAAGAAATTGAAATGTCAAGTTCTGAAAGAAGAAAAGGATTTTGAAGGCAGATTAATCATAATTGATTTACTTATTGATCATATTCCTGTTTCTATCCTAAATCTCTATGGTCCAGCCAATCCAGACTCAGACCTTTGGACATCACTTAGTTCTAGATTGGCTTCACATAACTATGATAGACTATGATTTCCTCCAAATCTCATAAAGGTTTATTGAACTTTATACAAGATATGATCTTACAAGATTCCTGGTGCTTTGCCAATCCCACCTCAATAGACTTTATTCACACCTGCAAGCCTCCTTCTCTAGATTGGACTATATTTGTCTCAATCCAGCACTCACTTATGCTATTCTAACCTCCAAAATGTGTTCTTTTACTGTTTCTGACCATGCTCCTGTGCTTACCACTTTGGAATGGTATTCCAACCCTTCTAAATCTAGCAGGTGGAGATTTAATTCAGCACTTTGTAAAGATGCAAGATCCATGAAAGAAGTTATTCTCTTCACATCTGAATATTACCTATTTAACCACAACACAGACACATCTATTCATAATAACTGGGATACTTGGAAAGCATCTCTTAGGGGTTTTATTATTAATTTTGATGCTCATAATAAAATATTGTTAATTAACATTATTAATTTTGTTGCTCATAAGAAAACATTCTTTGAGGAAAACAGAAAATATACTGTAAGAAATAAAACAAACTAGAACTAGCTTACTTAAATAATCAGAACGACTCTATATTAAAAGAATGAACTGAAAAACACATTGATTACAATAATTTTTCTGCAGATAAAGCTTGTAATGCTATTCTTTGCTTGCAATGCAAATATTACTGAGGTTCTAAAAAAGCGGGCAAAATGCTAGCCTCATACTTAAAACATAAGAACGAAAAGAAATGGATAACAAATATTAAATCAGATGATGGATCCATCCTTACCAATCCTAAAAAAAATCTAATGCATTTCTTAATTTCTATGCTAAACTCTATAATACAGAATATTCGACCAAGCATGATTACATTGATAGCTTTTTATCCAATATTAATAACCCTAAACTTAATTCGATTTCCTTTGATGCTCCTATTGACATCCTTGAAATTAAAATAGCTATCAAAGATTTAAAAAAAGGGAACGCCCCTGGACCAGATGGCTTCCTCAATGAATTCTATGATGCCCTCTCCAATGTTCTTGCTCCTCATCTCCTTCAACATTTTTCACATTTTGTGCTGACGGGCATTAGTAAAGCATCGTTTACAGGAGCAACTATAGTTTTATTCCCAAAACCTAACAAGGATTCATTTTTAATTCAAAATTACCAACCCATTTCGTTAATTAACACTGAAGCAAAAATCTCTGCTAAAATCCTTTCCAATAGACATGATAAAAATATGCCATATTTGATTAACACTGACTAAACTGGATTTATTAAAGGTCGATATGGCTCCTCTAATACTCGTCTTCTCTTTAATGTTTTAGCTTCTCTAAATTCCTTCTTGGATCAGTGTGCATTAATAACACTCAATGCTCAGAACGTGGTTGATCGTGTGGATTGGCAATACATGTTTAAATCCCTTATTTGGCATGGCATCCCCACTAACTTTATCATTCTAATCAAGTTCCTTTATTCCTTACCAACCTCCAATATTTCAGTAAATGAAACCATAAGCTCTTCCCTTCCTATTCTTAGAGGTACTAGACAAGGTTACCCCTTATCTCCACTTTTATTTGTTTTGCCCTTAGAACCTTTTCTTGAAGGTATAAGAATAAAAGATAATATTCTTGGTATATGTGTTAACTCTATAACTGTTAAGTTATCTGCTTATGCTGATGACATCCTACTGTACAGCTCTAATCCTCAATCTTCCATCCCAAATTTGCTTGCTTCTGATAAAACATTCTCAGAGGTATCAGGATGCCAATTGAATCTTGACAAGTCCAAAATTCTCCCCTTAGTTAGCTTCTTGATTTCAGGTGATTTTGATTCTTTTGGGATGTCTTTATGTCCTACAGTACCAACGAACTACCGCCCCATAACCACAGTGTCTTTTTTGCTAAAAGATAATAGATAAAACAGCTTACTCTCAAATACAAAACCATCTTGAACAAAACCAACTCCTTGGAGCCAGACAATCTGGCTTCCGGCCCAATCACAGTACTGAAACTGCATTATTGGACCTCAAAATCTAGATGGACTCCATAAGAGACGCCAGCAACCTCTGTATCCTACTACTATTAGTAACAAACAATGGGGCAATTTCTATAAATTGACAGGGTATTGCCCTTAGATAAGTAATATTCACACAAAAGGTTAGGCAACACACAACTGTGTAAAAGCTACTAGCAACCACCTGAGAACCCAAGGCTAGGTCCAGATCGTAAAACCAAACCCAAAGAGAAGGTTTTATTTATTTTACTGTGGGGTGGACTCAAATCTATTCATGAGAAGAATAGAACAAGGTTGTGGCTGAAGACAGAAGGATAGAGCGAAACAAGGGTGCTATCCCTGCCTAAAGTGCACTCTTAACTAGGTTGCGGTGTTACAACGCATGTCTATTAGTGACAGAATAAGAGTGAAATTACCACTTCTATGATATGTAATACGTTCAACCTTGAGAGTCCCAACCCACTCTCTTCCCGATTGGCCTTAAATGGAAGACACTACCAGTAAAATCAGGGAAAGGAAAAGAGAGTCAACCCAGGAAAGTGAAGAGAGTCAATTTTTCTCTTCAAACCGAACCATGTGTCATCTAATGGGATAGACAGTTTTTTAATAGCCCATTGATTGTCACACTGCTCCTGGGGTACTCAAATTTAGAAATGACACAATTTAGGGAAATAGGATAAATTCCCAATCCCCAAAACACACACAAAGACAATACAATCACCACTTCCCATGTGGAATCAACTTTTTGCTTATGGAAAGTGGGACAATGTAAAAAAGTTTGCTCAAAACTAAAATGGGGGCAAATTGGAGCCCTTTTAGATGATACAAACACCGTCGACCGGTTTCAGTGGCTTGGGTTTAGTAACGCCACATTCATCAGGACAGTCTAAGCTCCTCACAAGCTGGTGCATTTCATTGTACAACAACCAGTTTAATGAGGAAAATGGTTAAAAACAGTGGATGGCATAGTACATTACCACCCTGCAGTAGGTGTCATGGAACTGGAACAGTCTGGGAAGGAACCCTTGATGTTCACTCCCTTTTGTTCTAAAGAATGGTGTGCCACAAATTAGTGCCCAACTTTTACTGTCCAGTCCACGTGTAATGCATATGAAAAGTGCATAACACGGGCGCCTTTTTGGTCAGCCTTGAACAAAAGGGAGTGAACATCAAGGGTTCCTTCCCAGACTGTTCCAGTTCCATGACACCTACTGATGAATGTGGCGTTACTAAACCCAAGCCACTGAAACTGGTCGATGGTGTTTGTATCATCTAAAAGGGCTCCAATTTGCCCCCATTTTAGTTTTGAGCAAACTTTTTTACATTGTCCCACTTTCCATAAGCAAAAAGTTGATTCCACATGGGAAGTGGTGATTGTATTGTCTTTGTGTGTGTTTGTGGGATTGGGAATTTATCCTATTTTCCTAAGTTGTGTCATTTTTAAATTTGAGTACCCCAGGAGCAGTGTGACAATCAATGGGCTATTAAAAAACTGTCTATCCCATTAGATGACACATGGTTCGGTTTGAAGAGAAAAATTGACTCTCTTCACTTTCCTGGGTTGACTCTCTTTTCCTTTCCCTAGTTTTACTGGTAGTCTCTTCCATTTTAAGCCAATCGGGAAGAGAGTGGGTTGGGACTCTCAAGGTTGAACGTATTACATATCGTAGAAGTGGTAATTTCACTCTTATTCTGTCACTAGTAGACAGGCGTTGTAACACCGCAACCTAGTTAAGAGTGCACTTTAGGCAGGGATAGCACCCTTGTTTCGCTCTATCCTTCTGTCTTCAGCCACAACCTTGTTCTATTCTTCTCATGAATAGATTTGAGTCCACCCCACAGTAAAATAAATAAAACCTTCTCTTTGGGTTTGGTTTTACGATCTGGACCTAGCCTTGGGTTCTCAGGTGGTTGCTAGTAGCTTTTACACAGTTGTGTGTTGACTAACCTTTTGTGTGAATCCTACTACTATAAGACCTGTCTGTCGCATTCGATCGGGTGGACCACGACAAACTATGTATCACTTTGTCAGAAAAATTCCAATTCTCGCATGAAGCTACCCTTTGGGTTAAATCCTTCCTTACAGAAGGCACCTCAAGAGTAACCATTGGAATGGAAGCCGCTGACCCCATGCAAATGCCTATAGAGTCCCTATGGGGGTACCGAAAGGTTCATGCCTTTCGCCCACCCTCTATAACGATTACACCAAGCTGCTACTTGCAGCCCTTGACGCTATGGGTGTCATCTACGCAAACTTTACGGATGACACCCAGATCCTCATTCCCATCACCAGCAACCATGAGCAAGACACTATTACTATAAACAAGATTTACGCCATAATCCAAAATTGGATGGCCACAAACAGCTTGTACCTCAACGATGAAAAGACAGAAATCCTCATTTTAGGCTCTCCTGCCAACATTAAATCTCTCCACTCTGACTATGCATCTATCACCATTGATAGAACACCCATCCCAATCCTTAAGCAGCTCAAAACACTGGGCATCCACCTAGATGCTAATCTAACAATGACTAAACATGTCAACGCTCTCTCATCAGCCACTTCTTATACTTCCAAATGTATTGCCTAAGCCGTCAATTTCTGACCCCCAACATTGTATAACTCTTGCCTGTGCTCTTATGCTGTCTAAATTAGACTATTGCAACATTCTACTGCTAAGCTCATCGAATGCAAATCTGGATAAACTCCAACTGTTGCAAAATAAAGCTCTGCAAGCATTCCGTGGCTTACAAAATTCTGACCACATATCAAATACGAGGAGAGAAGCTCATTGGCTTTCTGTTAAAGCCAGAATTATCTTTAAAACATTATGTGTCACCCACAAATGTATCTCCAAGAAGGCTCCCATCTACCGCAACAATGCTATAACCCCAAACAAGGCTACAAGAATACTGATATCCAACAACAGTACTCAGCTCTTTGTCCCACATTTCAAAAGCACAAGGGCAGGGGGAAGTAGCTTTCCAGTTCTAGCTCCAAAAATGTGGACCTCTCTCTCCTCTCACGCTAGAAATGAGCCATCCCATCAGCGCTTCAAGAACACATTAAAAACGTGGCTGTTCAACAAATTTTAAAACATTAGCTGGTCCTCTTGTCTGCCCCATCCGCACAACCCCTGGCCATGCAAGATTGACCCCCATTTACTACTTTGACCTAACTCTCCTTCAACCGTACTGGTGGTTTTACATGCACGTTAACAAATCAGTATGAACTGTAACTATTATTCTCACTATAACCAGAGATTCAAACCTACTGTAACCTTGCTGTGGTCTCAAATGCATTGCTATCTAATCTGTATGAAATGTAACTTTATTTCTCACTGTAACCAGAGATTCAAGCCTACTGTAACGTTCGCCGTGACACCTCTGGGTTTTGGCGTATAACAAATTCAATAAATAAATAAAAATAAAATAAATAAATACCTTGGGATTATTATTGCAGCAAATATCTCACACTCTTTAAAAATAAATACTGATTCCTTAACAACTATGATTGCAAATATGATCACTAAATTGTCTCCATTATACTTAGCGTGGTGGGGGACTTGACACTTTACAAATGATGTTCACTCCTTTCATCCTGTATACTTTGTCCATGAATCATATTTCTTTTCCCAAAGCGTTCTTTAAAAAAATGGACTCCCTCCTTCTCAAATTTCTATGGAACAAGAAAACGCAAAGAATTGCACTTAAACGTAACGTCAACTTCCTAAGAACTTGGGTGGTGGTAAGTTTCCTGACTTTGGGCCTCATCACGAGTTGGCCGGTATCCCGAAGGGGATACCGCCCAAATTTATTTGTGTTAGCGGCCACCCGTCCGGCGGTATTACCGCTGGATCATTGGTATGGGCGGGAAAACATTATCCCCATTGGGTCCATTGGACCCAATGGGGAATTTTCAGTGCAATTACTGCAGGGTAATTGCGACGAAAATCACAATTTTCTGGTGTGTTTATCCCCAGCTCTGAGCTGGGGTAACCACGCCATACTCATGATTGGGCGGACCTTTAAATGTGGCAGTAACCCCGTTACCACATTATTTAAGGGCTACCGCCCAACTTGTGATGAGGCCATAAAGGTTTTATTTTAAAACAACTTATTTTATGTCTATGTTCTGAGTAAATACCAAACACCATCCCTAGTTGGTGTAACTTTGAACTAGTTATGTTACCTCTCCTTCCAATTAATGGATTTATCAAGAATTTTCCCTACCTTGCGTTTTCTTAAAATTGCTTGGTCAAGTTTGCTTACCGTTGCCTCTGAGGCATTGAATCAGGATGAGATTGGTTTATGGTTTAATAAAAGTTTGCCTTTCAAAGTGGATATTACACTTATCCACAGATGGTACAACAAAGGGGTTTCCTGTATTCATCATGTGATGTATTATAATTCGATAATTCCCTTTTCTACTTTAGCATATATCTTCAACCTTAATAGTTCAGATCTTAATGCTTATTATGAGATTGCTAAAACTATTATTCTATCAATGCCGAAGCTTTCCCAAATAACACCTTCGATAAGAAACTTCTTGTAAACATTTCCACTAAAACTGCTGCAATTTACAAACTCCTTATTTCCAATTGTAATCTTGCCCATACTGATCATTCTATCACCAATGGCTGGGTTAATGATCTTGCTGTTCAAGACCCATCTAATACATGGGAACAAATTCATTTAGCTACTTTCAAGATTTTCAAAACGGCTAATCTCACTCAAACTGCCTTTTTTATTTTGAATAGAGCTGATTTTACTCCTAAACGGATATTTGCTCTTAAATTAACAAAATTCTTGCTGGTCCTGTAAAGATAGTTTTGCTCATTTTAAACACAATATTTCGATTCACTGCTCAAATCATTCTCAATAATCTAATTGTTGGAACGCATGGCAACTCAGATTTAGTCTATATTTACTCTCCCAACTTATTTCACTAATGTGTTCCCATTGGCTTTTATCTAATTTCTTCTCATTGGAAGAGCTTTGAATGCCTGTCCTACGCTTCATGGTGAAATTATCTCTGTTATAGTCACAGGATTGAAATGGGTTGTGCCATTAATATTGGTTATATACATCATTATAATCAAAAATGTAATCCTGTTACCGAATATCTCAATACCTCTTCATTGTAGCTTCTCTTAATATATAATATTACCCCATTTATTCTCTCCTCCCTTCTGTGTCTTTCATTGTCCTTTATGTTGTATTTCCTTTGAATTCCTTTGGTTTCAATGACCATATACTTCATGTCAAGCACTTTTATTAACACTAATTGCTTCTGCAATTAATTTTTATTGTATTACCAATGTTTTGTTTCATTTTTATTTATAACCTTGATGCATCACTTTGACTCTTTTAAAATTGTTAACAAAGCCTTTGTATGTATTCAAGATTTGTTAAGATTATATTTATAACTAAGTTAACTGCTGAATTTAACTTTTTGTTCTCATTCATTATAAATGCTTAATAAAAAAACATATTTAACAAAACAAAAAAATAAAGTGTCTTCATATTTCTATTGTTCCTACTTCAACAAGATCAGGTGGAATGTTGTTACAGTCTTTGGAACTGGGTTAGATTGTGTGCATGCTTTTGTCCAGCAGCTATATATATATATATATATATATATATATATATATATATATATATATATATATATTCAGTAAAATAACTTTGTTAAAGGGACGTTATGGTTAAGTTGCGCTACTAAAAACCTACGAAATTCAGTGAAAAAACTTTGTTAAAGGGACGTTATGGTTCAAAGTAAAACTGAAAAACCCCTGAAATTCGGCAGTTATGGTAGCATAAGCAACCATAACTCGCGCCACCGTGCACTGCTAACACTAACACCCAGGACATCAAAAATGACATCACAAATGTCATTGATGACATCACTGATGACATCACATGTGCATTTACTTTTCATAAAAACTCTGTACAAGGGATTCTTATAATGCTGACCAAAAACTGTCAAGGATCATTGGGATAAATATCATGAGCTAATTAGTGCATTAAGCAATGCATTGATATAAATAGCATTCTATTATGAAGTTCTATCCAGTATACTAAGCTACTCATGCAGAAACATAGGCAGTGTGTGCAGCATACATGATGAAGGTGCCATATTCATAATCTTGCCATGTTGAATACTGAAATGATAACTGCTTTCTTATTAGAGTTTTGCGTACTGTGAAACATGTAATAAGTAGATAATAAAACCCACTTAATACATAATTATTACAGACAAAACACAAATAGACAACAACACATACAAATATGAGTATATACAGGGACAGTGAAGTAAACAAAAAAGCAGAAGTAGTAGCAGAAAGAGTTCATAACCTAACTGATTGTCTTTATGCAGAGAAACTATTGCTCTGTTTCAAAGCTGCTACTTACCATATGTATGTGTATCACATGATGTGACTGCACCCAAAGGAAAGGAGAGTGAGTATAATGTATACAAATATGAGCATATACAGGGAAGGTAG
Source organism: Ambystoma mexicanum (assembly GCF_040938575.1). Lineage (NCBI taxonomy): Eukaryota > Metazoa > Chordata > Amphibia > Caudata > Ambystomatidae > Ambystoma > Ambystoma mexicanum. The sequence goes on from NC_090922.1 coordinate 768,101,561, forward strand.
AGTAATAAAAATAAAACTATGAGAAAGTGCTGATAACCCTAATGATTATCTTCATGCACAGAAAGGATTGCTCTCTTTCAAGCCTGTGTCTTCCGCTATGTATATGTTTCACATGATGTGACTCGACCCTAAGTCTACAAATATAGTACCTTTTCAATTTTTACTTCCTGACTGTTACTGAAGAAGACTATGTGGCTTTGATATGTCAGTAAAGGATAAAAAGGGAGAGCCAGCCATGTGATGTCATCAGTGATGTCATCAATGACATTTGTGATGTCATCTTTGATGTCCTGGGTGTTAGTGTTAGCAGTGCACGGTGGCGCGAGTTATGGTTGCCTATGTTACCATAACTGCTGAATTTCAGGGGTTTTTCGGTTTTACTTTGAACCATAACGTCCCTTTAACAAAGTTTTTTCACTGAATTTCATAGGTTTTTAGTAGCGCAACTTAACCATAACGTCCCTTTAACAAAGTTTTTTTACTGAATTTCATAGGTTTTTAGTAGCGCAACTTAACCATAACGTCCCTTTAACAAAGTTTTTTCACTGAATTTAATAGGTTTTTAGTAGCACAATTTAACCATAATATCCCTGACTTCATATACATGTAACATAGAACATACTAACCCCCTCATAGTGATTTTCATGTCCGCGGACTACCGCCATGTCCGCGGACATATCGAAAATCTGAGCGTGATGAATGTAAATTTAAACAGTGTGCCCCATTTCCCCTTTGAAGTTGACTCTTAAAAGAGCCTTTTTTTTTGTTTTTTTTTACAGATGCTTGACAGACGCCTGTTATTTTGTATTTTTTTTCTTGTTTTTTTTCTTACTTTACTCCTAAAATCTCAACATAACCTTCTCCAAAGCAACCCTTACATTCCAAAATAGAAAGGCATTTCCCGTAAAAGATAAAGAAATGCCATCTTCTTTAAAATTAACAGCATTACTGGCATCAATATTCTCATTATTACAGAAGAACATACCAGCTCTAAGCATGAAGGCACACATGACTCGGTTGATGACACACCCAGCAATGTTTAGCTGAGGACAAAAAACTGAACTATTGTCCCATATTGCCCTAGGTAGTAATCCAGAAAAAAATACTTTCGCATTTGGAAGGATCTTCATTACGGCTTGAACCAAGCTTTCCAAATCAGCCAACAAAGTAGGGGCACTGACGTTGCCCAAATGGAAAGCACCATAGTGCAAAACTGCCACATGCGGACTGTTCATCGTGGCCATATCCTCACAAACTTGTACAATTCCCTGTACATTGCAATCAGGCACAGTGCTCCACACCACCTCCACTCCTTTCACATCAAAGTTCTTTGCAACATACCTGCATTGAGCGTACTGTTGTAAACCATACACAAACATATCTCTAAGCACCAACACCCTCACTTTCTCTACTTCTGCCATCTTCACCACACACAGTCTCTTTCAACACAAATCCACAACCTCGACATCTGATTGGCTGATCCGTACAGTCTTCTTTCCATGTTGGATTTCCTGGAAAAACCCAGATGTAGCACGCCCTGTCCACGAACAGCCGCGGTGTCCGAGGACGGCGTCCACTTTACTCTCTGTGCCATTCCCTCATTGCATACAGATAAGCAATCACACAATACGAATAACGTCCTCAGAACACCCCCATTTTGTGAATTTTCGAACATTTCAGGACAATTATCATTTCATTATTCAACATATTAACATTACAAATATTATACTTTCATCTTGTACTCTGCACACAATGCTATGTTTCTCCATTAGTAGCTCAGTATACTAGATAGAATCCCATAATACAATGCTATTTATATTAATGCATCGTTCAAAGCACTAATAACTGTATGATATTTATTGCAATATCCTTGACACTTTTTTCCCAACATTATAATAAAAATCCCTAGTACACAAATTCCATGAAAAGTACATACACATGTGATGTCATCAGTGATTTCATCAATGACATTTGCGATGTCATCTTTGATGTCCTGGGTGTTAGTCTTAGCAGTGCACGGTGGTGGCGCGAGTTATTTTTCATAGCTTACCATAACTTACCAATTTCTCACAGATGGCTTTACACAGAATGTTGCAAAGTAAGAATTTATGCTCGTTCACAGTGAAGGTCAGCTGCTTCCATTTTTTTCTCGGGCCCCGGAGAGGCTCACGAAGCGGACTATAAGGTTGTATTGTGTTTTGACCTTGACAGACAGAGATTGTGATGAAAGACTTCTCTTGAAGGAGTGTTGCTAAAACGTAAGAGAAGATAAGGATGAAATTTCTGAAATGAAACCACTTTTATATATTATATCACTATGCGAAAGAACATTCGCACACGCAGAGTCGTATTTTGGGACTGCACTACTCGTAGACAATGGAAATTGCAATTGTACTGTAAGTAACCCTTTAGATTATTTTATACCAAATATAATTACAATAGCGTAGCATTAAAGACCGCTCATGTTGAACTTGTTAGTTGAAAGTGCCATAATGTTTTCTACCGCGCACTATCATGCCGAATTGATCCCCTGTCGTTTAGAGGGCTCTGAAAAAGGCAGACGACACAGGGTGGGTTAATAGAAATAATTTAACTGGTCTATAGGCGGTCAAGCGCTCTACTCGCTGTGCCACTCACTGTAGCCTGTCAAGTGGCACAGTGAGTACAACGCTCGCTTTGACATCCGTGCACAGCTTGCTAACAGCCTTTCATCCTTCCGTGGTCGATAAATGAGCACCACACACCGTGGTTAATAATAAGCACCGCTTAGATACCTCACGGTTCTTAGAGCTATATGAATGGGAAAATATTATTATTAACATACTCCGTTGCACTATCTTCGATAGCAAATAGTTTCACGCCCTAATAAATAAAATGATGATTTTTAATGAAGATCGGCTGGTGAGACTAATTTATGTTTTTTAAAACAGGTATGTGGCCCCATTTTGCCTATGTCACGATTTGCAGACTCCAGCGGATGGGGTCTTCAACTGCCAGGTGCAGGTCCAAATATGCAACTTCATGACCCTCACCATTTTATGGGACAATCGCCAAGGACCAATGTGCCCTTACGCAGTACTAGCGGCTACAAACAACATACCAACCAATAGGGTGGTCTAATGGCTCGTTGTTGGAGCAACCTTCCAATTATCAGAGCGACCATTTACTGCTTTTATCATAAACCAACAGCCTATCTACTGCAAAGGAACAACGCGTGGCTCAAAATAAACTTTTGCTGATCGACAGCAGAGACAATAGCAAATCGCTGAATATTCACTAAACATTTCATGTGAAATAAATGTACTTTACCAAATGTACAATCCTGCTGTTTACTTTTAAACCACAGTTTCATATTCCGAATTGTGGCGCACTGAGTTGTAAGCTGATCTAACACCCTCTGTACCACAAAGGAACATCGCGTGCCTCAACATGAACTTTTGCGGATCGACATCAAAGGCAAATGCAAATTGCTGAATATTCTCTAAACATTTGATGTCAAATAAATGTACTTTACAAAATTTACAATCTTGCTGTTTGCTTTTAAATCACTGTTTCATATTCCGAATTTTGGCGCTCTGTGTTGTGACATAATATGTGTTGTCTTCCGGGTTCTGTGTAAAGTCACTTAGGACTGCAGAGGACTGGGCGCGTTTGATGACGCACCCTGTAACGTCACGGAGAGAGGCGGGAATGTGAATGCTTTGATAATTTCAGGTTTAGGGGCGGGAGATATGATTGTGGGGCCGATTCATGGAACAAACGTGCGCCGAAAAACTGCGCGCAAGCAGGCGCAAGCGCAAAAAAACAGGCGCTCGCGCACGGGTGTGATTCATGGAAGTCCCCGCGTGTGTTCACCTCGGGATGTGCGCCAAACCCGTGCATGGCGCACAAGTCACTGCAACATCCCGAAAGGCGTGCGCGACGCGCACAGTGAAACCGCACAACCTCGGCACATACACCAGAAAGTGGGCGGGACACGGGGCGTAACGCGCAGATTGGGGAACAACGCGTGAAAATAAGGGCGTAACTGGGGATGTACTGCAGGGAAGCAGACGGAACGCCCACACGCACTCGAACCACACGTATTCATGGAATCGAATAGGGCAAAGCCACGCACAGCCAAAGACACGCACAAGCTGAAACACGTTCGCCACACGAAGGCAGGCGGTAGAGTCCCAGCGCATCACAAAAGTGGCAACATACAGCAATTGGGCCTGTGCGAGTGGGGCACGTGTATTGCGGGGGTGCGCGGGAAGTAACACACGCGATCGAGCGGGGTACGTGTATTTCGGGGGTGCGCGTGAAGTTACACACGTGATCGAGCGGGGTACGTGTATTTCGGGGGTGCGTGGGAAGTTACACACGCGATTGAGCGGGGTACGTGTATATCGGGGGTGCGCGGGAAGTTACACACGCGATTGAGCGGGGTACGTGTATTTCGGGGGCGCGCGGGAAGTTACACACGGGATTGAGCGGGGTACATGTATTTCGGGGGTGCGCGGGAAGTTACACACACGATTGAGCGGGGTACGTGTATTTCGGGGGTGCGCAGGAAGTTACACACGTGATTGAGTGGGGTACGTGTATTTCGGGGGTGCGCGGGAAGTTGCACACGCGATTGAGCGGGGTATGTGTATTTCAGGGGTGCGCGGGAAGTTACACACGCGATTGAGCGGGGTACGTGTATTTCGGGGGTGCGCGGGAAGTTACACACGCGATTGAGCGGGGTACGTGTATTTCGGGGGTGCGCGGGAAGTTACACACGCGATTGAGCGGGGTACGTGTATTTCGGGGGTATGTGTATTTCGGGGGTGCGCAGGAAGTTACACACGCGATCACATCAAGGTACGTGTATTTTGGGGTGCGCGGGAAGTTACACACGCAATCTCATCAGGGTACGTGTATTCGGGGGTTTTCGGGAATTTACACACGCCATCTCATCAGGGTACGTGTATTTTGGGGTGCGGGGGAAGTATCACACGCAACATCCGCAGGGTACGTGTATTCCAGGGGTGCGCGGGAAGTTCCACACGCAATTCCATCAGGGTACGTGTATTACAGGGGTGCGCGGGAAGTTCCACATGCGATCTCATCAGGGTACGTGTATTACAGGGGTGCGCGGGGAGCACCGCACGTGAATTGCACGTGTGGGTCCTCCCAGGTGTTCCCTCTACACCCTCCACGGCCCCTGCAGGTGGCTCACACCACAGGGGCCTACCCTGCACATGTCCTGCAGGCACCCCATCCACCATGGCCATGCCCCCCAGCCAACCCACATGTCAACTTGCACTACTGCCTACCAACGCATGTCCCCCTGAACCCCCAGCCACCAGGGGCAACCTCCACCAGGCCCCCACCCATGTCTCCCACCACCCCCAGCAGTGCAGGGGCACCCTCCACCAGGCCCCCACCCATGTCTCCCACCACCCCCACCCCCCAGCAGTGCAGGGGCACCCTCCACCAGGCCCCCACCCATGTCTCCCACCACCCCCACCCCCCAGCAGTGCAGGGGCACCCTCCACCAGGCCCCCACCCATGTCTCCCACCACCCCCACCCCCCAGCAGTGCAGGGGCACCCTCCACCAGGCCCCCACCCATGTCTCCCACCACCCCCACCCCCCAGCAGTGCAGGGGCAGCCTCCACCAGGCCCCCACCCATGTCTCCCAGCACCCCCACCCCCCAGCCACCAGGAGTAGCCTCCACCAGGCCCCCACCCATGTCTCCCACCACCCCCACCCCCCAGCACTGTGGGGCACCTGCCAGCAGGCCCCCACTCATGTCCAACTCATGTTCCCCACCACCCCCACCCCCCAGCACTGTGGGGCACCTGCCAGCAGGCCCCCACCCATGTCTCCCAGCACCCCCACCCCCCATCAGTGCAGGGGCACCCACCACCAGGCCCCCACCCATGTCTCCCAGCACACCCACCCCCCAGCCACCAGGGGCAGCCTCCACCAGGCCCCCACCCATGTCTCCCACCACCCCCACCCCCCAGCAGTGCAGGGGCAGCCTCCACCAGGCCCCCACCCATGTCTGCCAGCACCCCCACCCCCCAGCCACCAGGGGCAGCCTCCACCAGGCCCCCACCCATGTCTCCCACCACCCCCACCCCCCAGCAGTGCAGGGGCAGCCTCCAACAGGCCCTCACCCATGTTCCCCACCACCCCCACCCCCCAGCACGGTGGGGCACCTGCCAGCAGGCCCCCACCCATGTCCAACTCATGTTCCCCACCACCCCCACCCCCCAGCAGTGCAGGGGCAGCCTCCACCAGGCCCCCACCCATGTTCCCCACCACCCCCACCCCCTAGCACTGTGGGGCACCTGCCAGCAGGCCCCCACCCATGTCCAACTCATGTTCCCCACCACCCCCACCCCCCACCCAACAGGGGCACCCTCCACCAGGCCCCCACCCATGTCTCCCACCCCCCCCCCCACCCCCCAGCAGTGCAGGGGCAGCCTCCACCAGGCCCCCACCCATGTCTCCCACCACCCCCACCCCCCAGCACTGTGGGGCACCTGCCAGCAGGCCCCCACCCATGTCCAACTCATGTTCCCACCACCCCCACCCCCCAGCACTGTGGGGCACCTGCCTGCAGGCCCCCACCCATGTCCAACTCATGTTCCCCACCACCCCCACCCCCCACCCACCAGGGGCACCCTCCACCAGGCCCCCACCCATGTCTCCCACCACCCCCAACCCCCAGCAGTGCAGGGGCAGCCTCCACCAGGCCCCTACCCATGTCTCCCACCACCCCCACCCCCAGCACTGTGGGGCACCTGCCAGCAGGCCCCCACCCATGTCCAACTCATGTTCCTCACCACCCCCACCCCCCAGCACTGTGGGGCAACTGCCAGCAGGCCCCCACCCATGTCTCCCAGCACCCCCACCCCCGAGCAGTGCAGGGGCACCCACCACCAGGCCCCCACCCATATCTCCCAGCACCCCCACCCCCCACCCCCCAGTGGCAGCCTCCACCAGGCCCCCACCCATGTCTCCCAGCACCCCCCGTAGCCACCAGGGGCAGCCTCCACCAGGCCCCCACCCATGTCTCCCACCACCCCCACCCACCCCAGCAGTGCAGGGGCAGCCTCCACCAGGCCGCCACCCATGTTCTCCACCACCCCCACCCCCCACCCACCAGGGGCACCCTCCACCAGGCCCCCACCCATGTCTCCCACCACCCCCACCCCCCAGCAGTGCAGGGGCAGCCTCCACCAGGCCCCCACCCATGTCTCCCACCACCCCCACCCCCCAGCACTGTAGGGCACCTGCCAGCAGGCCCCCACCCATGTCCAACTCATGTTCCCCACCACCACCACCCCCAGCACTGTGGGGCACCTGCCAGCAGGCCCCCACCCATGTCTCCCAGCACCCCCACCCCCCAGCACTGTGTGGCACCTGCCAGCAGGCCCCCACCCATGTCCAACTCATGTTCCCCACCACCCCCACCCCCGAGCACTGTGGGGCACCTGCCAGCAGGCCCCCACCCATGTCCAACTCATGTTCCCCACCACCCCCCACCCCCCAGCACTGTGGGGCACCTGCCAGCAGGCCCCCACCCATGTCCAACTCATGTTCCCCAGCCAACATGTCATCACAATCTAGATCCCTGGTCCCTATAGTCAGCCTCCAAATGCAAAACACCCACCCGAGTATTGCATCCACCCACTCATAATTTGCAATTACATCACAGAACACCAATTGCAAGTTCCGAAACAAACACATTCCCCTCACATACACCCAATGGGTGTCAGTGAATCTCAAAACCCACATCATGAAATGCATGAAACCAATGAGATACCACACATTGAAGTTCACCAACAAAAATATGTATTAAAGGAAACATAAATAGAATCAAAAATGAAGAAACAGAAATGTGAATGTACAAAAATTAAAAGAAGCATGTCCGTGAAAAAAAGCAAAACCAAAAATAAAATTCCAAAGTAATGGTGTCCAAAGTCAATGTCCACAAAACAAAATCCAATGGGAAATAAAAAAGAAAGCCATTGCTCCATGGTTAAAATGTGAAAAAAAATACAATCCAACAGTGAACTATGCACATGGGAACAAGCCAGGGTCCATTATCCCAACAAAAGAAAGGAAACCTATCTAACTACACTAACTAATAAAATAAACTATATACAAAAATGTGGCCAATGTCCGAAAGGTCCAAATAAAATCAAAACAAAAATGAAACCTAACACTACCCACATAACTATGTACAAGGGCAGCGGGCTAGTTTCACGGCTCACTTGTGGATGTCCCGGGCCAGGGCATCATCAAACTCCTGCTCAATTACCCGGAGGCGGTCCTCCTCCATGGCCCCGAGGGTCGGCAGGGCCGTCGACGTGTCCACCTCCAAATCCCTGCGGATTGCTTCGAGGCACTCGGCCCGCCTCAGGGCCCTCTGCATGGAGTTCTCCGCCCTGACAATTGTGAGCCGTGCCTCTTCCGCCCGCTGCCGCTTCGCATCTATGGCGTAGCCCAACCGCTGCCACAGGGAAGACACTCTCTGTCCTGGGTCCTCCTGCCCTCCGGCCGATGCCTGCCCCTCCGATGTTGAAGGCCCTGAGCCTTCATGGCTCCCACCACGTTGCTGCTGCTGCTGTGCCTCTGCCCGTGCACTGCCTCCTGCTGCCTGCACATCCTCCGCCGGCTGGGGTGCAGTCGTAGATGTGGCCACCCCTGCTGGACGTCCGACTCCCGACTGTGGCAGGGATGCCTCCTCCACCAGCCTGGCCGCACTGTCAGAGGCAGCTCCACAGGGCACCCAGGTGACTGATGGGTGGGAAGATGGCACAGAGGACGACTGGCGCGTAGGGGGTCCAGTTGAGGAGGGGGTCGTAGCAAGCCCCATCAGACGGAGGAATCCGGCCTGGGTGACCTGTCCCAGCAGGCTGACATGGTCAACGAGCCACTCGAGATGACGTGCAGTCTCCTCATGAAAAGACTGCAGGTCACCTTGCATGGCCCGTTGACGCAACGCCACACCAGTCAGGACAGGCTCAACCCGGACCCGGATAGCCACGTCCGCAGGCAGAGGAAGGCCAGTTGACGTGAGCTCATCCCCTGCCTGAAAACGGGTCTGGACGTAGGCATCCCTGCTGGTGCAAGATGATGCAGGGACAGGATCAGGGACAGGATTGCACACAGGCACCTCCGCGGCGGCCTGTGCTGCCTCCTGTCCCTGGTCCTGCACTGCACCACTAGCACCAGTGGGATCCCCACCTCCAGACCCCGTCTCTGGTGCTTGCACGGCCTCCTCCTCCACCAAACCCCCCACCAACCTGGATGACCCCGTGCCATCTTCCCCTGTTGGGCCCTGTGGGGTCCCAGCTGCCCCTTCTGCTGCCGAGGAGTCCAACTCCAACCTCCGCCTCTTGGACCTCCCCCCGGCAGCTGCGGCCTGGGACGCGGCACCGGACTCCTCACTCCCCGACGAGATGACAACATGTGAGGGGAGCCGGGCCTTGCGTCTCCGGCTGGCGGTGGGATCCCCGCCGCTGTGCTCCACAGCACCTTCTCCGCCCTCTTCATCAGTTGACGCTGCAGACAGGGAGAAACAAAAAACAGGCATCAGGGCACTGTACAATGGACAAATACACACATGACAGTTGTACATGAGTGGCATTGGCAAACCTCAGACATGTCATCACAATCCCCAACACACATGTCATTTCAACTCGCACACATGAGCCATACCACAGCCATATCGCAACTGCCAGCACCATCCATACACATACAACAGCATGAGCAGCCAAAGGTGAGCCAGACATCACATGCAACACAGGAAGTGCACCACACATGTACACACACCACCACACTTGCATGCATGTGTACACCTCTGCCAAGTGTCGCAGTGTTCAGACGGGCATCCATGTCACATCTGCCAATCAGGCTTCCACATACCGCTGTCACATGCATCCATGTTGCATCACTGTTGCACCCTTGTCAAATACACACACATGCACATGTACACAGTGCTGATACATGCAGCCGAAAACAACATACATGCGTGACATCACGGACATGTCTACTTACATACACATTCATCCAAACATGTGTGCCCACACAACTGCATTTGGCATGCAAGCCTACACACACAAGCACCATCCATGTCTCACACATTCCAGCCCTCGCATGTGTTAGCCCCACAGCCCTGTACACCCCCACCCATACTCGACCCCATACAAACAGATGTGCAACCTGCACACTACTGAAAAATCACCACACGCACTGCTCACAATCAGGATGCATGTACACTTACCGCTCGACTCCAGACGGGTCTGCCTCTCAAGGACCTGGACGTGGAACGCTGGGGATATGCGTTCCAAGACCCTCATCTGTTCTTCCGACAAGTGGCCCCGGCGCCCCTTGGCATCCGCTGCCTTCAAGAGGCGCCGGGCCTTGTTCAGGGTCCTGGACCTGAAGTCCTCCCAGCGCTTCTTGACATGTTGGAAGTCGCGGACTGCCACCCCCTCCGCGTTGATGGCAGTCACGATGTCAGTCCAGATCCGAGTCTGTCCTTCCTTGTCGGCACGGGAACTTCCGAAGAGGGCATCATACTGCCCCAGGACTTGCTCCACCAGGACACCAACTTTGGTGGCACTGAAGCTGGTGCCCCTCTGCCTCTCTGGCTGGGGGTTGTCAGTGGTCTCAGATGGTGTTTGCCCCGACATGACAACCCCAGAGGCAGGAGTGGGTGGGCAACTGGGTCCTGGGGCTGGGCTGTGGAGCGATGGAATCCCAGTCGGGAGTCTTCGGTTCCAGCAGGGGTGGTCACAGCAACAGCACCCTTGGCTGATGTGCAGGCAGCAAATGGCAGGGCACGTGGGCAGCAGGTAGTCAGGCAGCAGCAGATGGCAGGTGGGAGCGTGCTCGGGGCTCTGGGGGCAGTAGTTTGGCCTTCTGGGCAGGAGTGTGGTCTTCCGTGTGCTTACGCGTGGCCAGCTTGATACAGAGTGATTTGGCACGTGAAAAATCTGCACGTCAGCGTGTAATTCGAGGAAAGGCCCTTAGCGCGTATGCACTGCAGCACACATATGCGATTTCATTGGACCAAAGGCCCTTAGCGCGTGAGCGCGTCTGTGACGTGACGCGCGCGGGTGTTTCCCTCATTGCACGTGATGACAGAACACACGTGGATTTCCACCAATCGCGTGTGAAAGTTCCCGGCACCCCGGAACACACGTACCCAGGCTAATCGCATGTGGAACTTCCTGCGCACCCCGAAACACACGTACCCAGGCCAATCGCGTGTACGCTCACTCCCCTCCAATCACACGCGATGACACTCGGAAGTACAGTCTTACCACGTATCCGAATACGGGAAACCCGCGCACGGCAAAAGACATGCACAGGCGTCAACGCGTCCGCCCACACGAAGGCAGGCGGAGGCGTCCCCGCGCACAGCATAAAAGTGCGCGCAAACAACAAACGCGTATATACAGCTACGATGAATGCCCCATTTGTCGCTGCACTGATCGTGGGACACCGCAGGAGGAGGAGAATAGCCAGGGCACGCATTTTCGCACCACAGACAAGCCTTTTTGGGATGCCTGACGACCAGGTCTACGGCAGGTATAGGTTTCCACCCCATATCATCCTAGACCTGGTCAGGGAGTGGGAAGATGACCTCACATCCCCCACCCTTTGCTCCCAAGCATTGAGCCCCTTGGAGAAGCTGCTCAATGTCCTGCATTTTTTGGCCACTGGGTCATTTCAGCGGACCACTGCCATAGTGGGGGGGGTCTCACAGGCCACGCAGTCACACTGCCTACACCAGGTACTGGCAATCATGACAGCGTGCCCCTCAGTCCGCAGGCACATATACATGCCCAGAACACCCGCAGAAAGGCAGGCCGTTGTCCTGGATTTTTTCAGGGTGGCACACTTCCCCAAAGTGCTCGGTGCCATAGATTGCACCCATGTGGCCCTACGTCCACCTAGGGCCACTGAGCACATCTACCGAAACCGCAAGCACTGGCATTCCATCAATGTACAGGTGGTATGTGATGCAAAGGAAATCATCACCTCTGTCTATGCAAACTACCCTGGCTCCACCCATGACAGTTTCATATACAGAATGTCCGCCCTGAGCCGGGCCCTGGAAGCTGGGCAGCATGGTGACACATGGCTCCTAGGTCAGTACAAATGCCCTTGCACATGCATGCAAGTCACACACAGACAAATATCCAAACCCTAATAATCTCAACTATTATCACCTCCCCAGGGGACAGTGCCTACCCTCTGAGCAACCACATGATGACGCCAATCCGGAACCCCACCACACCACCCCAGGTAAGATACAACGCCGCCCATATTGCAACCAGGGGCATAGTGGAGCGCACATTCGGAGTGCTCAAGTCATGTTTCCGCTCCCTTGACCGCTCTGGTGGGCAACTACTCTATGCACCACCAGTAGTGTGCAGGATCATTGTGGCAGCATGTGTCCTGCACAATGTTGCAACACGGCAGGGCGTCCCGGTGGACATGGTGGTGCCCCCACATCCCCAACCACAGGCACAGGCGCTGCCCATGGGAGGGGACAGGGCACGTGGCGGGGAAGACCGGACCCAGCTTGTGGCCACATTTTTCACCTAAACTCCCACCCCTGCGGAGTGCACACAGGCCTGGCACATACCAGGTGACAATCGATGGTGACAAAGAGACAGTCAACTGTCACAACCCTACCACCCTGAGATAGTTGCCATGGAAGTGCCACATCGTCTGCATCCCTAGCTACTTAAACACAAGCTATCCTGTGTGACCAAAAGGCACACATATGACATATGACATGATATGGCCCATACACAAGTATTTCAAGGCGCAATGAGGCAGGGAGAGGGGAACAAGGGAAGACAGACAACGGTACTACTAGGCCAGGTGTCATTGATATTGTGCAAGTGCAGGGGTAGGGGGAAGGGAAAAGTGCAAGGGGAAGGGTGGGGGGGGTCCAGTACAGGGGAAGTAGCCCAAAAAAATAATACATAGGTCGGCTGGTGGCAACTGCAAAGATAAGTGCAGACAAGTGCTGGGAAGGGAGGGCTGTAGGGATAGAGAGACAGTACTGCAGTGCAGGGGTTGCCAGGGAGGCAGTGCAAGTGGAGAGTGGCTGGGCCAGGGACCGAGGTCGGTGAGAGTGGCCAAGTTGCAGCTCCTGTGCAGTTCCAGTGAAGAATTCTGCAAGGGAGAGGCAGAGAGTAAGCAGAAGCAAAGAGGAAGGTCTTGAGGTGCTTCCAGAACTGGATATGGTTCCCCTCAAGTTCAAGTCAGGCAGGAAGTCTGTTCCAGGTGGAGGGCCCTGCCGTGGAGAGAAATCTACCCCCAGCTAGTTGCTCTGAGAAGCGGATGACCCTGACATGCAAGGTGTGCATCACACACACCTGCAAAACAGGCCCTGGCCATCACTGTCATGTCACTCAAACCCTCCCAAACGTCAACATGACATGGCAAGCAATACCCATACACCAACACAGTAACGATAAGGTACACATTGCCATGTCCTAAATGTACAGTGGCATCGGACAAGGATGCCTGACCCAGAATCAGATGAAATGACAGACCAACAAAATCTCCCACCCAAAATAAGTCATTTCCAAATGCATTACAACAGTCGTAGACATAACATAACAATGAATGCCTGTCTACATGCACATTATGCATTGCAAAATCAACACTGCAGCTCATGTGTGCAGTGTCCTACTCCTGCATCACACTGCTCAGCGCACAGCACAGTGAACAGCCATTGTGTGTGATGCACACCCTGAGCATCACATCTAAGTGACAGACCACATCAAACATCAAATTAGGCATGTACTGGATCCATAATTGGTCACAGAACATGTGCTGCAGGGACACAGTGGGCACCAGAAGGCAAACAGTGTACACGTGGATATGCAAGGGTGGGAGTACATGTAGTGCATCAGAGTGCAAGTGTGTGGTTCTGCAAGGACATGCACTCCACATATGCATGTGCACTCAAGTGACCATCAGTGTTCCCTACACATCACATGTGAACATTCACCATGTGTACACCCCAGCATGTCAAACCACAACTATCCCCTTGCACCTGAAAGGAAAACACAACACATGAACAGGCATTGATCAGCAGAACACAACATATACATAGGATACCACCATTACAATGTCAGAGTTGCCATCACACTGCAGGGCAAGGCAACTATCAACAACAACCCCCCCCTCCCTCACAAATGACCATGACCCACTGAACAACTGCACCTGGGTCATGGAGCCTCCAACCCTCAATTCCACCTGGCCACAGGATCACCTTTACCCTTCGTCACCATCTCCCACCTTGTGTGTAAAAAGATGCCTGAACCCTCAGAATCCACACTCATTTCCAAAATCACAAAATCCAAGGCATAAAAACGAACCCGAACACCCTCCAGTAGAGGACTTGACGTAGCAGTACCTCACAAAGGCCAAGTACTACCACAATGATGCAACAACCAAGGTAGCACAGCAAAACAATGTCACGACAGGATGTGAGACATGTGTGGTACATGACATAGGATGATGCACCATGAATGGATGTGTACTGTCACAGGTCCCCTGTACAGGCGCGGGAGTGTCACGAAACACCCACCCCCACCATGTCCCGGGTGCCTGCAAGGTCAAACTCACACAGGCCCCTGAGACCCTGGTGGGGAAGGAGGTTCAGGGATATGCAGTCGGGACAGGTGTTGACACACTGGATGACTGGAATGAGTGGCAGGAGAGGGGAGGAGGAATGACACATGAAACTAGGGACTGCACGAAAATGTACAACCTGCATGAACACATACACAATCCAAACAAACTTGGACATCATTGTCATGGCCTTCTGTAGTCCAGGCTCAGGAGTGGTACGAACCAACCACCCCTCTAGGGTTTTGGCGCCTGCAAGTTCGGGGCTTACACAGGCATCCGCAACCCCAGCGGGGAAAGAGGGTCAGGTAACGTTGCTTGGATAGGTACGGGAAGCAGGAACACCGGGTAGAGGGTACAGGTTTCAAAATTGCATAGGATCACGGGTGATTAGGGAGAAAAAGCATACCAAATTGAACCACACATACATCCATGCATCAGTACACTCCCCAGCAAGCCTATGCAGAGCAGTTCGAAAGAAAAACAACAAGACACTTAGCTCTGGTTTTGAGTGCTGGCCTCCTGCCTGCGCACTCTCAGGTCCGGTTACAGGAGCACTGCAATGCTGCAAAGAGAGCCACAGTCAACAACCTGTACATGCCAATTACACAAAAACACAACACCAAACATGCCCCATAGCAACAAACTACTCTACAAACAGACAATCTGGGGTCGATGATTCGTACCCATATATAACATCACCCCTGTGATGGGTCATACACAGTCAATGCAGTAAGTCAGCCGCTGGTGGGTGCGTGGCAAATGGAACACCAATGTGTCACAATTCACACAACATGCAATGTTCCCTGGGTAAGCAGACAGACCCATATAGCAAGCCATGACTACAGAGCAAGTTGCGTACCACCATGACCGAAACAAAGTTGGCAGTGCATTTATCATAAAGTACATGGAAAAGACATGCACTGCACCCGAGTATGTCCCTTGCTGTATGTCCCTGTGAGCTGCCCCTTTCCATGTCTCGGAAGGCTACATGGTTGATACAAGTGCCTCAATGGACCTTGGTGTACCGGAGGGTATGTGCCACTGCCCCTGCATGTGTCCCAGACAACCCTACTATCAACAGCCAACAGTCCACAAACACATCTGAGCTGCATTGTGTGCTTCAACACCAATATTCGTCTAAGATCACCCTCAGTGCTGTGACTAAGCCTGCATGTGCAACTCGCCTGGTGCAAGCTTTGCTGTGTCGTGGCCCCCCTGTGATGCTCACCTTGCCTTGAGTTCCTTGGAACATGTCAGCAGTTCTAGGATGTGGGTCTGCAATCACTGTGCCTCTGCTTGTGCACACATGTGCATGTGGGCACCAACAAACGGGTCCAGAATTCTGTCGTCCAATGGGCCATGTCTGCTGGCAAAGGTGCTCTGGAGGCTCATCCCCCTGCAGAAAGGGCATGAAACACATGATTAATGCTTCAAAGTCATCTGTGTGTGTCTCATCAGGCATCTCATTACTTGACCATGTCAGAGAGTCACATCACAAATCACACCATCAGTCCGTCTTTCACATCCAAAGTGTGGAACACTATCTACAGCATGAATTGCAACAAGCACGTGTACAGGAAAGATATGAAACATACTACACAATGCATAGCAATCAATGTACACATTAATCATGGCACACCTAATCTTGCAAAAGGTGAACAGTGGACAATAACACCTAAATCATCCCCACTAGGGGTGTCAACACAAGTCACACAGCACCAGACATGCCACAGATATGACAGTCCAAAGCCCTTGTGTAATATTCTGTAACACCGAACCATCCTTGCGAGCCAATGGATAAGGGAGGCAGGAGTGGCATATGTGAATCCACATACACAAGACAACCATGAAGGGCCCAGCTGGAACAGACAGTGGATGCCTTCAAAAGCCACAAAGCACCGCACCGTCACATGAAAGCACAATAGACTAGCAATTTTAAACTAAATCAACTATTAACTAATTACACTAACAATGGAAAACCTACATTACCTATTTAAACTAACTATCAAACAGAAACTTAACTAACTAAACTAAAAGAAAAATCAAAAATGGCCACATACGCCCCGGGGGGGGAGGCACCCAGGAGGGGGGAGGTACAGGGTACTGCTCAACATCCACATGCGATGATGCTGAGCCAAAAAATAAACCTCCATGGGCTCAACGCCTGCACAGCCCGACCTATGTGGGAGATAGATGGTCGTCCGAGTCTGGCTCATCCTGTAAAGGAGGACGTGGCACAGTAGCCTGGCCACGCCTAGCCGCAGCTTGCCCCTCGTCGGCAGCAAGTCTGCCGGACGGGTGAGCCTAGTTCTGTGTGGCGATGTGACATAGGTCTGCATGCAGAAGCTCACGTGATACACGTGCTTCCTCTTGCAAGGTAGCACGTGTAACACGGAGTTCCTCCTGCAAGGCCTGGCTGGACAAACGCTGCACCTCCCGGCAAGCCTGTAGCTCAGCCGAGATGGTACGCTCAAGCTGTGCAAACCTCTCCTCTGCCTGCTGCCTCTGGGACATCATAAGGACACCCAGAGTGGATCTGAGGGAAGCATACTCCTCCCTCAGGGCATCCATGTGCGCCTGTGCGTGAGCAGCAATTGCTTGACGCAGAGATGACATTTCAGCCTGGCGTGCCCTGTCTGAGGCCGCCATGCCCAGCCTGAGCGAGTGGGCCGTGGACCGTGCCGCCTGCTGCTGGAGAAGCACCTGCCTAGCAGAGGGGAGCACAGATCGGGCCACACGCTCCATGCTCTCAGAGATGTTCTCCATTGCTGCCCCCTGCCGTTCGGAATTGGCAGTCATGTCTTGCTCCCACTCAGTATACAGCGGTTGCGTGCGGCAACCGCCTTGCCGGGCTTGACCCCTGTGGGACCCAAGGACCGGGGGTCCTCGCTGTGTTGGCACTGCCTGCAGCTGCACGACTACATGCCCCCGTCAACGTAATGTCCCAGGCACATCAGTGACTGGTGTGGAGGGTGACCCTGCGTCCCAATCCACCACGGGCGGAGAAACCAAGACTGTCTGATCCCTCAGTGCAGGTGTCGCAGACAGAGGAGTGTCCACATCAGAATCACTCACCCCTATTACATGGACTTGATGCTCATCCAACTCAACATGGACGTCAGAGTCGTCATCAAGGCTGGACTCATAGGCAGCCCGAGACAAGATGGACTGCAGCACTTGGGGGCTTTCGTGGCCTACCACCCCACGACCCCCACTAGTGCCGGGTTGATGTGGTGTTACCAACCCTGTGTCTGGCATGACAACACCATCCTCCGCCTCCATTGCGTCATCACCTGAAAAATAGAGAGAAAAAAGGTCACTACACATGTCAGAAGCACACGACACACGCACACACCGACAGCAAAGGCACCCGGCAGCCATGTGACACACAACATATGACCTGGCATGCATGCTGGGTCTACTTTGAATAGCTTCTGTGATCAGACCTGTTGAAAGGTGGCAGTTTCCATGGAAGTGGGTCTATGCAGTGCAGATAATGTGTACGCCACTCACTACCTACATGTACAAGCACTCCATGGTGTGTGCCAGGAAATGTGAAGGCAGTGCAATGTCAAATTCAGACATCACCTGCATTGTGCATTCAATGTGTACCATATCTAGAAGCCAAGCACCCCTCCACCCCAGTACCAAAGCAGGGATGCCTAGCATGGTATCAAAAGGTTGACCATACACCTGTGTATTGACAGGCAGTGTTGACTGGCATCAACAGCTGAATGTGATTCAAGTGACAACACTGCAAATGATGCAGGGACAGTAAGCAGGACACATGATGAAAACTCTGGATTCCGCCCATGTGTGAAGAAGACAACAGTTGGACAGAGTCATTGGCCATTGAACAGGCTGAGGCCTGTGAGCCACACAGATTGTCAGACCCTAAACATGTGTGCAACGCAGGACTGAGCCACAGTTGACATGGGAAGGCTGATGAGATGGCAGGCAATGTATGTAACCAAGGACTTGTATTACAGTGATCATCCAGTCAAGGACACATAGGGGCATGCGTGCAATGCACATGGAGCATGAATGGGCACTCATGTCCCTGCGGGAGATCTGACCTATGCACAGTACAAGTGAGATACCCTGCATCAAGTACTGAGGCTGTACCACACGGCATATGTTTGGCAGATTCTACGCTGGAAGTTAGCATCTACACAGGACGCATGAACAAGAAAGTACACATTGGCAAGATTGAAGAACACCAGTGCAAAGGTGGAACTGGGGTGCAGAGTGGCGGAGGAGGGGCAAGGGAGCATGCCTACATGGAGTCCCCGCATGCAGGCAGAGGAGACATGCATGACGGAAGCATTGCATTACTTACACATCAGAACCATGTACACGTCACATGTAGCGGCAATCATGCACAACACATCCCACAATTGAAACACACATGTCCCCAACAAACACGCATCAACACTCACTGGACTGGGCATCAAAGTCCAGCATCTCTCCCACTCCTTCGACCAATTCAGGTGGTATGAACTCCGCAACGAGTGCCTCATGCGGAGTGAGCTCTTCCTCCTCTGGTGCAGGCTCACCGCCAGTCACCAGAGTCAAGTTGTAATTAGAGGCACGCTTAGCCTTAGTGCTGCGTTTGATGTCATTCCAACGCTTTTTGCACTCTTGCGCCGTGCGCACCTCATGGCCGAATGAACTGACATGTTCCGCAACATGCTTCCAGTGGGTGTCACGTTGGGCAGCCGTAGTCTGACTATTGGCACCCACTAGCATGTCACGGCTGTGGCCCCGCACGTAGTCCACGAGGAAGTCCAGTTCCTGCTTACAGAAAGGCTTCTTCCTCGACGTGCAGGAGGTCGTGGCTGTGTGTGGGGTCCCAGCCTGTGCTGCAGGTGCAACCTTCCTCCTCTTGGACTGTGGCGCAGACCCTGGCTGGCTAATGCCGCCCTGACCAGTATGGCCAGTGGGTTCGGTGGATTGAGCCAAGGGAGTGGCAGGTGAAGGGATGACCAAACGCCTGACTTGTGTCAGTGGCAGCTGGGTGCCCACTAATGGACCCTGCGCAGCAACACCAGCTGTGGCAGGGTCATTGATCGCAACGGTCCTGGTTGGCAGACTCACAACCGGGGTGCTGTTGGGTGCATCTGCCCCTGCACTTGCCAATACCCGGCTGTTCGGGGCAGTAGATGACATGAATGCTCGAGGGACACGTGTCTTGGTCTGAGCAGCCCGGCCTGCCCCTATGGTTTCCCCCCTGGCCTGTTGGAGATCTACCAAGGGCTCTTCAAGTGCCAACGCAGCCTGCGCTGGCAGACCCGAGCCTGGGTGGCGGTGTCCACAGCTGCACCTGCACCTACCACTACCCTTGGGCCCGTGGCAGTCGATGGAACGGACTGCCGGGTCACACGGGCGCCAGTGCCAGATGCAGAAGCTGCATCCCCCAGAACCACAGGGGGTGGTGGCATGACTGCACCGACACATGGCACAACATTGTGCTCAAGTGGCGCACCCCTGCCTCTTCCCCCTCTGTGGCCGCCCTGGACACCCTGGAGTCCCCCGACTCCCTGGTCACCACGGCCACGTCCCTGACCACGCCCGCCACGAGGAGGATGCCCAGCTGAGGCGCCCCTCACCTTTGGTGCCCTCCCAACCATGGCACAGATGTAGTAGTGCTGGCACAGATGGAGTGGTGCCAATGGGAGGTGTACACCACAATTGACCTGGGCAATTGGGGTGAAGGGGGTCGGAAGCAAGATGTTAACAGCCCCCCTGCACCTGCAAGGCTGTATGTGACCCCGGTGATGTGGTGACGGGTCACGCAACGCTCAGGCACCCCAAAACTGCAGTAAAACCGTGCACGCAACCCTACAGCCTACGTGCGTGGATTCAACCTCCCGCAGTACACGGTGGCACCCAGTAACACAAATAACACATACGCGTGGGACACGCAGGCTACTATGACATCGAAAATGGGTGCGATACACAGGGGCACCCGCAGTGGGAAAAAGAGCGTGTGCGACTCACCGTCTGACTAGCGCGATGCAGAAAAACACGCGTAGCCAATACCCCCGCCAAAAGAAGAGATACGTCCTTGATAGCTGTGAAGTTGTGATGGCGCGCGAAACAACAGGAAGCAGCAACACACGTCTATCTCCACGAAAGGCACGTATAGCGGACTGCTGGGCACGCTCACCTTAAACCCTTGCTGAGGGAAACGCACGCGCGCGTCACGTCACTTACACGCATGGGCCCTTTCCTCGTATTACATGCGGACATGCAGTTTTTCACGCGCGCTGAAATGCCCATGCACGCCTGTGCGCGTCACGTCACAGGGGCGCTTGCGCTTCAGGGGCCTTCTGTCCAATGAAATTGCGTATGCGTGCAGACGCGTTTATGCGCTAAGGGCCTTTCCTCGAATTACATGCTGACGTGCCGAATTTTCACGTGCCAAATCACTCCGTATCAAGCTGGCCATGCGTAAGCACACGGAAGACCACGCTCCTGCCCAGAAGGCCGAACTACTGCCCCCCAGATCCCAGAGCATGCTCCCACCTGCCATCTGCTGCTGCCTGACTGCCTGCTGCCCACGTGCCCTGCCATTTGCTGCCTGCACATCAGCCAGGGGTGCTGTTGCTGTGACCACCCCTGCTGGAACCGAAGGCTCCCAACTGGGATTCCATCGCTCCACAGCCCAGCCCCAGGACCCAGTTGCCCACCCACTCCTGCCTCTGGGGTTGTCATGTCGGGCAATGCAACATCTGGCACCACTGACAACCCCCGGCCAGAGAGGCAGAGGGGCACCAGCTCAGTGCCACCGAAGTTGGTGTCCTGGTGGAGCAAGTCCTGGGGCAGTATGATGCCCTCTTCGGAAGTTCCTGCGCCGACAAGGAAGGACGAACTCGGATCTGGACTGACATCGTGACTGCCATCAACGCGGAGGGGGTGGCAGTCCGCGACTTCCAACATGTCAAGAAGCGCTGGGAGGACTTCAGGTCCAGGACCCTGAACAAGGCCCGGCGCCTCTTGAAGGCAGCGGATGCCAAGGGGTGCCGGGGCCACTTGTCGGAAGATCAGATGAGGGTCCTGGAACGCATATCCCCACCGCTCCACGTCCAGGTCCTTGAGAGGCAGACCCGTCTGGAGTCGAGCGGTAAGTGTACATGCATCCTGATTGTGAGCTGTGCGTGTGGTGATGTTTCAGTAGTGTGCAGGTTACACATCTGTTTGTATGGGGTCGAGTATGGGTGGGGGTGTACAGGGCTGTGGGGCTAACACATGTGAGGGCTGTAATGTGTGAGACATGGATGGTGCTTGTGTGTGTTGGCTTGCATGCCAAATGCAGTTGTGTGGGCACACATGTTTGGATGAATGTGTATGTAAGTAGACATGTCCGTGATGTCACACATGTATGTTGTTTTCAGCTGCATGTATCAGCACTGGTGTACATGTGCATTTGTGTGTATTTGACAAGGGTGCAACAGTGATGCAACATGGATGCATGTGACAGTCGGATGTGGAAGCCTGATTGGCAGTTGTGACATGGATGCCCATCCAAACACTGCGACACTTGGCAGAGGTGTACACATGCATGCAAGTGTGGTGTTGTGTGTACATGTGTGGTGCACTTCCTGTGTTGCATGTGATGTCTGGCTCAGCTTTGCCTGCTCATGCTGTTGTATGGGTATGGATGGTGCTGGCAGTTGCAATATGGCTGTGGTATGGCTCATGTGTGCGAGTTGAAATGACATGTGTGTTGGGGATTGTGATGTCATGTCTGAGGTTTGCCAATGCCACTCATGTACAACTGTCATGTGTGTATGTGTCCATTGTACAGTGCCCTGATGCCTGTGTTTTATTTTTCCCTGTCTGCAGCGTCAACTGATGAAGAGGGCGGAGAAGGTGCTGTGGAGCGCAGCGGCGGGGATCCCACCGCCAGCCAGAGACGCAAGGCCCGGCTCCCCTCCCATGTTGTCATCTCGTCAGGGAGTGAGGAGTCCGGTGCCGCGTCCCAGGCCGCAGCTGCCGGGGGGAGGTCCAAGAGGCGGAGGTTGGAGTTGGACTCCTCGGCAGCAGAAGGGGCAGCTGGGACCCCACAGGGCCCAACGGGGGAAGATGGCACGGAGTCATCCAGGTTGGTGGGGGGGTTTGGTGGAGGAGGAGGCCGTGCAAGCAACCGAGACGGGGTATGGAGGTGGGGATCCCACTGGTGCTAGTGGTGCACTACAGGACCAGGGACAGGAGGCAGCACAGGCCGCCGCGGAGGTGCCTGTGTGCAATCCTGTCCCTGATCCTGTCCCTGCATCATCTTGCACCAGCAGCGATGCCTACGTCCAGACCCATTTTCAGGCAGGGGATGAGCAAACGACAACTGGCCTTCCTCTGCCTGCGGACGTGGCTATCCGGGTCTGGGTGGAGCCTGTCCTGACTGGTGTGGCGTTGCGTCAACGGGCCATGCGAGGTGACCTGCAGTCTTTTCATGAGGAGACTGCACGTCATCTCGAATGGCTCGTTGACCACGTCAGCCTGCTGGGACAGGTCACCCAGGCCGGATTCCTCCGTTTGATGGGGCTTGCTACGACCCCCTCCTCAACTGAACCCCCTACGCGCCAGTCGTCCTCCGTGCCATCTTCCCACCCATCAGTCACCTGGGTGCCCTGTGGAGCTGCCTCTGACGGTGCGGCCAGGCTGGTGGAGGAGGCATCCCTGCCACAGTCGGGAGTCGGAAGTCCAGCAGGGGTGGCCACATCAACGACTGCACCCCAGCCGGCGGAAGATGTGCAGGCAGCAGGAGGCAGTGCACGGGCAGAGGCACAGCAGCAGCAGCAATGTGGTGGGAGCCATGAAGGCTCGGGGCCTTAAACATCGGAGGGACAGGCATCGGCCAGAGGGCAGGAGGACCCAGGACAGAGAGTGTCTTCCGTGTGGCAGCGGTTGGGCCACGCCATAGATGCGGAGTGGCAGCGGGCGGAAGAGGCACGGCTCACAATGGTCAGGGCGGAGAACTCCATGTGGAGGGCCCTGAGGCGGGCCGAGTGCCTCGAGGCAATCCGCAGGGGGTTGGAGGTGGACAATCGACGGCCATGCGGACCCTCGGGGCCATGGAGGAGGACGCCTCCGGGACATTGAGCAGAAGTTCGATGATCCCTGGCCCGGGACATCCAAAAGTGAGCCGTCAGACTAGCCCGCTGCCCTTGTACATAGTTATGCAGGTAGTGTTAGGTTTCCTTTGTTTTTTGATTTGTTTTGGACCTTTTGGACATTGGCCACATTTTTGTATATAGTTTATTTTATTAGTTAGTGTAGTTAGATAGATTTCATTTCTTTTGTTAGGATAATGGACCCTGGCTTGTTCGTCTGTACATAGTTCACTGTTGGATTTTATTTTTCTTTCACAATTTACCCATGGAGCAATGGCTTTCAATTATTATTTCCCATTGGATTTTCTTTTGTGGACAGTGACTTTGGACACCATTACTTTGGATTATGATTTTTGGTTTTGCTTTTTTTCACGGACATGCTTCTTTTCATTTTTGTACATTGCCATTTCTGTTTCTTTATTTTTGATTCTATTTATGTTTCCTTTAATACATATTTTTTTATCGAACTTCAATGTGTAGTATCATCTCATTGGTTTCATGCATATCATGATATGGGTTTTGACATTCACTGACACCCATTGGGTGTATGTGAGGGACATGTGTTTGTTTTGAAACTTGCAATTGGTGTTCTGTCATGTAATTGCCAATTATGAGTGGGTGGATGCAATACTCGGGTGGGTGTTTTGCATTTGGAGGCTGACCATAGGGACCAGGGATCTAGATTGTGATGACATGTTGGCTGGGGAACATGAGTTGGGGCCTGCTGCCAGGTGCCCCACAGTGCTGGGGGGTGGGGGTGGTGGGGAACATGAGTTGGACATGGGTGGGGGCCTGCTGGCAGGTGCCCCACAGTGCCGGGGGTGGGGGTGGTGGGGAACATGAGTTGGACATGGGTGGGGGCCTGCTGGCAGGTGCCCCACAGTGCTGGGGGGTGGGGGTGGTGGGGAACATGAGTTGGACATGGGTGGGGGCCTGCTGGCAGGTGCCCCACAGTGCTGGGGGGTGGGGGTGGTGGGGAACATGAGTTGGACATGGGTGGGGGCCTGCTGGCAGGTGCCCCACAGTGCTGGGGGGTGGGGGTGGTGGCGAACATGAGTTGGACATGGGTGGGGGCCTGCTGGCAGGTGCCCCACAGTGCTGGGGGATGGGGGTGGTGGGGAACATGAGTTGGACATGGGTGGGGGCCTGGTGGAGGGTGCCCCTGCACTGCTGGCGGGTGGGGGTGGTGGGAAACATGGGTGGGGGCCTGGTGGAGGGTGCCCTTGCACTGCTGGGGGGTGGGGGTGGTGGGAGACATGGGTGGGGGCCTGGTGGAGGGTGCCGCTGCACTGCTGGGGGGTGGGGGTGGTGGGAGACATGGGTGGGGGCCTGGTGGAGGGTGCCCCTGTACTGCTGGGGGGTGCGGGTGGTGGGAGACATGAGTTGGACATGGGGGGGGCCTGCTGGCAGGTGCCCCACAGTGCTGGGGGGTGGGGTGGTGGGAGACATGAGTTGGACATGGGTGGGGGCCTGCTGGCAGGTGCCCCACAGTGCTGGGGGTGGGGGTGGTGGGGTACATGAGTTGGACATGGGTGGGGGCCTGCTGGCAGGTGCCCCACAGTGCTGGGGGGTGGGGTGGTGGGAGACATGGGTGGGGGCCTGGTGGAGGGTGCCCCTGCACTGCTGTGGGGTGGGGGTGGTGGGAGACGTGAGTTGGACATGGGTGGGGGCCTGCTGGCAGGTGCCCCACAGTGCTGGGGGGTGCGGGTGGTGGGGAACATGAGTTGGACATGGGTGGGGGCCTGCTGGCAGGTGCCCCACAGTGCTGGGGGGTGGGGGTGGTGGGGAACATGAGTTGGACATGGGTGGGGCCTGTTTGCAGGTGCCCCACAGTGCTGGGGGGAGGGGGTGGTGGGAGACATGGGTGGGGGCTTGGTGGAGGGTGCCCCTGCACTGCTGGCGGGTGGGGGTGGTGGGAGACATGGGTGGGGGCCTGCTGGAAGGTGCCCCACAGTGCTGGGGGGTGGGGGTGGTGGGGAACATGAGTTGTACATGGGTGGGTCGCCTGCTGGACGTGCCCCACACTGCTGGGGGGTGGGGGTGGTTGGGACATGAGTTGGGCATGGGTGGGGGCCTGGTGGAGGGTGCCCCTGCACTGCTTGGGGGTGGGGGTGGTGGGAGACATGGGTGAGGGCCTGCTGGCAGGTGCCCCACAGTGCTGGGGGGTGGGGGGGTGGGGGCATGAGTTGGACATGGGTGGGGGCCTGGTGGAGGGTGCCCCACAGTGCTGGGGGTGGGGGTGGTGGGAGACATGGGTGGGGGCCTGCTGGCAGGTGCCCCACAGTGCTGGGGGGTGGGGGGATGGGGACATGAGTTGGACATGGGTGGGAGCCTGGTGGAGGGTGCCCCTGCACTGCTGGGGGGTGGTGGGAAACATGGGTGGGGGCCTGGTGGAGGGTGCCCTACAATGCTGGGGGTGGGGGTGGTGGGAGACATGGGTGGGGGCCTGGTGGAGGGTGCCCCTGGTGGTTGGGGGTTCAGGGGGACATGCGTTGGTGGCAGTAGTGCAAGTTGACATGTGGGTTGGCTTGGGGGCATGGCCATGGTGGATGGGGTGCCTGCAGGACATGTGCATGGTAGGCCCCTGTGGTGTGAGCCACCTGCAGGGGCCATGGAGGGTGTAGAGGGAACACCTGGGAGGACCCACACGTGCAATTCACGTGTGGTGCTCCCCGCGCACCCCTGTAATACACGTACCCTGATGGAATCGCGTGTGGAACTTCAAGCGCACCCCTGAGATACACGTACCCTGCTGAAATCGCGTGTGGAACTTCCCGCGCACCCCTGGAATACACGTACCCTGCTGATATCGCGTGTGGAACTTCCCGCGCACCCCTGATATACACGTACCCTGCTGAATTCACGTGTGAAAATTCCCGCGCACCCCTGATGTACACGTACCCTGATGGAATCACGTGTGGAACTTCAAGCGCACCCCTGTAATACACGTACCCTGCTGAAATCATGTGTGAAACTTCCCGCGCACCCCGAAATACACGTGGCCTGGACATTCGCGTGTGGAACTTCCTGCGCACCCCTGGAATACACGTACCCTGCTGATATCGCGTGTGAAACTTCCCGCGCACCCCGAAATACACGTAGCCAGGACATTTGTGTGTGGAACTTCCCGCATACCCCTGAAATGCACGTACCCAGCTGACATGACGTGAGGTACTACCCGCGCACCCCAGTGATACACGTAGCCCGCTTGCCATGCTGGTCCACGGTTAGTGCAGCCCTTTGCGCTGGATTGGGGATTTTGATGGCTTTTCCCTGCACGAGAGGCGTTCTGGCGCTGCTGCAGGGTTGCTGCGCCACTGTGCGCCATGGCTGGTTTTGGTAGCTGGTATCCATGAATACGCTGTGCGCAGAAATGGGTTTTGGCGCACGCGGCTAGCGCAGGGATTCGCACGCGCACACTGTGCGCCAGCCGCGTGCGCCACTTGTGCGCTGATTTCTATGAATTACCCTCTTAGTGTCGCAAAAGCAAGTCAGCCAGGTCAATAGCGCCAGTCATAGGATTATCACATAATGACGGCGCACAGCAGCCGGATTTATCATTTCTTTAGTGGACAAAAAGTCGGTTGACGCCGATAGGAAATTGTACTATTAGCGGACAAAAGGAGTGGTTTTAAAACACTTTCACCCTGACAACGAACAATACAAACAACGTTCTCAGAACACCCCCATTTTGTGTAATTGCAACCATTTCGGGACACCGCGAGTGTTCTTAGAACACATTCAACTAGACAGATTACAATACGGACAGCGTCCTGAGGACACCCCCAGTTTGTGTATTTACGAACAATTAAGTACATCGCGAGTGTTCATAGCTAATTTTTACCTTCCTTGCGAACAAACATGACACATACTCTGTCCTCTAAACACCCCACCATTTAGTTTATTTACAAAATGTCAGAACAGCCGTGTTCTCCGCGGACAAATCGAATGCAACAAAAACGTCTAGCACATAAAAAAACAAAACATTGAACTTATCTCATACTCCCCCACCCTCCCCAAACACTCTTACACACCAACACACGTCACTAAATACAATTTTTTATCCACGTTTCACTGCGCTGTACGCGGTCGACGGCGAATACAAGATGGCGGGCGCCACAGAAAATCTGACGCGCTCCACGCCCCTCGCCGTCTAATCAGCGAACACGTCGCATGTCCGTGGACATGACGCAAGGCCATGGGCCAATCGGGGTGCTGTCCGCGGAGCGAACAGGGAAGTCCGTCCGCGAAGCGAACACAGATATCACTAATTTTTTTGCCTTACGTTTTGGTCATTTTATAAAAAACTACTGGACGGATTTACACCAAATTTGCAAAAGCACGCTTTCGGGACCAAGCCCCCGCTCCTGCCATAAATCCGTACAGCGGCCTGTGGCCGTGCGCAAAGTTTTTTCCCATTATGTCTATAGGAAAAAACACAAGTTTTGGAACCCCCCCAATAACTTTTCCCCCCCTGGACGAATCCTCACCAAACTTTGCAAAAAAATTCAGAGTGAGCCATATACTGCAAAGTTTGGTGAGGATTCGTCCAGAGGGAGCGAAGTTATAAGCCACCCAAAAAATGCTCTTCCTATGGAAACACCAATTTAACCATAACTACATAGACGCTACCGCGCCCATGTAATATATATATATATATATATATATATATATATATATATATATATATATATATATATATATATATATATATTATTTATATATTAGAGGGCATGTGTAGCAGCCCTGTAGTTATGGTTAAGTTGCTCAACCCATAGGAAGAACACTTTTTGGGCGGCTTCTAACTTTGCTCCACCCAACAATCCTCACAAAACTTTGGAAAATAAGTATATGATCCTGTCAGATTGATTCTGCAACGTTTGGTGAGGCTTCATGCAGGGGGGTGGGGGCTCAGAGTTATAGGGAGGTCCCAAAATGTGTGGTTTTTCCCATAGGCGCAATGGATAAGAAATGTTGCTCACAACTACAGCACAAACCGCTGGATGAATTTTCACCAAAGTTGCGGCAGAAGCGGCGGCTTGGACCCAAAATAGTCCTTATGTAATTTTGGTGCAAATCCATCCAGTAGTTCTTTTTAAAAATGCCAAAAAGTATGACAACCAAAATTAGTGATATCTGGGTTCGGTCCGCAGACCAACTTCCCTATTCTGTGCCGCGTACGGGCCCTCAAATGGTACAGATGGCAGCATGATGTCTGGAGACTTAGGACGCGCCCGCTGATTGAATGGTAAAAAGCATGAGGTGCGTCAGATTTTTGGAAACACCTGCCATGTTGGATTCGAGGACAGCCGCCATTGTCGGCGAAGACCGCAGTGAAAACATACTAAAAAACACAACATTGCACTTATCAAACTTATGAAACAATCTCTAGGGAGGAGAGGGGTGATAAGGATGGGATGGGATATGGCCTTAAAAAGCCCCTAAAACAAGTGTTTTTTCAACTGCAAAGTCTGCAAACAGTCTGGCTGTCTGAGGCAGTCCTGTGATGTTTGCGAACATCTGAGATGTTCGGGGACATCTATGCCTATTTCTGCATTAGAGGGTTGGTGAAAAGCAGTTTTTGGATGGCTTATAACTTTGGCGCTGCTCAATGAAACTGTATGAACATTTTGAATTTCATTATAAACCTGACTCTGAATGGTTCTGCAAAGTGTGGTGGTGTTCTGCCAAGAGGGAACAAAATTAAAGGGGGGGGTTCCAAAATATTTTAAAGGCTTATAAATGTGGTGTCATTTGACGGATCTGTAAAAAGATTTGCAAAAAGATTTGAGGCCTAGATATGAATGTTTACACAAAGTGTGGCGGGATTTTGTCAAGAGGGTGCAAAATTAGAGGCGGGTCTCAACATTTTTAGATGGCTTATATCTTTGTTGCTGTTTGAGGAATGTGGACAAATGGTTTCAGAAAGATTATAGACCCAACCTTGGAGGTTTGTGCAAAGTCTGAATTGATTTTGTCAAGTGGGGGCCTGAGTTATAGAGCTATTTTATGTACGTACATTTTGACACTTTTCAACAAAAAACAAATGGGTAGATTTGCAGCAAACCCATGCAAGGAACATTGGCTAAGTCAAGAAAGCATGGTTTTGCAAATGTGTCGTTTTATTTTTTGAAAACTGTCATAATGTAGGTGCAAATAATTGTGAAATATCTTTGGTGACTGAGGCAAAGGCTGTGGCCATGGGCAGTGACCAGATTGTCTGGGTCATCGCCAATGCCATGACCCGGACAATCTGGCTACTGGCCATCTGGCCATGAACATGAGGGAGCAGCAATGGGGTTAAAGTGGGCAAGGCCACCCGGGACTGGCTATGTGGTAAAGTTTTTCGAAATTGGTATAGAATTGAATGGGAAAAAAAAATTCTGATCGTGGGTTGAAGTGCTATATGGGATTGCAACAAATATGCACAACGAGGGTCAGCAAGAACTTCAAAGCATGATTTTGCAAATATGTCCTGTGTTTTATTTTTTTGAACATGTGAAAATGTAAGTACACAACACAGTGTTATAAGATTGGTGTCTGGGCAGTGGACCTAGCCATCAGCAAGGAGAAATGTGTTCTGTAATTTGCTTATTAGGGCATGCGGCATGGCCGAATCGGTAGGTATGAATGGGAAACAATATTCTGCTTGTGGTTACAGCCTGAAGTTGTGGACTAGATTACAACAAAAATGCACGACAAGCTTTAGCAAAGACCTGAAAGCATGTTTTTGGAAATACATCTTGTGTTTTATTTTTCCAAAGTGTAAGAATGTTAGTAGAAAAACCAGTGATATATATTTGGTGTCTGGGTAGTGGGCCTGGCCCTCAGCAAACATACTCTAATTAGCTAATTGGGGAAAGCGGTATTGTCGAAGCCCATGGCCCATGGATTTGGAGACTGGGCATGGCTGCAAGTCATGCCCACTGCCCATTGGTTGCATTTCTAGGGTATAGTGGACACTGAGTTAGGATGCAGGGTAGGTGCAGTGCTGTGAAATCTCTTTGTTGCCGAGCATTGCTGCATTTCATTTGAAACAAAATACCTTTTCATCTGATGTATACTATTTTGCTGCGCACTGCTGTACTGCCGCAACGGTGTTCATTGCACAATCTTTATTCACATATCAGGCCTCCTACATCATGGCTGACACTGTTTTCTGCAACGCTGCTGTGCCTGGCCCTGTGCCTGCTCGCCTGGGATTGGTCCATCAGTCATTCTTATGACCAATAAGGCAAGACGGCAGACGAATGCTGGCCCGCCGCCAAGGCCTGGTCTGGGGATCCTCTCCTACACCCCCCAACGTTGCCCATGGGGCTGAGGAGAACTCCACATATTCTGGTCACTGGAAACCAATGGAGTAACTAACATTTCCCTGAAGGATAGTTCCCTCAACCAACTCAACGAACCATTTCCTTCACACATGGACTATCTCACCTCTCACCCCATTTCATCTGGCCTCCCACTAAATTAGCTTTGCCCAGTTGCCACATGTGTTTTCACTTTGTCCTGCCAAAAGTCAATTTTGCTGTGCCCGGTTGCCACATGTGTTTCACCCTGTCCAGCCAAAAATTGAATTTAGTTGTGCTCAGTTGCTGCATGTGTTTCCTCTTGTCCGTTGCTGCATGTGTTTTCACCTGTCCAGCCAAAAATTGAATTTAGTTGTGGCCAGTTGCCGCATGTGTTTCACCTTGTCCTGCAAAGTCGATTTTGCTGTGCCCAGTTGCTGCATGTGTTTTCAACTGTCCAGCCAAAAATTGAATTTAGTTGTGCCCAGTTGCTGCATGTGTTTCACCTTGTCCTGCCAAAAGTAGATGTTGCTGTGCCATGTTGCTGCATGTGTTTCACCTTGTCCTGCCAAAAGTCGATTTCGCTGTGCCCGGTTTCAGCATGCCTTTCACCTTGCCCTGTCAAAAGTCGATTTTGCTGTGCCCAGTTGCTGCATATGTTTCCACCTATCCAGCCAAAAATTGAATTTAGTTGTGCCATTTGCAGCCTCTACTCCCTGCCCCCTGTTCTCCTCTACCCTCCCCTTCCCAAGCTACCCCACCCTCTCTGCTTTCACTCTCCTCTTTTCCTATTCTCCTCATATTGTTGGTGTATTGTCCCTCCTAGTATTTCCAACCCCCTCTCCCCATCCTCATCTCCCCTGCACCCCACTTCCAATTCCCCTGTGCCTTAAATCTGCTTAACGACTCGGAGCAAACTAATGCCAACCTCCACCACTCCTACACTCCTCTTCCTTTCCCCTCTCAATTACCCACCCGAGCCCCCTCCAATGTATTTATATCTTGCTGCTATATAATTATATGACCCACCTCAACTTAGCATTGTATAGTAGCCTGACTGTTTTACCCTGCACCCCGCTCCCGCCCCCACCAATTTTATCCTATTTTTGTACTGCTCTTTAAAAAACTAAGGACTGTCGTCAGACATGAAAGAATTATCTCCACTGTTATATGTACTATTTTCATTTTTTTACGCACTCACCCTACTTTGTGTAGGCCTGTATCATTCAGAAAGTCAAGGGCTCTGACTGTCCCACCCCCAGCCCCTCCTTGAGTGCTTTGAAACACTTCTCTGCGTATAGGCCTTATGCAAATGAACAATGAATAAATGGTTTAGTTGGGCTGGGTTCATGGTTGGGACTTATGCTGCAAGCAATTGAACGATGATTTGCATCCCCAGCATACACTGCTGATAACGACAGACATAAGTATGTGTTGCAAAAATATGTTTCTTCAAGGAGGTTTGTAGTTTTCATATATATGAAAAGAGGAATAATTAATAACTTATATACAGTGATGTAGCACCATGGAAAATGTTCACTTATAAAAACCTATTAAATTGACAGAAAAAACATTGTTAAAGGGATGTTTGTTAAAGGGATGCCCCTTCTATTTATGCACTTCTCTCACTGCACAGTGCATATGTGCATTTATAGGAGCACTGTGTACCATTTTTTTGTTTAAGTAATTGAAATGCAGATGCAAAAGATTTGTAGAAGATGTTTAAGTGGTAGTCGGTGTGTGGAAGCTTAATATGGCCATAGGGTGATGACAACAGTTTTTGGAAGTGATTGGTGGATGGATGTGTGACTGTTTGAAAGCAGGCATTGAGGGGTGTTAAAGTATAACATTAAAAATGGTAGAAGGGCTGCCCTGTGCGATGGTGTGCACGTGCCATCCGGGTCTTTAATGATCCATGTCCTGGAAAAGGGACCGTGGAGACCGCAGATGGTTATAAAGGTCCATCGATTATGGTCCTTATTGTATGCTAGAGAAAAGTATTTGGGACAGAAAATTGTTTCTGTCCTTTTATATTTTTCTCTAGTATACAATTGTCCATTATTCGATTAGCATAACACAAAATGCAAATGGAAATGTTGGAGAATCGTATTGAGTCTAAATATTTTACTGAGAATTGTAAAGTAGATGGAGTCTATAAGATTATTATTTTTAGTTCTATTTTTTAACAGTGAAAGGTGGTTCCTAAAGAAACCTTTTTTTGGTGTTTTTTTATTTTTGCTGGTTTTTTTTGCAGGAGATGTCAGAAAGTAAGGTGGGGAGGTAAATGATGGAAGAGGCACCAACCACAAATATGGAGGGGCAGGTGGACAGGGGAAGCTGTTGTATGTGTTACGTCTAAGGTAGGGGGCAGTGTTTCACAGTGCTCCTTGATTACAGCTTCAAAAGCACTTTGAAATGGCTACCCCCTGTAGAGCGGTGTGTTGCAGTATATACATAGTACTGTTGTCTTTAAAAGATATGGATCAACAGCCTCTTTTATCGCTTGCAAGGTAGCTGGTGGTATTTTGTGTCCAACAGAAGTAGACCATGTGGTTACAGTATTGGTTGAGGAAAATGAGGTGGAGGAAGACAGCCTACTACTTCCTAAGAAAGGAACAACTTTTCTGAGAGCATTGCGGTGGTTGGATTTGGTGTGGCGGCGCATGGAGGTGGTCCTGTAGGAGTACTGTCCAGGTAGTCCGCGACTGAGTACAACATTGCACTCGGTGCACATCACTTTGGTAGCTTTGGCACATTCCCAACACTGGTAGATAACTGCCACACCGCACCCAGTGCAGTTCCGAACTGTTCGACAAGCACGGACCCATCATCATGCCTAGTGCAAGGTCCCATGATACTGTCCAGAAAGTCTGCAATGAACGTCAGACTTTCGCAGACAAACACAAAAACAGTGGAAAAAGTTGCAAAAAGTGTATAGAAGTGTTCAAAATGATGCTAGAAGGTGGGAATGGCAAAGTTATCATGTGCAACTTTGTAAATTGGACAGAAACCTTGCTATAATGGAGCAATTATGATATTAGTGAGTTGTAGGAAATTAGCGTGCACTGGTAAAAACCTCCGAAATGCACTGACATTTTTTTGTTAAAGGGACGTTATGGTTAAGTTGCACTAATAACCTATGAAATTCACGGAAAAAACGTTGTTAAAGGGACAATATGGTAACAAGTTAAACCGAAAAAAAAAATCAATAGTTATGGTAAGCTAAGCAATCATGACTCGCACTACCACTGTGCATTGCTAAGACTAACACCCAGGATATGAAAGATAAAATCACAAATGTCATTGATGACATAACTGATGACATTCACATATTCAGTTAATTTTAATAAACAGTCCCTACATGGGGTTGAGTTTATATGTTGGAAACAAAATGTTACGGGTGATTGGGAGACCTATCATGAACTACTTAATGTACTCATGTAAACAAATAATTATACTATAATGTTGTTGTTAATAGAGGAACCTAATCATACATACATATAGGCAATGGTTGCAGCATGCACCATAGAAGTACAATATTTGTAATTTGGTAATTTCCAAAGGTAAAATAATAAATGCTACCTTATGAGAGTTTTGAGTAATGTTAAACATGGAATAAATAGGTAACAATTAAAAACTTACCACACACTTGTTTTAGTAGAGAAACACATTTAAAAAGGCACAGTGTATACAAATTAGAGGCACATACAGGGAAACTAAAGTAAGGAAGAAAGAAACAACAGCACCAAAAATTGACAATAACTTTAGAGTTAATCATCATGTACACAAATGGTGTGTTTGAAGCATGCTTATTGCCCCATGTATGCGATTAAACTCTAAGGAAAGTACTTTAAGAACATATATAAAAAGGTTAATGTGTAGATATATAGGACCTTTTACATTTTGGAAATTCTCATCATCAGTAAAAACAAAAAACTAGCCTAATCATTTCAGTAAACAAAAACAAATTGCCAATATATGTGATGTCATCTTTCATGTCCTGGGTGTTAGTCTTAGCAGTACACGTTGGTGGCCCGAGTTATGGTTGCTTAGCTTACCATAACTGGCGAATTTCTGGGATTTCTCCTGAGCCAAGATCACATTCGTAAAGAGAAGACGTTCATAAACCAAGACAATTGCAATTATATTACCTCTAAAACCTTGACCGCTAACCCCACGCAAAGGGTCACCTGCATGAAAGGTGCCTTTGACACATGACGTGAGGTGGTTACGAACACACAACAGGACTCATGGAATTTTAATCACTCACATTACCAACAGCTATACGCCCATCATAATCAGGAGCTAGTGGAGAATAAATGTATTTGGATCACTGACAACCTGCACTTTGATGAGGAAGAAATACTGCATCAAATAAAAAAAAACTGAGCATCTCACGTGTCCCTGGTCCTGATGGCTTGACCAATCACATGCTTAAAAGCCACCCAGAAGAATGGGTCCTGGTTTTACTTGTCATCTTTTCCAGGGTCATTACTCAAAGACAAATTCCCCCAACCTGGAAGAGATCCATCATTGTCCCTATATTTAAGAAAGGCGATCGTGAGTGCCCGAGTAATTATCGGCCTATCGCGTTACTAGATATCCCAGGTAAATTCTTTGTGAGATTGTTGCTGAGAGACTTTGCCGTCTGGGTCAAGGAAAGCAACCTTTTTGATAAATATCAAACAGGATTTATTCCAGGTTTGGGGACTTCAGTCAATCTGTTAATACTATGGATTCCAAAAAGTCATGATTTACAGACCAACCAACCTTTGTACATGGCTTTTGTTGACTTCCGTGCTTCCTTTGACTCTGTATCAAGAAGCAGGTTGTTTGATAAACTCAAAATGCAAAGTGCCTTCCTCATATACGAGCCCTGGTTTCCGGATACCACAGTACAAATTTGACTATCACCCAATGTGATATCTAAGTCTATACCCACCTACCAAGGGTTAAAACAAGAAAGCATCCTAGCATCATACTTGTTCAATTTTTATATAGCATACATTGGACAATATTTAAAGGCAGTCATTTTGGATCCCCAAAACTGGGACAGCATGCATTACCGTGGCTACTGTATGCAGATGATTTACTCTTGCTTTCAAAAACTCCCAAAGGTTTGCAAAATCTCCTCTCGTCTCTTGAAAATTACACCAATGATAACACCTTGACTATACATTTGGAAAAAACAAAATTCTTAATCTGCGCGTCTAAACAGCAAATTAAAAAAACAAATGTAATTGGCGTCTTTATGGGAGTAAAGTAGAAGTAACAATTGCGTACTGCTCCCTTGGACTTAGCACAAATAACCATCCTACTGACCCCAAATATATTGAACAATTCCAAAAGAAAACACAGACAGCTGTTGCACAGGCTATGATAATCCATACAAAATATGAAAAAAAAGTCTTAGCAATGCACGGTGGTGGCGTGAGTTATGGTTGCTTATCTTACCATAACTGGTGAATTTCAGGGGGTTTTCGGTTTTACTTGGAACCATAACATCCCTTTAACAACATTTTTTTACTGAATGTCATAGGTTTTTAGTAGCGCAACTTAACTATAATCTCCCTTTATCAAAGTTTTTTTTAATGAATACACATATACATTGTGTGAATTTGATAGTTGTTTACTTGGATTCCCTTACTTTATATACATGTAACATAGAACATGCCGAACCCCCTGCTAGTGATTTTGATGTCCGCTGACTGTGCGTATGTCCGCGGACAGAGGCGGACAACAGCAACACTACCCAAAAACTTAGGGGGTATCTTAGATTGTTCTACCATGCCATATATACACTGAACAAGTTCAAAAAGCAGCATATAAACACATTATATGTAATAATAAATAAGAAGTGGAACCTATATATGTAACACATCAACCATCCATTTAAATACCATGGGCCTCATTACGACCCGGGCGTTAACCATGGCGCTACTAGCGCCATGGTTGACGCCGGTACTTTACCGATTCCGCCATGGTGGATGGTGGAATTACGGCCCCATTCCAAGGTTGGCGGGGCAGTAATTCCCCATTCACCATTGGCTCTTCCCTACTCCCATTTTTGCCCCATAGGGCTGAATGGAAATGGGGAATGCGGTAATTACGGTAGCGCAAATTGCGGTACCATAATTACCTCCAACGTCCCTTTGCGGGTCCCATCCTTCACGGCTGGTAAAACCATCTGTTAAGGGAGAACCCGCAAAGGGACCTTGGAATTGGGCGGTAAGGGATTACCGGCACCAGTGCCCTTACCGGTACCGGTAATCCCTTACCGCCCGGGTCGTAATGAGGCCTCATATGTGCTAAAATGGAATATACCAAAACAAAAAAGATATGCTTCCAACATAATTACCTCACATAAACTGCACAGCTAGGAGCACCAGTAAGAACACAACTTACCAGAAACTAGTAAGTAAACTTCATTTTTCTTATATATTTCTAGACTTTCTGTATTTGGTACACTAAAAGTAATATATTTTCTTTTACACAGAAATGTCCAGTACTTTGGAATGGCTTGAGGAAAATTTCCCACGTGAGGAAATGTCTCAAGACAGTGATACTTATGGTAGACACTTCTCTATATAAGCAAATTAATAATCATTACTTTATGTTTAATTTACATATATATTTTGTTTTAACAGACCACACAAACATTGAAAATAATACACCAAAAGAGACATTATAAAATACTCTGCAGCGCATAGAACAAAAAATGGACATGCTTATGAAAAATGTCAATCTTTTGAAACAGTTTGTGGAGGACCACATACATGAAAAAATTAAATATCATTGTCCCACGTGCACCTGTTCCCCCTCTCCATGTCCCAGTCAACTATCCCCAAACCCTCAACATCAAGAAAAACGTTTTGATGAGACTTCCATCCCTTCATCCCCTTCCATCCATCCTCTCGAAACCCATAATTCCCCTGTGTTTGTGTCAGTTTCTGCTTCCCGATCTCTTTAATACATTTTACATCTGTATATAATAAAAAAAATATTATGTGTGTTTTAATTCAGTCCTTTGTGTCTTATATTTTTTTAAAAGGCAGTTAAGGTGTCCATGGACAGCACGCCTGTCCGGGATGTCCGTAATTAGCAAAATGGGGGTGTCCTAAGGACACTATACCTGTCCCTACTGTCCGCAAGCAATATGGAACTGTTCTTAGAACACGCGTGGTGTCCAGGATGTCTGTAATTAACCAAAATGGGGGTGTCCTAAGGACACTAAGAGGTAATTCATAGAATTTAGTGCACAAGTGGCGCACGCGGCTGGCGCACAT
This sequence comes from Ambystoma mexicanum, assembly GCF_040938575.1. Classification (NCBI taxonomy): domain Eukaryota; kingdom Metazoa; phylum Chordata; class Amphibia; order Caudata; family Ambystomatidae; genus Ambystoma; species Ambystoma mexicanum. Next base: position 768,139,904 of record NC_090922.1, read on the forward strand.
TGTGCGTGCGAATCTCTGCACCAGCCGCGTGCGCTAAAATCCATTTCCGCGCACAGCGTATTCATGGATTTTAGCTACCAAAACCAGCCGTGGCGCACAGTGGTGCAGCGACCCTGCAGCAGCGCCAGTTACGCCCCCAAGAACGCCCCTCGTGCAAGGAAAAGCCATCAAAATCCCCAATCCAGCGTACCAGTATACATGGCCGTCACACAGCACACGGCAAGCGGGGAACGTGTATTACTGGGGTGCGCGGGAAGTTTCACACGCGATTGGCCCTCTGTGAGTGGGGTACGTGTATTACTGGGATTTGTGGGAAGTTTCACACGCGATTGGCCCTGTGCGAGTGGGGTACGTTTATTACTCGGATTCGCGGGAAGTTTCACACGCGATTGGCCCTGTGCGAGTGGGGTACGTGTATTACTGGGGTTTGCGGGAAGTTTCATACGCGATTGGCCCTGTGCGAGTGGGGTACGTGTATTACTGGGGTTTGCGGGATGTTTCATACGCGATTGGCCCTGTGCGAGTGGGGTATGTGTATTACTGGGGTTCGCAGGAAGTTTCACACGCGATAGGCCCTGTGCGAGTGGTGTACGTGTATTACTGGGGTTCGCGGGAAGTTTCACACGCGATTGGCCCTGTGCGAGTGGGGTACGTGTATTACTGGGGTTTGCGGGATGTTTCATATGCGATTGGCCCTGTGCGAGTGGGGTATGTGTATTACTGGGGTTTGCGGGAAGTTTCACACGCGATAGGCCCTGTGCGAGTGGTGTACGTGTATTACTGGGGTTCGCGGGAAGTTTCACACGCGATTGGCCCTGTGCGAGTGGGGTACGTGTATTACTGGGGTTCGCGGGAAGTTTCACAGGCGATAGGCCTTGTGCGAGTGGTGTACATGTATTACTGGGGTTCGCGGGAAGTTTCACACGCGAATGGCCCTGTGTGAGTGGGGTACTTGTACTACTGGGGTTCGCGGGAGGTTTCACACGCGATTGGCCCTGTGCAAGTGGGGTACGTGTATTACTGGGGTTCACAGGAAGTTTCACACATGATAGGCCCTGTGTGAGTGGTGTACGTGTATTACTGGGCTTCGCGGGAAGTTTCACATGCGAAAGGGCCTGTGTGAGTGGGGTATCTGTATTACTGGGATTCGCATGAAGTTTCACACGCGATTGGCCCTGTGACAGTGGGGTACGTGTATTACTAGGGTTCGCGGGAAGTTTCACACGCGATAGGCCCTGTGTGAGTGGTGTACGTGTATTACTGGGGTTCGTGGGAAGTTTCACACGCGATTGGCCCTGTGCGAATGAGGTACGTGTATTGCTGGGGTTCGCGGGAAGTTTCACACGTGATTTCGCTGTCAGAGCGGGTATGTGTATCTAGTGGGGTGCACAGGGAGTCCCACACGTGAATTGGCAGTGTGGGTCCTCCCAGGTGTGCCCTCCACCCTATCCACGGCCCCTGCAGGCAACCCACAACACAGGGGACTACCCTGCACCCCTGGGCATGCCCCCCACCCAGCACACATGTCACCTTCCACTAGTGATCACCAACTCATGTCCAGCAGCACCCCAACCCCTGAGCAGTGACAGGCACCTGCCAGCAGGCCCCCACTCATGTCCCCCTGCACCCCCACCCCCCAGCAGTGAGGGGCACCTGCCAGCAGGCCCCCACTCATGTCCCACTCATGTCCCCCTGCAACCCCACCCCCCAGCAGTGAGGGGCACCTGCCAGCAGGCCCCCACTCATGTCCCCCTGCACCCCACCCCCAGCAGTGACAGACACCTGCCAGCAGGCGCCCAATCATGTCCCACTCATGTCCCCCTGCACCCCCACCCCCCAGCAGTGAGGGGCACCTGCCAGCAGGCCCCAACTCATGTCCCACTCATGTCCCCCTGCACCCCCACCCCCCAGCAGTGAGGAGCACATGCCAGCAGGCCCCCACTCATGTCCCACTCATGTCCCCCTGCACCCCCAGCGACCAGCAGTGACAGGCACCTGCCAGCAGGCCCCCACTCATGTCCCCCTGCAGCCCCACCCCCAAGTAGTGAGGGGCCCTTGCCAGCAGGCCCCCACTCATGTCCCACTCATGTCCCCCTGCACCCCCACCCCCCAGCAGTGAGGGGCACCTGCCAGCAGGCCCCCACTCATGTCCCACTCATGTCCCCCTGCACCCCCACCCCCCAGCAGTGACAGGCACCTGCCAGCAGGCCCCCACTCATGTCCCCCTGCACCCCCACCCACCCCCCAGCAGTAAGGGGCACCTGCCAGCAGGCCCCCACTCATGTCCCACTCATGTCCCCCTGCACCCCCACCCCCCAGCAGTGAGGGGCACCTGCCAGCAGGCCCCCACTCATGTCCCCCTGCACCCCCACCCCCAGCTGTGACAGACACCTGCCAGCAGGCACCCAATCTTGTCCCACTCATGTCCCCCTGCACCCCCACCCCCCAGCAGTGAGGGGCACCTGCCAGCAGGCCCCAACTCATGTCCCACTCATGTCCCGCTGCACCCCCACCCCCCAGCAGTGAGGGGCACATGCCAGCAGGTCCCCACTCATGTCCCACTCATGTCCCCCTGTACCCCCACCCCCCAGCAGTGACAGGCACCTGCCAGCAGGCCCCCACTCATCTCCCCCTGCACCCCCACCCCCCAGTAGTGAGGGGCACCTGCCAGCAGGCCCCCACTCATGTCCCACTCATGTCCCCCTGCACCCCCACCCCCCAGCAGTGACAGGCACCTGCCAGCAGGCCCCCACTCATGTCCCCCTGTACCCCCACCTCCCCAGCAGTGAGGGGCACCTGCCAGCAGGACCCTACTCATGTCCCACTCATGTCCCCCTGCACCCCCACCCCCCAGCAGTGACAGGCACCTGCCAGCAGGCCCCCACTCATGTCCCCCTGCACCCCCACCCCCCAGCAGTGAGGGGCACCTGCCAGCATGCCCCACTCATGTCCCCCCTACACAAAATAAAGAAGCACAATCATTGGCCACTTCTGCACCAAAAAACCACATCACGCCACCCCATTCTTGAGACGCAATGATTTCCCAATCCACCCCACACTGACATGCCTATCTCAAGACACAAACCAAAAGTCAACTATGTACATCAACACATGTCCGTCACACAGATACACTGGTTGGCATTGATTGTGTAAACCCACATTTTCATATGCATCAACCCAATGAGCGAATCCCACACATGGAAATAAAATATGAATATGTATTATGTACAAAAATAAATAAATGAAATTAAATCATACAAAAATAGAAAACATGAAATGAAAAGCATGTGCAAAAGATGAGTGAATGAAAATTATAACCAATCCAAAATAAATGGAAAGAAAAACAGTCCAAACTCTCCCTCCACCAACGCAAATCCAAAGGAAAGGTAAAAAAAAAAAATCCATTGCTTCATGTTCATAATGAAAAAAAAAATTCAAATTATTCCATAGTCCAACTATTTACAAAACATTGTCCCAAAAAAATCCATTATCCAAGTCCATAATGAAAAAAATATTCTTATTAATCCATGATCAAACTATTAACAATCCATTGTCCGAAAGAAAAATCCATGAATCCATGTGCAAAATCCAAAAATCCAAAAAATAAATCAAATCAATCCATTGTCCAACTATGTAAAGGGTCCATGAGCCCAACCAAACAAATGAAACCTACCTAAGAAACTACATAAAAATAAAACTATATACAAATGTGTGTGGCATTGTCCATTGACCACAAATAAAAGGAAAAGGAAAAGGAAACCTAACTTTAAAAACTATTTACAATGGCAGCGGGCTAGTCTGACGGCTCACTTCCCAATTTCCTGGGCCAGGGCATCATCGAACTCATGCTCGATGTCCCGGAGGCGGTCCTCTTCCATGGTCCCGAGGGTTCGCAGGGACGATGACATGTGGACCTCCAGGTCCCTGCGAATTGCCTCGGGGCACTCGGCCCGCCACAGAGCCCTACGCATGGAGTTCTCCGCCCTGACCATTGTGAGCCATGCCTCTTCTGCCCACTGCTGCTCCGCATCTATAGCATGGCCTAACCACTGCCACACGGAAGACACTTCCAGTCCTGGGTCCTCCTGCCCTCTGGCCGATGCCTGCCCCTCCGATGTTGAAGGCCCTGAGCCATCATGGCTCCCACCTTGTTGCTGCTGCTGCTGTGCCTCTGCCTGTGCCCTGGCTCTTGCTGCCTGCACATCCTCCTCCGGCTGGGGTGCAGTTGTTGAGGTGGCCACCCCTGCTGGACGTCCGACTCCCGACTGTGGCAGGGATGTGTCCTCCACCAGCCTGGCCGCAGGGTCAGAGGCAGCTCCACAGGGTACCCAGGTGATACATGGGTGGGAAGATGGCATGGAGGACGACTGGCGCATAGGGGGTTCAGGTGAGGAGAGGGTCGGAACAAGGTCCAGCAAACGGAGGAATCCAGCCCTGGTGACCTGTCCCAGTAGGTCAACGTGCTCAACGAGCCATTCGAGATGACGTGCAGTCTCCTCATGAAAAGACTGCAGGTCACCTAGCATGGTCCGTTGACGCAACGCCACCCCACCCAGGACAGGCTCAACCCGGTCCCGGATAGCCACGTCTGCAGGGAGAGGAAGGCCAGTTGTTGTAAGCGGATCCCCTCCCTGAAAACGGGTCTATATGTAGGCATCCCTGCTGGTGCGGGATGATGCAGTCACAGGATCGGGGACAGGATTACACACAGGTACCTCTGCGGTGACCTGTGCTGCCTCATGTCCCTGCCCCTGCACTGCACCACTAGCACCAGTGGAATCCCCAACTCCAGACCCCGTGTCTGACCCTTGCACGGCCTCCTCCTCCACCAAACCCCCCACCAACCTGGATGACTCCGTGCCACCTTCCTCCTCCGGACCCTGTGGGGTCTCAGCTGCCCCTTCTGCTGCCGAGGAGTCCAACTCCGACCTCTGTCTCTTGGACCTACCCTCGGCAGCTGTGGCCTGGGACGCGGCACCGGACTCCTCACTCCCTGACGAGATGACAACCTGGGAGGGGAGCCGGGCCTTGCGTCTCCGGCTGGCGGTGCGATCCCTGCCGCTGTGCTCCACAGCACCCTCTCCGCCCTCTTCATCAGTTGACGCTGCAGACAGGGAGAGATAGGACACATGCATCAGGGCACTGTACAATGGACTGATACACACATAACAGTTGCACATGAGTGGCAGTGTCAAATTTCAGACATGGCATCACAATCCCCAACACACATGTCATTTCAACTCACACACATGAGCAATTCCACAGCCATGTCACAACAGCCAGCACCATCCATACACATACAACATCATGAGCATCAAAAGGTGAGCCAGACATCACATGAAACACAGGGAGTGCAGTAGACATGCACATACGCCACCACACTTACATGCATGTCTACATCTCCTCCAACTGTTGCAGTGATGAGATCGCCATACGTGTCAGATCTGCCATTCAGCCTTCTACATATCAGTGTCACATGCATCCATGTTGCATCACAGTTGCACACTTGTCAAATACACACACATGCACATATACACAGTGCAAATACATGCATTATGAACCATCATCCATGCCACAACCATGCCAATGTACATACACAGAAATTCAAACATGTGTGCTCCCACACCTGCATTTGTCCAGCATGCTTACCAACACATACAACATCAATGTGTCTCACACCTGAGAGGACACACATGTGGCAGCCTCACACCCATGTTCATAAACATCCCTACATGGCCCTACAAAAACACATGTGCAACCTGCACACTACTGGCACACCACGACACGCACAGCGTCCAATCACCCTGCATGTACACTTACCGCTCGACTCCAGACGGGTCTGCCTCTCAAGGATCTGGATGTAGAGCGCTGGGCATATGCGTTCCAGGACCCTCATTTGGTGGTCTGAGAGCTGGCCCCGGCACCCCTTGGCATCTGCTGCCTTCGCGAGGCGCTGGGCCTTGTTGAGGGTCCTGGACCTGAAGTCCTCCCAGTGCTTCTTGACATGATGTAAGTCGCAGACTGCCACCCCCTCCGCGTTGATGGCAGTCACGATGTCCATCCAGATCGAGGTCCGTCCTTTATTTTCGGCGCGCAAACTTCCAAAGAGGGCATCATACTGCCCCAGGACTTGCTCCACCAGGACACCAACTTCCCTGGCACTGAAGCTGGTGGCCCTCTGCCTCTCTGGCTGGGGGTTGCCAGTTCTGCCAGATGGTGTTGTGCTGGACATGGCAACCCCAGAGGCAGGAGTGGGTGGGCAACTGGGTCCTGGGGCTGGTCTGTGGAGCGATGGAATCCCAGTCGGGAGTCTTCGGTTCCAGCAGGGGTGGTCACAGCAACTGCACCCCTGGCTGACGTGCAGGCAGCAAATGGCAGGGCACGTGAGCAGCAGGCAGTCAGGCAGCAGCATATTGCAGGTGGGAGCATGCTCGGGGCTCTGGAGGGCAGTAATTCGGCCTTCTGGGCAGGAGTGTGGTCTTCCGTGTGTTTTCGTGTGGCCAGCTTGATACGGAGTGATTTGGCACATGAAAAAATTGCACGTCAGCGTGTAATTGGAGGAAAGGCCCTTAGCGCGTAAGCGCGTCAGCACACGTACGCGTTTTCATTGGACCAAAGGGCCTTTTGCGCGTAATCGCTTCTCTTATGTTACGCGCGTGGGCGTTTCCCTCGTGACGCGGGCATAGTGGTTCAGCGCACGTGAAAAAACTGCACGTCCACGTGTGAATGCGTGTAATCTGAGGAAAGGGCCTACGCGCGTGACGTGACGCGCGTGGGCGTTTCCCTCAGCATGGGTTAAAGGTGAGCGGGGCCAGCAGTTCGCTGTACGTGACTTTCGTGGAGACCGACGTGTGTAGCCGCTTTGTGTTGTTTCGCGCGCCATCACATCTTCACAGCGATCGAGGACGTATCTCTTCTTTTGGAGGAGGTATTGGCTATGCATGTTTTTCATTATCACGCTAGTCAGACAGTGAGTCGTGCACGCTATTTTTCCCACTGCGGGTGCCCCTGTGTATCGCACCCGTTTTCGAGGTCATAGTAGCCTGCGTGTCCCACGCGTACGCGTTTTCCGTGTTACTGGGTTCCACCACGTACTGCGGGAGGTTGATTCCACGCACGTAGGCTGCAGGGTTGCGTGCATGGTTTTACTGCAGTTTTGGGGCGCCTGAGCGTAGCGTGACCCGCCACTACATCACCGGGGTCAAATACAGCCTTGCAGGTGTAGGGGGGCTGTTAATATCTTGCATCCCACTCCCTTCACCCCAATTGCCCAGGTCAATTGTGGTGTACACCTCCCATTGGCACTACTCCATCTGTGCCAGCACTACTCCATCTGTGCCATGGTTGGGAGGCCACCAAAGGTGAGGGGCACCTCAGCTGGGCGTACTCCTCGTGGCGGCATGGTCAGGGATGTGGCCGGGGTGACCAGGGAGTCGGGGGACTCCAGGGTGTCTAGGGTGGCAGCAGAGGGGGAAGAGGCAGGGGTGTGCCACTTGAGCATGATGTTGTGCCATGTGTAGGTGCAGTCATGCCACCACCCCCTGTGGTTCTGGGAGATGCAACATCTGCATCTGGCACTGGTACCCGTGTGACCTGGCAGTCCGTTTCATCGACTGCCACGGGCCCAACGGTAGTGGTAGCTGCAGGTACAGCTGTGGACACCACCACCCAGGCTCAGAGTCTGCCAGCGCAGGCTGCGTTGGCAATTGAAGAGCCCTTGGAAGATTTCCAACAGGGCTGGAGGGAAACCGTAGGGGCACGCAGGGCTGCCCTGACCAAGACACGTGTCCCTGGGGCAGTAATGTCATCTGCTGCCCCAGAACAGCCGGGTGTTGGCAAGTGCAGGGGCAGATGCAGCCAACAACACCCCAGTTGTGAGTCTGCCAACCAGGACAGTTGCGGTCAATGACCCTGCCACAGCGGATGTTGATGCGCAGGGTCCATTAGAGGGCACCCAGCTGCCTACTGACACAAGTCAGCCCTTTGGTCGTCCCTCCACCTGCCACTCCCTTGGCTCAATCCACCAGTCCCACTGGCCATACAAATCAGGGCGGCATCAGCCAGCCAGGGTCTGCGCCACAATCCAAGAGGAGGAAGGTTGCACCTGCAGCACAGGCTGGGACCCCACACACAGCCATGACCTCCTGCACGGCGAGGAAGAAGCCTTTCTGCAACCAGGAACTGGACTTCCTCATGGGCTACGTGCGGAAACACAGCCGTGACATGCTAGTGGGTGCTAATTGTCAGACTACGGCTGCCCACTGTGATACCCACTGGAAGCAAGTTGCAGAACATGTGAGTGCATTCGGCCATGAGCAAGAGTGCAAAAAGCGTTGGAATGACCTCAAACGCAGCGCTAAGGCTAAGCGTGCCTCAAATTACAACTTGACTCTGGTGACTGGCGATGGGCCTGCACCGGAGGAGGGAGACCTCACTCTGCATGAGTCACTCGTTGCAGAGTTCATACCATCTAAATCGGTCTAAGGAGTAGGAGAGATGCCGGACTTTGATGCCCAGTCCAGTGTGTGTTGATGCGTGTTTGTCGAGGATGTGTGTGTTTTACTTGTGTGATGTGTTGTGCATGACTGCCACTGAGCAGACGGGGACTGTCCACAACACCACTTTTGCACCGTAGTCACATGCTGGTTACCAGTATGCCCCTCCGGTCCATGTTCCAGTTCACTGGCACTTCTGCATTTAGTGTGGGGTGAGCTTCCTCTCAGCCCAGGAACTATGCATAGCATGACTGACGTGCATGTGTCCTCTGCCTGCAAGGGGGTAGCCAATGTAGGCATGCTCCCTTGCCCCTCAACCCCCTGCTCTGCACCCCAATTCCATCTTAGCACTGGTCTGATACAATATTGCTGTTGGTTACTTCCCTGGTCATGCCTCCTGTATACAGTCTAACATTCAGCGGCCAATCTGCTAGACATATCCATTGTGGTGCATCCTTAGTACTTGATGCAGGGTGTCTCACTTGGACTGTGCAGAGGTCAGATGCCCCGCAGGGACATGAGTGCCCATTCATGCTCCATGTGCATTCCATGCATGCCCATATGTGTCCATGACTGGATGATCACTGTTACACAAGTCCATGATGACCCAGATTGCATGGCATTTCATCTGCCTTCCCATGTCAACTGTGGCTCAGTACTGCGTTGCACACATGCTTAGGGTCTGACAATCTGTGAGGGTCACAGGCCTCAGCCTGTTTAATGACCAATGACTCTGTCCAACTGGTGTAGTGTCTTCTTCACACGTGGGTGGACTCCAGAGGTTTCATCATGTGTCCTGCTTACTGTCCCATCATCATTTGCAGTGTTGTCACTTGACTCACATGAAGCTGTTGATGCTAATCAACACTGCCTGTCAATACTAGTCAATACACAGGTCTATGGTCAGCCTTTTAATACCATGCTAGGCATCCCTGCTTTTGCACTTGGGTGGAGGGGTGCTTTGCTTGTAGATATGCTACCCATTAAATGCACATTGCACGTGATGCCTGAGGTTGACCTTGCACTGCCTTCACATTTTCTGACACACACCATGAAGTCCTTGTACATGTAGGTAGTGAGTAACATACATATTTGCTGCACTGCATAGACCCACTTCAATGCAGACTGCCACCTTTCAACAGGTCTGATCACAGAAGCAATTCCAAGTTGACCCAGCATGCATGCCAGGTTCTATTTTGTGTGTCACATGTCTGCCTGATGTGTTTGTTGTCGGTGTGTGTGTGTGTGTTGTGTGCTTCTAACATGTGTAGTGACCTTTTTTCTCTATATTTTTCAGATGATGACTCAATGGAGCCGGAGGATGGCGTTGTCATGCCAGGCACAGGGTTGCTATCACTACATCAACCCAGCACAAGTGGGGGTAGTGGGGTGGTAGGCCACGAAAACCCCCAAGTGCTACAGTCCATCTTGTCTATGGCTGCCTATGAGTCCAGCCCTGATGAACACTCTGACGACCATGTCGAGTTGGATGAGCATCAGGTCCATATGTCAGGGGTGAGTGATTCTTATGTGGACACTCCTCTGTCCGCGAAACCTGCACTGAGGGGTCAGACAGTCTTGGAACCTCTGCCCGTGGTGGATCGGGAAACAGGGTCAACCTCCACACCAGTCACTGATGTGCCTGGGACATAACGTCGATGGGGGCATGTAGTCGTGCAGCTGCGGGTGGTGCCAACACAACGAGGACACGCGGTCCTTGGGTCCCGCAGGGGTCAAGCCCAGCAACGTGGTCGCTGCGCGCAACCACAGTATACTGAGTGGGAGCAAGACATGACTGCCAATTCTGAATGGCAAGGGACAGCAATGGAGAACATTGCTGAGAGCATGGAGCGTGTGGCCCAATCTGTGCTCTCCCCTGCTAGGTAGGTGCTTCTCCAGCAGCAGGCGGCACGGTCCACGGCCCACTCGCTCATGCTGGGCATGGCGGCCTCAGACAGCGCACGCCAGGCTGAAATGTCGTCTCTGCGTCAAGCAATTGCTGCTCATGCAGAGGCACACATGAAGGCCCTGTGGGAGGAGCATGCTTCCCTCAGATCCACTCTGGGTGTCCTTCTGATATCCCTGAGGGAGCGGGCAGAGGAGAGGTTTGCACAGCTTGAGCGTACCATCTCGGCAAAGCTACATGCTTGCCGGGACGTGCAGCGGTTGTCCAGACAGGCCTTGCAGGAGGAACTCCGTGTTACACGTGCTACCTTGCAAGAGGAAGCACGTGTATCACGGGAGGTTCTGCATACAAACCTACATGTCATCGCCACACAGAACCAGGCTTACCCGTCCAGCAGACCTGCTGCTGATGAGGGGCAAGCTGCGGCTAGGCGTGGTCATGCTCCTGTGCCACGTCCTCCTTTCCAGGAAGAGCCAGACTCGGACGACAATCTATCTCCCACATAGATCGGGCTGTGCAGGCGTTGAGCCCATGGAGGTTTTTTTTTTCCTTTCCTCAGCGTCATCGCATGTGGGTGTTGAGCAGCACCCTGTACCTCCCCCCTACTGGGTGCCTCCCCCCCCCCGGGTCGTATGTGGCCATTTTTTATTTTTCTTTTAGTTTAGTTAGTTAAGTTTCTGTTTGATAGATAGTTTAAATAGGTAAAGTAGGTTTTTCATAGTTAGTGTAATTAGTTAATATAGTTTAAAATTGCTAGTCTATTGTGCGTTCATGTGACTGTGTGGTGCTTTGTGGCTTTTGAAAGCATCCACTGTCTGTTCCAGCTGGGCCCTTCAAGCTTGTCTTGTGTATGTGTTTGCTGCTTGTGGTCCTTGACTCACATATGCCACTCCTGCTTCCCTTATCCATGGGCTCGCAAGGATGGTTCGGTGTAACAGCCTATTATACAAGAGCAATGGACTGTCATATCTGTGGCATGTCTGCTTCTGTGGAACTTGTGTTGACACCCCTAGTGGGGATGATTGGGGTGTAATTGACCACTGTTCTTCTTTTGCTAGATGGGGTGTTTAATGATTCATGTGTACATTCATTGCTATGCATTGTATAGTATGTTTCTTATCTTTAATGAACATGTGCTTGTTGAAAATTATGCCGTAGATAGTGTGTTCCACACTGCTGCTGTGAAAGACGGACTGATGGTGTGATTTCTGATGTACGTCTCTGACATGGTCCACTCATGTAATGCCTGAAGAGACAGACACAGATGAATATTAAGCATTAACCATGTGTTTCATGGACTTTCTGCAGGGGGATCAGCCTCAAGACCACCTTTGCCAGCAGACATGGGCCATTGGACTTCTGGAATCTGGACACGTTTGGTGGTGCCGACATGCGCATGTGTGCGCAAGAAGAGGCATAGGGATTGCGATCATACATCCAATAAACAATGACGTGTTACAAGGAACTCCAGGCAAGGTGAGCAGCACAGGGGGGTCACAACACAGCAAACCTTCCACCTGGCCAGTTAAACATGCATGCTTAGTAGCAGCACTGACGGTGAGCTTGGACAAATATTGGTGTTGAAGCGCACAATACAGCTCAGATGTGTTGGTGGACTGATGGATAGTTGATGGGAAAGTTGTCTGGGGCACCTGCATGGGCAGTGGCACATACCCTCCGTTCCACCATGGTCCATTGAGACACTTGTATTAGCCATGTAGAGTTGCAAAACATGGAATGAAGCAGCTCAGAGGGACAGACAGCAAGGGACAGACTCGGGTGCAGTGCATTTCATTTCCAAGTAGAATTTGATACATGCACTGGCTGCTTTATTTTGGTCATGGTGGTACATGATTGTTCTGAAGTCAGACCTTGCTATATGCATCTGTCTGCTTACCCAGGGAACATTGCATGTTGTGTAAATCGTGACACATTGGTGTTCCATTTGCCACACACCCACCGGTGCCTGACTTAATGCATTGACTGTGTATGAACCATCACAGGGGTAATGTTACGTATGGGTATGAAGCATTCACACAAGATTGTCTGTTTGTAGAGTATTTTGTTACTTTGGGGCATATTTGGTGGTGTGTTTGTGTGTTTTGGGCATGCACAGATTATTAACTGTGGCTCTCTTTGCAGCATTGAACTGCTCCTGTTACCGGACCGGAGAGTGCGCAGGCAGGAGGCCAGCACTCACCCCAGAGATAAGTTTCTCTTTGACTTCCATTTGAATAATTTGCTGCTATGTGCATGTGAACAAGTTTGGTCTATTTGTTTATGTGTTAATGTGTGTACTACATTTTGGTGCATTCCCTACTTTCCCGTGTCAATCCTACTTCCCTCTCCTGCCCCTCATTCCGGTTATCCAGTATGCCAATGCCTGTGCCGACTGCATATCCCTGACCCTCCTTCCCCACCAGGGTCTCAGAGGCCTGTGTGAGTTACACCTTGCAGGCACCCAGACCACGGTGGGGGTGGTTGTTTTGTGCCACTCCTGCGCCTGTACACGGGAGCTGCGACAGTAGACATCCGTTCGTGTTGCATCATTCTATGTTATGTACCACACATGGTTCAGATCCTGTTGTGACATTGTTTTACTGTGCTTCCTTGGTTGTTAACATCATTGTGGTAGTACTTGGCCTTTGTGGCGTACTGCTACTTGAAGTCATCTACTGGAGGCTGTTCTGCTTTGTTTTACTGACTTCAGGATATTTGCTTGGCTTATGTGTTGTCCTGCTTTGGGTTCTCTTGGATTTTGTGCTTTTGCAAATCTAGGTGGATTCTGAGGGTGCTGGCAACTTTTTACACACAAGGTGGGAGATGGTGACAAAGGGGAAGGGTGATCCTGTGGCCAGGTGGAATTCAAGGATGGCGGTGTCTAGGATGACCGTAATTAACCAAAATGGGGGTGTCCTAAGGACACTATACCTGTCTGTACTGTTCGCAAGCAAGATGGAACTGTTCTTAGAACACGTGCGGTGTCCGGGATATCCGTAATTAACCAAAATGGAGGTGTCCTAAGGACACTATACCCGTCCATACTGTCTGCAAGCAAAATGGAACTGTTTTTAGATCATGCGCGGTGTCCTGAATGTCCGCAATTAACCAAAATGGAGGTGTCCTACGGACACTATACCCATCCGTACTGTTCGCAAGCAAGATGGAGCTGTTCTTAGAACACACCCAGAGTCCAGAATGTTCGCAATTAACCAAAATGGAAGTGTCCTAAGAACACTTTACCTGTCCGTACTGTCCGCAAGCAACATGGAACTGTTCTTAGAACACACTTGGTGTCCGGAATGTTCGCAATTAACCCAAATGGAGGTGTTCTAAGGACACCATACCTGTGCGTACAGTCTGTAGAACATCTACGTGTACATGCGCACCACACCCATAAGTCCTATGAACAGCGCGCCTGTCCGTAACTGTCCGTCTCACTTGTGTCACACTTTTAATAAGTTTGAGAATCCGAACACTGTCCGTAGAACACCCGCGCGCATGTGCACAGCCATTCCTGTGAATTTGGTGTCCAGCAGACACCCGTTCCTTTCGCGGACGTTTTCACGAAGTCATCATGTGACCGCACCCACACTGTGCGTGTGTCCTGATTTACGGACACTGTCCAGGTCCCCGAACATTTTAAAAGTACTTTTTCAGACAATCGAAAGTATTTTACAATAATGATTCACCATTGCACATGTCCCAGACAATGACCCTGGCTTTCTACATACTTTTTAAAAACTTTTTGAGCCTTTTTGGGGTGTTCGATCTGTCCGTGGAGAAGGCCACACCCCAGAGCTGATCTTCATTGTGCTTCTGGCTATTGCAGATTGACTTTTGCTGCCTTTTCTGCTCCTGCTGAGATTATGTCACCAACCCTGATGGCATCCATGGCTGCTGCTGGTCCAGCTGGTGCTACATCTGCCTCAGCGCCACCCCCAACCCCTGAAGAGGATGAGGTAGTGGATGTCACTACTACCAGCACTCGCCGTGAGTCTTGAGTATGGCGGTTGTTTACCATTCATGGTGACTTACCAAAAGCATGTGCGAACAAGGTCACCTGCAACCAGTGCAAAATGGTGCTGAGTCGTGGGAGGCCTGCTTTGTACAGCTTTGGTACGACATCCATGAAGCGACACCTAAGGTCCTTCCACGGTGGGGCCATTTGCAAGGTTGTACCTTCTGATCAATGTAGTAGGTTGAGTTCCTCTACCACATTCTCAGTTTCCGCTCCTGTTACCACAAGAGACACTCCTGTGGGAGAGCGCATCCCTCCAGCTGCCTCACAGGCCATTCACGATGCTGTTGACCCTTAACTTTCGAGGGTCACAATATTGTATATGTACTGCGACGCAGTACTCTGCAGTGGGGAGACTCTTCAAAGTGCTTTCGAGACTGCGGTCAAGGAGCACCAGAAGGTCTACTACCTACCTAAATAAGGCCCACCCTACATTTTCCTCTCTCCACCTGCCCTTTCTTATCCCCGTGGTTGGTGTCCCTTCCTTATCCTCCTTTGCCCTCCTCTCCTAGTGTGCCATGTGTAAAAAACCAAAAGAAATATAAAACAACAAAAATAAAAAAAGGCTATTTTCAGAGCCGCCTTTTATAGTTTAAAAATAGAAGTGACATATAAATGGAGCAGGGCCCTGTGTATTTTTTAGAAGCCCGCGGACAGTTCGCGGATATATACATTTTGGGGTGCTACCCTATCATAACCATTGCACTTTTCTCTGGGAGTAAGTGGTAGCTCTGAAAAAAGGCTTTTTGGTGGTGTTTTTATGTGTTTGAAAAACTTGAAATGGTCAACACCTACTGCAAAATGGATGGCTGTAATTCCAAAAAAGGTTGCAATGCATTTTGTAGATTTCTCAGAAAAATCTGATTGCCAGCATAAGTAAGATGGACTCCATCTCTGCGAAAAATGTATGTGCTACGAAAAATAATATTTTCATTGTGAAAGAGGACATGCCAACATCTCTTAGAAAGGCACAAACAGCCTTATTGACATTGCGCCTCGCTTTCTCCATTTGTGCACCAAATGAAGAAGAATGCAGCCACATTTGTCTCAGTGCAATACAAGAAAAAATTACTTGGGAATTTGGAAACATGTCCATGACCTTCCCAAATCCTTATTTCATTGCAAATTGCAATGAAATTCCAGACACATGTCCTAAACTGTACCCTCCACAATGAATTATAATTATGTCTGGATGATGCTCTGTCTCCAAACTAGCACAGAGAGGTACCAAGTCCAGCCACTTCATTCCACGTACTCCATGCCAGTGCACATCCACATGAGGGAATCCAAGATCTGCAGCTACTCCACAGCGGTCTGCATGCACCTCCAACCAATGCATCCATGAGTCTCCCAAAATCCAGATAATCTGTTTTCTGAAACACACAGCCATAGCTATCTGTTCTTCTCTCAGGAAAAAGACTTTCTGACAAACTCTCTCCTCATACAACACACCCAGTAAACTTTACACTGAACAATCCCTTGCTCTGCTCATTCCCATTTGCATGCCTCTCCACCCCAAAATCCCCATATGTAATACGTGCTGTCCGCGGACTACCGACATGTCCGCCAACATATCGAAAATCTGAGCGTGGTGAATGTAAATTTACATAGTGTGCGCCATTTCCCCTTTGAGGTTGGCTCTGAAAAGAGCCGTTTTATTTTTTTTTTGCAGATGCTTGACAGACACTTGTTATTTTGTATTTTATTTTCTTACTTTACTCCTATAATCTTCACATAACCTTCTCCAAAGCAACCCTTACATTCCAAAACAGAATGGCATTTCCCATAAAAGATAAGTAAATGCCATCTTCTTTAAAATAAACAGCATTACTGGAATCAACATACCAGCTCTAAGCATGAAAGCATACATGCCTCGGTTGATTGCACACCTAGCAATGTTTTGCTGAGGACAAAAAACAGAACTATTGTCCCATATAACCCACAACGACTGGAGTACGCATGGCGAACTGGAGCGCACAGAGCGGACTAGAACGCAAGCGGCAAGCCGGAATGCATGAATGCGTGGAGTGGACCGAAATATATGGAGCAGACTGAGGTGCATGGAGTGGATTGGCGTGCATGGAACAGACTGGAGCATGTGACGTATATAATATGATTTGGAATGCAGAGAATGTCTGAAAGAGCACATAACCCATCTTATCTCACCACCACGCTTACTCTCTCCTTACATCAACACTCAACTAGAACACAGAGATACTATGACACCATTCGGTATAACTGTTCTCAAACCAACATTCGCCGCTCACCCCCCATCATTCTAAGTAATCACTGCTGGTTACACACCCCCCAGCCAGGCGTTCTCCTCAGGCCTAACGCAGCCACATCCAATCTGGATAAATCCTGCCAGAATGAACACATACTCCTGACCTCTCAACCCGCACACCTACCGCTAGAAAGCAGCTATTACACGGATACCGCAGGAGCTGCACAGATACCCGGTGCTCACGCGGACCCTTTTTAACTCTCTCAACTCTCTCTACTGATATGAACTTCGGTTCCCAAGGGCGTTCAACCTAACAGCGCCTTCATACCATACCAATGGTATATAAGGCGCTATATAAATGCAAAATAACAATAACAATAACATATTGCCCTATGTACTAATCCAGAAAAAATTACTTTGGCATTTGGAAGGATGTTCATTACCGCTTGAACCAAGTGTTCCAAATCTGCCAAAAAAGTAGGGGCACTGACATAGCCCAAATGGAAAACACCATAGTGCAAAACTGCCACGTGGGGACTGTTCATCCTGCCCATATCTTCACAAACTTGTACAATTCCCTGTACATTGCAATCAGGCACAGTGCTCCACACCACCCCCACTCCTTTAACATCAAAATTGTTTGCCACCTGCCTACATTGAGCATATTGCTGTAAGCCATGCACAAACAAATCTCCAAGCACCAACACCCTGACTTTCTCCACCTCTGCCATCTTCACTACACACAGTCTCTTTCAACACAAATCCTCAACATCTGATTGGCTGATCCCTACAGTCCCCTTTCCATGCTGGATTTGCTGGAAAACCCCGGATGTGGCACGCTCTGTCTGCGGAGAGCCGCGGTGTCCGCGGACCGCGTAACAAATAGGCAGCCCTTCTACCCTTTCCACTTCACTCTCTCTGCCATTCCCTCATTGGAAACAGCTAAGCAGTCACACAACCAACCACCAATCACATCCAAGACCTCTACATCTAACTCCATCATCAGAGTTCAGCACTTCAAATGTACTGTTTATCACTCTGAGTACAAGTCTCATATCCTTGTAAAGCACCTTCTACAAAAACTACTGTACAAGTCTCCAAGATTTCTACTTGCAGCTCCATGCATATCCACATGCATGAATACAAACTACAGGTAAGCATATTTTCTGCACAGTACATGTACAACTCTTATGAATGCATATAAACAGGGTAACTGCCACTTAAACTGTATAACCTATAAAATGAACTTAATGTCATTTTTCCCATCTGCTATAATCAACTGTCACTTCCAAACCTGTCTGCTATCAAATGTTTTACAGACACAGCTATCTAAAAAAATATAATATGAAAAGATGGGAGAAATAACAGTATAATTGTAGAAAAACACTTACAGGATAATTCATAGAATTTCGCACAAAAGTGGCGCACGCGGCTGGCACATAGTGTGCGCGTGCGAATGTCTGCGCCAGCCACGTGCTCTAAAATCAATTTCTGCGCACAGCGTATTCATGGATTTTAGCCTCCAAAACCAGCCGTGGCGCAGAGTGTCGCAGCGACCCTGCAGCAGCGCCAGTTACGCCCCCAAGAACGCCCTCGCGCAAGTAAAAGCCATCAAAATTCCCAATTCAGTGCAAAGGGCTGCGCTAACCCTGAACCAGTTTACAGGGCTGCCAAACAGCAAGCGCCAAGCGGGGAACGTGTATTACTGGGGTGCGCGTGAAGTTTCACACGCGAAAGGGCCTGTGCGAGTGGGGTACGTGTATTACTGGGGTTCGTGGGAAGTTTCACACGCGATTTCAGCAGGGTACATATATTACGGGGTTCGTGGGAACTTTCACACGCGAAAGGGCCTGCGCGAGTGGGGTACGTGTATTACGGGGGTGCGCGGGAAGTTTCACACGCGATTGGCCTGGGTACGTTTATTTCAGGGGTGCGCGGAAGTTTCACACGCGCTTGGCCTGGGTACGTGTATTTCAGGGGTGCGCTGGAAGTTTCACATGCGATTGGTCTGGGTACGTGTATTTCAGGGGTGCGCAGGATGTTTCACATGCAATTGGCCTGGGTACGTGTATTTCAGGGGTGCGTGGGAAGTTTCACACGCGATTGGGCTGGGTACGTGTATTTCGGGGGTGCGCAGGAAGTTTCACACGCGATTGGCCTGGGTACGTGTATTTCAGGGGTGCGCGGGAAGTTTCACACGCGATTGGCCTGGGTACGTGTATTTCAGGGGTGCGCGGGAAGTTTCACACGCGATTGGCCTGGGTACGTGTATTTTAGGGGTGCGCGGGAAGTTTCACACGCGATTGGGCTGGGTACGTGTATTTCAGGGGTGCGCAGGAAGTTTCACACGCGATTGGCCTGGGTACGTGTATTTCAGGGGTGCGCGGGAAGTTTCACACTCGATTTTGCTGTCAGAGCGGGGAACGCATATTTTTCGGGGGTGCGCGGGGAGTCCTACACGTGAATTTTCAGTGTGGGTCCTCCCAGGTGTCCCCTCTAACCCCTCCACAGCCCCTGCAGGCAGCCCACACCACAGGGGGCTACCCTGCACCCCTAGTCATGTCCCGCAGGCAGCCCATCCACCATGGGCATGCCCCCCAGCCATGTCACATTGCAATATGATCACCAACTCATGCCTCCAAGCACCCCCACCCCCCAGCAGTGCAGGGCACCTGCCAGCAGGCCCCCCACACATGTCCCCCTGCACCCCCACCCCAAGCAGTCAGGGGCACCTGCCAGTAGGCCCCCACACATGTCCCACACATGTCCCCCTGCACCCCCACCCCCCAGCAGTCAGGGGCACCTGCCAGCAGACCCCCACACATGTCCCCCTGCACCCCCACCCCGAGCAGTCAGGGGCACCTGCCAGCAGGCCCCCACACATGTCCCCTAGTACCCCCACCCCCCAGCAGTCAGGGGCACCTGCCAACAGGCCCCCACACATGTCCCACACATGTCCCCCTGTATCCCCACCCCCCAGCAGTCAGGGGCACCTGCCAGCAGGCCCCCACACATGTCCCCCAGTACCCCCACCTCCCAGCAGTCAGGGGCACCTGCCAGC
The DNA here is from genome assembly GCF_040938575.1 of Ambystoma mexicanum. Lineage (NCBI taxonomy): Eukaryota > Metazoa > Chordata > Amphibia > Caudata > Ambystomatidae > Ambystoma > Ambystoma mexicanum. The sequence goes on from NC_090922.1 coordinate 768,159,611, forward strand.
AGGCCCCCACACATGTCCCACACATGTCCCCCTGCACCCCTACCCCCCAGCAGTCAGGTGCACATCCCAGCAGGCCTTGACACATGTCCCCCAGCCAACACGTCATCACAATCCAGATCCCTGGCTCTTATGGCCACACAAATCCTACCCCACAGCACCCCAGTCCAAACACCCAACCAAGCTTTACATCCACTCCAAAGTGAAATACCCATTACATGATAGATCACAAATAAGCAGTATGCGCATGAGTACAAGTCTGTCCGACCCACACAATGGCAACACATGACTGAGAAAACCCACATTGTGACATGCATGAAACCAATGAGAGAAGACCACACATTGAAGTAAGAAACAAAAATGCAATCAAGTCAAAATGAAGGGAATGAAATAAAAACACACATTAATGCCAATAATAATGAAAATGCAGCATGTCCCAAAAAAAGATAAATAAAAAAAATGAGAAACCAAATTAATCCAAATGAAAATGTGTCCAAAGTCACCGTCCAACAAAGCAAATCCAAAGGGAAAGAAAAGCGTAATATCCATTGCTCCATGGTGAAGAAAAATAAAGATGAAGGAGAAAAATCCACTGTAAAACTATGTACAAATAGCAAATCCAGGGTCCATGAGCCCAACGACATAAATGAAACCTACAATGAAACCTACCTAATTACGAACTATATACAAAAATGTGGGGCATCGTCCATGCGCCCAAAATGAAAGAAAAAAGAAATGAAACTTAACACTAATGAACTATATACAATGGCGGCGGGCAAGTCCAACGGCTAACTTAATGTCATGGGCCAGGGCATCATCAAACTCCTGTTTAATGTCTTGGAGGCGGGCCTGTTCTCTGGCCCAGAGGTCTCGCAGGGATAACGCCATGTACACCTCCAACTCCCTGCGAATTCCCTTGAGGCACTCAGCCCGCCTCATCGCCCTGCGCATGGAGTTCTCCGCCCTGACCATCGTGAGCCGTGCCTCCTCTGCCCGCCGCCGCTCCGCACCTATCTGCTGGCCCAACCGCTGCCACACGGAAGACACTCCCATTCCAGGGTCCTCCTGCCCTCTGGCCGATGCCTGCCCCTCTGATGTAGATTGCCCCGAGCCATGATGCCTCCCACGTTGAGTCTGCCGCTGCTTCCGACGCAACTGCCTCTGCCAGCACGACGGCATCCGGGCTGATGGAATCCACCGACGCCGTTGTGCACGTGCCCTGCTCGATGATGCCGGCACATCCTCCATCTGCTGGGGTCCAGTTGCTGTGGTGTCCACCCCTGCTGGACCTCTGACTCCCGACTGTGGCAGGGATGGGATCCCCACCGAGCTGGCTGCATTGTTCCGGGCAGGTTCTGGGCTGGGGGGTGGGGGTACTGGGGGACATGTGTGGGGGCCTGCTGGCAGGTGCCCCTGACTGCTGGGGGGTGGGGGTGCAGGGGGACATGTGTGGGGGCCTGATGGCAGGTGCCCCTGACTGCTGGGGGGTGGGGGTGCTGGGGGACATGAGTGGGACATGTGTGGGGGCCTGCTGGCAGGTGCCCCTGACTGCTGGGGGGTGGGGATGCTGGGGGACATGAGTGGGACATGAGTGGGGGCCTGCTGGCAGGTGCCCCTGACTGCTGGGGGGTGAGGGTGCTGGGGGACATGAGTGGCACATGAGTGGGGGCCTGCTGGCAGGTGCCCCTGACTGCTGGGGGGTGGGGGTGCTGGGGGACATGTGTGGGGGCCTGCTGGCAGGTGCCCTGCACTGCTTGGGGTGGGGTTGCAGGGGGACATGTGTGGGGGCCTGCTGGCAGGTGCCCCTGACTGCTGGGGGGTGGGTATGCAGGGGGGGAATGTGTGGGACATGTGTGGGGGCCTGCTGGCAGGTGCCCTGCACTGCAGGGGGTGGGGGTTCAGGGGGACATGTGCGGGGGCCTGCTGGCAGGTGCCCCTGACTGCTGGGGGTGTAACGCTCACCTGATTCCCGCAGAGGCGCCGGTCTTGACTGGTTGAATGCCGTGTCTTCAAAGGTGATGTGTAACACACGGTTGGTTCCTCGGGCTGGACCTCTGTGCACTGTGTGTCTGACTCGGAGAGTAAGATGTCTGCAGATAGAAAATATGGGATTAATGAACTGGGGTTATTGGGTGCCTCTCTCCTCTTCCCTTTCTCTTCTCCTGTAGGACCCCAAAGGTTAACGATCTCACCTTAGGTAGGTGAACGCCGAGCTCTCCACCTGCCTCGGGGGCAGGGTGCCGTAACCAGTTTCTTCACTGGATAAGGGTGCAGGCCTCTTGACCTCAGAGGACTGCTATCCGTCGTTTACTGCACGAACGGTAAGTTCTGGGCACTTCAAATGTCTTAAAAGTCTTTAAGTGCGTAAGGCGTGGCTGCTGTGGAGCGGTGCCGAGGAGCACGTGAGTATGGCTTTTGACTTATGTAAAGTTCTTTTGTAATGATACCTCTTGTTTTGCAGGGTTCCGGCGATGGCGGATGGCGGGCTAAAGAGAATTGAGGATCGAACCCGCGTGAGGAATAGAAGCGCTTGGAAGCACGTAAGTGAGCGCTTGTTGCCTGCTTCACGATACGCACTAACTGTCTCTTTTACCTTGCAGGTACAAGTTCGGAGCTTTAGAGAAGCTGAAGGGTGCTGGGATACCCACTGATTTCGGTGTGGGAAGGAGTGATGGCACGTGAGTAGTAAAGTTGCCCAATGTCTCTAAACGCACCTTCTTTTGTCTTTCAGATGCGGGATGCAGCGTTGAAGGCCTCCGGAGCGTGCGAAGAGCCGGTAAGCTTTTGTCTTTCAGGTGCCGGAATGCAGCGCAAAGACCTCCGGAGCGTGCGAAGAGTCGGTAAGCCTTTGTCTTTCAGATGCCGGAATGCAGCGCGAGGCGTTGGTGACAGCCGCTGGACCAGGTAAGAGATGCGCTGCCACTGAAGACCGTAGTGCTAACCTGTTCTTTCTTTGTCTTTATAGGTGCTGCTGAAGACTGGATTCCAGGATGGTAAGCCTTTGTTCCCTCAGGCACAGGATCAGAAGACACGGTGAGCGTTCTGCTGCAGAGAATGCAGAATAACGCAAAGCAAGATTCATCCATCGGGTATGGTTTAAGTAGCCTCCTGTAGTGCTTAGGTGTCTCCTTCCACGGCCTCGCCTAGGTAAGAAAAGAGTTCCTGCTTTCCAGAAGAGTTCCAGTGTTTTGAACCTAGGGAGTGGCTCCTGCCCCACCCAACAGGAAAAGTAGTCCCAAACAGAAGAGGATCAGGGGCTCAACTGGCAGGTAAGTAAGCAGCATGGTCTGCTGCAGGTAAGTCCACCCAAGCATTATGAGCCCGGCGCTTCCAGCGCTGGGACTGGGCATATTTATGAGCCTGGTGCCACTGGCGCCAGGACAGGGTCCAAAAGGTCCCAATTGGGACTGGCCGGCACCCGGAACCGGGGTTATGGGTCTGCTTCCAAGGGAGTTGGGTAAGTCCTGACCCTTTGGAAGCAGAGATCATGACAGCACCCCCCCTCAAGGCCCCTCCCAAACCGGGCTTCTCCGGGGGTTTGGGCTTGTTAGGAAATGTTCGATGAAATCTTTTGATTAGACGAGGCGCGTGGACATATTCTGCAGGTTCCCAGGACCTTTCTTGGGGGCCGTAACCTTTCCAGTCAATCAGGTAAAATAGTTTAGATTTGGAGATCTTAGAATCCAGGATACTTTTGACTTCAAACTCGAGTTCTCCATCAACTAGGATAGGTTTTGGAGATTTAGTTAGTCGGGTTTTAGGTTGCACAGGTTTCAGTAGAGAGAGGTGGAAGACCGGGTGTATCTTCATGTGAGGGGGCAAGTCCAACTTGACCGCTACCGGATTTACTATGGAAGTGATTGAATAGGGACCAAGGTATCTTGGGTTGAATGTGCGTGGTCCTTTTAGAGGTAGATATTTGGTGGATAACCAGACTTGATCTCCTACTTGATATTGGGGGGCTTCCTTCCGATGTTGGTCTGCTCCTTTCTTGTATTGTTCTTTAGCCCTTTGAAGGTGAGAAACGGCTTCCTTAAAGGCTTGGGTGATTGTAGAATGCAGGTGGTCTACTGCTGGTGTTCCAAGATCTTGGAGTGGATCCAAATCCGAGGTTCGAGGGTGACTACCGTATAAAAGAAAGAACGGGGTCTTCCCGGTTCCCAAGTGGACAGAGTTATTGTAGGCATATTCGGCTATCCAAAGGATATCTTTCCAAGTTTTTTCAGTTTGTTGCAGCATGCAGCGTAAATACTGTTCCAGACTTTGATTGGTCCTCTCGGTTTGTCCGTCGGTTTGGGGGTGGTGGCTGGTCGAAAGTCTCACATCAATTTGAGCCGACCGACAGCAACTTCGCCAAAAATGAGAAATAAATTGACTTCCTCGATCCGAAATTAGAACCGAAGGAAAACCTTGCAGTCGGACGATGTTTTCGAGAAATTCTCGGGCCAGAGTTGCTGCTGATGGTAAGCCTTTGAGTGGAATGAAGTGCGCCATCTTGGAGAATAGGTCAACGATTACTAAGATCGTATTGTATCCGGAGCATGGAGGTAGATCGGTGATGAAGTCCATAGAAAGCGTACGCCAAGGGCGAGGTGGGATGTCAATAGGGCGTAAGAGGCCGGCTGGTTTTTCCTTTTGACTCTTGTTTTGGGCGCATACTCCACAGGACATTATTAAGTCTCTGATATCTTTTTTCCAAGACGGCCACCAGAAGTAGCGCTTGATCTTTTCCGAGGTTTTGGCCATACCGGGATGTCCTTCCATTAAAGAATCGTGATAACAGGAGATTACCTTTTTCTGTAAATCTGTGCTGGGCAGGTATAACCGTCCTTGGAAATACAATAGATTGTCCTTCACCGTAAAGTCCTTTCCCTGCAGATGCCAATTCTGTATGTCTGCTGGAGTTACCAGTTGCCTGGCTTTATCCTTAACTTCTTCAATGGATTGTGTGGCGATTACACCCAGAATTCTTTGTTCGGGAATGATAGGTACAGGTTTAGGATTGATCAAGTGTTCTTCCACTCCCATCCGAGAAAGGGCGTCAGCTTTACCGTTTTTCGTACCAGGTCGGTAGGTAATTATGAAGTCAAACTCGGCAAAGAATAGTGCCCAACGGAGTTGCCTAGAGGATTGAGCTTTCGCGGTTTTCAAATATTGCAGGTTACGGTGATCTGTGATCACAGTAACGGTGTGTCGGGCCCCCAGAAGATAATGCCGCCAAGCCTTAAAGGCGGACTTGATAGCCAGAAGTTCCTTATCAGTAATAGTGTAATTGATTTCAGGAGGCGAGAATTTGCGGGACCAAAATGCCACGGGATGCAACTGATTGGTTACTGGGTCCTTTTGTGATAAAACTGCTCCCATGGCAAGACTCGAAGCATCTGTTTCAACAATGTAGGGGAGTTCTGGGCGAGGATGTTTTAAGATCGGTGCAGAGATAAATTTAGTCTTCAAATTCTGGAAAGCTTGTTCCGCCTTGGTAGACCATTCAAAACGTTTGTTTTTCTTTAACAGGGCGGTGATGGGCTGGACTATTCGAGAGAATTCGGGGATAAACCTGCAGTAAAAGTTAGCGAAGCCTAACATGCTTTGAACACCTTTTACGGAGGATGGCGAAGGCCACTTGAGAATTGCATCGACCTTCTTTGAATCCATACGCACTCCGCTAGGTGATAATATGAATCCCAAGAATTCAACTTCAGTCACGTTGAAAACACATTTTTCCAACTTAGCGAAAAGTTTGTGTTGACGCAACCTCTCGAGGACCATTTTCACATGTTTCCGATGTTCAGTTTCCGATGAAGAATAAACGAGGATGTCGTCAATATAGACAACGACACACACATCTATGAGCTCTCTGAGGACGTGGTTCATAAAATATTGAAAGGCGGCCGGGGCATTGCAAAGTCCGAAGGGCATGACCTGATATTCAAATAGCCCATACTTGGTGCGGAAGGCCGTCTTCCATTCATCGCCCTCTTTTACTCGTACCAAGTGGTAGGCTCCTCTAAGATCCAACTTTGTATATATGCATGCTTTTCTGACTTGGTCCAGGAGTTCAGGGATCAAAGGTAACGGATATCTATTCTTAACGGTGATCTGGTTCAGGGCGCGATAATCTATACAAGTTCTAAGGTCCCCTTCTTTTTTTGGAACGAAGAACAAAGCTGAGGAAGCAGGGGACTTGGAAGGACGGATAAACCCATTCGCTAGGTATTGATCCAGGTATTGTCGGAGGTGAAGATTCTCAGGCTCGGTGAGGGCATAAATTCTACTACAAGGAGGGGTAGATCCAGGTATCAGGTCTATCTGACAGTCATAAGACCTATGAGGAGGTAGAGAGTTAGCTTGATCCTTCCGGAAGACATCTTGGAATTCTAGGTATTCGGGAGGTAACTGGGGAACCTCCGAAGAAATTGCTGCCAGTGCAACATCAGGTCGAGGGTAACAAATGGAGACACATTCTGGAAACTGAACCGTTCTTGCTCGCCAATCGATCTGAGGATTGTGCTTCTCTAACCAAGGAATTCCTAGAATAATCTGGAACTGAGGGGCCTTGATCACATCGAACACGATCTTCTCATGGTGTCCATCTTGACTTACTAGCGTCACTTCTTGGGTGGTATGTGTTACTGGTCCGGAGGCTATCTCCGTACCATCCACCGTAGTAATGACGTCCTTTACAGCCTTTGGACAAAGGGTCAGATTCATCCTCAAAACCATTTCATGATCCACATAATTGCTGATGGCACCGCTGTCGACGTAAGCTTCAATCGCATGTAATCGATCCGGATGTTCAGGGCTAATGAGGACCATAGGTATCACGAAATGCGAGGTCACGGAACTGGTTTTAACGCTCGGCAAGAGGACCTCTATTCTTGTCGGGCGAGGTTGTTTCCCTGCTCAGAGTTTGTGACCCTGGTAACTGCAGCTCCTACTGCCTTCTTGGCTGGTTTCACCGGACAGTCTCGAAGAAAGTGCCCCGAGTTTCCGCAATAGAGGCATAATTGCAGCTGTTTTCTCCTTTCCCGCTCCTTTTGTGTTAGTGGTCCTTTCAGGCCCCCTATTTGCATGGGTTCCCCGGAGTCTACTCCTTTGGTAGGAGTGGGTGGTTTGGAAAATACTCGAGCATCAAACTTGGAACGATCGGCCTTCCTGTTCTGCAGTCTGTGGTCAATTTGAACGACTAAGTCAATATAGTCCGAACAGTCTTGCGGGGGATTCACTACTTGGGCTAACACATCTTTGAGCTCTCCACGTAGACCTCTATAAAACAGCGTAATCCTTTTGTCCTCAAGCCATTGGGTTTCCACTATCAGTCTCTTGAAAGACGCAATATAAGCCAAAAGGTCTTGATTACCCTGTCGTAATGAAAGGAGCTCATTGTCCAAGGCCTGCCCCAGTGAATGTCTTGCGAACAGTTTTTCCATGCTGAGCTGAAAAGCTTGAAAATCATGGAGAACCGGATCATCCTGATTAACTAGAGGGATCGACCAATCTGCCGCTCTGCCACTGAGGTACGAAAGCACGAAAGCTACCTTAGCTTGATCTGTTGGGAAGGCTGCTGGCCGGCATAAGAAGTGCAAGCGGCACTGATTAATGAATACTGCAAACCTCTTTGGGTCACCAGAAAATCGTTCGGGCGGAGCCAGAGGCACATTCCCGGGTAGGTTGATCTGCACTGGGTTCGTAGAGGATGTTGAAGGATGATTTGCCCCTGATGCGGGCAACTGAGTTTGTCCGGCTTGTGACTGTAGCAATTGTCTAGCGAGATCATCTGTTCGCTCCTTGGAAATAATCAGTTCCCTTCTTAGAGCATTCGTTTCCTGGCGGGCTGCATGCACTTCTGCTCTTAGTTCCCCAAGTAACTGGGCTAGCTATCCGAGGTTTCCATAGCGCCTGGGTGGGAGTTTTGCGGTGGGCTTTGCGTTCTGTAACGCTCACCTGATTCCCGCAGAGGCGCCGGTCTTGAGTGGGTGAATGCCTTGTCTTCAAAGGTGATGTGTAACACACGGTTGGTTCCTCGGGCTGGACCTCTGTGCACTGTGTGTCTGACTCGGAGAGTAAGATGTCTGCAGATAGAAAATATGGGATTAATGAACTGGGGTTATTGGGTGCCTCTCTCCTCTTCCCTTTCTCTTCTCCTGTAGGACCCCAAAGGTTAACGATCTCACCTTAGGTAGGTGAACGCCGAGCTCTCCATCTGCCTCGGGGGCAGGGTGCCGTAACCAGTTTCTTCACTGGATAAGGGTGCAGGCCTCTTGACCTCAGAGGACTGCTGTCCGTCGTTTACTGCACGAACAGTAAATTCTGGGCACTTCAAATGTCTTAAAAGTCTTTAAGTGCGTAAGGCGTGGCTGCTGTGGAGCGGTGCCGAGGAGCACGTGAGTATGGCTTTTGACTTATGTAAAGTTCTTTTGTAATGATACCTCTTGTTTTGCAGGGTTCCGGCGATGGCGGATGGCGGGCTGAAGAGAGTTGAGGATCGAACCCGCGTGAGGAATAGAAGCGCTTGGAAGCACGTAAGTGAGCGCTTGTTGCCTGCTTCACGATGCGCACTAACTGTCTCTTTTACCTTGCAGGTACAAGTTCGGAGCTTTAGAGAAGCTGAAGGGTGCTGGGATACCCGCTGATTTCGGCGTGGGAAGGAGTGATGGCACGTGAGTAGTAAAGTTGCCCAATGTCTCTAAACGCACCTTCTTTTGTCTTTCAGATGCGGGATGAAGCGTTGAAGGCCTCCGGAGCGTGCAAAGAGCCGGTAAGCTTTTGTCTTTCAGGTGCCGGAAGCAGCGCGAAGACCTCCGGAGCGTGCGAAGAGTCGGTAAGCCTTTGTCTTTCAGATGCCGGAATGCAGCGCGAGGCGTTGGTGACAGCCGCTGGACCAGGTAAGAGATGCGCTGCCACTGAAGACCGTAGTGCTAACCTGTTCTTTCTTTGTCTTTATAGGTGCTGCTGAAGACTGGATTCCAGGATGGTAAGCCTTTGTTCCCTTAGGCACAGGATCAGAAGACACGGTGAGCGTTCTGCTGCAGAGAATGCAGAATAACGCAAAGCAAGATTCATCCATCGGGTGTGGTTTAAATAGCCTCCTGTAGTGCTTAGGTGTCTCCTTCCACGGCCTCGCCTAGGTAAGAAAAGAGTTCCTGCTTTCCAGAAGAGTTCCAGTGTTCTGAACCTAGGGAGTGGCTCCTGCCCCACCCAACAGGAAAAGTAGTCCCAAACAGAAGAGGATCAGGGGCTCAACTGGCAGGTAAGTAAGCAGCATGGTCTGCTGCAGGTAAATCCACCCAAGCATTATGAGCCCGGCGCTTCCAGCGCTGGGACTGGGCATATTTATGAGCCTGGTGCCACTGGCGCCAGGACAAGGTCCAAAAGGTCCCAATTGGGACTGGCCGGCACCCGGAACCGGGGTTATGGGTCTGCTTCCAAGGGAGTTGGGTAAGTCCTGACCCTTTGGAAGCAGAGATCATGACAGGGGGTGGGGGTGCAGGGGTACATGTGTGCGACATGAGTGGGGGCCTGCTGGCAGGTGCTCCTGACTGCTGGGGGTGGGGTGCTGGGGGACATGAGTGGGACATGTGTGGGGGCCTGCTGGCAGGTGCCCTGCACTGCTGGGAGGTGGGGGTCCAGGGGGACATGTGTGGGACATGAGTGGGGGCCTGCTGGCAGGTGCCCCTGACTGCTGGGGGGTGGGGGTGCTGGGGGACATGAGTGGGACATGAGTGGGGGCCTGCTGGTAGGTGCCCTGCACTGCTGGGGGGTGGGGGTGCTGGGGACATGTGTGGGGGCCTGCTGGCAGGTGCCCCTGACTGCTGGGGGTGAGGGTGCAGGGGGACATGTGTGGGGGCCTGCTGGCAGGTGCCCCTGACTGCTGGGGGGTGGGGGTGCTGGGGGACATGAGTGGGACATGTGTGGGGGCCTGCTGGCAGGTGCCCCTGACTGCTGGGGGATGGGGGTGCTGGGGGACATGTGTGGGGGCCTGTTGGCAGGTGCCCTGCACTGCTGGGGGGTGGGGGTGCAGCGGGACATGTGTAAGACATGAGTGGGGGCCTGCTGGCAGGTGCCCCTGACTGCTGGGGGTTGGGGGTGCTGGGGGACATGTGTGGGGGCCTGCTGGCAGGTGCCCTGCACTGCTGGGGGTTGGGGTGCTGGGGGACATGTGTGGGGGCCTGCTGACAGGTGCCCTGCACTGCTGGGGGGTGGGGGTGCAGGGGGACATGTGTGGGACATAAGTGGGGGCCTGCTGGCAGGTGCCCCTGACTGCTGGGGGGTGGGGGTGCAGGGGGACATGAGTGGGACATGAGTGGGGGCCTGCTGGCAGGTGCCCCTGACTGCTGGGGGATGGGGTGCTGGGAGACATGTGTTTGGGCCGGCTGGCAGGTGCCCTGCACTGCTGGGGGAGTGGGGGTGCAGGGGGTCATGCTTGGTGATCAGTAGTGCAAGGTGACATGTGGCTTGGCTGGGGGGCATGCCCATGGTGGATGGGCTGCCTGCGGGACATGACCAGGGGTGCAGGGTAGTCCCCTGTGGTGTGAGATGCCTGCCGTGGCCATGGAGGGTGTAGAGGGAACACCTGGGAGGACCCACACTGCCAATTCACGTGTAGGACTCCCGGCACCCCCGAAATACACGTACCCTGCTAAAATTGCATGTGAGACTTCCCCGAACTCCAGGAATACATGTTCCCTTATTCGCACAGGGCCTATCGCGTGTGTAACTCCACGCGTACCCCAGAAATACATGTACCCCACTCGCACAGGCCCTTTTGCGTGTGAAACTTCCTGCGCACAGAAATACACGCACACGCTATTTTTCACACAGCGGGTGTCCATGTTTGTTGCGTACCCCTTTGCACGTCATTTGTCCTAGAGGGACACAGTATGGGACATTCATCATAGCTGTATGTAGTGATTTTTGTTAACGCACATTTTTTTCATGCGCAGCGACGCTACCGCCTGCCTTCGTGTGGCGGACGTGTTTAGGCCTGTGCGCGTCTTTGCCCATGCGCTGGTTTGCCCTATTCGATTCCATGAATACGTGTTGTAGGCGAGGGTTTCCCCATTCCGCGTGTCACGCCCCCTGTTCCTCCTACTTTTGTTGTGTGCGCCGCGCTATATGCGATTTTGCTGTGCGCTTAGCGCACGCTGTTTGGAGACGTGTGCGCCAGCGTGCGCCACGCCGAATTTTGGCGCACATCCTTGAATTTCCTCGCGCACAGACTTCCATGAATCACTGTGCGCGGGTTTCGCTGCGATTTTCGCACTGGCACTGCGATTTGCACGCTTTCACACACTTGCACTGAAAATGTCAGCGCACATTAATTCCATGAATCGGCTCCTATGTAGTGTATTATAAAATTACACAGAGCCAAGATAAGGTCATGCATCTTCGTAAACTCACACAGATAGACATTATCATTGAAAAGCTCCCACCTGAAATAACACCACTGCCTGTAAATCACATCCTTCTGCTTTATTACCCATACCTTCACATATGCATACATTCCATGCTTTTCTATACAGTTTCTGCCATTTACCTTAGAAAAATTGCTAAATAAGTATATCATTATTTCTTCTATCTCCTAACATTCAATAACACAGCCTCAAGAAACCAAGTGAGTTTCATACACTTAGTATTCTACTCATTTGCAAAGCATGTTGAACTGACATATTGTAAGTAAAATATAAAGCCTGCACATAGTCAAAGGAAATTGCATGCACACACTATGGGCCTCATTCCAAGTTGGGCGCTAAGGGATTACCGGCACCCTACTACGAGTTCCCTTAGCGGGTCCCTTCCTCAACGCCTGTCTGACCAGGCGTTAAGGACGGGACCCGTTAAGGGACTTTAGAGCTAATAACGGTACCGCAATTTGCTTGATTCATGGAATTTGTGCACCGAAAAACTGAGATGTGTGCACCATTCTGCCCACAAATCCCCATTTGTTAAACAGGGATTAGCAGGCAGAATGGCGCACAAGTCCCCGTTTTTCAGTGCACAAATGACATAACTCAGCCCCTAGAATGTTAGTATTACAGAAAAAAGAACTAATTCTATACCATTAGATTTAGTATTAGTGCTTCTCCTCACCACTAGCTTACTTTGTACTCATCTGAACCCTTAGTATAGTAACACACAAATACAAGAATAGCCTTCCCAGCTAGTTGTAGATGCCCAATGCACAATCACACACCACCACATACATCCTTACCATCATACTAAGCCACTCATGCACACAGCACACATACATTGCAGAACAGCCCAACCCATGCCTTTTTTTTCAGCAGACCCCAAAGAATGTCTACCAAAAAGCAAGTCCGTAGAAAGCAACGCAGAAGTAGAGCAAATAAAAATAAAAGTGTCCAAAATAAGCATCCATCTCTAGCAGAATTTGTACACAAAGTTCAAACAAAAGATCTAATAGAGTCATTAAGTGAAACAAAACAAGCTTCAAATACAAAAACTTTCCCTCCTCTTTCAAAATGTAAAACGAAACAGATAGTGATTAACAATAATTCAGCTACCACTACTGCTAACACTGCTCCTATAGTTTTCCCCAGCAATGACGTTCATCCTATCATGCCTGCCATCCCGATTTCTGCACACCCCATCCAAATTGCCTTGGTGCCCTTATTGAAAGTAGTGGAAGAATGTTTGTAGTAAGTGTTGCACACTGAAACTCTTCAAAATGCTCTGCAACACATAAAGAAACCTCTTTCTACAGCGAACCCCTTTCCAACCAATTCAACTACAGTGTTTTGCACAATGCCACACCTCTGTTAATTGGCAATTCCATTGCTCATCTCTGAAATGTGCTTTCTTTATTTCCCTTTTTTCCTTTCCCAGTTCATTTCCATTTATTTTGGTCTTCTAACACACGCCGCAGAAGGAACAGCAGGAAAGGCAGGGTACAGAAGGGGCAGCACCTGCATGGATACCATAGGGGATGTGCCGAGAGAGGGAATTATTGGGTGGCCCTCACCTATATAAGCGCCAGTCATTGTCATGCTCCTGAATGGACCCTTCCCATGCACTTCCAAGCACCTTCCCTCTGTAGAGTAGCGTGTTGCAGTATATGCACAATACAATGCCCTTTGCCAGGTAACGGTCTGAAGCGCGGCATACGGTCTGCGAAGAAATTCAAGCGCTCCACTGCCCTACAGGAGTGCCCCTGTTGTTGGCCACATCAGATGGGGAAAATGTTGTACATGAAATTACCCTACTGGCGTGCACCAAGAAGTGCCCGGAAGTGCCCGGAAGTGCGTGTTCGCCTGTGGAGTATCTCGTGAAGTACCCCTTGAAGTCCGTTGAACGCCTGCTCCTCGTGGATCACTGGATTACTGTGGACTATTGTGGACTTTTTTTTCTTGCTTTTCAGGAAACAAGCCCCACCCACCTACCCAGAAATGTCTTCAAATAGGCACGGCCACGCGCAACGAGAAGTGCCCGGAAGTGCCTGTTCGCCTGTTAGCCGGGAGTAGGGGGCGTGGGCGGTGATATTCTTTTTTTTTTTTTCCCCATTTTTCTTTTCGAATGACAGGAGTGCCCTTGGGGAAATGACACAACACGCCCATTGTAGCACCCTCGTAATAGAGGTAATTGCTTGAGTCATCATTTATCTTTTATGTGTGCTCGAGGGCTGCCGTAATACACATCTCAGAATTCTGCAAAGATCTGCATGGGATCAATGATTAGCACAATCTGCAGTTCTGTGATCTAGGGGGTACCGGGTGCGCTGAAGGAAATCTAACCTCTGAATTGAAATGTTTCTCCCTTTGAAGTACGGCGCGTTACTTTAGGCACGAGCGGAGGGAAATCCAATTATCATAGTCATAGATTCTTTTTTGAAAGTGCTTCCCTGTGAAGAACGCTGCGTTACTTTATGTGTGTGCCGAGGGAAATTCATACACCTATGCAATAGATTTTGCTTTGAATTGCTCTGTATATGATGAATGCTGTGTGCCTCTTGTGCTTGTGCAGAGTCCCAATGGTTCTGCAGCTTTAGGCGTAACTTAACCAGTAGGGAACATAGCCTCTCACAGCCTTCAGTTTTTACAAGGGGTATTGAGTGTGCGTGGATAGCGTTGGTTTGGGGTGACCTAACACCCCCTAACCTGTGCACACAAGGGAATTATTCATACTAAATTAAAGAAGGGGAGAAAGGTGTACGGGGAATAAGCTGTGGTACACATAAAGGTGCAAATAGCTTTCAAGAAAATAAAGGAATCTAAGAGAAAAGTGGTGCAAAGAAAATTGTATATAAGGGTGAATGAGTTGTTAAACCTGGAGTATGGTAGGAACCCTAAGAAGTGGTAAGCTAGCAACGCCGTGTGGGTCATACAAAAAATAATTTGAGAAGAGAAACACACTAATTGCAAGTGTTTCCACACACAAATATCCCCCTAGTGGCAAATCAGTACACCCTGAAAATGAATGAAGAAGATATTAAGGACCAGTTGGGGGAGGGGGGAACTGACAAATAGGAATTGAGTGGAATTGAATTCCCTCCTCTTCCCAACATATCGGAAGAACGAATAAAGGACCAAATTGAACCTTTTAAGAAGTTAGATCCTCCCGAAGAACTGACGCAAAAAAGTTTCTTGAGTATGCATGAAATACCAATAAGGCCCTCAACCCTGAATATGGACGATACCCTACCCCCTACATCCCAACTGGACATGTCCCTACTGGCACCTGTAGTGTCTGCAGAATTGGATAGAAGGGTTAGGCTCTCCACAGGCCCCTTAACCCCGGTAAGGGCTAGGGGTGGAGGTCTTGAAATGTGCACCTCCACAAAGCCATCATTGGAAGAATGGAGGAGCACGTCCCACCTCCAATATCTCTACCCTATGAAAATTGCATGGAGAAAGTAAGGGACAGGTTAGAGAGCGGGGATCCGGGTCTTACAAAGCCAGGTCCACATAAATGTTCAAGTCCAAATACTCCTGTTCCTCCCCAAAGTTATGAGCATGAGGAACCTATCTTCAATCACCCCAAAGAGGAATTTAACACTGAAGAGATTGCACCAACGTTTGCGTCTTTTCCGGTCCAACCAGGATTCTTAATCTACTGGATAAGGGGCACGAAAGGACCCACGGGGAGATACAGGAATTGAGACTCATGATGGTAGAGTGTTCAGAAAAACTAAGCAGATTGGAAGGGTTTGTCCATGCTCTAAATATCTGTAAAAAAGATACCCTGACACAACCATCAAAGGAAACTCGAGGTACAATAAAGGCTCCCAAACAATAGAGAGTACAAAAATATGGCCATGGATAAAAGTAGAAACTCCTGGGCTTCTAGAGAACATTTTCATGAGGTCACTGCACCTTGTGAGATTAAAAGTAAGCAAGAGACAAATTGTGAAGAGGTGAAGGAATTAAAGAGATTGATATTAATCAACTCGGAGAAGATTAAAACTGTGGAAAACTAAAGAGTAAGGGAGCATGAAACTAGAGATAACAAAGTAACAAATACTCTATAAAAAAGTACAGGGAGTAAATTGGACAGTCCATCAGCTTTACTTAGGATGCTCGAGGAGGAGGCTATTCAGAAGCAGGCACAGAAGCTGACACTGGATGTAAACCCTAATCAGGAAGAAGAGGCACCTTTTGTGTATGTTATTTCATGTAGAGAAAAGAAAAAGAGAGCAAGGGCTAGTAAAAGAAGAGCAAAGAGCGAGAGGGGGGGAAAAGCAACGCCAACAAAAAAACTGAAAAATCAACCCTCCCCAAAAATAAAAAATACAAACACAAACATTAAAGATATCTGCAGTTTATCAGGAGAGGGAGGTATACTTGACTTCACTCAACTAAATGAAGAAGGTAAGCTAGCTTTGGAGGTAAAGGAAGCGTCAGGCAGACAGGATCAGAGGAGGGAGGGAGACATTATTCATACAGTAGAAAATGCACTGACGGTACACGGGAATGAATATGGAGAAGCCCAGAACACTCTATCTGAAGCCATGAATCATAAGGGGATAGCGGCTACAGTTAAACAAAAAAACAAAAAAAGTGAAACAAATCTAAAAAAAGGAAAATTTAAAAAAGCAGAATGATAGTAAATTAGAAGGAAGCAAAGAGGTACGGAGTATTCAACAGTTCTTTAGTACTAAAACCAAGGAAAAGATAACAATAGAGAAAGAGCTGGAAATAGGAAAGAAAAAAGAAGCAAATCAGTTTACTCCAAAGGGGATAGATACCCCTATTGCCTCTATTAGCTCCACTCAGCAAAAGGGGATGGAAATAGTGGGAGGGAATGATACAACGGAACGCAACAATAGTGAGCCACCTGTGATCCCCAGTGAAGATTTAAAAAAACCTGTTCAAGAAGCGTTATTTAAAATCCTTCAACATTCATCTAAGGATGGACAATTCTTACCTTCAGCAACATCTCATTTTGACTGTAAATCTGTTGAGGTAGAACTGAGGAGGGACCCCCCCAAATGTGGTAGTAGAACCTAACAAAGAGAAGAGTCAACAGGGACTAAAGAATAAAACGCCTGAAGACGGGCTAAACACCCGTGTGCCCACCCTAAACATGGGGGTGTTTCTACAAATGCCCAGGTTAACACTACAGACATGAGAGAGGAAGGTAACGCTGGGGGCTCCTCGATAAACCAAATACAACATGCAGCTAAGGAATTTGAAGACCGGATAAGAGAGAAATTTGAATTGTGGATCTTAGAGAAGGAATACGAACAAGGAAGAGAGTACAATAGAGCGCAGGATGTGAAGTTTGAGACCAGGGGTGGTGATGGTAGGGAGTGGGAACCTGGGAGGCAACCAAAGATGGAGGGGCAAGACACAATGTTCCAAAATGCTTGGCCGGAAGATAGGAGAGAATGGAGGGAACCGAAATTTGTGGATGACCATAGTGTCATACTGAATTTTGTGCTAACAATAGGAAGCCCCCCCTTCATTAAACCGAGGTCGGATTCTCACCCTGTTTAACAAGATCCCTCGTCTCTCATTAATTTCTTCAGGGGTTATTAAGCTCATTGACTACATACACCCGACAAGATATGACTGTGTAAGGATAGTGTTTTACTCAAGAGCAACATATGAACTTGCACTAACTGAAGGAGTGGCACTGCAAAGATTTGGATATGACATTGTAAACTTCAGTCAGGGTGCGGGAAAACAACAGGGAGGGGAGCGGGCAGGTTATCCTAGTGAGCTACAAGGGAGTAATAATACACAGGAGGTCGAAATATAAATACTGAGAAACAAGCAAATGATGTGGCCAAGCTCAGACTGCTGGCACAATCCCTGAGAGAATAAATATCCAAGATACAAGGTCTGAAAGAGTCTACCTAGATTACTTCTAAGCATAACTTTTTATCATGGAATTCTAGGGGGTCATGTCCCTTACTGTACTCTCATAACACGTGTTCAGTGCTTTTGGGTTATTCTTTTTTGTGTATTCAAGAAACATGGGCAGTGATTGCAATATATTTTGATGGTTTTACGGTTTTTCAGGACCTCACCACAAAAAAACCAAGGGGAGACCAGCGGGGGACTGCTTATTGCAATCAAGAATAACATTAACTTTAAAACCATAAAGAACTTCCATATAAATAAAGGTTGCATAGCAGTCCTCATAAAAGTGGGTTGGAAGCATGCTTTGATTCACTCATTAATTATAAACATATATTGGCAACCGAACTGTGATTTAAAGACTAACATAGAGTCCATTGACTTAATGATTCAGGAATGCCAGGATATGAATAATGATTTGTACATTGTTATGTGTAGGAACTTTTACTCAGAAATTTGTGTGGAAGAAGATGGGTACGAAGGAAGGGCTGGCTGGATGATGAATGAAAGGGGGGACCCACGGAAATACCTTCAGGGGCGCAATGGGCTCAATTCATTGGAGGTTGGGAGATGCAATGCGTAAATAACCTGTTGGAGGATACAATGGAGAAATCTACATGGTCGAATGGAAAGTGGTGCTCCACCATCGACTATATTTTTGTTTGCACTAAGACCTTTTACCTCGTACTGGAGTTCAAATTGATTGATGCGCAGGAGAGCGACCACAAAATGTTAAAAATGATAATATCGATAGAGATGGATAGGGTTGAGGAATCTGACTATGATTTGTCGGTATCAGTCAATGCCCAACAGAGTAGAATCGTGTGGCATAAAACGAACATCAAGAAAGTCAATATGCTATTTCAGGCAGACTTTAACAACAGTGTGTATACCCAAAAAAAAATGTTGTACGCCCATAATTCTTTTGTGAGCTATATTGAGTCTATAGTCACAGATAAAGCTAGAATAAAGAAAAATATAGAAAGGAAAGAGCCTCACAAGCATGATTTCTCAGACAAAATGAAAACCCTCAAGAAGGAGCGAAATCGTGAAATACGAGGGTTTCAAAATCACCATAAACACCCAAAGAGGTGGAGCTGAGTGAAATCATCCTGATAAAAAATAAATGGAAGAGGAAAGCAAGGTGTCTACGTGCCAAACTCTAAAAGAGAGACACCGAGGACATGTTTGAATCTTTACGTGATGTAAATACTCAAAGATTCTGGGCACTGGTAAATAAGGGAGGGTTTGAGCAGAACAAAGCTCAAACAGTGTGCATAAATTCTGAGAAATGGCAAGGACACTTCAGTAGACTTTATAGCCCCTCTATTGTGGCTTGGAGTCCCCCGTCGCACATTGCAAACGCAGTATGGAACATTTCCTTCAGGGGAAAGGATGTTGAAGGAATCATTGTTAAAAGCTCCTCCTCCAGGGCCGAATCTGCTCTGCAACAGTGTTATGAAGGGTAATGTAAACTTATGGGCCAAAATGCTATTCCTCCTATTTAAAGACATTCTCCACACGAAAATTATTCCTATAAGTTGGAAAAAGTCATACATAGTACCAATTTATAAAAAAGGGGATAGGGCGGCACCGACCAGTTACAGACCGATCGCCCTTTTGGAAGTTGATTTCAAAATGTTCGCAAGCCTTGTTCTAGAGCACATTCGGAGCTGGATGGACAAATTCAACATCCTGTCCCCAAATCAGTTTGGCTTTAGGAAGAATGTAGGCACAGATGCAGGAGGTCTATTACTCAACATCATGCAAACATCAGCATGGACCCTAGGAAATCCTCCCATATATGTTGCGTCGATTGACCTAACGTCTGCATTTGATCTAGTGGATAAATCAATTTTATGGTCCAAACTAGTCAATTTAGAAATGCCATCATCCCTGTTGTCTATTTTACATAATATGCATGAAGATTCCAGAATCAAAGTCAGACTTAGTGTGGACGGGACCCTACCTCAAGAAATCAGGGTCCAAAATGGCCTATGGCAAGGCTGTATATACGCACCAACAACATTTAACCTGTACTACTCAGATATGGGAAGGAGTCTAAAAAAATGTGTAGTCAACTCCCCAAAAGTCGAGGGTACTAAGGTATTGTGGACTGCGTATGCAGATGACGTGACCCTGTATGATCACGCTCCAATAGGTCTCCAGCGTCTCTTAACAGCCTTTAAAGAATATATTGTCGCAAACGCCTTAAAAATAAACTATACTAAAACTGTCATAGTATGTTTATCCTATAAGAAAAAACAAAATGTTATTCCTGGTTCCTAAATCATGAGAAACTGCATACAAGTATGTCCATAAGAACCTAGGAGACCCGGTGTTTGGGAATAAGAAAAAAGCACATTTTCGGGACTTATTGGATGTCAAAGTCGGAACAATGATAGCGCAAGCACATAAAATAGATTCAAAATATGGTAAATTCTTGCTAATACCATGTCTTCGCTTGTATAAGAGCAGAATTGTGGCTCAATTATGCTATGGTTTAGAATTAGCTCCACCATGGTGCAGGGGTGAGGTAGCAATATACAAAGCAAAGTTGGTAAAATTGATGACGAGATGTCTGCCTAAATGCGTGCCCCTGGCAGCAATCCGATACGAGCCCGGTCTGCATTCATTGAGGAGTGTCCTAGAATGGCGCAGAATGGCCCTATATAGAAAATTGCTAACTAGTAATGAATCCACACTTTATGATATCATGGGGAAGGGCATCAGGAGTGGTGCTCCAACATCGAAATATCTGAGGGACATGATGGAGGAAGAAAATGATGTACTAGAAACATTTGGGGTTCCTAGAGACATGTTAATTATGAACCCTATGAAAGTGAAAAAACTACTGTTACATGCGGATTGGAATATTACGGTACATGAGGTCAAGAAGACCCATCTATATAATCACATTGTAAATGACCGTAAAAAGATGGGGGAGCCGGCACCTTACTTAATTAAATTCCCAGATAGGGAATGGAAGCAGGAATTTATGAGATTTCGATTTAATGTGTTGGGCACGGGAGAAATACTAGATATCAGAAATGGTCAGATTAGAGGGTACTCTTTCTGCAGATTCTGCAAGCAAAAGGAGAATCGCAAGACATTGATGCACATGTTGACTGAATGTGATGGACTGAAGAAGGAACGCATTAGCCACTTTAGTCGTTATGTTACCAATACTGAGTTTGTGGATTTGGTGCTTCTGTGGCGGGACATGCTACATGGCAAAAGAGTAAACTTACAGATTGCAGTAGTAAGATTCTTGAAAACGTACTGCTGTTTATGAAATTGTGCTAAAGAAATCATCTGCTGCGCTAAACTATGTATTAACATTATGTGTCAATTTTAAACATTGTAAATATTTTAATGGTCTTATAAAGACTGTAACTGATTGTGGGGAAAGGTAATCTGTGTATATGTGGATCATCGTCAGTATGTGAACTTTAGTGTTGTGAAAATTTAAGGGACAATCCGTAGACTGCACTATACCTGGATTAGCCCTAGGGGTTACATTTAGAAGCTGTGAGTATTTTAGTGGCCTTATGAAGAACCGAAAAGATCGTGGGAAAGGAAATTGTTTTAATGATTAGCACTGTAAGGTATAAATTTTTGTTTTCTATTGTAAATTGTAAGAGACAACCTGTTCGTCTAAAACATGTGATTTACTTCACAAAATTGTAAAAATCTTCTTTTGTAAAAGTTACTATGTAACTATAAATAAAAAAATAAATAAAAAATTACCCTACTGCATTGTTAGAAGGGTGGTAGACTGCCCACTGGTCCCTTGTGCTTCCATTTCAGTTGTCGTCACATTCAGTACAAATATTTCATGCTACGCCATTAGCCGTAGGAGTAGCATTCACAGAGATGCATACATTCTGGAATAAAAGAATGTTTACAAGAACGCAAAACATCAAGAACGCAATCATTACGTGGAGCAGGGAGACAATTATTCAGTGCGAACCATACAGCTACAGTATTAACCACCACTGACATTGTTTGCGCTCTGAACATTCTGCTGTTAGCTTACTTGCCTTTACATGCACTAGTATGTGCGTGACCAAGCCGCACCAGCTTTGCCATTTTGCAGACTCACTACAAACTGTCCCACCTGCAGTTACATGTTGTCTTCAACTGTACGACCCGCAGGCAACCTCTTAAAACTTTCCGTCACAGTGCTCAGTGCAGCAATGGTGTGTCTGTTTCACAGGTCATGGAAAGGCAAGCAGCACATCAATCAAATTAATTTGACATTTAACACGCCCACGTAACACTTCAGGTTGCTGTGCCTCGTTTACCAGTGGGCAACATACAGCCAGGCATGCTGCAGCCATACATTGGTAGGTTTGCAGAGCCACCCACGTAGTCGGCACGAGTACTTGAAATGTGGTAGCCTACCGTATGAATCTGGAGGGCTGGCGACAGAGGCAGTGTTACCAGCACACAAAGGATGCCCTACTCATGGGTATATCTGTGCAACAGATACACATGTGGTCCCACAACTATTTAAAAGTTCATTAGAAGGTGCAAACATGCGGCCACTAATGGATTCCTATGGATACTTTCAGTGTGCTTGCACATTCGCCGGCCCGGGGCAGTCTCCCTAGGAAACATCCATATTGCTCACCTGCAGTCATCTCGGCCAGTACTGTGCGGCACAGATTCACCATGCAATGTTAACACAAAAAGAGAAACCACTCAAACACTCACTAACACTTACCATGTACATCTGTAATTGCTAAGATACACCAACAATATTAGGTTAAAGGAAGGGGTATCGGAAATGGATACATACACCAGAGAATGTGGCCTTTCCACACGTTCATCATGAGGGCAGCCAAGGAATCAGTGACAAACCGTTGTTAACAGGATGTTATGGTTCCGTTGCAGTACCAAACAGCTATCATCTTTACAGAAAACACTATGCTAAAGCAACGTTCCGGTTAAGGTGCCCTACTAAAAACCTATGAAATTCACTAACAAAAAACATTGTTAGAGGGACATTATGGTTAAGTTGCACTACTACAAACCTATCCCCTTTACTGAAAATACTATGCTAAAGGAAGGGTCTGGTTACAGTGGCCCACTAAAGTGCAAACATGTTGGTGAAGCTCCGTTATGCTTCAGTCACACTAAGAACAACCTAGCAACTTCAGTGCAAAAACTTTTGTTTCAGGAACATTACAGATACTTTGCACTAACAACAACCTATCCATACTATGCTTACAAGTAAAACCGACAAGCCCCAGAAATTCGCCAGTTATGGTAAGCTAAGCAACCATAACTCTAGTGCCACCACTGTGCACTGCTAAGACTAACACCCTTGACATCAAAGATGACATCACAAATGTCATTGATGATAATATTCTTGCTCCTCATCTCCTTCAAATTTTCTCACATTTTATGATGACGGGCATTAGTAAAGCATCGTTTACAGAAGCAACTATAGTTTTATTCCCTAAACCTAGCAAGGTTTCATCTTTAATTAAAAATTACCAACCCATTTCGTTAATTAACACTGAAGCAAAAATCTCTGCTAAAATTCTTTCCAATAGACTTGATAAATATATGCCATATTTGATTAACGCTGATTAAACTGGATTTATTAAAGGTCGACATGGCTCCTCTAATAGTCATCTTCTCTTTAATGTTTTAGCTTCTCAAAATGTCTCCTTGGATCAGCGTGCATTAATAACACTTAATGCTGAGAAAGTGTTTGATCGTGTGGATTGGCAATACATGTTTAAATCCCTTATTTGGCATTGCATCCCCACTAACTTTATCATTCTAATCAAGATCCTTTATTCCTCACCAACCTCCAATATCTCAGTAAATGAAACCATAAGCTCTTCCTTTCCTATTCTTAGAGGTACTAGACAAGGTTGTCCCTTATCACCACTATTATTTGTTTTGGCCTTAGAACCTTTTCTTGAAGGTATAAGAATAAAAGATAATATTCTTGGTATTTGGGTTAACGCTATAACTGTTAAGTTATCTGCTTATGCTGAAGACATCCTACTGTACAACTCTAATCCTCAATCTTCCATCCCAAATTTGCTTGCGTCTGATGAAACATTCTCAGAGGTATCAGGATGTAAATTGAATCTTGACAAGTCTGAAATTCTCCCCTTAGTTAGCTTCTTCATTTCAGGTGATTTTGATTCTTTTGGGATGTCTTTATGTCCTACGGTAACAACGAACTACCGCCCCATAACCACAGTGTCTTGTTTGCTAAACAATAATAGATAAAACAGCTTACGCTCTAATACAAAACCATCTTGAACAAAACCAACTCCTCGGAGCCAGACAATCTGGCTTCCTGCCCAATCACAGTACTGAAATAGCATTATTGGACCTCAAAATCTAGATGGACTCCATAGATGACGCCGGCAACCTCTGTATCCTACTCATATTACACCTGTCTGCCGCATTTGATCTGGTGGACCACAACAAACTATGTATCACTTTGTCAGACAACTTTCTATTCTCGCATTAAGCTACCCTTTGGGTCAAATACTTCCTTGCAGAACGCCCCTCAAGAGTAACCATTGGAAAGGAAGCCACTGATCCCTTACCAGTCCCTATAGAGTCCCTATAAAGGTACCGCAAGATTCATGCCTTTCGCCCACCCTCTATAACAATTACACCAAGCTGCTATTTGCAGCCCTTGACGCTATGGGTGTCATCTACACAAACGTTGCGGGTGACACCCAGATCCTCATTCCGATCACCAGCAATTATGAGCAAGTCACTATTACTATAAACAAGATTTACACCATAATCCAAAATTGGATGTGCATGAACAGCTTGTGCCTCAACAATGAAAAGACAGAGATCCTCATTGTAGGCTCTCCTGCCAAAATTAAATCTCTCCACTCTGACTATGCATCTATCACCATTGATGGAACACCCATCCCAATCCTTAAGCAGGTCAAAACACTAGGTGTCCACCTACATGCTAATCTAACAATAACTAAACATGTCAACACTCTCTCATCAGCCACTTACACTTCCAAATGGCAAGAGTTATACAATTTTGTGGGGTCAGAGCCGTCAATTTCTGACCCCACAAAATTGTATAACTCTTGCCTGTGCTCTTATTTTGTCTAAATTAGACTATTGGAACACTCTACCGCTAAGCTCCTCAAATGCAAATCTGGCTAAACTCCAACTGTTGCAAAATAAAGCTCTGTAAGCATCCCTTGGCTTAAAAAATTCAGACCACATATCAAATACGAGGAGAGAAGCTCCTTCTAAAGGCTTCCCGTTAAAGCCAGAATTATCTTTAAAACATTATGTGTCACCCACAAATGTATCTCCAAGAAGGCTCCCATCTACTTCAACAATGCTATCACCCCAAACAAGGCCAGGAGAATACGGAGATCCAACAATAGTACCTAACTCTTTGTCCCACGTTTCAAAAGCACGAGGGCAGGGGGAAGTAGCTTTCTAGTTCTAGCTCCAAAAATGTGGACCTCCCTCCCCTCTCACACTAGAAATGAGCAATCCCACCAGCGTTTCAAGAAGAAATGAAAAACATGGCTGCTTAACAAATTCTAAAACATTAGCTGGTCCTCTTGTCTGCCCATCCGCACAACCCCTGGCCATGCAAGATTAACCCCCATTTACTACTTTGACCTAACTCTCCTGCAACCGTACTGGTGGTTTTACATGCACGTTAACAAATCAGTATGAACTGTAACTCATGTTCTCACTGTAAAAAGAGATTCAAGCCTACTGTAACCTTGCTGTGGTCTCAAATGCATTGCTATCTAATCTGTATGAAATGTAACTTTATTTCTCACTGTAACCAGCGATTCAAGCCTACTGTAACGTTCGCTGTGACACCTCTGGGTTTGGGTGTATAACAAATGCAATTAATAAATAAAAATAAAATAAATAAATACCATGGAATTATTATTGCAGCGAACATCTCACACTCTTTAAAAATGAATACTGATCCCTTTACAACTATGATTGAAAATATGATCACTAAATGGTCTCCATTATACTTAGCGTGGTGGGGGACTTGACAATATACAAATGATGTTCACTTATATTATCCAGTATACTTTGTCCATGAATCCCATCTCTTTTCCCAAAGCATTCTTTTAAAATATTGACTACCTTCTTCTCAAATTCCTACGGAGCAAGAAAACCCAAAAAATTTCACTTAAACGTAACGTAAACTTCCTAAGAACTTGGGTGGTGGTAAGTTTCCTGGCTTTACGCCTCATCATGAGTTGGCCGGTATCCCGAATGGGATACCACCCAACTCTATTTGTGTTACCACCCACCCGTCCGGCGGTATTGTCCTAAGCTTCATGGTGGAATTACCTGTGTTATAGTCACAGGATTGAAACGGGTTGTGCCATTACTATTTTTGACGTACATAATTATAATCAAAAATGTAATCCTGTTACCGAATATCTTAATACCTCTTCATTGTAACTTCTCTTAATATATCATATTACAACATTTATTCTCTCCTCCCTTCTGTGTATCTCATTGTCCTTTCTGTTGTATTTCCTTTGAATTCCATTGGTTTCAATTACCGTATACTTCATGTCAATCACTTTTATGAATACTAATTGCTTCTGCAATTAATTTTTATTGTATTACCAATGTAATGTTTCATTTTTATTTATAACCTTGATACACCACTTTGACTTCTAAATTGTTAACAAAGCCTTTGCATTTATTCAAGATTTGTTAAGATTATATTTATAAATATGTTAACTGCTAGATTTAACTTTTTGTTCTCATTCATTATAAATGCTTAATAAAAAAACATATTGAACAAAGCAAAAAAAATGCAGTGTATTCATATTTCTATAGTTCCTACGTCACCATGACTTGCGATCAGGTGGAATGTTGTTACAGTCTTTGGGACTGGGTTAGATTGTGTGCATGCTTTTGTCCAATGACTATATATATATCAGTGAAAAAACGTTGTTAAAGGGACGTTATGGTTAAGTTGCGCTATTAAAAACCTATGAAATTCAGTCAAAAAACTTAGTTAAAGGGACGTTATGGTTCAAAGTAAAACCGAAAAACCCCTGAAATTCGGCAATTACGGTAAGATAAGCAACCATAACTCGCGCCACCGTACACTGCTAACACTAACACCCAGGACATCAAGGATGACATCACAAATGTCATTGATGACATCACTGATGACATCACATGTGTATGTACTTTTCATGAAAACTCTGTACAAGGGATTCTTATAATGCTGACCAAAAACTGTCAAGGATCAATGGGATAAATATCATGAGCTAATTAGTGCATTAAGCAATGCATTTATACAAATAGCATTCTATTATAAAGTTCTATCCAGTATAGTAAGCTACTCATGCAGAAACATAGGCAGTGTGTGCAGCATACATGATGAAGGTGCAATATTCATAATCTTGACATGTTGAATAGTGAAAAGATAACTGCTTTCTTATTAGAGTTTTGCGTACTGTGAAGGTACCGTAATTAGCACCAAAGTCCCTTTGCGGGTCCAATCCCTTACGGCTGGTAAAACCAGCCGTTAAGGTGGGAACCCGCAAAGGGACCTTGTAATCAGGCGCTAAGCGATTACCGGTACCAGTAACCTTACCGGTACCGGTAATCCCTTAGCGCCAGGGTCGTAATGAGGCCCCTTGACTGTTACTGAGCAAAACCATGTGGCCTAGATATGTCAGTAAAGGAAAAAAAGTGGGAGCCAGACATGTGATGTCATCAGTGATGTCATCAATGACATTTGTGATGTCATCTTTGATGTCCTGGGTGTTAGTGTTAGCAGTGCACAGTGGCGCGAGTTATGGTTGCTTATCTTACCATAACTGCCGAATTTCAGGGGTTTTTTGGTTTTACTTTGAACCATAACGTCCCTTTAACTAAGTTTTTTCACTGAATTTCATAGGTTTTTAGTAGCACAACTTAACCATAATATCCCTGACTTCATATACATGTAACATAGAACATACTAACCCCCTCGTAGTGATTTTCATGTCCGCGGACTACCGCCATGTCCGCTGACATATCGAAAATCTGAGCGTGGTGAATGTAAATTTAAATAGTGTGCCCCATTTCCCCTTTGAAGTTGGCTCTGAAAAGAGCCTTTTTTTTGTTTTTTTTACAGATGCTTGACAGACACCTGTTATTTTGTATTTTTTTTCTTGTTTTTTTTTCTTACTTTGCTCCTAAAATCTTCACATAACCTTCTCCAAAGCAACCCTTACATTCCAAAATAGAAAGGCATTTCCCGTAAAAGATAAAGAGATGCCATATTCTTTAAAATTAACAGCATTACTGGCATCAATATTCTCATTATTACAGAAGAACATACCAGCTCTAAGCATGAAGGCACACATGCCTCGGTTGATGACACACCTAGCAATGTTTTGCTGAGGACAAAAAACGGAACTATTGTCCCATATTGCCCTAGGTAGTAATCCAGAATAAATTACTTTCGCATTTGGAAGGATCTTCATTACGGCTTGAACCAAGCGTTCCAAATCAGCCAACAAAGTAGGGGCACTGACGTTGCCCAAATGGAAAGCACCATAGTGCAAAACTACCACATGCGGACTGTTCATCGTGGCCATATCCTCACCAACTTGTACAATTCCCTGTACATTGCAATCAGGCACAGTGCTCCACACCACCTCCACTCCTTTCAGATCAAAGTTCTTTGCAACATGCCTGCATTGAGCGTTCTGTTGTAAAACATGCACAAACATATCTCCAAGCACCAATACCCTGACTTTCTCTACTTCTGCCATCTTCACCACACACAGTCTCTTTCAACACAAATCCACAACCTCGACATCTGATTGGCTGATCCGTACAGTCTTCTTTCCATGTTGGATTTCCTGGAAAAACCCGGATTTTTGCACGCCCTGTCCATGAACAGCCGCGGTGTCCGCAGACGGCGTCCACTTTACTCTTTGTGCCATTCCCTCATTCCATACAGCTAAGCAATCACACAATACGAATAACGTCCTCAGAACACCCCCCATTTTGTGAATTTTCGAACATTTCAGGACAATTATCATTTCATTATTCAACATATTAACATTACAAATATTATACTTTCATCTTGTACTCTGCACACAATGCTATGTTTCTCCATTAGTAGCTCAGTATACTAGATAGAATCCCATAATACAATGCTATTTATATCAATGCATCGTTCAAAGCACTAATAACGGGTTGATATTTATCCTTGACACTTTTTTCGCAACATTATAATAAAAATCCCTAGTACACAAATTCCATGAAAAGTACATACACGTGTGATGTCATCAGTGATTTCATCAATGACATTTGCGATGTCATCTTTGATGTCCTGGGTGTTAGTCTTAGCAGTGCACGGTGGTGACGCGAGTAATTTTTCATAGCTTACCATAACTTGCGATTTTCAGGGGTCTTTCGGCTGTACTTAGAACCATAACGTCCCTTAAACAAACTTTTTTTAATATCACGCACACAATATACAAACATGGCGTGCAAAAACCAACTTCTCACAGATGGCTTTACACAGAATGTTCCAAAGTATGAATTTATGCTCGTTCACAGAGAAGGTCAGCTGCTTCCATTTTTTTTCTCGGGCCCCGGAGAGGCTCACAAAGCGGACTGAAAGGTTGTATTGTGTTTTGACCTTGACAGACAGAGATTGTGATGAAAGACTTCTCTTGAAGGAGTGTTGCTAAAACGTAAGAGAAGATAAGGATGAAATTTCTGAAACGAAACCACTTTTATATATTATATCACTATGCGAAAGATCGGTCGCACACGCAGAGTCGTATTTTGGGACTGCACTACTCGTAGACAATGGAAATTGCAATTGTACTGTAAGTAACCCTTTAGAATTTTTTATACCAAATATAATTACAATAGCGTAGCATTAAAGACCGTTCACGTTGAACTTGTTCGTTCAAAGTGGCATAATGTTTTCTACCGTGCACTATCACCGCCGAATTGATCCCCTGTCGTTTAGAGGGCTCTGAAAAAGGCAGACGACACAGAGTGGGTTAATAGAAATAATTTAACCGGTCTATAGGTGGTCAAGTGCTCTACTCGCTGTGCCATTTCACTGTAGCCTGTCAAGTGGCACAGCAAGTACAACGCTCGCTTTGACATCCGTGCACAGCTTGCTAACGCTAGTTCGAATCCCGGCAAGGCCAAACTCAGCCTTTCATCCTTCCATGGTCGATAAATGAGCACCACACACCGTGGGTAATAATAAGCACTGCTTAGATACATCATGGTTATTAGCACTATATGAATGGGAAAATATTAATATGTTATTATTAACATACTCCGTTGCACTATCTTTGATAGCAAATAGTTTCACGCCCTAATAAATAAAATGATGATTTTTAATGAAGATCGGCTGGTGAGACTAATTTATGTTTTTTAAAACAGGTATGTCGCCCCATTTTGCCTATGTCACGATTTACAGACTCCAGTGGATGGGGTCTTCAACTGCCAGGTGCAGGTCCAAATATGCAACTTCATGACCCTCACCATTTTATGGGACAATCGCCAAGGACCAATATGCCCTTACGCAGTACTAGCGGCTACAAACAACATACCAACCAATAGAGTGGTCTAATGGCTCGTTGTTGGAGCAACCTTCCAATTATCAGAGCGACCATTTACTGCTTTTATCATAAACCAACAGCCTATCTACCGCAAAGGAACAACGCGTGGCTCAAAATAAACTTTTGCTGATCGACAGCAGAGACAATAGCAAATCGCTGAATATTCACTAAACATTTCGTGTGAAATAAATGTACTTTACCAAATGTACAATCCTCCTGTTTACTTTTAAACCACAGTTTCATATTCCGAATTGTGGCGCACTGAGTTGTAAGCTGATCTAACACCCTCTGTACCGCAAAGGAACATTGCGTGCCTCAACATGAACTTTTGCGGATCGACAACAAAGACAAATGCAAATTGCTGAATATTCTCTAAACATTTGATGTCAAATAAATGTACTTTACAAAATTTACAATCTTGCTGTTTGCTTTTAAATCACTGTTTCATATTCCGAATTGTGGCGGGCTGTGTTGTGACATAATATGTGTTGTCTTCCGGGTTCTGTGTAAAGTCACTTAGGACTGGAGAGGACTGGGCGCGTTTGATGACGCACCCTGTAACGTCACGGAGAGAGGCGGGTAATATGAATGCTTTGATAATATCAGGCTTAGGGGCGGGAGATATGATTTAGTGTCGCAAAAGCAAGTCAGCCAGGTCAATAGCACCAGTCATAGGATTATCATATAATGTCGGCGCACACCAGCCGGATTTATCGTTTCTTTAGTGGACAAAAAGTCGGTTGACGCCCATAGGAAATTGTACTATTAGCGGACAAACGGAGTGGTCTTAAAACTATTAGCGGACAAACGGAGTGGTCTTAAAACACTTTCACCCTGACAACGAACAATACAAACAATGTTCTCAGAACACCCCCATTTTGTGTAATTGCAACCATTTCGGGACACCGCGAGTGTTCTTAGAACACATTCAACTAGACAGATTACAATACGGACAGCGTCCTGAGGACACCCCCAGTTTGTGTATTTACGAACAATTAAGTACACCGCAAGTGTTGATAGCTCATTTTTACCTTCCTTGCGAACAAAAATGACACATACTCCGTCCTCTAAACACCCCACCATTTAGTTTATTTACAAAATGTCAGAACAGCCGTGTTCTCCGCAGACAAATCGAATACAACAAACATGTCTAGCACATAAAAAAACAAAACATTGAACCTATCTCATACTCCCCCACCCTCCCCAAACAGTCTTACACACCAAAACACGGCACTAAATACAATTTTTTATCCACGTTTCACCACGCTGTCCGCGGTCGTCCGCGAACGCAAGATGGCAGGCGCCACAGAAAATCTGACGCGCTCCACGCCCCTCGCCGTCCAATCAGCGAACACAGATATCACTAATTTTTTTGCCTTACGTTTTGGTCATTTTATAAAAAACTACTGGACGGATTTACACCAAATTAGCAAAAGCACGCTTTCGGGACCAAGCCCCCGCTCCTGCCGCAAATTTGGTGTAAATACGTCCAGCGGTTCGGCCCGTGGCCGTGCGCAAAGTTTTTTCCATTATGTCTATAGTAAAAAACACAAGTTTTGGGACCCCCCTATAACTTTTCCCCCCTGGACGAATCCTCACCAAACTTTGCAAAAAGATTCTGAGTGGGCCATATACTTTTTTTGCAACGTTTGGTGAGGATTCGTCCAGAGGGAGCGAAGTTATAAGCCACCCAAAAAATGCTCTTCCTATGGAAACACCAACTTAACCATAACTACATGGACGCTACTGCGTCCATGTAATATACATATATATATATTTGAAATACGAACGGCATCAACAGAAACTGTTCAGGCGAGCAGCACTCCACGAGCAAAGAGTGTTCCAATGATGTGATAATCACGGAAAACCAACAGCAATCACTGCAACTCCGGTTGATGAAACAACCTTTATTTTTTCATTTGCAGCAATTTAAAAAGAATCTCCCAGTAAAAGTTTTCTAGCCAGACGGCAGCCTGACGCGTTTTACCACTACCCAGTGGCTTGTTCACAGTCACTTATCACCCACAGGAAGTTGGTTTTTATAAAAAAAACACACCCACCTCAGTAAGACACATAGAAAAGGTGACTTAAAGACCCAAAGAAATGGCAGTTAGCCATCTTGGCTTGGGCTACTGATTCATATTGCCAATAACATGAGCATGTGTTTTGCAGACAAAACCTGGCTTTTACACCATAGAAAGGCAAATACAATTAATAGCATTACAATATTGATATTGTTTTTAAATTGAGCAGTCATATATAGCACAGTTCATAATTGTAAAAACAATACTTAAACATTCGTGCTGCCATATTATTAGCATAATGTTGTGGACTTGATTTTTTATAAAAACCAAAAATAAGGAAAGTAGCTCCTATTTGGAAACCAAGAACACATTAGCCAATTTCTATACGGTAAATGCATTCCTCATATCTCATAACTATAGAGAAAGGAAAACATTTGCCAAGTGTGTGGGCATGGAGCAATCTCTTGCAGAATACAACTCAAGAACCAGATATCTTACAATATCACATATCACATAGTCTACCTCAAATAATACCTTTGCGAGGATATATTCCTATATTTACTATCTTTCGACTATATATATATTTTAGAGGGCATGTCTAGCAGCCCTGTAGTTATGGTTAAGTTGCTCAACTGATAGGAAGATCACTTTTCGGGCGTCTTCTAACTTTGCTCCACCCTGCGAACAATCCTCACAAAACTTTGCAAAATAAGTATATGGCCCCATCAAATTGATTCTGCACCGCTTGGTGAGGCTTCATGCAGACGGGGTGTGGGGGGGCGGAGTTACAGGGAGGTCCTAAAATGTGTGGTTTTTCCCATAGACGCAATGGAAATAAAATGTTGCTCACGCCTATAGCCTAAACCGCTGAATGGATTTTCCCCAAATGTGCAGCAGGAGCGGCGGCTTGGGCCCAAAAGAGTGCTTTTGTAATTTTGGTGCAAATTCATCCAGTAGTTTTTTTTAAACAGGCCAAAAAGTATGACAACCAAAATTAGTGATATCTGGGTTCGGTCCGCAGACCAACTTCCCTATTCTGTGCCGCGGACGGACCTTCAATTGGTCCAGATGGTAGCATGATGTCTGCGGACTTCGGACGCGGCTGCTGATTGAATGGGGAAAAGCATGAGGTGGGTCAGATTTTTGGAAACACCCGCCATGTTGGATTCGAGGACATCCGCCGTTGTCGGCGAACACCGCAGTGAAAACATATTAAATAACACAACATTGCACTTGTCAAACTAATGAAACAATCTCTAGGGAGGAGAGGGGTGATAAGAATGGGATTGGATATGGCCTTAAAAAGCACCTAAAACAGGTGTTTTTTCAACTGTGAAGTCTGCAAACAATCTGGATGTCCGAGGCAGTCCTGTGATGTTTGCCAACATCTGAGATGTTTGGGGACATCTATGCCTATTTCTGCATTAGAGGGTTGGTGAAAAGCAGTTTTTGGATGGCTTATAACTTTGGTGCTGCTCAATGAAACTGCATGAAAACTTTGAATTTCATTATAAACCTGACTCTAAATGGTTCTGCAAAGTGTGGTGGTGTTCTGCCAAGAGGGGCCAAAATTAGAGGCAGGTCTCAACATTTTTAGATGGCTTATATCTTTGTTGCCGTTTGACAAATGTGGACAAATGTTTTCAGAAAGATTATAGACCTAACCTTGGATGTTTGCGCAAAATCTGAATGGACATTGTCAAGTGGGGGCCCGAGTTATAGGACTATTTTATGTACGTACATTTTGACACTTTCAAAAAATAAAACATGGGCCGATTTGCAGCAAACCAGCAAACCCATGCAAGGAGCATTGGCAAAGTCAATAAAGCATGGTTTTGCAAATGTGTGATTTTATTTTCTGAAAAGTGTCACAATGTAGGTACAAAAACTTGTGATATACCTTTGTTGACTGAGGCATAGGCTGTGGCCATGGGCAGTGATCCGATTCTGTAGGTCATGGCCAATGCCATGACCCGGGCAATCTGGCTACTGGCCATGAACACGAGGGAGCAGCAATGCGGTTAAAGTGGGTATGCAGGGATGTCATTTAGGGGTCACCCGAGGTAGCAACTGCAACCTCTGTGGTCTCCCTTGCGACCTCTAAAAAAAAAAACACAAAAAATGTTTCTTTTTTTTTGTAATGCATGCTCCTGGGCTGTGGCCAGCACCATGTGGCTCTTTACTTCTGGAGTGGCTGGCTTTCTTGTTCAGGCCCCTTAAAAAAAATAAGAAAAATAAGAACAGGAGTGACACAAGTCTAACACTTTCAGCACTGACACTAAATAAGAAAGAATAGGAATACCAAATAATGTGTCTTTCTGGAATTCTATACAATAATTGCTAGACTCATTAAAGGTTTATTTCAGGCACACTTCAAGGGGTGAGTCACTGATTTAGTCTGTTCTTACACACCTCAACTCAGCCTTTCATCCTTCTGAGGTCGATAAATGAACACAGGTTGGGTGATATTGGGTGTATATTTTTTCTATATAAAGCGCTTAAGCGTAAGTGCTATATTATAACACATCATTATCATTTGGTCATGGACATGGACGTCTGCTTGCATTCACAGTAATTTGGTAATATGGGCCTATACACACAAATCTTAACTATACATATGGCGATGCATTCTTGTATGAAATGTACATCACATTATAGTGATATCGTACCCATATTTTTCGTAGTGTACAATGCTGTGATGCCACTTCCTATGTTGTCAATGGGTGAAAGGTCGTGTTCCATCGCTTCCCGCGATATCACTTCTGGGTGGGGTCAAATTACATTACTTACGAAATTGTTATAGGTTTGAATGGGAAAAAAAATTCTGATCGTGGGTTGAAGTGCTGGATGGGATTGCAACAAATATGCACAAGACAGGTCAGCAAGAACTTCAAAGCATGGTTGTGCAAATATGTCCTGTGTTTTATTTTTTTTGAAAATGTAAGTACAAAACACAGTGATATAACATTGGTGTCTGAGCAGTGGGCCTAGCCGTCAGCAAGGAGAAATGTGTACTGTAATTTGCTTATTGGGGCATGCGGCATGGCCGAAGCGGTAGGTTTGAATGGGAAACAATATTCTGCTTGCAGTTACAGCCTGAAGTTGTGGACTAGATTACAACAAACATGCACGACAAGCATCAGCAATGACCTGAAAGCATGTTTTTGGAAATATATCCTGTGTTGAATTTTTCCAAAGTGTAAGAATGTTACTAGAAACACTAGTGATATACATTTGGTGTCTGGGTAGTGGCCCTGGGCCTCAGCAAACGCAAATGTGTACTTTAATTTGCTTATTGGGGAATGCGGCATAGCCGAAGCCCATGGCCCATGGATTGGGAGACTGGGCATGGCTGCAAATCATGAGCACTGGCCATTGGTTGCATTTTTAGGGTATAGTGGACACTGAGTTAGGATGCACAGTAGGTGCAGTGCTGTGAAATCTCTTTGTTGCCGAGCATTGCTGCGTTTCATTTGAAACAAAATACCTTTTCATCTGCTGTATACTATTGTGCTGTGCACTGCTGTACTGCCGCAACAGTGTTCATTACACGATCTTCATTCACGTATCAGGCCTCCTACATCATGGCTGACACTGTTTTCTGCAACGCTGCTGTGCCTGGCCCTGTGCCTGCTCACCTGGGATTGGTCCATCAGTCATTTTTACGACCAATAAGGCAAGCTGGCAGGCGAATGCCGGCCTGCCTCCAAGGCCATGTCGGGGGATCCTCTCCTAACCCCCCAACTTTGCCCATACGTTCTGGTCACCAGAAACCAATAGAGCAACTAACATTTCCCTGAAGGTTAGTTCCCTCAACCAACTCAACAACCCGCTTCTTTCACACATGGACTAGCTTACCTCTCACTCCCACTAAATTACCTTTGCGAAGTTGCCGCATGTGTTTTCACCTTGTCCTGCAAAAAGTCGATTTTGCTTTGCTCAGTTGCCGCATGTGTTTCACCTTGTCCTGCCATAAGTCAATTTTGCTGTGCCCAGTTGTTGCATGTGTTTTCACCTCTCCAGCCAAAAATTGAATTTAGTTGTGCTCAGTTGCTGCATGTGTTTCCTCTTGTCCGTTGCTGCATGTGTTTTCACCTGTCCAGCCAAAAATTGAATTTAGTTGGGGCCAGTTGCCGCATGTGTTTCACCTTGTCCTACAAAGTCGATCGATTTTGCTGTGACCAGTGGTTGCATGTGTTTTCACCTGTCCAGCCAAAAATTGAATTTAGTTGTGCCCAGTTGCTGCATGTGTTTCGCCTTGTCCTGCCAAAAGTCGATTTTGCTGTGCCCGGTTGCCGCATGCCTTTCACCTTGTCTTGCCAAAAGTCGATTTTGCTGTGCCCAGTTGCTGCATGTGTTTCCACCTGTCCAGCCAAAAATTGAATTTAGTTGTGCCCTTTGCAGCCTCTACTCCCTGCCCCCTGTTCTCCTCTCCCCTTCCCTACCTACCTCACCTTCTCTGCTTTCACTCTCCTCTTTTCCTATTCTCCTCATATTGTTGGTGTATTGTCCCCCCTTCTATTTCCAACCCCCTCTCCCCATCCTTATCTCCCCTGCACTCCACTTCCAATTCCCCTATACCTTAAAACTACTTAACGACTCGGATCAAACTAATGGCCACCTCCACCACTCCTACACTCCTCTTCCTTTCCCCTCTCACCCACCCGCCCCCATCCACTGTATTTATATCTTGCTTCTATATAATTATATGACCCACCTCAACTTAGCATTGTATAGCAGCCTGCCTGTTTTACCCTACCCCCCACCCATTTTATCTTATTTGTGTAAGACACTTTGAAAAACTAAGGACTGTCGTCAGACATGAAAGAATTATCTCCACTGTTATATGTACTATTTGCACTTATTTACGCACTACCCATCTCCGTGTAGGCCTGTATCATTCAGAAAGTCAAGGGCTCTGACTGTCCCCTCCAGGCCCCTCTTTGAGCGCTTTGAAACACGTGTCTGTGTATAGGCACAATACAAATGAACTATAAATAAATGGTTTGTTCGGCTGGGGTCATGGTTGGGACTTATGCTGCAAGCAATTGAACGATGATTTGCATCCCCAGCATGCACTGCTGATAACGACAGACATAAGTATGTGTTGCAAAAAATATGTTTCTTCATGGAGGTTTGTAGTTTTCATATATATGAAAAGAGGAAATATTAATAACTTATATACAATGATGTAACACCATGAAACATTTTCACTTATAAAAACCTATTAAATTGACAGAACAAACATTGTTAAAGGGATGTTTGTTAAAGGGATGCCCCTTCTATTTATGCACTTCGCTCACTGCACAGTGCATATGTGCATTTAAAGGAGCACTGTGTACCATGTTTTTGTATAAGTAAAAGAAATGCAGATGCAAAAGATTTGTAGAAGATGTTTAAGTGGCAGCTGGTGTGTGGAAGCTTAATATGGTCATAGGGTGATGAGAACCCTATATAGCGCTTTGGATTAAGGCACTCTATAAATAACACATCATTATCATCATCATTAGAACAGTTTTTGGAAGTGATTGGTGTATGGATATGTGACTGTTTGAAAGCAGGCATTGAGGGAGTGTTAAAATATAACATTAAAACGGGTAGAAGGGCTGCCCTGTGCAATGGTGTGCACGTGCCAGCTGGGTCTTTTAATGATCCATGGCCTTGAAAAGGGACCGTAGAGACCGCAGATAGTTATAAAGGTTCATCGATTATGGTCCTTATTGTATGCTAGAGAAAAGTATTTGGGACAGAAAATTGTTTCTGTCCTTTTATATTTTTCTTTAATATCCAATTGTCCATTATTTCCATTAGCATAACACAAAATGCAAATGGAAATGTTGGAGAATCGTATTGAGTCTAACTACTATACTGATAATTGTAGAGTAGATGGAGTCTATAAGAATTTTTTTTTTCTATTTTTTAACTGTGAAAGATGGTTCCTAAAGAAACCTTTTTTTGTGTTTTTTGATTGATTTTTGCAGGTTTCTTTTTGCAGGAGAGGTCAGAAAGTAAGGTGGGGAGGGAAATGATGGAGAGGCACCAACCACAAATATTGAGGGGCAGGTGGACAGGGGAAGCTGTTGTGTGTGTTACATCTAAGGTAGGGGCAGTGTTTCACAGTGTTCCTTGATTACAGCTTCAAAAGCACTTTGAAATTGCTCCCCCCTGTAGAGCGGTGTATTGCAGTATATGCATAGTACTGTTGTCTTCGAAAAGATTTGGATCAACAGCCTCTTTTATCGCTTGCATGGTATCTAGTGGGATTTTGCATCCAACAGAAGTAGGCTGTGTGGTTACAGTATTGGTTGAGGAAGATGAGGCGGAGGAAGACAGCCTACTACTTCCTAAGAAAAGAACAACTTTTCTGAGAGCTTTGCAGTGGTTGGATTTGGTGTGGCGGCGCATGGAGGTGGTCTTGTAGGAGTACTGTCCAGGTCGTCCGCGACTGAGTACAGCATTGCACTCAATGCATGTCACTTTGGTAGCTTTAGCCTTTGGCACATTCCCAACAATGGTAAAGAACTGCCACACCCATGATTCACACTTCCTCTACCTCATCATCTTCTCAGTCCTCTTACTTGTCATTTGAAGTACTGCACCTCTTTTGATGTGTAGGTTCTCCAGCTGGTGGTGACTCTTGGAGAAGAGGGATGGCAGTAGCTGATGCTATTTTTAAGATAAATAACAGATTTGCTATTATTCTTCCAAGTATGAGCGGTGTGCTAGATGGTTAATGGATAATGAGTAAGAATAGGTGTAGGAGCTATGCAATGGTACATTTTGAGCTTCAAGGTTCCCAGAAGATCTGAAAAGTGCAGTTCCGAACTGTTCACGAAGCAGGGACCCATCATCATGCCTAGTGTGTGGTGACGTGATACTGTCCAGAAAGTCTGCGATGATGTCAGACTTTCGCAGACAGACACAAAAACAGTGGAAAAAGTTGCATAAAGTCTTTAGAAGTGTTCAAAATGATGCTAGAAGGTGGGGAATGGCAACATGTTCAGGTGAAACTTTGTAAATTGGACAGAAATGTTGCTATATTGGAGCAAGTATGATATTAGTGAGTCGTAGGAAACTAGCGTGCATTGGTAAAAACCTATGAAATTCACTGAAAAAACTTTGATAAAGGGACGTTATGGTTAAGTTGCACTAAAAACATATGAAATTCACTGAAAAAACGTTGTTAAAGGGACGTTATGGTTACAAGTAAAACCAACAAAAAAAAATTCAGCAGTTATGGTAAGCTAAGCAACCACAACGCGAACTGTGCACTGCTAAGACTAACACCCAGGATATGAAAGATAAAATCACAAATGTCACTGATGACATTCACATATTCAATTATTTTTAATAAACAGTCCCTACAAGGGGTTGAGTTTATAATGTTGGAAACAAAATGATTGCAAGACCTATCATGAACTACTTAATGTACTCATGTAAACAAATCATTATATTATAGTGTTGTTATTAATAGAGAAACATAACCATACACACATATAGACAGTGGTTGTAGCATGCACCATAGAAGTACAATATTTGTAATTTGGTAATTTCCTATGGTAAAATAATAAATGCTACCTTATGAGAGTTTTGAGTAATGTTAAACATGTAATAAATAGGTAACAATTGGAAATTTACCACACACTCATTTAAGTTGGAAAAACACATATAAAAATGCATAATGCATACACATACAGGGAATGAGAGGCACATACAGGGAAACTAAAGTAAGGAAGAAAGAAACAACAGCACCAAAAAATGACAATAACATTAGAGTTAATCATCATGTACACAAATTGTGTGTTTGAAGGGTGATTAAACTATTTCATACACAGAAAGCATTGCTATCTTTTGTGTAAGTGTGTATTTTTCCTATGTATATTTTTCATATGCTGTGAGTGGACCCTACGTGAATTATTGTAAAAAAAAATTTGAAGTATAAGTCTACAAATATAGTACGTTGTGATTTCTTTGTTCCTAACTATTACTGTCTAAGATATATCACTAAAGGAAAAAACAGTGAGTCAGACATGTGACGTCATCAGTGATGTCATCAATGACTTTGTGATGTGATCTTTGATGTCCTGGGTGTTAGTCTTAGCAATGTACGGTGGTGGCGCGAGTTATGGTTGCTTAGCTTACCTTAACTGGTGAATTTCAGGGGGTTTTCGGTTTTACTTGGAACCATAACATCCCTTTAACAAAGTTTTTTTACTGAATTTCA
The DNA here is from genome assembly GCF_040938575.1 of Ambystoma mexicanum. Lineage (NCBI taxonomy): Eukaryota > Metazoa > Chordata > Amphibia > Caudata > Ambystomatidae > Ambystoma > Ambystoma mexicanum. The sequence continues at coordinate 768,199,782 of NC_090922.1, forward strand.
TAGGGTTTTAGTAGTGCAACTTAACCATAACGTCCCTTTAACAAAGTTTTTTTTACTGAATTTCATAGGTTTTTAGTAGCGCAACTTAACTATAACCTCCCTTTTATCAACGTTTTTTTTTACTGAATACACATATACATTTGCCCTCATTACAACCCCGGCGCTAAACCATGGCGATATTAGCACCATGGTTGGTGCCGGTGTTGTAACAAGTCCGCCATGGTGAAATGGGGAAATACCGCCCCATTCCAAGGTTGGCGGGGCGGTATTTCCCCATTTCACCATGGCCCTTCCCCATTCCCATTTTCGCCCCATAGGGCTCAATGGGACTGGGGAAGGCGCTAAGTACGGTACCGCAAATTGCGGTACCGCAATTAGCACCGAGGTCCCTTTGCGGCACCCTGCTTTAACGGCTGGTAAAACCAGCCGTTAAGGTCGGGTCCCGCAAAGGGACCTCGTAATCAGGCGTTAAAGGGTTTAACGGCACAACACCTTTTACGGTGCCGTTAAACCCTTAATGCCAGGGTCGTAATGACCCCCATAGTGTGAATTTCATAGATGTTTACTTGGATTCCCTTACTTTAAATACATGTAACATAGAACATGCCGAACCCCCTGCTAGTAATTTTGATGTCCGCTGACTGTGCGCATGTTTGTGGACAGACGCGGACAACAGCAACACTACCCAAAAACCTAGGGGTATCTTAGATTGTTCTATCATGCCATATAAACACTGAACAAGTTCAAAAAGCAGCCTAGAAACACATTATATGTAATAATAAATAAGTGGTGGAACCTATATATGTAACACATCAACCATCCATTTAAATATCATATGTACTAAAATGGAATATACCAAAACAAAAAAGATATGCTTCCAACATAATTACCTCACAGAAACTGCACAGCTAGGAGCAACAGCAGATCTACACAACAGTAAGAACACAACTTACATAGAAACTAGTAAGTAAACTTCATTTTTCTTATATATTTCTAGACTTTCTGTATTTGGTACACTAAAAGTAATATATTCTTTTTTTTACACAGAAATGTCCAGTACTTTGGAATGGCTTGAGGAAAATTTCCCACATGAGAAAATGTCTGAAGACAGTGATACTAATGGTAGACACTTCGCTATATAAGCAAATTAATAATCATTACTTTATGTTTACTTAACATATATATTTTTTTAACAGACCATACAAACATTGAAAATAATACCCCAAAAGAGACATTCAAAAATACTCTGCAGCGCATGGAACAAAAAATGGACATGCTTATGAAAAATTTCAATCTTTTGAAACATTTTCTGGAGGACCACATACAAGAAAAAATGAAATATCATTGTCCCACATGCACCTGTTCCCCCTCTCCATGTCCCAGTCAACTATCGCCAAACCCTCAACACCAAGAAAAACGTTTTGATGAGACTTCCATCCCTTCATCCCCTTCCATCCATCCTCTCCAAACCCCTAATTCCCCTGTGTTTGTGTCAGTTTCTGCTTCCCCGTCTCTTTAATACATTTTACATCTGTGTATAATAAAATAAAATATCATGTGTGTTTTAATTCAGTCCTTTGTGTCATATATTTTTTTAAAAGGCAGTTAAGGTGTCCGCGGGAAAGCACGCCTGTCCGGGATGTCCGTAATTAGCAAAATGGGGGTGTCCTAAGGACACTATACCTGTCCGTACTGTCCGAAAGCAAGATGGAACTGTTCTTAGAACACGCACGGTGTCCGAGATGTCCGTAATGAACCAAATTGGAGGTGTCCCAAGGACACTATACCTGTCCATACTGTCTGCAAGCAAAATGCAACTGTTCTTAGAACATGCGCAGTGTCGGAGATGTCTGTAATTAACCATAATGGAGGTGTCCTAAGGACACTATACCTGTCCGTACTGTCTGCAAGCAAAATGGAACTGTTCTTAGAACATGCACTGATCCGGAATGTCCGTAATTAACCAAAATGGAGGTGCCCTAAGGACACTATACCTGTCCGTACTGTCCGCAAGCAAAATGGAACTGTTCTTAGAACACGCGTGGTGTCCGGGATGTCCGTAATTAACCAAAATGGGGGTGTCCTAAAGACGCTATACCTGTCCGTACTGTCCACAAGCAAGATGGAACTGTTCTTAGAACACGCGCGGTGTCCAGGGTATCCGTAATTAACCAAAATGGAGGTGTCCTAAGGACACTATACCCGTCCGTACTGTCCGCAAGCGAAACAGAACGGTTCTTAGAACATGCGCGGTGTCCGGAATGTTCGCAATTAACCAAAATGGAGGTGTCCTAAGAACACTTTACCTGTCCGTACTGTCCGCAAGCAACATGGAACTGTTCTTAGAACACACCCGGTGTCCGGAATGTTCGCAATTAACCCAAATGGAGGTGTTCTAAGGACACTATACCTCTCCGTACTGTCTGTAAAACATCTACGCGCACATGCACACCATACCCATAAGTCCTATGAACATTGCGCCTGTCCGTAACTGTCCGTCTCACTTGTGTTGCACTTTTAATTAGTTTGAGGACCCGAACACTGTCCGTAGAACACCCGCGCATATGCGCACAACCATTCCTGTGCATTTGGTGTCCTGCAGATACCCGTTCCCTTCACGGACGTGTTCGCGATGTCATCATGTGACCGCACCCACGCTGAGCATGTGTCCTGATTTGCGGTCACTGTCCAGGTCCCCAAACATTTTAAAAGTACTTTTTCAGACAATCCAAAATATTTTACAGTAATGATTCACCATTGCACATGTCCCAGACAATGACCCTGGGTTTCTACATACTTTTTGGAACTGTTTTAGCCTCTTTGGGGTGTTCGAACTGTCCGCGGACAGCGTGGCTGTCCGCGGAGCACGCACCTGCACCCCTATAAAAGGCCACACCCCAGAGCTAATCTTCATTGTGCTTCTGGCTATTGCAGATTGACTTTTGCTGCCTTTACTGTTCCTGCTGAGATTATCTCACCAACCCTGATGGCATCCATGGCTGCTGCTGCTCCAGCTGGTGTTAAATCTGCCTCAGCACCACCCCCAACCCCTCCACCACCTCTCCAAGGGCCTGGAGAGGGGAACAGGTGTGAGGATGTACAGGAGGAGGATGAAGAGGATGAGGTAGTGGAAGTCCCTACTACCAGCACTCGCCATGAGTCTTGGGTATGGCAGTTGTTTACCATTCATGGTGATGTACCAAAAGCATGTGCGAACAAGGTCACCTGCAACCAGTGCAAAATGGTGCTGAGTCCTGGGAGGCCTGGTTTGTACAGCTTTGGTACAAAATCCATGAAGCGACACCTAAGGTCATTCCACAGTGGGGCCATTTGCAAGGTTGTATCTTGTGATCAACGTAGTAGGTTGAGTTCCTCTACCACATCCTCCGTTTCTGCTCCTGTCACCACAAGAGACACTCCTGTGGGATAGCGCATCCCTCCAGCTGCCTCACAGGCCATTCACAATGCTGTTGACCCTTACCTTTCGAGGGTCACAATATTGTGTATGTACTGCGGTGCAATACTCTGCCGGGGGGAGAATCTTTGGAGTGTTTTCGAGACTGCGGTCAAGGAGCACCAGAAGGTCTGCTACCTACCTAAATAAGGCCCACCCTACATCTTCCTCTCCCCACCTGCCCCTCTCTTACCCTCCTTTCTCCTCCTCTCCTATTGTGTCGGGTGTAAAAAACTAAAAGAAATATAAAACAACAAAAATTCCCCAAAAAAGGCTATTTTCAGAGCCGCCTTTTACAGTTTAAAAATAGAAGTGGCAAATAAATGGAGAAGGGCCCTGTGCATTTATTAGAAGTCCTCGGACATATACATTTCGGGGTGCTGCCCTATCATAACCATTGCACTTTTCTCTGGGAGGAAGTGGTGGCTCTGAAAAGAGCCTTTTGGTGGTGTTTTTTTGTGTTTGAAAAACTTGAAATGGTCAACACCTACTGCAAAATGGATGGCTGTAATTCCAAAAAAGGTTGCAATGCATTTTTTACATTTCTCAGAAAAATCTGATTGCCAGCATAAGTAAGATGGACTCCATCTCTGCGAAAAATGTATGTGCTACGAAAAATTATATTTTCCTTGTGAAAAGAGGACATGCCTACATCTCTTAGAAAGGCACAAACAGCCTTATTGACAAAAGGGCACCAAATGAAGAAGAACGCAGCCACATTTGTCCCTGTGCAATACGAAAAATAACTACTTGGGAATTTGGAAACATGTCCATAACCTTCCCAAATCCTTCTTTCATTGCAAATTGCAATGAAATTCCAGACACATGTCCTAAACTGTTCCCTCCACAATGAATTATAATTATGTCTGGCTGATGTTCTGTCTCCAAAGTAGCACAGAGAGGTACCCAAGTCCAGCCACTTCATTCCACGCACTCCATGCCAGTGCACATCCACATGAGGGAATCCAAGATCTGCAGCTATTCGACAGCGGTCTGCCTGCACCTCCAACCAATGTATCCATGAGTCTCCCAAAATCCAGATAATCTGTTTTCTGAAACACACAGCCATAGCTTTCTGTTCTTCTCTCATGAAAAAGACTTTCTGACCAACTCTCTCCTTATACAAAACACCCAGTAAACTTTACTGACCAATCCCTTGCTCTGCTCATTCTCATTTACATGCCTCTCTACCCCAAAATCCCCATATGTAATACGCGCTGTCCACGGACTACCGACATGTCCGCGGACATATCGAAAATCTGAGCGTGGTGAATGTAAATTTAAATAGTGTGCCCTATTTCCCCTTTGAGGTTGGCTCTGAAAAGAGACTTTTTTTGTTTCTTTTGCAGATGCTTGACAGACACCTGTTATTTTGTATTTTGTTCTTACTTTACTCCTAAAATCTTCACATAACCTTCTCCAAAGCAACCCTTACATTCCAAAACAGAATGGCATTTCCCATGAAAGATAAGTAAATGCCATCTTCTTTAAAATAAACAGCATTACTGGAATCAATATTCTCATTATTACAGAAGAACATACCAGCTCTAAGCATGATAGCACACATGCCTCGGTTGATTGCACACCTACTAATGTTTTGCTGAGGACAAAAAACAGAACTATTGTCCCATATTGCCTTAGGTACTAATCCAGAAAAAATTACTTTGGCATTTGGAAGGATGTTCATTACTGCTTGAACCAAGTGTTCCAAATCTGCCAACAAAGTAGGGGCACTGACATATCCCAAATGGAAAGCGCCATAGTGCAAAACTACCACGTGGGCACTGTTGATTCTGCCCATATCTTCACAAACTTGTACAATTCCCTGTACATTGCAATCAGGCACAGTGCTCCACACCACCTCCACTCCTTTAACATCAAAATTGTTTGCCACATGCCTACATTGAGCATACTGCTGTAAACCATACACAAACATATCTCCAAGCACCAATACCCTGACTTTCTCCTCCTCTGCCATCTTCACTATACACAGGGGGTAATTCATAGAATTCAGTGCACAAGTGGCGCACGCGGCTGGTGCACAGTGTACGCGTGTGAATCCCTGCGCCAGCCGCGTGCGCTAACATACATTTCCGCGCACAGCGTATTCATGGATTCCAGCCACCAAAACCAGCCGTGGCGCACAGTGGCGCAGCGAGCCTGCAGCAGCGCCATTTACGCCCCCAAGAACGCCCCTTGCGCAGGGAAAAGCCATCAAAATCCCCAATCCAGCGCAAAGGGCTGCGCTAACCCTGTACCAGCACGGCAAGAGGGGTACGTGAATCACTGAGGTGCGCAGGAAGTTCCTCACATGATTTCAGCTGGGTACGTGTATTACTGGGGTGCACGGGAAGTTTCACACGCGATTGGCCCTGTGCGAGCGGGGTACGTGTATTACTGGGGTGCGGGGGAAGTTTCACACGCAAATTCAGCAGGGTACATGTATTTCAGGGGTGCGCGGGAAGTTTCACACGCTATTCCATCAGGGTACGTGTATTTCAGGGGTGCGCGGGAAGTTCCACACGCAATTCCATCAGGGTATGTGTATATCAGGGGTGCGCGGGAAGTTTCACACGCGATTTCAGCTGGGTCCGTGTATTCCAGGGGTGCTCGGGAAGTTCCACACGCTAATGTCCTGTGTACGTGTATTTCGGGGTGCGCGGGAAGTTTCACACGCAATTTCAGCAGTGTACGTGTATTTCAGGGGTGCGCGGGAAGTTCCACACGCAAATGTCCTGGGTACGTGTATTTCGGGGTGCGCAGGAAGTTACACACGTGAATTCAGCAGGGTACGTGTATTTCAGGGGTGCGCGGAAAGTTCCACACGCAATTCCATCAGGGTACGTGTATATCAGGGGTGCGCGGGAAGTTCCACACGCGAATGTCCTGTGTACGTGTATTTCGGGGTGCGCGGGAAGTTTCACACGCGATTTCAGCAGGGTACGTGTATTTCAGGGGTTCCGTGGAGTACTACACGTGAATTGGCCGTGTGGGTCCTCCCAGGTGTTCGCTCTACAACCTCCACGGCCCCTGCAGGCAGCCCACACCACGGGGGACTACCCTGCACCCCTGCTCATGTCCTGCAGGCAGCCCATCCACCATGGGCATGCCCCCCAGCCAAGCCACATGTCACCTTGCACTACTGATCAACAATGCATGTCTCCCAGCACCCCCACCCCCCAGCACTGTGGGACACCTGCCAGCAGGCCCCCACTCATGTCCAACTCATGTCCCCCAGCACCCCCACCCCCCAGCAGTGCAGGGCACCCTCCACCAGGCCCCCAACTCATGTTCCCCTGCACCCCCACCCCCCAGCATCCAGGGGCACCCTCCACCAGGCCCCCACTCATGTCTCCCAGCACCCCCACCACCCAGCAGTGCAGGGCACCCTCCGCCAGGCCCCCACTCATGTCCCCCTGCACCCCCACCCCCCAGCATCCAGGGGCTCCCTCCACCAGGCCCCCACTCATGTCCCCCTGCACCCCCACCCCCCCAGCAATGCAGGTCACCCTCCATCAGGCCCCCACTCATGTCCCCCTGCACCGCCACCCCCAGCACTGTGGGGCACCCTCCACCAGGCCCCCACTCATGTCCAACCCATGTCCCCCAGCACCCCCACCCCCCAGCAGTGCAGGGCACCCTCCACCAGGCCCCCAACTCATGTCCCCCTGCACCCCCACCCCCCAGCATCCAGGGGCACCCTCCACCAGGCACCCACTCATGTCTCCCAGCACTCCCACCCCCCAACAGTGCAGGGCACCCTCCGCCAGGCCCCCACTCATGTCCCCCTGCACCCCCACCCCCCAGCATCCAGGGACACCCTCCACCAGGCCCCCACTCATGTCCCCCTGCACCCCCACCCCCCAGAAGTGCAGGGCACCCTCCACCAGGCCCCCACTCATGTCCCCCTGCACCGCCACCCCCAGCACTGTGGGGCACCCTCCACCAGGCCCCCACTCATGTCCAACACATGTCCCCCAGCACCCCCACCCCCCAGCAGTGCAGGGCACCCTCCACCAGGCCCCCACTCATGGCCCCCTGCACCCCCACCCCCCGGCACTGTGGGGCACCTGCCAGCAGTCCCCCACTCATGTCCATTGCATGTCCCCCAGTACCCCCACCCCCCAGCAGTGCAGAGCACCCTCCACCAGGCCCCCACTCATGTCTCCCAGCACCCCCACCCCCCAGCACTGTGGGGCACCCTCCACCAGGCCCCCACTCATGTCCAACTCATGTCCCCCTGCACCCCCACCCCCCAGCACTGTGGGGCACCCTCCACCAGGCCCCCACTCATGTCCAACTCATGTCCCCCAACACCCCCACCCCCCAGCAGTACAGGGCACCCTCCACCAGGCCCCCACTCATGTCCCCCTGCACGCCCACCCCCAGCACTGTGGGGTACCTGCCAGCAGGCCCCCACTATTGTCCAACTCATGTCCCCCAGCACCCCCACCCCTCAGCAGTGCAGGGCACCCTCCACCAGGCGCCCACTCATGTCCCCCTGCACCCCCACCCCCCAGCACTGTGGGGCACCCTCCACCAGGCCCCCACTCATGTCCAAATCATGTCCCCCAGCACCCCCACACCCTGGCAGTGCAGGGGCACCCTCCACCAGGCCCCCACTCATGTCCCCCTGCACCCCCACCCCCCAGCATCCAGGGGCACTCTCCACCAGGCCCCCACTCATGTCTCCCAGCACCCCCACCCCCCAGCAGTGCAGGGCACCCTCCACCAGGCCCCCACTCATGCCCCCCTGCACCCCCACCTCCCAGCATCCAGGGGCACCCTCCACCAGGCCCCCACTCATGTCTCCCAGCACCCCCACCCCCCAGCACTGTGGGGCACCTGCCAGCAGGCCCCCACTCATGTCCAACTCATGTCCCCTGCACCCCCACACCCAGCATCCAGGGGCACCCTCCACCAGGCTCCCACTCATGTCTCCCAGCACCCCCACTCCCAGCGGTGCAGGGCACCCTCCACCAGGCCCACACACATGTCCCCCAGCCAACATGTCATCACAATCTAGATCCCTGGCCCTTATGGTCAGCTTCCAAATGCCAAACACCCACCCGAGTATTGCATCCACGCACTTAGAAATGGCAATAACATGATAGAACCCCAATTGCAAGTTTGGAAATGAACACATGTCCCTCACATACACCCAATGGGTGTCAGTGGGCCTCATTAAGACCCAGGCGGTAAGTTACCGCCTGGGCCGTGACTTTACCACCATGGCGTAAACTACGTTTACGCCATTGTGGTAGGCGGACTTACCGCCCCATTCCAACCTTGGCGGGGCGGTAAATCCCCATTTTACCATTTTCCCTTCCCCATTCCCATTTTGCCCCATAGGGCATAATGGGAGTGGGGAAGGCGTTAATTATGCCACCGTAAATTACGGTGGCGTAATTAACTCCATGGTCCCTTAGCGCCATGGATTTTAACACCTGCTAAAAGCAGGTGTTAAGTCCGCCATGGCGCTAAGGGACCTCGTACTCAGGCGGTAAGGGTCGGCGCTGTTTACGCCGCCGTAAAACCCTTACCGCCTGAGTTGTAATGAGGCCCAGTGAATGTCAAAACCCATATCATGATATGCATGAAACCAAAGAGATGATACCACACATTGAAGTTTGAAGAAAAAATATGTATTAAAAGCAACATAAATTGAATCAAAAATAAACAAACAAAAATGGGAATTTAAAAAAAAAAACAGCATGTCCGTGAAATAATGCAAAACCACGAATCATAATCCAAAGGAAAGGTGTCCAAAGTCACAGTCCACAAAACCATTGCTCCATGGGTAAATCATTAAAAAAAATGAAAATCCAACAGTCAACTATATACAGATAAACAATCCAGGGTCCATGATCCCAACAGAAGAAATGAAACCTAATAACACTACCTAATAAAAAAAAACTATATACAAAAATGTGGCCCATTGTCCAAAAGATCCAAAAAAAATGCAAAACCAAAGGAAACCTAACACTAACTACAGAACTATTTACAAGGGCAGCGGGCCAGTCCGACGGCTCACTTTTGGATGTCCCGGGCCAGGGCATCATCAAACTCAATGTCCCGGAGGCGGTCCTCCTCCATGGCCCCGAGGGTCCGCAGGGCCATCGACATGTCCACCTCCAACCCCCTGTGGATTGCCTCGAGGCACTCGGCCCGCCTCAGGGCCCTCCGCATGGAGTTCCCCGCCCTGACCATCGTGAGCCGTGCCTCTTCTGTCCGCTGCCGCTCCGCATCTATGGCATGGCCCAACCGCTGCCACACGGAAGACACTTCCCGTCCTGGGTCCTCCTGCCCTCCGGCCGATGCCTGCCCCTCCGATGTCGAAGGCCCCGAGCCATCATGGCTCCCACCACGTTGCTGCTGCTGCTGTGCCTCTGCCCGTGCACTGCCTCCACATCCTCCGCTGGCTGGGGTGCAGTCGTTGATGTGGCCACCCCTGCTGGACGTCTGACTCCCGACTGTGGCAGGGATGCCTCCTCCACCAGCCTGGCCACACCGTCAGAGGCAGCTCCACAGGGCACCCAGGTGACTAATGGGTGGGGAGATGGCACGGAGGACGACTGGCGCATAGGGGGTTCAGTTGAGGAGGGGGGTCGTGGCAAGCCCCATCAAACGGAGGAATCCGGCCTGGGTGACCTGTCCCAGTAGACCGACGCGGTCAACAAGCCATTCGAGATGACGTGGAGTCTCCTCATGAAAAGACTGCAGGTCACCCCGCATGGCCCGTTGATGCAACACCACACCAATCAGGACAGGCTCAACCCGGACCCGGATAGCCACGTCCGCAGGCAGAGGAAGGCCAGTTGTTGTGAGCTCATCCCCTGCATGAAAACGGGTCTGGACGTGGGCATCCCTGCTGGTGCAAGATGATGCAGTGACAGGATCAGGGACAGGACTGCACACAGGCACCTCTGCGGTGGCCTGTGCTGCTTCCTGTCCCTGGTCCTGCACTGCACCACTAGCACCAGTGGAATCCCCACCTCCAGACCCCATCTCTGTTGCTTGCACGGCCTCCTCCACCAAACCCCCCACCAACCTGGATGACTCTGTGCCATTTTCCCCCGTTGGGCCCTGTGGGGTCCCAGCTGCCCCTTCTGCTGCCGAGGAGTCCAACCTCCGCCTCTTGGACCTCCCCCTGGCAGCTGCAGCCTGGGATGCGGCACCGGACTCCTCACTCCCCGACGAGATCACAACCTGGGAGGGGAGCCGGGCCTTGCGTCTCTGGCTGGCGGTGCGATCCCCACCGCTGTGCTCCACAGCACCTTCTCCGCCCTCTTCATCAGTTGACGCTGCAGACAGGGAGAAATAAAACACAGGCATCAGGGCACTGTACAATGGACACATACACACATGACAGTTGTACATGAGTGGCATTGGCAAACCTCAGACATGGCATCACAATCGCCAACACACATGTCATTTCAACTTGCACACATGAGCCATACCACAGCCATATCGCAACTGCCAGCACCATCCATACACATACAACGGTTTATAGTCATAATGTCGACAACAAAAATGTCGACAGTCAAAAAGTCGAAAAAAAAATGTCGAAAAAAAAAATGTCGACTTTTTTTTTCAATGCATTTTTTTTTCGAAATGGGGGGTTCCCCCCCCAGCCCCCCTTTTTTTTAATTTTTTTTTTATTTTTCCCTTTTTTTTTACTCCCGAACCCCTAAAATAAATATATAATTAAAAAAAACGAAAGTCGACATTTTTTTTTTCGACATTATTTTGTCGACATTTTTGTCTGTCGACATTTATTTTTCGACATTATGACTCCCCACCACATACAACAGCATGAGCAGGCAAAGGTGAGCCAGACATCACATGCAACACAGGGAGTGCACTACACATGCACGCACACCACCACACTTGCATGCATGTGTACACCTCTGCCAACTGTCGCAGTGTTCAGATGGGCATCCATGTCACATCTGCCAATCAGGCTTCCACATCCCGCTGTCACATGCATCCATGTTGCATCACTGTTGCACCCTTGTCAAATCCACACACATGCACATGTACACAGTGCTGATACATGCAGCTGAAAACAACATACATGCGTGACATCACGAACATGCTTACTTACATACACATTCATCCAAACATGTGTGCCCACACAACTGCATTTGGCATGCAAGCCTACACACACAAGCACCATCCATGTCTCACACATGACAGCCCTCGCATGTGTTAGCCTCATGGCCCAGTACATCCCCACCCATACTCGGCCCAATACAAACAGATGTACAACCTGCACACTAATGGCACATCACCACACGCACAGCTTACAATCAGGATGCATGTACACTTACCGCTCGACTCCAGACGGGTCTGCCTCTCAAGGACCTGGACGTGGAGCGCTGGGGATATGCGTTCCAGGACCCTCATCTGATCTTCCGACAAGTGGCCACGGCGCCCCTTAGCATCCGCTGCCTTCAAGAGGCGCCGGGCCTTGTTGTGGGTCCTGGACCTGAAGTCCTCCCAGCTCTTCTTGAAATGTTGGAAGTCGCGGACTGCCACCCCCTCCGCGTTGATGGCAGTCACGATGTCCGTCCAGATCCGAGTCCGTCCTTCCTTGTCGGCGCAGGAACTTCCGAAGAGGGCATCATACTGCCCCAGGACTTGCTCCACCAGGACACCAACTTCGGTGGCAGTGAAGCTGGTGCCCCTCTGCCTCTCTTGCCGGGGGTTGTCAGTGGTGCCAGATGTTGCAGTGCCCGACATGACAACCCCAGAGGCAGGAGTGGGTGGGCAACTGGGTCCTGGGGCTGGGCTGTGGAGCGATGGAATCCCAGTCGGGCGTCTTCGGTTCCAGCAGGGGTGGTCACAGCAACTGCACCCCTGGCTGATGTGCAGGCAGCAAATGGCAGGGCACGTGGGCAGCAGGCAGTCAGGCAGCAGCAGATGGCAGGTGGGAGCGTGCCCAGGGCTCTGGGGGGCAGTAATTCGGCCTTCTTGGCAGGAGCGTGGTCTTCGTGTGCTTACGCGTGGCCAGCTTGATACGGAGTGATTTGGCACGTGAAAATTCTGCACGTCAGCGTGTAATTCGAGGAAAGGCCCTTAGCGCGTGAGCGCGTCTGCACGCATACGCAATTTCATTGGACAGAAGGCCCTTCAAGCGCAAGCGCCTCTGTGACGTGACGCGAGCAGGCGTGCATGGGTGTTTCAGCGCACGTGAAAAACTGCACATCCGCGTGTAATCCGAGGAAAGGGCCCATGCGCGTAAGTGATGTGACGCGCGCGGGCGTTTCCCTCAGCACGGGTTAAAGGTGAGCGGGGCCAGCTGTACGTGCCTTTCGTGGAGACCAACTTGTGTTGCTGCTTCCTGTTGTTTCGCGCGCCATCACAACTTCACAGCTATGAAGGACGTATCTCTTCTTTTGGCGGGGGTTATTGGCTACGCGTGTTTTTCTGCATCGCGCTAGTCAGACGGTGAGTCGCACACACTACTTTTCCCACTGCGGGTGCCCCTGTGTATCGCACCCATTTTCGATGTCATAGTAGCCTGCGTGTCCCACGCGTACGCGTTATTCGTGTTACTGGGTGCCACCGCGTACTGCGGGAGGTTGATTCCACGCACGTAGGCTGCAGGGTTGCGTGCACGGTTTTACTGCAGTTTTGGGGTGCCTGAGCGTTGCGTGACCCGTCACTACATCACCGGGGTCACATACAGCTTTGCAGGTGCAGGGGGGCTGTTAACATCTTGCCTCCCACCCCTTCACCCCAATTGCCCAGGTCAATTGTGGTGTACACCTCCCATTGGCACTACTCCATCTGTGCCGGCACTACTACATCTGTGCCATGGTTGGGAGGTTGCCATGGTCGCCTCAGCTGGGCGTACTCCTCTTGGTGGGTGTGGTTGGGGACGTGGCCGTGGTGACCAGGGAGTAGGGGGACTCCAGGGTGTCCAGGGCGGCCACAGAGGGGGAAGAGGCAGTGGTGCGCCACTTGAGCACAATGTTGTGCCATGTGTCGGTGCAGTCATGCCACCACCCCCTGTGGTTCCGGGGGATGCAGCTTCTGCATCTGGCTCTGGCGCCCGTGTGACCCGGCAGTCCGTTCCATCGACTGCCACGGGCCCAAGGGTAGTGGTAGCTGTGGACACCGCCACCCAGGCTCAGGGTCTGCCAGCGCAGGCTGCGTTGGCACTTGAGGAGCCCTTGGTAGATTTCCAACAGGCCAGGAGGGAAACCATAGGGGCAGGCAGGGCTGCTCAGACCAAGACACGTGTCCCTGGGGCAGTTATGTCATCTGTTGCCCCGACCAGCCGGGTGTTGGCAAGTGCAGGGGCAGATGCCAACCAGGACCGTTGCGGTCAATGACCCTGCCACAGCTGATGTTGCTGCGCAGGGTCCATTAGAGGGCACCCAGATGCCACTGACACAAGTCAGGCCTTTGGTCGTCCCTCCACCTGCCACTCCCTTGGCTCAATCCACTGAACCCACTGGCCATACTGGTCAGGGCGGCATTAGCCAGCCAGGGTCTGCGCCACAGTCCAAGAGGAGGAAGGTTGCACCTGCAGCACAGGCTGGGACCCCACACACAGCCACGACCTTCTGCACGTCGAGGAAGAAGCCTTTATGCAAGCAGGAACTGGACTTCTTCATGGGCTACGTGCGGGGCCACAACCGAGACATGCTAGTGGGTGCCAATAGTCAGACTACGGCTGCCCAACGTGACACCCACTGGAAGCATGTTGCGGAACATGTCAGTTCATCCGGCCATGAGGTGCGCACGGCGCAAGAGTGCAAAAAGCGTTGGAATGACATCAAACGCAGCACTAAGGCTAAGCGTGCCTTACAACTTGACTCTGGTGACTGGCGGTGGGCCTGCACCAGAGGAGGAAGAGCTCACTCCGCATGAGGCACTCGTTGCAGAGTTCATACCACCTGAATTGGTCGAAGGAGTGGGAGAGATGCTGGACTTTGATGCCCAGTCCAGTTAGTGTTGATGCGTGTTTGTTGAGGACATGTGTGTTTCACTTGTGGGATGTGTTGTGCATGATTGCCACTACATGTGACGTGTACATGGTTCTGATGTGTAAGTAATGCAATGCTTCCGTGATGCATGTCTGCTCTGCTGGATGGTGGACATGTGGAGCAGACGGGGACTGTCCGCATCACCACTATTGCACCCTACTGACATGTTGGTTACAAGTATGTCCCTCCGGTCCATGTTCCAGCTCACTGGCCCTTCTGCATGTGGCGTGGGGTGACCTTCCTCTCAGCCAAGGCACAATGTCATTGCATGACTAACGTACATGTCTCCTCTGCCTGCATGCGGGGACTCCATGTAGGCATGCTCCCTTGCCCCTCCTCCGCCACTCTGCACCCCAGTTCCACCTTTGCACTGGTCTGCTTCAATCTTGCCAATGTGTACTTTCCTGTTCATGCGTCCTGTGTAGATGCTAACTTCCAGCGTACAATCTGCCAGACATATGCCGTGTGGTATAGCCTTAGTACTTGATGCAGGGTATCTCACTTGTACTGTGCATAGGTCAGATGTCCCACAGGGACATGAGTGCCCATTCATGCTCCATGTGCATTGCACACATGCCCCTATGTGTCCTTGGCTGGATGATCACTGTAATACAAGTCCTGGGTGACATACATTGCATGGCATCTCATCAGCCTTCCCATGTCAACTGTGGCTCAGTACTGCGTTGCACACATGTTTAGGGTCTGACAATCTGTGTGGCTCACGGGCCTCAGCCTGTTCAATGGCCAATGACTCTGTCCAACTGTTGTTGTGTCTTCTTCACACGTGGGCGGCCTCCAGAGTTTTCATCATGTGTCCTGCTTACTGTCCCATCATCATTTGCAGTGTTGTCACTTGAATCACATTAAGCTGTTGATGCCAGTCAACACTGCCTGTCAATACACAGGTGTATGGTCAGCCTTTTGTTACCATGCTAGGCATCCCTGCTTTTGTACTGGGGTGGAGGGGTGCTTGGCTTCTAGATATGGTACACATTGAATGCACAATGCACGTGATGCCTGAATTTGACCTTGCACTGCCTTCACATTTCCTGACACACACCATGGAGTCCTTGTACATGTAGGTAGTGAGTGGCGTATACATTTTCTGCACTGCATAGACCCACTTCCATGGAAACTGCCACCTTTCAACAGGTCTGATCACAGAAGCAATTCCAAGTTGACCCAGCATGCATGCCAGGTTATATGTTGTCTGTCACATGTCTGCCTGATGCGTTTGCTGTCGGTGTGTGTGTGTGTTGTGTGCTTCTGACATGTGTAGTGACCTTTTTTCTCTCTATTTTTCAGGTGATGACGCAATGGAGGCGGAGGATGGTGTTGTCATGCCAGACACAGGGTTGTTACCACTACATCAACCCGACACAAGTAGGGGCCGTGGGGTGGTAGGCCATGAAAACCCCCAAGTGCTACAGTCCATCTTGTCTCTGGCTGCCTATGAGTCCAGCCTTGATGACGACTCTGACGTCCATGTTGAGTTGGATGAGCATCAAGTCCATGTGTCAGGGGTGAGTGATTCTGATGTGGACACTCCTCTGTCCACGACACCTGCACTGAGGGATCAGACAGTCTTGGTTCCTCCGCCCATGGTGGATCGGGATGCAGGGTCACCCTCCACACCAGTCACTGATGTGCCTGGGACATCACGTTGATGGGGGGCATGTAGTCGTGCAGCCGCGGGCGGTGCCAACACAGCGAGGACCCCCGGTCCTTGGGTCCCGCAGGGGTCAAGCCCGGCAACGCGGTCTCTGCGCGCAACCGCAGTATACTGAGTGGGAGCAAGATATGACTGCCAATTCAGAACGGCAGGGGACAGCAATGGAGAACATCGCTGAGAGCATGGAGCGTGTGGCCCGATCTGTGCTCCCCCCTGCTAGGCAGGTGCTTCTCCAGCAGCAGGCGGCACGGTCCACGGCCCGCTCGCTCAGGCTGGGCATGGCCGCCTCAGACAGGACACGCCAGGCTGAAATGTTGTCTCTGCGTCAAGCAATTGCTGCTCACGCAGAGGCGCACATGGATGCCCTGAGGGAGGAGTATGCTTCCCTCAAATCCACTCTGGATGTCCTTATGATGTCCCAGAGGCAGCGGGCAGAGGAGAGGTTTGCACAGCTTGAGCGTACCATCTCGGCTGAGCTACAGGCTTGCCGGGAGGTGCAGCGGTTGTCCAGCCAGGAGGAACTCCATGTTACACGTGCTACCTTGCAAGAGGAAGCATGTGTATCACGTGAGGTTCTGCATGCAGACCTACGTCACATCGCCACACAGAACCAGGCTCACCCGTCCGGCAGACTTTCTGCCGACGAGGGGCAAGCTGCGGCTAGGCGTGGCCAGGCTACTGTGCCACGATCTCCTTTCCAGGATGAGCCAGACTCGGACAACCATCTATCTCCGACATAGGTCGGGCTGTGCAGGCGTTGAGCCCATGGAGGTTTTTTTTTTGGCTCAGCATCATTTCATGTGGGTGTTGAGCAGCACCCTGTACCTCCCCCCTCCTGGGTGCCTCCCCTCCCCCCCGGGTCGTATGTGGCCATTTTTGATTTTTCTTTTAGTTTAGTTAGTTTAGTTTCTGTTTGATAGTTAGTTTAATTAGGTAATGTAGGTTTTTCATAGTTAGTATAATTAGTTAATATAGTTTAAAATTGCTTGTCTATTGTGCTTTCATGTGACGGTGCGGTGCTTTTTGGCTTTTGAAGGCATCCACTGTCTGTTCCAGCTGGGCCCTTCAGGCTTGTCTTGTGTATGTGTTTGCTGCTTGGGGTTCTTGACTCACATATGCCACTCCTGCCTCCCTTATCCATGGGCTCGCAAGGATGGTTCGGTGTGACAACCTATTACACAAGGGCTTTGGACTGTCATATCTGTGGAATGTCTGGTGCTGTGTGATTTGTGTTGACACCCCCAGTGGGGATGATTTCAGTGTTATTGTCCACTGTTCAGCTTTTGCTAGATGGGGCGTTTCATGATTAATGTGTACATTCATTGCTATGCATTGTGTAGTATGTTTCTTATCTTTACTGTACACGTGCTTGTTGTAATTCATGCCGTAGATAGTGTGTTCCACACTTTGGATGTGGAAGACGGACTGATGTTGTGATTTCTGATGTAAGTCTCTGACATGGTCCAGTAATGAGATGCCTGAAGAGACACACACAGATGACTTTAAAGCATTAATCATGTGTTTCATGCCCTTTCTGCAGGGGGATGAGCCTCCAGAGCACCTTTGCCAGCAGACATGGCCCATTGGACATCTGAATTCTGGACACGTTGGTTGGTGCCCACATGCACATGTGTGCACAAGCAGAGGCACAGGGATTGCAGACCTACATCCTAGAACTGCTGACGTGTTCCAAGGAACTCCAGGCAAGGTGAGCAGCACAGGGGGGCCACAACACAGCAAAGCTTGCACCAGGCGAGTTGCACATGCAGGCTTAGTTACAGCACTGAGGGTGAGCTTGGACGAATATTGGTGTTGAAGCACACAATGCAGCTCAGATGTGTTGGTGGACTGATGGCTGTTGATTGCAAGGTTGTCTGGGACACCTGCAGGGGCAGTGGCACATACCCTCCGGTACACCAAGGTACATTGAGGCACTTGTATCAACCATGTAGCCTTCCGAGACATGGAAAGAACCAGCTCACAGGGACATACAGCAAGGGACGTACTCGGGTGCAGTGCATTTCATTTCCATTTACATTTTGATACATCCACTGCCTACTTTGTTTCGGTCATGGTGGAACACGACTTGTTCTGAAGTCATGCCTTGCTATATGGGTCTGTCTGCTTACCCAGGGAACATTGCATGTTGTGTGAATTGTGACACATTGGTGTTCCATTTGCCACGCACCCACCGGCGGCTGAATTACTGCATTGACTGTGTATGACCCATCACAGGGGTAATGTTATATATGGGTACGAAGCATCTACAACAGATTGTCTGTTTGTAGAGTAGTTTGTTTCTATGGGGCATGTTTGGTGGTGTGTTTTTGTGTTATGGGCACGGACAGATTATTAACTGTGGCTCTCTTTGCAGCATTGCAGTGCTCCTGTAAACGGACCTGAAAGTGCGAAGGCAGGAGTTCAGCACTCAAAACCAGAGCTAAGTGTCTTGTTGTTTTTCTTTCAAACTGCTCTGCATAGGCTTGCTGGGGGGTGCACTAATACATGGATGAATGTGTAATTCAATTTGGTATGTTTGTTTTCCCCTAATCACCCGGAGTCCTATCCAATTTTAAAACCTGTACCCTCTACCCGGTGTTCCTGCTTTCCGTACCTATCCAAGCAACGTTCCCTAACCCTCTTTCCTCGCTGGGGTTGCGGATGCCTGTGTAAGCCCCAAACTTGCAGGCGCCAAAACCCTAGAGGGGTTACCTCAACATCTAACTCCATCATCAGAGTTCAGCACTTCAGATGTACTGTTAATCACTCTGAGTACAAGTCTCATATCATTGGAAAGCACCTACTACAAAAACTACTGTACAAGTCTCCAAGATTTCTACTTACAGCTGCATGCATATCCACATGCATGAATACAAACTACAGGTATGCATATTTTCTGCACAGTACAGGTACAACTCTTATGAATGCATATAACAGAGTAATTGTCACTTAACCTGTATAACCTATAAAATGAACGTACTGTCATTTTTCCCATCTGCTATAATCAACTGTCACTTCCAAACCTGTCTGCTATGAAAGGTTTTTTTACAGACACAGCTATCTAAAAAATTATAATATGAAAAGATGGGAGAAATAACAGTATAATTGTAGAAAAACACTTAGTAGTATATTATAAAATTAAACACAGCCAGGATAAGGTCATGCATCTTCATACACTCACACAGATAGACATTATCATTGAAAAGCTCCCAGCTGAAATAACAGCACTGCCTGTAAATCACATCCTTCTGCTTTATTACCCATACCTTCACAAATGCATACATTCCATGCTTTTCTATACAGCTTCTGCCATTTACCTTAGGAATATTTCAAAATAAGTATATCATTATTTCTTCTATCTCCTAACATTCAATAACACAGCCTTAAGAAACCAAGTAAGTTTCATACACTTTTGCATACACTACTCATTTGCAAAGCATGTTGAACTAACATATTGTAAGTAAAATATAAAGCCTGCACATAGTCAAAGGAAACTGCGTGCACACACTATGTTCAGTTATCAAACAAGAATACTACTACAAAAACATAAAAATCAACGTCTAAATTAACATCAGTGCTATAAACAAACAAAATTACTAACTTCTTTCTTTTACAATTGCAGTGAAGACCACTCTCCTGAAAAGCAGCAGCATCTGAAGTACAAACAACAACCTGCTCATTCCAAACAAAAAATGTAAGTACGATACTACCATAATGTTCTTACTGTTACTCAAACACACTGTGGGGTTGATTCATGGAATTTGTGCACCGAAAAACAGAGATTTGTGCACCAGTCTGCAAACAAATCCCCATTTGTTAAACAGGGATTAGCAGGCAGAATGGCACACAAATCCCTGTTTTTCGGCACACAAATGACATAACTCAGCTCTTAGAATGTTAGTATTACAGAACGAAGAACTGTTTTAATACTATACCATTAGATTTAGTATTAGTGCTTCTCCTCACCACTAGCTTACTTTGTACTCATCTGAACCCCAGTATAGTAACACACAAATACAAGAATAGCCTTCCCAACTAGTTGTAGATGCCCAATGCACAATCTCACACCACCCCATACATCCTTACCATCATACTAAGACACTCATGCACACAGCACACATACATTGCAGAACAGCCCAACCCATACCTTCTTTTTTTTTCAACAGACCCCAAAGAATGCCTACCAAAAAGCAAGTCTGTAGAAAGCAACACAGAAATAGAGCAAATGAAAATAAAAGTGTCCAAAATAAGCATCCACCTCTAGCAGAATTTGTACAAAAAGTTCAAACAAAAGATATAATAGAGTCATTAAGCAAAACAAAACAAGCTTCCAATACAAAAACTTTCCCTCCTCTTTCAAAATGTAAAACAAAACAGAAAGTGATTAACAAGAATTCAGCTACCACTACTGCTAACACTGCTCCTATGATGTAGTAGCAAGTAACCATACCAAAAAACGTATTTCAGAAAAAACGTTCCACCACAGAGTCCTTCAGAATCTTATAAAAACAGGAGAGAAATCATGCACAACCCTTAAAACCTACCGTAGAAAATTAATCTTAGAAGCTTTGATAGACAGTGCAGTCCTTCTAAAAAAAAGTTATTTATTTTAGTGTTAAACAGAATGACAGCACTAACAAAACTAACTACTAAATTACAAAAAAGACTTCTCAATAAACGGAATGTGAACAAAAATAACTTCTTAAATATCTGTGGAGGTGAATGGAGTCACACCACGAGCACAGAACCATATTTCAGTGAAGAAGCATGCAAACAAAAGCAAACATACACAATTGCCATACATACCAGTGGACAAGGGTATGAAAAACTTAATAATACCATAATTCAACAAGAACTACTGCTTACAAAAATATCCCCAGAAAACTCAGTATCACCTCTCCATTCGACTGAACGAGAACGTCCAGTATACAAATGGCTGTGCACGTCAATGTGTTACATTGCCAAAAAATCTTTCAAATCTTTACGCCAGTTCCTCAATCAGTATGTGAAACGCAAAGACAAAATCAAATTGAAACTACTACAAAATATGGATACCTGTCCAGTGCGCAAACACACAGGACTACAAGGACATTCATTAGCCTGCATTTCAGGACCTATTTTCAAAAGCACCTTCCATCATATCAAAATGATATTAACACATCATTCAACTATAAGAAATCTAGTCTATGAACTGTACTATGTTAAAAGTCTTGCATTAGCACTAGCCAATTTAAATAACAATCTTCTACATGGTACAGCCAAAGACCTACTCAAAGAAATATGGCATATCCAGAGAAAATATTTTGGAAGTGAAAGCCACTTACAAAATGCAATAGCTTTACAACAGACTAGCAACAATTGTACAGATGGCAACCTTCTACTACACACATACAAAAAAGAAGTACTAAAATTTAAAAGTACATCCGCTGAAGTACCAAACCATGTGCGTGTTTTTTGCCACAGAACTTTTTATAAAAGTAACAGAAAAACTGTAGACGTAGCATAGAAGACAATGAAGAATCCAAATGGTTTGAATTAGCTCTCTACCTTATTGCAGAACACAAATATGAAATAACTGACCCCTTAATACTTTTCACTTACTGCACTACAAAACTTGACAAACACCAAGCTCCTTCATCTGCTATCACAAATATTAATCGCAGTACCAAAACCCCTGCAACAACTCAGTTTATATGATCGCATCATAATTCAAACAATGCACCCATTTCAAGCAATAATACGCCTCCAACCAAAAACAGCAAAATTATCTCCCTCGGAATTAGTGAAAGGCATTCGTGGCAAAGTAGATTATTTACCATTAGATGAAATGAAATGAAATGAAAATGTGCACACTCTGGGGGTGCAACGTCCAATAGAGCAATCTTTAATTGTCTTATTAAATGGTGTACCTACAAAAGACCAAAGAAATTGGCAACAACTTGCAGACTTACATAAAGTTAGACAAGCCTTGCAATATCTAAAAGACAATAATGAATACTACAAAGAACTGAATATTGAAAAAACTTGAGGGAAACCACTGAAATAATTCAAGAGTCACCAGAAACTGGTCAATTTGAACTTCTAGATCCTGCTACAGTATCCAATATTTTAGACCATTATACAATTCATCCATTACACTTTAATGACACCATAGATGATGCACTAAAAACATACCAAATGCGACAAACCAAAGGATCACCAATCAGCATATGCGAAAAAAGTATAGAAGCACATGCTTTTCCTGTACTCTTTCCTACTGGGAAAGGAGGAAGGTACGATGCTAGACCCATTCAGATAACAGCATCAGAATACCGCTCATTACAAATGTATTCTGAAGATCCCAGATTTAGACAAAATATGGAATACATATTCCACCTACTCTTTGAAAGTGAACTAGCAACTCTATGCTACAGAGTTGCACACACATTGAAATCAAGTACCCCCTTTCAAAATATGTCAGCTACGCAATTACTACAAAAAGTGCAAGAAAAAGATGAGGTTTTACAATCAAGCATTACAAATCTGTTAGCAAACATGCGTGGTACTAAAGAGTAGTGGTTCCGATGTCACAGAGATGTACGTTGTATGATAAGAAACCATGGCCCGCCCACTTGGTTTGTTACATTAAGTTGCGCAGAATATGCATGGGAAGATTTACATGATTTCCTACGCATATCAAACAAAAAAAATAAACATAGATATACTAACACCTGGAGAACTTGGCTCTCTAGATCCTGTTCATGTTTCAAGATATTTCCATCATCGCTTCATTGCTATGCTACATTTTATTTGTAATAAAACTGTTCTTTCCCTCGGAGAAAAAATCAATACTTCTTTTGGAGAAAAGAATATCAAGCCAGAGGAGCACCACATATCCACATGCTTTTTATGGATTAAAGATGCTCCTAAATGTGGTCAAGACAGTGATGCCACTGTTTTACAGTTTATCGAAAAATATGTCACTTGTGAAATTCCATCAGGAGCAACATATAGTGATCTTCATGCACAAATTGTACAATTTCAAAACACAAATGTGGGAAATATTATCGTTGCAAATACAAAAACAAAGGGAAATACCACACCAAATGCTGCTTTGGTTTCCCTAGATGAGTTACAGAAACAGGTGAAATGAACAACTTCATGTCTTCAGTTAGACATAGTGTTGAAGGTAAATCACCTAAGAACACACACATATTACATAAAAAGAACAGAAGAAGCAAAATATGTCAATGATTACAATGCAGTCATTGTCCTCTTATGGAATGCAAACATAAATGTGCAGGACATTGCAGACAATTCCACTGCAGTTGCCCGAGATGTTACAGCCTACTTAACCAAAGCAGAAAAAAACAGAGCTTCAAGACCTCTGGAATGACCTGTCATCGGACAAAACATTGTCTCAGAAATTGTACAGCTTAGGCATAAAAATGCTCTCTCATAGAGAATGTGGCTGCTATGAAGCTGCAGATCGTTTAATCGGTACTGCTTTTTATGGAAAATCGGAAATATAGTGTGGCTAAGTCTTGTTCCTGCTAAATCTAGAAAAAGAGTTCTCAAATCATACGACAACATAGAAACAATAGCCAAAAATGATCCCAACAGCCAAGACATTTTAAAAAACAATTTACTAGACACATGCTACCCAAACAGGAGTACCACTTTAGAAAACTTGGGTCTATACCACATAGCCCAAAACTTCACATACAAAAATAATATAAAACCAGATGAAAAGAAAGGTAGATACAGAGTAACAAATTGTGAAGGCAGCTTAGTGAAACTTACCAAATTATTAATCATATCAAATTGTCCTTAAAAACTCCTCAACATAAAGAACTATATTACAAGTCCCTGCTACAACTTTTTAAACCATGGAGAAAAGAAGAAGCGATACTAGATATCTATGACTCCTATGAAGATGCTTTCAAAGCAAATGAAAGCACTATAACCGATGTAAACTTTACAAAGTACAAAACAATGTTGCACAATGAACAGCAACATGAAGAAGAACTCCAGGCCCAACTAGATAAGGACACGCCAGAGAGTAGTTAAGCTTCTGTAACAGGAAGCCAAGAACCACTGGGACAGCCACTAATAGCAAATGAGGCAGAATTAGCTATGACAGAAGTAGAAAACACGATGGGTCACTATGAAGAAGATACAGAAGACTTAACTGTACTGCAATCAAAACTGAACAAAGAGCAGCGTAACATTTTTCAAGAAGTAACAAAAGAAATTGCACATGGTGTACAACATGAAAATAAAGAATGTACCTGCCAAAATTACAAACCTATACTACTATACGTCAGTGGTGAAGCTGGCCCAGGCAAAACATTCTTAATCAAAATCATCAGCAAGTCCCTTCAACAATTGACAAACAACAAACTGTCAGCTGTTGTAACTGCCCCCACAGGTTTAGCTGCCTACAACATAGGCAGTGTCACTTTACACTGATTACTAATCCTTCCAGTAGAACACCAAAACAAATTAGAATATTACAAACTTTCTACAGAAGCTGCAATGGAACTACACAGAGTGTTAAAACAAATGAAAATGCTACTAATAGATGAAGTGAGCATTGTCTCCAACCTAATGTTGGCTTTGATTCACCTCAGATTACAAGAAGTACTCAAAGTAAACTACGAAGAGCTCTTTGGAGGAAAACACATTATTGTTTTCAGAGATCTTCTTCAATTGACACCAGTGAAAGGTGAACCTATTTTTAAAAAATTAGGACACAAACTCTGCCGTAAAACTGTTGGCAGCATAGGAAATGTTAACCTTTGGCAACATTTCCAATACAGAGAATTCACAGAAAACATGCGGCAGTCTGCAGACCTCAACTACGCCAACATTTTTAAAAGTATTAGAGTTGGTGTACTATCTCAAGAAGCATAAGCAATATTAAAAACCCGACACATCCATGCACTTTATGGCCATAACTCATGTGCTACTGATGTCATGGAACAATTATCACACAAAAATGTCAATTGTACGTCCTTGATGCCAACTCTTGCAAGCTGTTCCAAATTCAATAAATTCAATAAAAAATGTTGAAAAATGAAATGCAATCAATAATTGAAATTTGCTCCACAGATAAACTGGAGATTATGTACTACATGCAATTCAAATATTCGCTCCACCTTACAAATACAAACACATAGTCAATACGTAATACTAATGCTTTTACGTTACAATGCAGATGGTACCAAAAACAACTGCAAGCTGACTGGATTCACGCATGGTCAAGTATCACTTGGTAAGAAAACCTTCACATCAATAGGTCTAATCTACCATGCAGAAGCCACAACCAATGCAGGTCATTACACTGCATATATAAAAAAAGAATTGTGGATGGTTCGAATGTAATGATAGTACCATTACTCTAAAGCAAAGATTACCAGCAAATCTTATAAATGCTTATTTAATATTCTTAAAACCAAAATGTAATAACTAAACTATGTATAAACATTAATAAAACTTCAATTAGAAAACTATAAACAGTTAGACTATGCCAACAGGTATCTAACTGCCCCAAGATTCTGCAACAACCAAACAGATAAATCAACACCACTAAATTATAAGAAGAAATAAACAGATAGAATACGCCAACAGTTATCTAACTACCCCAAGATTTTGCAACACCAAACAGATAAAACAATACCACTAAAATATAACAAAAAATAAACAGCTAGAATACGCCAACATGTATCTAACTACCCCAAGAATCTGCAACAACCCAACAGATAGATTAGCAACTTGAGAATATAAATAAAAAACTATAACCAGTTACAATTCCACAACAGGTATCTAACAATCTGCAACAAGCCAACAGATAGAACATTAGCCAGAAACAACAAGTAAACACTGAAAACAAAGAAAGAAATGTGCTGTGCCATAACAAAAAGAGGGTTTCTTTTAATCCAACATGGATTTTTTTACCCACAGACCCAATGATTTAAGCAACAAACACAGAAACTGAGCAAAATGCACAGTACACTGGTTTGTAAAGTACTAAATATGAGGGTCAAAATAAAGCAGAAATGTCTATTATTCAATGTAATAAGTCTTTATAAACTACCTACACTAACATGATCTTTTCTTTTATAACAGAAATTGAAAAAGAATATCTGCTCCAGTTACCCATGTCAGGAAGAAAATATATCCAATCATAAAAAATCAAACAGTAAGTATATTATAATAAATACAACTCATAAATACTGCTCCATAACACAACCATTGAAGCAAACATCTAACCATACACCACAATATAAAATGTTTACTTCCATGGATATGTTATACTGCAGTGCTTGTTACCAAACTCTACAATCTTAATGACATTACGTAGCCAAAACTTCACATACAAACTATACAAATCAAACACTACACAAACTGTAGATTTGCAACCACCGCAGCATAGCACACCCATAGAACACACCCATAGAATCAAACATTTTAACTGGCTATGTGGGGTACTGCATTGTATTTTTTTATGTCCACGGACATGACGAACACATCAGGGGTGCCTGCCACCTAAACAAATACAGCATTTGACCCATCTCTTACTCCCCCACCCTCCCCAAGCACTATTACACACCAACACACTTGCCAAAGTTGTATTTCTCCCCTGTACGTCGCCGCGCAGTCTGCAGATCCAAGTTGGCGGGCGCATCGAATCAATACGACGACACCTCACGCTTCATTCTAGCCAATCAGCGAACACGTCGCATGCCCGTGGACATGACGCAAGCCGATTAGCCAATCAGTGTCCTGTCCGCGGAGCGAACAGGGAAGTGTGTCCACGGAGCGGACATATATATCACAAATTCTTTGTGACCTACTTTTTGTCTTTTTAAAAAAACTACTGCTCACGTTACAGCCCAAACCGCTCGACAGATTTTCACCAAATTTGTGTCAAGAGCGCCATCTTGGTCCTGAAAGCGTGCTTTTGTCAATTTGGTGAAAATCCATCCAGTAGTTTTTTAAAACAATTGCCAAAAAGTAGGTACAAAATAATTTGTGATATCTTGGTCTGGTCCGCAAACTCATTTACTTGGATGGTGAAAAACATGAGCTGCGTCCTATATTTTGAAACAGTCGCAATGTTGGATCTGCAGACAGCCGACAACCGCGGACAGCGCAATGAGCAACAAGTCTGGAAATCACATTTGGGGTTAGTTGGTGGTTGGAAGAGGGGCTGGAAAGGGTGGGGAAATTGAATAAAGTTGATATCGAGCTGTTTTAAAGGTGAAAAAAGTGTGTCCAGAAGCTGCCGAGTCCACGCTCATTTTTAGTGTCCGCAGACATCATTTGGATGGCAGGGTGTTCTGGGTGAGTCTTGTTATTTGAAGGTGTATTGTACATGGTTTAATTATATTGTAGTGGTTGTGGCCAGTGGCCAGATTCTTGGGTGCATGGCCAAGGGCTTATAACTTTGTACCCGAATGTTTTGTGTTTTGGCGTTATTACCAGCAGGACAATCATGATACCGACTTCAGGAGCAGTTTCAAACAGACAGCAGTCTGTTTTCAGTGCGGATCGAGCCAAAGCCTGGTCTTACCATTTAAAACACTGGCTGTGTGTGGAGTGCCTGAGTGTTTTGTGGCGGGTGCAGGCAACAGTATACTACAACAGCCGTTGGGAGAAAAATCCTGCAACCGACTTGATGCCTGGAAAAGCAGACTCGAAATCAAGGACACACGACACAAGAAATGGCAAACCTTACTCTAAAATGGTTAGCTGTGCTGACACGTGCTCGAGAAATGCAATGGCCCACAGGGAGGCCTCCCCTGAGTCAATCAAGAGATTAATGTCGGCTACAAAATGGGGGAAAATCACAGACTATTATCAGTCAGACAAGGATACCCCTGACCAAGACATGGGAAAAACGAGTGAGGCTAAAAACACTTTCTGGTCGGGTGACTTTGGGGATATAGACAACAACTCCTTGTTTGAATTATGTTACTCACTTCAGGCCCGCTGCAAGGTCAAACTGGGTATGTCAAATTGCATTAAGAGACCAGGACTCAGACCAGGAGCCGCCCCTGGCTGAGAAGCCCATACCCATCCCCTCATCCCCTGCATCCTTGCCCCACCCAAACTGAGAACCCACGGCTTTCAGCATCTCCAGACCTTTTCCACACCTCAGTACGGGAAGAAGCATTGTCTTCCTGGTGGCAGCGAAGTGTTGGAGCAAACACGCACAAACAGATCAACTACAGTGGTGGTACATGTCGTGGTAAAAATACTGCTCAAACTTGTGGGTTGATATTAGATGGGGTTAAAAAAAAGGCAAGACCTTACAATTAATAGAGGTGAAAATTACTGCAAATAACAACAGAAACCTAACAAATGAAATTCTATCCTTGGAGCAAGTGCTTATCTACGGGCCCAATTAAAAGGCGCAAATCCTGACCCTCATTTAGAAACATCAATTAATCTGGGGCTAGCTTACACATCGTCTCTCCATATCTGACCAGAAGGGAAAGAAGGATGGCAAAATGTCCTAAAGCACAAGCTGCGATCAATCAAAACAGCGAGCATCAAGAGACACACAAAGCCCCTTCCCCCGAGCCCCTCAACTCTACCATTATTCTTCTAGTACCACGGAATAAAAGATGCTCTAAGAAAAAAGCGGTACAGAAGCAAAAACACCCTCTAGGACCAGTGGGAACTATGACAAGTTGGTTGATGGGGGGGGGAGGGGGTGAATACCCGCCTGACACTCAGGAAAGAAACAAAGAAGCAAGCATTACTCATGTGGACCTAAGTGACTCTCCGTCAATAGAACTACTACTAGGTATAAAAAGAGCAAACATAGGCCATTCGTCCCCAGGGGCTGGAAAACAGGCTTCAGGCTGTGGATCCTAAGCAAGGCAGTTCCCTGAACGAGGAGGTCCAGGTGATTTGAGAAGAAAAGATATTTACTCTAGGACGAGGTCCAGAGACTTTCACTGGAAATAGAACAAACAGGTTGGACATATTGCTGGTGTGCAACAAGGTCCTGGCTCTTCGTGTGTTGTCCTCGGCTGACTTCAGCTTTGTGGAACCAGTGTTATGAGAAGGAGGAAACTATTTTTGAGTACACTGTGTTTCTTATGAAGTGTCTGAGCTAGTCAGAGCACACCAAGAAAGCATTCAAAATGTGGATTACCTGATCGACTGCGAAACACATGTCCCAATAAAGACAATTGTGCAGGCTCAATCCTTTGCGCAAGCACTTAAAGGGGTCTTGGCAACAAAAGCAACCATGAACGCAGGGGCCAAATCACTACCCGAACAAACAGAAGATGCAGCAGGATGGGAATGATTTAAAAGGTTCATCATGAAAAATCTAACCGATAGTACCTGAACATTAAAAGAGGTGTCTTGGAATACTAGAGGCCATGTGCATTTCTTGGACCAAAAAGGCGCTCTGCCCAGACTGTGTAAACACGACATAATATTCCTCCAAGAGACTTGGCTTACAACCCCCATACAGGTGGAGGAATATACTCTGATACGGAGACTTGCTGAAAAGGGCCCAAGAGAGTGCCCTTACAGCAGCCTGATAATTGGTTTAAAACAAAGTATCCAAATTGAAAATACTAACGTTCTGGCAGAAAAAGACAATGGGCCTCATTACGAGTATGGAGGTAGTCAAGCCCCTTTTAGCGGCATGGCTACCCCCATACCGGGTACCGGGTCTGTGTTCCTGGAATGAGGAATTACCGGCCCATTCCAACCTTGGAGGGCCCAGTAATTCCCTTTCCTGAAACCCAGGCCCGGTACATCCTCATTCCCATTTGAGCCCCCATTGGGAATGGGGAGGATGCTAACAACGGGCCTGTTAATGACAGACGTGCTTTGCAGGACCCGCAAGCAGACCTCCTAATGAGGCGGTAGGGGGATAACTGGGCCAGCAGATCTACCGACGCCATTATCCCCCTACCGCCTTCCTCGTAATGAAGCCCAATGTGTTGGCGGTAGAGGTGATGGTTGGAAAAAGAAAGACTCAGTCTTGTCATTTGCTTCTAAACATAAATGTGCCTCCAAAAATTGTGAATTTGGAAGAGGTCTTTGAAATTATTGATGGTGTATTTGGGGAATGGCTAGCTACAGAGACAGAGGGGCATGAATTTGTCATAATAGGGGGGGACTTTAATGTTAGCTGCCGGGATCGGGATTAATGTGGTGCCTATAACCAGGTATGTCCATCGAGTGTTATGGTAAAAAGTAGAGCGGATGCGAAAGGGAAAAATCGGATAGTCACACTGAAAGAATGGGGCCTAATTATGTTAAACGGGAGACCAACGGGTGATGAACCTGGGAAATGTACGTGGACCATAAATAACAACTGTTCCACATTAGACTATTTTTTCACCAGTTACAAATGTGCAGAGAGAGTGATTTCCTTAGAAATTGGGCAAACTGACTTCAGTGACCAATCTATGCTGATTCTGACCCTTAGCATGCATGGCAGAATGGGGTATAAGACAAGAGGGCGGAGCAGGGATACAGACCAATAATGCAGGAAACCGAATAAAGTGAACTTCACGAAATATCTGTAGAGTTGCTAGAGCAACACAGTCCCTATTTAGATATTAATTACACCGATTATCTACATATGATCTGGTCGAGATGGGTGATTCTTTAAGCACTCTTGCATTTAATACTGGGTCCTTGAGACCTAGGAACCTACTGATCCAAGGTAATAAGCATACATACCCATTTGACCCTGAGTTGAAACTAATGAAAATCAACAGCTACGGAGAAACATCCAGAACATGTTGAAATCCTCAATTAATCCAGAGGAAAAAGTGAGTCAGATTAGAAAGCACAAAAGTGCATATAAAAAGCAGCTATACAGGTGTAAATTCTCTAAGATAAACAAACAGTGGCAATCGGTTGTTAACCGCATTGTGAAATAAAAATACCAGAGACATCTGGCAAATGCTGTCCAAGTTGAAAGACGATGGGCAGCGGAAGCTGGTTAACCCAATCCCGGCGTGCAAATGGACAACTTTTCTTACAAACAAATATGTCCAATTTAATCCCACTCCTGGTGAACATAAGACAAATGTCAAATGGTCCCTGGTCGTTACAAGGGCAGTTATCCATACTCCCATAATGAAACTAAAGGGCTCTCGAGCCCCAAGACCAAACAGGTTTTCCAACACGGTATTAAAAGCAAACTCAATGGAATGGGCACAAATCCTTAAAATTCTATTTGATAAAGTATGTAAGCTAATGGAGGTCCCACCCTCCTGGCAAAGCGCAATTATATTGCCAGTGCATAAGAAGTCAGACAGACTGCAGCCCCGAAAACTACTGGCTGCTCTCATTATTAGATGTAACGGGGAAGTTATTTGCCTCATTTATCCAGCCAGAAAACGACAATATTTTCATACAATACAAACTGGCTTTCGCCCAGGGTCAAGCACTTCGCACAATGTTAGGTTTTTTAACCAAATGATGAAGAATCCGCTAGAAGGGGCGTGCCCGTTTTGTACTTGATCTTTGTCGACTTCAAGACAGCTTTCGATTCAGTAAACCGAGATAAACTCTGGATAAAACTTTGCAAAATGAACTGCCCAGACTGGCTGGTAGACATAAACATCCACTTACATACAAACACAATGGTGAGAGTTCGCCTGGATGAAGGTGGCTCTTTGCCGGAACTAAGTGGTTACAGACAGTGGGGTCAAACAAGGTTGTGTGTTGGCCCCTCCTGCTATATAACCTATATATGTCAGACCTCCATGTAGCGATTAGTCCTGGCTCAGGATGTTCAGTAAAAGTGGGCTCAACCTTAGTCACTAGTGCCCTTTATGCCGACGATCTGGTACTTATGGACAGAACGGTCAAAGGGGCGAGAGAGAAATGTAGGGAGTTATTGGAATTTGCCGAAATAAATTTTCTTACGATAAATATGAACAAGACCCAGATGATGGTTATAGCTGGGGGAAAATGAACTGGGTAAAATTGGGCTTTGAAGTAGGCACATTAGAATATGTGAGTAGTTGCCCATATCTGCGAATAGAACACTTAGCTAGAGGTACCTATGACTGGATTATCGAGGTTAGGAGACAAAAAGCAAGACAACTAACTTACACCATTAACAGGTTTGCTAAAGTGAATCAAATCATTTGGGGGCTGGAATTTCAAAGGGGGACCCAGTATGAAAAACTTAAACGCATTTTTGCAAACAAAATGAAAAAATGTGACTGGGCCAATAACTACTCTACATTGGAGCTATGGATCGGTGGTGGGAGTGACACACAAATATTTACAAAAACAGTCTTACCTCCTAAGAAGCCCAAGCCCCCTGGTACGGGAGTTTATGCTATGGATTAGAATAAATCAGCTTCCTTTACTTACTGTCCAAGGGGTTTGCTCCAAGATACCGTCAGATCAGCAAAATTGCTGTATTTGCAAGGACCAAGACAAACACGAGACGGCCAGACACGTCATGACCCACGTTCGGCAAGATTGTATGCAGTACCCTTAGGTAATAACCCTGACCTCCTGCCAATAGGGACCCAACCTTTGGTATAAATCTGAACTACACAGGTTGGTAGTGTGGCTGTGCAGCTAGGCTTATCTCAAGAGGGGTCAATGTGAGCAGTAATGTTGTGACACAGAGTTTCACAGTACAGTTATTCAAATAAACACTTACACTCAAATATGCACTTCAAAACACACTCTTAGCTTCTTTAACTTAGATGATACCCATTGGGTATGGCACACAGACACTTCCTACACCCTCAGATGACTTAAATATCTAGGACACTGTGGATATATATTTATCACTGGTACATTTAGAGCAAAACTGAGTTTGGTCCAAAAAGATAGAATAGAGTAATAAAACAAAGGTTAAAAAAGAATTCATAAACAGGTAAGTACTTTTTAGGAACCTTCCAAAGCAGAGTAGATTAACCCTTTCCTGGCAAAAAGGCCAAAGCACAAATTCAGAGGTAAAGAGGAGTCTCTCAGGGAGCCAGGACAGCCAATGTTAATTGCACAATGTCAAGGGGAGCTGAAGATCTTCTTTGCAGGTAGGTAAAAAAGTCTTGCACAATGTTTTTAGAAATGTTTGTAGAAAAGTAGAAGACTTGAATAGCCACAAGCTGGGATGCTTGTGAGGTGCAAAGCTTTAGCAACTCTGCAAGGTAACCAAGACAGGTCTCAACTGAGAGAGCAAGTAAGGCTACACAAACTTCGATTCAGCGGTTCTTTCAGTAGAAACATTGCGGTTCTCGGATACCACTTAAGACTTTCCATGCATCTGGGGTCCAGCACTCTGTTGAGGTGGCTCACGCTTGGTCAGTCCTGCATCAGGGAAGTCCCGAGGATCTTCCTAGCGCTCGGGTCCGACTTAAAAACAACACATACAATCTGGTGTTCCTCTCCCTGGCTGTTCGGTTCCAGCAGCAGTTGCGGTGGAAATACAACCAGCTTCGAGAGGATGTCCACACAGGCTTACTTTGGAGTTGATTGGTCCCACCAACTCAAAGGGAGAAGTCATCCTTGCAGGGCTTCTCTAGTTGAGGCGAGGCGAATTTGGAGATTCAGCACAGCAGCAGGGCTTCACCGGGCAAACCAGTGGTCCAGGAGTTGCAGCAGGCATCTCCTCCAAGTTCTTCTTCGGATTCCTTCGTCTAGTGGTCGACTCTGCCTTCCAAGCCAAAAAGCATTGCCTTTTATGCAGGTTTCTCCCATTCATTCCTAGCTGTCAGTCACACAGCCGGACAGCCAGCCAGCCAATCACCTTTGGGTGCATTCCTGTAACTAAGGGGATTAAGCACAGGGAGTCTCGGGCACCTCCCTCACTTCCTGCGCCAGACATACTGGAGCCAGAGGGGGGCTTCACTCGTAAATCCCACCAAAGACAAAATGAACAAAGGGACCAAATCTGGTTTGGCATGCAGAACAAATCTCAAGAAGGACCTTCCCAACAAGAAATGCGATTGCAGCCCGCAGTAAAAACACACAATGGTAGTAAAAGGTATTAATTGGAGAAAGGGTAACATACAACTGTTACATGAGAAACTAGACAAAGGGGATACTAAGTAACCCCTCCAGCACCCTATGGTAAGTGTGTGCTGTGTCTAGAAAGTTACAAAATGTAAGCAAAGTCAATTTCACTTCACTGCTCTTGGAATCAGTAGTTTCACCAAATCGAAGAGACTTCCCTGTGCCACTGCACTGAAGGTGCTGTGTGTCACAATTTAAAGATGATGCATATGGAGTTTGTCAAACTCCAAAGTCAAAAGAAATACAGAGAATAAATCACGTTAAAATTACATGAGAGATAAAAAGTCCTAAAGTCCAGCAAAAAGAGACAGGTGTCTCTAAGGTAGACAGGAATTAACACATTTCTGAGAATTCTCCCTAACAACTCAATGTAGCACAAGGCATATGTGTTTATTGGGCAAATTTGTTAGTCGATACTACGCTATCAAAACAGAGGAGTTTTGGCAGCACTGTCTAAATCCCAACACAGAGACTGTTCAGATAACACTATATCGCCATTGGTGTGAAATAAAAGTCAAAGTGGGAACTTAAATGAGCCAAATTAGAAAGTTACACTCGCTCAGTAACCAAGGATGCTAAGTGGAGTGGCAATTGAGTCCTGTGCAATGTACTGTATTGCTATTATTGATAGCCTGGAAAGGCAAATAATTGCGCATGTAAGTGTGAAGTAAGACAGAAGTAAATAAGGTTGTATGAGCATAACAATATTTTAAATAATGGTTTTAGAGTTATGAAGAACTGAATGGATGTTTATTAATCTGCATAAAATGATTAATTGGACTGATGTCTATTAATTGTATACAAATGTTTTGTAAAAAGTTCATTATGTGAACTAAATACAATAAATTAACTTTGCTGTAGGCCATGCCTCCAAGAATGTGGCCACTGCCAACACATACTATAGTAATATGTGTATAGTAATTCGAGCTACTATAGGGGAGTTTGCAGTATTTGTAATATGGTGGAATGATACAGTTGAAGTGAGTGTACATGTTATTTATGATTGTAGTACAATTGAGTATAGTCCTTATGGAATTTGTATTTGTTTTTTGGTGAAGCTAACATACAGTAATAACACTGGAATCAGTGGTTCTTTTTCTGTGAACAAAGCAGTATAATATGTTTAGCAGAATAGTTTAAAAGCTTTAATTGCATACAATGTTACACATATATGTACTTTATTGACCCTCATAAACAGTACATTCTATGTTCTATGTTTGGTACAACTTTAGTGTGTGGTACACTGGTGTTTTATTGACATAAAATAATCATTGGGTCTGTGAGGGAGGCATGGTATCACAAGTAGACACTGACACAAGAGCTGCAAGTTTCAAAACCTTTATTGATGGTTTAAAAGGGGTTGGAAACCTTCTATCTTACCCTATAAGTAAGATGGAAGTATTCTTGACCATCAAACAAAAAGAAAATACAGTCCTAATCAGTCCTTAGTCAAAATAAAATAGCCTATACTAATAAACCTAATGCCTACCCTCCTCCTAATACAATAAATCTGTAAAGGGAATGTGTAATGCAAAAAGGACAATCAGCGTTCAAAAGAAATGTCAGTATGGCTGAGTAAACTCCCTTCCCCATGTTTTGTAGCACGGGTAAGGTGGCACACTTGGACCTTTGCGATACACTCTGGCTTTAGACACAAGGATGCAGTTCGTTTCGGGGCGGCGGTGTGGCCTGAGCGCATGGAGTAGAGAGGTGTCTGGACGGAGCTCCCATCATGATCCTGTAGCAGATCCTTTAAACTACAGACATGGTTATATACCTCAAGTCAAACACACCAGCTGATGTGAGAAGCGATTACCCAGTCCTACAAAGAAACGGCGACCAAAGTCAGAGCGGAACGACTGAGGAAATCGCCTCTGTGGCAGTGCCCCAGAGAGCCCAAGATGGCGGCTGCTGCCGCGGATCGACGGTGAGAGGGAGGAGGGGACGAGACTGGTGTGGATCTTCTTGCGCCCAAAGCAACGAGAGACGTGCACCGCAGCACCCGCTTTAAGGAGCGCACTGAGACCTTAGGAGAGCAAGAAATGCAGACTCGGGCTGATCCTGCTGAGCCGGTTTACCGAGTAGAAGACAGGAGTCTGCTGTGACATCTCTAACCGAGCGGAGCAGGAAGCCCTGAGCCCTGCGGTGGACCAAGCAAGCTGGTGCGCCATCTGAAGAGGCCTGAGAGACGCAGAACAGGTAGTGTTTGCTGCTGGATGAACACTGGAGGCTGGAGCATGCCAGGCAGAGGCTTAACGGGAAGTGACCAAGTCTGAAGTGGTGACCCCACCGAGTCGCGGGCTGCGACCACAGCACAGCTGATGGCGACCCTGGGGAGGAGGCGCAGCCTACCTGGCAGTGGAAGACACCCCGTTATAGCCACGACCACTACGAGACCTGGGGCGTGGTTATTGAGGTGGAGGCGCCTGAGGTGAGACGGGCTGCGGATGAACAATTGCACAGGAGGAGGGATGTGAGCCACGCGTGGAAATACAGGTCAGAGGGCCAGCATTTACTGCAATGTGTTGTACCCTAAGCAAGCTAGCTAAGACTGC
This sequence comes from Ambystoma mexicanum, assembly GCF_040938575.1. Classification (NCBI taxonomy): domain Eukaryota; kingdom Metazoa; phylum Chordata; class Amphibia; order Caudata; family Ambystomatidae; genus Ambystoma; species Ambystoma mexicanum. Next base: position 768,236,475 of record NC_090922.1, read on the forward strand.
ACAAATAACTGACGAGGCGACACTGGGATACATTAAGTTGTCTCACCTTGACCTGTGTAGCTGGGATAATACAATACAAGCTGACTCCCAAGCCAGAGGAACGTCCCACCAGGACCACATGGAAGTTAGAACCTAAGGCGGACACACTAAGGCAACCCCTACAGATCAGGTAAAGAGAAGTTGCACGGCGAGCTGGAGGTGTCGGTAAGGGCAGAGGACACGAGGCATGTGTCATTCCACACAGTGAACACTGGGGCATAAAAGGAAGTTGCTATAGGACGACTGACACTCAAGTGGGGACCAGGCACAGAACAAGAAGATCTCAGATTGCGCACAAATTACACAGCGCAACCCCCTTGTCAATAGTAACAGGCACACAGGAGAACATTGCTCGGGAGTATACTACTGAACGAAGGCGAGACGGCGAGACACAAACATGCATACTGCCGCAACTGAAAGGGAAATTGAATAGCCAAGATGGGAAGAATAGCAGTTCTGGTAAGGGCACGTGACATTCCCATTCTGTTCCTCACTGGGTCAGCAGAACTTACTGGGGGTGGGCTGCTGAACCTTGATTTTGAGTAAACTAGCCACGTATTAAATTGCGCAAAAAAGACTCGCATGGAACAGGAAATGGCGCAGCATTGCGCCCATCTGCGGAACACCCCAAGTCACTGACCAGGCAGGACTCTAATACATCAGGATACATAGCCTCAAACCAAAACTATGTAGTGTACCACTGCCCTCAGTGGAGTTGCAGCTGCGCCATACCACAAACAACCAGACTACAGATGCAGAAGACATGGCAGAGAGCTACCACTGCTGGTGCTCGACTCATGCATGCCTAGAAATGCACAGTCAAGAAGCATAGGCAATAGACTGCATTTAGAAGCCCACCCTGACACCAATGGAGAGGGGCATGTCCCCACCCAAAGGGAAAAAGAAGGCTACAATAATGGACTCCTTCACCACAGCCAAGCCATGTGAACCTGAGCTGAGTAATGCTGGGACACAGAGCAACCAGACGACCCTAGAAAATGGCAATAAAGAAGGCCAAGTGCTGGAAGCTATAGCAGCGCTGCAATCCTTTATAGACACGAAAATTGGAGAGGTGAAGTCGGATATGCAGCTTATGCGAGAAGACATTCGCAATTTCAGGGGAAAGAGTGACTGGCACAGAGACTGGATTGAAGGAAACAACAGAGACCACAGAAGATTTGAAATTACGAGTGCAGGAACTTGAGAGGAGTTCTGCAGCATTAGAGGCGTGGTTGGAGGATGCGGAAGGCCGGGACCGACGCAATAATGTGCTCTTTCTTGGAATTCCTGAGGGGATGGAAGGTCCAAACCCTACAGAATTCGTGGAAACTCTATTGCTGCAAGAGATTGGCGCCTGCTAGCTCTCACAGGGATTTGTGGTTGAGAGGGCCTATAGATCCTTACAAAAAAGATCACCACCAGGATCACTTCCCCGCCCAATGATAGCAAAGATTCTGAACATTCGGGACAGAGAAATTATACTAAAATTCTCTCGAGAAGGTGGGGAGATTAGCCAAGACCATTCCAAAATCACTATATACCCAGACTACACGCCGGCAGTCCAAAAGGCAAGGAGAGCCATTGGGCCGCCTGACCAGGGCTTATCGGTCTAACCCACGAGGGGATCAGTGCCGGCCTGTTGTCGACACGACACATCCCGCACACAAAGACCCATAACGGTGCGGGGGCACCCGAGCCGCAGGAGAGTAGCTGCAGCTGGGTGCAGTTGTTTAGTTACGTTTGTTGTTAGGAATGTTATATGTACTTCACATGAAACGGCAGGAGTGGAGAAATGGTCATTCACAAGAGCGATCATCGGAGGGTGGCTTGGCTTACTGGAATGGGGGAGGGAGTGAGCTGTGCGCTCAGTGAGGGGACAGAGGATGTATGGAGGAGGCAGGCGGAAGTGACACTGCAGGACTATGGCTGCCAATATTAAGGTACTAACATGGAAAATCAGAGGGCTGGGCTCATACTTGAGGAGAAACCAGATTAAATCCTTCTTGAATCGGAAAAAGGTGTTGATCGCTTTATTGCAAGAGACACATCTCACGAAAGACACTATGGACAAGGTGATAGAATATTGGGGAGGACAGAGATACAGAGCCACATACTCCAAATATGCCAGAGGCGTCTTTATCTGGATAAATGCTACAGTACCATTTCGGCTGCTGGGGATGAAGGCAGACACGGAGGGAAGATACCTGATACTAAGAGGCTACATTGAGTAGACCAAAATATGTATAATAAATTTTTACTTGCCCAATCATGGGATCCCAGCGCACTTGAGCACGTTGTACGGCAAGATAGCCCCATACGGGAATGTTTTTTCATTTGGGGGGAGATTTTAACTGTGTTAAGGACTTAGACCTAGACAGGTCTGCCATACCAAAGAGCCAGGTGGTGACAGCCTCGGAAGCACTAAACTCGATAATAGAGAACCTAGACTTAGCTGATGTATGGAGAGAGCTACACCCCACAGACCAAGGCTATTCTGATGTTTCTCCACCCCATGGTTTGTACACCAGAATTGATTATGTATTTATAGGCAAACATCATCTGGCACAAATATCGGCCCAATATTTAGGAAGGTCGGTCTCAGACTACTCCCCACTCCTTTTGGATTGGAAGATACAGGGACCCAGACCCCCCCCCCATTCCGCAATGGCGCATGCCTACAGACGCCCTTACACACTGGGTATTCAGAGAAAGTCTGAGAAACAAATTAGATGATTACATAGAAAAGAACGTGGGTAGCATCCATGTTAGGACAGTTTTTCTGAAGTCTAACTAAGGGCTTCTTCAAAACCATTCAACTGAGACAGTACAAGACTCCACTCTTAGTATAAGACTGTTCCACCTGAGTACATGGTAGCGTAGGCAGAGCAGCCAGGCTTATTTTAGGAGGGAGGGAGGGCAGTAGATACAGTACAAATGAAATTGTCATACAAATGATCCAAAGAAATACTGAAACACTATGGGCCTCATTACACGGATGGCGGTAAGGGATTACCGGTACCGGTAAGCGTACCGGTACCGGTAATCCCTTACCGCCTTACTACAAGGTCCCTTCGCGGGTCCCTACCTTAACGTTAAGGACGGGACCCGCAAAGGGACCTTGGAGGTAATTACGGTACCACAATTTGCGGTACCGTAATTACCGCCTTCCCCATTCCCATTGAGCCCTATGGGGGCTCAAATGGGAATGGGGAAGGGCCAATGGTGAATGGAATTACCGCCCCGCCAACCTTGGAATGGGGCGGTAACTCCGCCATCCACCATGGCGGAATCGGTAAATTACCGGCGGCAACCATGGCGCTAATAGCGCCATGGTTACCGCCTTCCGTGTAATGAGGCTCTATGTATTGTAAAAATAAAGGATTTATTTAAATACAGGCAGGCCCAGATAAATCTAGGGGTTAGGTAAGTACTAACACATTATATGAAATCACAATATAAAACACAACACTATACTTGAAAGTACACAGACCCAAGTATAGACCTTATTTGGAACACCTAACAGTAGTTCTAGGGAAATCAAAACCTTGTTATACACATTTAGTACAGGCCAAGCCTATTCTTTGGGAGTAAAAGACCAATGGTTACTTTTAGATTACTTTTGGTAATACAAGGACAATAGATCCTTCCAGTTGTACAGTGACGCTTGGAACAAATCACATACACAGTCAACTGGACAATATACTTGAATAGTGAAACACTGATTCTAGGTGCAGTAAAAACCTATAACTACTTTTGTCATAACACACAGTTATTCCAGGTGATTAAAACCGAAGGATGTAATATACAATTACAGATGCTTTGGAAATCAGGGAACCTCAGATTGAGGTAAGCAATAACTCTGGTAACTTGTTTTGGATGGCACACAGCTAACACAAGGTAAGTAAAACCCACATACATTAACTTCACAATGAAGGGGAAAGTAAAACCCAATGTCACACTTTACTGAATAGTTATTCTAGGTAGGCAACAACCTAAGGTAGACTTATTAAGGACAGGCTAGCAGCCAGTCAGGGGAAGCAAGACCCAGTTGGGGAACACTCATACAGTTATCCTAACAGGACTAACCTGGTGATACCAACAGTTGGAGGGCACTCATACAATTACCCTACAGGAATAATCTGGTGAAACCAACACATTACTTTTGTAAAGAGGCACAACCTAATCACAGGAGAGTAAAACACCTTTACATCTACTTTCTTTTAGACGGGCAAAACAGTGGCTAAGGAAGAAAAGATGTTAACCATACTTTTAAGAATAGTGCATCACACATTCAAGATCAGTAAGAAATTTTGTAACTGTTCACTCTGAGAATTACGGTTACCCACCAACTCTTTACAAGTAAGTAAAACACTTGATTTCTTTTCTAGGCAGAAGTCCCAATCCCTTCAAAGTCTTTCCCTTAGAGGATGAGTGTTCTCAGTGGCAGAAGGGGGGGGGGTCACTAGGACTAGTGACCAACAGGCAGTGTTAGAATAAGTTCTTTAGTAGCAAAAGTCAGAATTCCTTAGGAAAACTGGGCAAACAAGTGAGTACTTTACTTCTAGGGTTAGAAGAGGATCCATGGGTTTCATAGAAGACACCCCAGCAGGATTCTAGCAGTGGGACTGGGTGTACTGGATGAGGGACCTCCCAATCACGGAAGATACCCCAAGACTACACAGAAATCCCAATAGGCTTAAGGTAAGTATATACCCAAGCGAACACAGTACCTCATCAATGAATAAGAGATTGCAGCAGGAGAACTTCAGGGACTGCAGCCAAATACCCGGTCAGTGGATTCCTTGTCCTGGAGACTGAACACAAGACCTCAGAAGGGACTTTGCAGCAGGGATCGATGAAGAAGGCTCTAGGTAAGATTTCTCTTGCTGCTGAATGCGGTTCTGCGGATTTGGTACCTTTTCAAGGAGCACAGAAGAAGACAGAAAATTGCGGTTGAATTCTCGTTGTTACAAAGGTCCAGCAGTCTTGTGAGGGGACATTTCGGACTTGATTCATGTCTCTGGAAATACACCAGGATGCCCACGAAGTTTTAGTGAGATTCAGAATTCGGAAGACCATGCACCGCACAGTGACTGGAGGTCCCAGGGTATTGGGGTATTGCAAGAACGCAAGGTCGCAGCAACCCGTGGGATGGCTCAAAATGCAGGACGTCTTGAGTCTAGTGGGTCTCATCAGGCTCTGGGTTCAGGTTGTCGTTTTCGGAGACCCCAGGTTGATCGGAAGAAAGAGCTGCAGCAGGCCCCGGTTACACAGCAGGCTCTCCGGTCGCTGGAAATCATTCCCGCCGCTTTTCCTTTGTCATCCTCTTTGGTTTTCTGATCGAGTGGTCGACATGACTTCAGCTTCCAGGTTTCCAGTATTTATCAGGAACTGCAACACAACCTCTGCATTCAATCGCCGCATTTTACAAGAAAGGGGCGTCTGGCTGTCCAATCAGGACAGCCAGCCCCCCACTGGGATTTGGCCCAGTTGAAGGAAGGCCTAAGACAAAGGAGTTTTGGACTCCTCCCCCACTTCTTGTGCTTACAGACTGACTGGAGCCTGGGCGGGGCGTCCAGGGGACTCCCGCCAAAGACAAAACTCAAACAAAGGAATTTCCTGCCATGGATGTCAGGGGAAGGAACAGAAAACGACAAGAAATACTAAAATGGCAGAAAAAGAAGACAGGGGCCATTTTGGTAAAATGAGCACCCTTAGCTGCTTTTACTGCAGCTGTGATTACAGCCCGCGGTAAAGGTGCACCAAATTAGTAAAAGGTATCACTGCCACCAGCCATTAAAGGTAAGCTTGTCACTGTAACAGGATTGTTACAGTTTTAATGTGAAAGGGGATACATTGTATCTCCCCTGCACTCCACATAAGGTGGGGTGTGCTGGTTTCACAGAATAAAATGTAAAAGGGATCCAAAGATCCTTTCTACCCTTGGGAACTGTAGTGCAATAAGTTGTTAGACATGATAACTTTAAAAAGACACTATGGAGAGTCTTAAAAATGACACCCATAAAAAGAGTTAAAGATTAGGTGAGGTATTAATGAAAAATATCCCACTAGAAAAGCAAAAAGTTCTGGAGTTGAACCAGGAAAGGAAGATTTACCATCTCTGTGGAAATCTTACCTAACACTCGTCCCCCCCAGACTAAGGAACAGGAGAAGCTAATCCTCACCTGGATGGATCTCTTGTTTCAAGTCGGTTAAACTGTTTGCTGAGTCAACTAGCAATCTTTTTGTAACCCTTGCTATGATACTTTTTCTTATATTAGTTATCATTTGCAAACTATATGACCTACAAGTAGTGTGGGCACTTTACTCTTGTCTAAGGTTTAGGGGATCTGATTAAACTGTCCCTCAGAGGCTGAGACAACCTCTGAACCTACAATAGGCTTTTTAAAAGGGTTCTTATAAAGACATCCCTTAGACCTAGAGGGGTCTCCATGATACCTCACCACCTCTCTCATATGAGCAGGTTGGGTCTCAGGTATCCTAGTTTGAGGGGTTGTGGCAAAGCATTGTACATCCTTCCATTTCCTCTTAGATCTGTTTTTACCTTGGTTAGGGTTTTCCCTTCTAACGCTACACCCATAAAAAGAGTTAAAGATTAGGTGAGTGTGGAAAAAGTCTCCCACTCACTGAGGTATTAATGAAAAATATCCCACTAGAAAAGCAAAAGGTTCTAGAGTTGAACCAGGAAAGGAAGATTTATCAGCTCTGTGGAAATCTTACCTAACAGTCCAGACCTGGAGCACAGTTTGGGAGGCATTGAAAGTAGTGGTAAGGGGGGAGGTAATTGCTAGAGCGGGAGGTATTAGGAAAACATTGAAAACAGATCTGGAGTGTTGGGAGGAGGAAATCCAGCAAATGGAGGCTAACACTCCGGGAACTAGAGAGGAGGAATTGAAACTAGCAGAGACTCGGCGCAGCTGCCAGGATGCTTGGGGGAGATTGTCGAAATGTGATTATATGGCAAAAACCACCAGGGCACATGCAGAGGGAGATAAACCGAGTAGACTGTTGTTGTGGCTGTGCAGACGGGAGCACCCGAGACACTTAACAACGGTACTTAAGGATGCTGCAGGCATAACCCATAGATCACAACAAGCGATTAACAAAGTTTTCATGGACTTCTACTACCGCCTGTACAGCCATGACGCTAAGGTTCCCCAGGAGGTCATATTGGGGACATTGGGGGAAATAGGACTACCCAAGATAGGCAAAATGCAATGTGAGTCATTAGGAAGAGAAATATCTGCTGAGGATGTGAGCGAGGCAATCAAATCATTGGCCACTAGCAAGACTCCTGACAATGACGGACTCCCGCCGGAGCTCTACAAAACGTTTGCATCAGCCTTGACCCCAGTCCTACATGAGGTGTTCAAGGAAGCGTACGATAAAGGGACACTGCCAGGGAGCATGAGGGAAACACTAGTGATCCCAATCCCCAAGCCAGGAAAAGCCACGGCTGAGTGGGCGTCATACCGCCCACTAGCAATGCTAGAGTATAATGTTAAGATATTAACAACCATACTGGCAAAGTGACTATCGAAGGTTGTTGGAGAAATAGTGCATGAGGAGGACCAGATTAGTTTCATAACAGGTCATAGCACGCCCGAAAACTTGCGAAGACTACAACACATTATGGCACAAACAGTGTACTCCCAGGCACACTGTGCAATAATTTCATTAGATGCAATAAAGGCGTTTGATTTGATATACTGGGAATGGCTACTTGCAGTGCTTAAGGAGTTCGGGTTTGGTGAATACTTTATTAGGTGGTTAAAGATAGTATACACATCGCCAGTGGCGAGGGTTAAGTCAGGAAGGGTAGTGTCCAATGTTCCCTCTAAGCTGTGCGCATGTTCGCTTGCCCAGCTTCCCTCTGGGTGCCGATCACAAGATTTTTAGCAGCGCACACAGCCGATTCTCACGTATTCAAAAAGATTTAATAAGGCACAAGCCACAAGCCACAGCAATTACCTGAAATTTTATTTCTTTTAAATTAAGCAACTAGTCTTGATATTCTGCTAATTTGCATTACACTACTATGCAAGGGTGACAGTAAACACCTAAAATCCCTAACTGCAAAATACACACACAAGGTTAAAAACTAATATGAAAAACTGGCTCCATGAACAGAAAAATCTAACCAAGATATGCCTGCAAACATTAACCAAATAATGTTCCCTCCCCACCCATGACTCCTAAACCTGACTCTACCACACTTTTATCTTATGGTTCTAACTTCGGCCCAAAAACACATTAAGATACTACCGGACAACTTTGACGCTTTCTCTCTTGGCTCTGCGAATGTTTAGCAGACTTGTACCTGCATCCACTTGTGTAACATGAATAACGTTCATGCGCCAACATTTCTGTTACTCATTGCGCCTTACCAAAAGCATCACCCACACTATATAATCGCACTACCAGCTTAAATATCAGATACTGACTGTAAGTAAGCAGGCTACTTGGATGTGTAACCTTATCACATACTTCCTCTTCTTTTTACAAATGTGCTTTGAAGTGGCCCCTTGCAAATTAACGTATTATAAAACTCAAATATTAATTTGCCCTCTAAAGATTTTGAGAAGGCAAATGTGATGCTTAGCATCTCCTATTTTAGCATTTCTAACATTACCCTATAAGTGGAGAGCAACATTGCAATATCATTTACTTAGCCTACAAGGGATAATGGGTATTGACTATGTGTCTGATTACTCGTCCATAGTATCAGGGCACCAGCTATTCAGACAGGAGACAGGAGATTCACACAATCTGCATCGTTTCCAAGTTTTCAGAGTACCTGTGGGCATAGACCTTCACACATTATATGGTAACCCGCTTCTATACAAAAACGGTTTCACTGAGCACTTGTGTAATCCTACACAATGATATAAGGGTGAGGTATGCTGCAAACAATCTAGTATGCACTGCAGACAAATTGTGTTCATGCAGAGTCATGCCATTCTTAAAATGCACATAATATGCTGAGGCATTAAATATGCCTTGCTTGCAAAGTATTGTGGGTCTGCAAATATACTAGTGAATGTTTACTGCTACAATCCTTCACTTTTTACAATGCTCCATCAGCTAGTATTGGAGGCTAGCACAGGGGCCAGGGAAGGCTATGGGTGGAAGAGCACAGATAATCACTCCTTGCGAGTAATGAACAAAGCAGCGCATTTAAAAAACCAAGGCAGACGTTTCGGCAGTACACTGAAAGAAATGTGTTGCTTGTTTGCTAAAGGATAGGAAATTCTAGTTCCCGTCTGTTAGGGAGAATTATCTGTAAACGCTAATTTCCCAAACCTAGTGAGTCCCCCAGCAGCTTTGCTGGATTTTTGAAGTTTATGTTTTTCTCCTGCTAAGAGTGAGACTCTTTTCCTCCCACTCTTAGGCATGATTTGAGGATGTCCTTTGACTTTGTAATGTGTTTTATGGGCTATGGGGTCTTTTACTCCATAGGGCTTCATGTGTTTTTGGTATATGTGTTACACAGCACCCTCAGTGCAGTAACACAGGGGTGTCATAGTGACCCCCAAACATAGACTCCATACCCTGGGACTGACTACTATCTCCCAGGGCATGTAACGTCACCATTGACTTTACTAGTCTTAAATTGTGAACAGAACCAGTACAAACCATCATATTGTGGAAGTACTGTTAGGGGTAATTCGATTGCCCCTGGGTCTGTTTTCCAAGGGGGCACTAGCCAGTGCCCCCTTGTCGAGTTCCTGGCTGGTGGCAGTGGTTACCACGCAAAATATTCCACCGGAATATTTCCTATGGGATTTTCCCATTCATTTCAAACGCACCACTTTTTTGGTGCAATGTTAAAGATACCGCCGGGTTATTTATTTAATATTTATTTCCCGGTTGGGTCTTTTTGCCAGGACTTGGTTTTAAAATGGCGTTTGTGTTCGCTCTGTAACTCCAACCCAAGTCGAGCCCTTTGTCCCACATTTGGCGGGCTTCTGCACAGGAGCCTCCAAAAGTGGTGCCACTCTGTCTGGGTCTACAGGATGTGTGGGAGGGGGGAATAGGCACCCTGGACTGAGTTGCCTTGGCAACTCAAGTCGCACTCTTGTGTGATTGGCCCAGTGGTGAGCCGCCCGGCTCACCACTTAGCATGTTTGATTGACAGCTAGGCTGATGAATGGGGTTTATGCTGCATAAAAGCAGGGCTTTGGGGACTGGAACTTCAGAGGTCGCTACAGGACCTAAAGAATCCGAAGAGGGGAGAAGCCGAGCCATCTACAACGACAACACCACCGGTGGAGCCCTGCTGCACGAAACTCAACACTTTCCCGACGACAGAGAAGATCTTCTTCCAGGAGAGTCTTCTTCCCTTTGAGCTGGTGGGACCAACCAGTTCACATTTTTCGCCTTCCTGGATCGTCTTGTGGTTGAATCGCCCGTGCCAAGCACCCGGCGGCAGGATAGCCACGCTTCACCACTACCGCAATTAAAAAGGTAGTACCTTTTAACCAGGAAACTCTGCGGCCGGTTTCTTCCCTGGCAGTGCAACGATCTCCAGCTTTCCTCCACTTCGAGATCTTCTCTTCCCCTGGACGAAGCACTGACTTGCACCTGCTGCAAGGAACAACTGCCACCGCTGGAGCTTTCTCACCATTTCAGGTACTGTGTCCCGCCTGGTCTCCCTTGCAACAGACTGTCCAAGGTGTCCCGTAAATCCTTCACTCTCTATCCTGGGGTGACCTCAGACCTATTAACCTTAACTTTCTAACTTGATCCAACCTCTTTTTGACTTTCCTGCAAAGACCTTTAGTGCATTTCCACTGTGTGATCTTGGGCACATTCCGCCTTGCTCCCTCAAAGAGTGGGCCTGGCCTATGAACTTTTTGCTCTACAGTAGACCCTGCCTTTCTTGACTTGCTGTGGTTCTTTAAAAGTGTTGGTATTGTGTGTTTTTCCTATTTCTGCCTTTTCTCTCCCTTTTTAAATAATTATTGGAGTGCCATCTATGGTTACGCGCTCACCTCTGTTTTGCTAAATAAGTGGAGTATTAACCTAGACTTGTCAAATAATTAATTAGGGAGGTGTATATATTTCTAGTGACTGTGTTTGAACTTGCTTGACATATTAGTGCCAGTGTATTTTTACAAGTGTGTTATTAAATAAATAATTATATACTTTTATACCAAAGCTCTGGTCAGTGTTTGCTTGTACTACTGTATTTCTAGCCCTATTGTGTATACTCTACATAATGCCTACCTCTTCTTGAGAGAAGGCTGACTGCTCAGCCACAGCTACCATGTAAATCTGGGTGGTGCAGACTGCTACCAATTGGGTTTACTGCTAACACCTGTAGTCTTAAACTTTTTGCAGTGGTCCCTAAGGGAACTGCACAGGTGTCTGCGTAACACTGGTGGCAGCGGTGGGATTTGTATTGAGTATACATTTTAGTGTGCTTTTAGATACCTTAGTGCAACTAACTACAAAGCTTAGCACTAAAATGTTTATGTTCTAACCTGTCAACTATGGAAAGTTATAGTCAAGAGTCCCTTGCTACAAAAACTGCTGATTGTCTAAGAGTTCTCTGTAAGCAAAAGAATCTCCTGACTAAAGGCAAGAAAATTGAGCTAATAGAAAGATTGTTAGCAAACCAAAGTCTGGGTGATGGTTCAGAGGAAACCACTCTCCCAGAGAATGTAGATAACAGTGATGATATTGATATTGATCCAAGTATTGAAAATCTTGAGGCAGAGTCAGAAGAGGAGGGTGAGGCTGTTGTAACTGCCCCTCCTAGGCCTCTGTCTGCTCTACCAGCTGTACCTACTGGACCTTTACCAGGTCCCACACTTAGTCCTCAATTTCTTGAACTAGAGAAAATGAAACTTGAATTGGAGTTTAAGAGACTTAATGCTGAAGCAGAACAAAGCCACCAAGAACTGAATCAAGAACTAAGGTTCAGAGAAATGGAGCTCAGAGGGATGGATTAAGGGTTACAAGGTGAACACTTATGAGGGAATGAGAAATCTTGTAATGATGGAGTCAATTTATGATGCCTGCTCTCCTGTGCTCAGACAGCACTTCGCTGATTCAAGGGAATTAGATTCCAGGAAGCTAGCTAAGGCTGCTGACTTGTGGGTTGCCAACAGGGCTACTCACAATGATTCAGGGATCACTCAGAAAAAGGATGAGGGAAAGCAGCCACAAAAGGGAACCAAGAGACTTCTAATACCTCCCAACCCAAAGGGGGCCCCAAACAACAAAATAACCAGGGTAAGCCCCAGGGTAAACCACAACAGGCTAGTGTACCCTCTGGTCACAAACCAGAAGGAGGTCAGAACAAGCCACCATTCCAGAGAGCATTTGGAACATGCTACCTCTGTGGGGCAACTGACCATATCAAAGGAGATCCAAAATGTAAGGGTAAACCTACAAGGATCAGCACAGTCTCCTTAGCCTTCACTCCTGAGGAGGAAGTCCAAATGGCTAGTGCTCACTTTGAAGTCTTTGCTGAAGAACCTTTGGGTCTTCAAGCAAGTGTAACAGTAGAGTCCATGGGTCTGGTTAGTAATCAGAATAGGAGTGTGTACAACTCCATAACAGAAAACTCTAAAGTTTATTATATGGACAGTGTTCTTGTCAATGGCCAGGATACTCCTGCCAGGCGAGACTCTGGGGCCAGCAGAACCGTAGTGTGGATGAAAGCTTTTTCAGTCCTGAGGTTGTTGCTAAGGCACCCAAAGTTCCCACTAAAGATGTCTGGAGGCCCTGTCCAAATGGTTCCAATTCACCAGCCCTCATTCAGTGTAATAACATGACAGTGAGGATTCCTGTCAGTGTTCAGACTGAGGTGCCTGGGAGAGTCCTGTTGGGGAATGATCTAAGAACTCTAGGAGTAGTATCCAGTATCCCCAGGCCTCCCAGTATGGAGACCCAGAACCAAACCAAATTAGCTAGAGAGGCCACCTTAAGGAACCACTCTAAGCCTATGGGAACCTCTAGAGAGCACCCCACTACAAGCCCTGGGGTTGGTAAATTGACCTCTGACCCAGGCACATTTCAGGCTATAATGTTAGGGAAATGGGAGCCCGAACCAAGCTCCATCATTATTCCCCCAGTTTTAGAGTCTGTGACTCCATCTGCTTCTCAGAAAGAGGTGGATAGACCAACTGGACCCCTAACTAGGCCTAAGAGAACTGGTAATTCTCAGTGCTGGTGGAAAACCAGAAAAGAAAATTCTAAGGCCAAAAACCTTCAGACTGTTGGACCTTCTACTGAAGTCTCCGACTCAAATCCTAATCTTGGAAGTGAAACTCGTAAAGTAGGTAAGGGTAGATCTAAGAGGAAGGAGAAGCATGTACCGTGCTTATCTCCATCCCCTCCAACCAAAAGGCCCAAAACCCAACCTTCTCCCAACAGAGAGGTGGTGAGGAACTCTGGAGGCCCCTCTAGATCTAAGGGAATCCTTTATAAGGACCCCTTGAAAAAGCCTATCACAGGTTCAGAAGTTGTACCAACTTCTGAGGGACTGGTCAACCAGATCCCCTATAGTTTTAAAAAGACTGATGCTCCTCAAAGGGTTTGTAGGTCATATAGCTTACAAAGGAAAACCTTTGGTTTGACCATAGAACATAGGTCAGGGTGTCTCCACCAAAATGCTGATGGTCTCTCTAGGATGAATGTCATCGACTAGAGGTATGAGATTCATCCAGCAGTGGATTAAATCCTCCTGTCCCTTAGTCTGGGGGGGGGGGGGTGAGTGTTAGGGAGAATTCTCTGTAACGGCAAATTTCCCAAACCTAGTGAGTCCCCCAGCAGCTTTGCTGGATTTTTGGGGTTAATTCTTTCTCCTGCTAAGAGTGAGACTCTTTTCCTCCCACTCTTAGGCATGATTTGAGAATGTCCTTTGACTTTGTAATGTGTTTTATGGGCTATGGGGTCTTTTACTCCATAGGGCTTCATGTGTTTTTGGTATATGTGTTACACAGCACCCTCAGTGCAGTAACACAGGGGTGTCATAGTGACCCCCAAACATAGACTCCATACCCTGGGACTGACTACTGTCTCCCAGGGCATGTAAAGTCACCATTGACTTTACTAGTCTTAAATTGTGAACAGAACCAGTACAAACCATCATATTGTGGAAGTACTGGTAGGGGTAATTCGATTGCCCCTGGGTCTATTTTCCAAGGGGGCACTGTCCAGTCCCACCTTGTCAAGTTTCTGGCTGGTGGCAGTAATTACCACGCGAAATATTTCAAACGCACCACTTTTTTGGTGCAATGTTAAAGATACCGCAAGGTTATTTATTTAATATTTATTCCCCAGTTGGGTCTTTTTGCCAGGACTCGGTTTTAAAATGGCATTTGTGTTCGCCTCTGTAACTCCAACCCAAGTCGAGCCCTTTGTTCCACTTTTGGCGGGCTTCTGCACAGAAGCCTCCAAAAGTGGTGCCACTCTGTCTGGGTCTACAGGGTGTGTGGGAGGGGGGAATAGGCACCCTGGACTGAGTTGCCTTGGCAACTCAAGTCACACTCTTGTGTGATTGGCCCAGTGGTGAGCCGCCCGGCTCACCACTTAGCATGTTTGATTGACAGCTAGGCTGATGAATGGGGGTTATGCTGCATAAAAGCAGGGCTTTGGGGACTGGAACTTCAGAGGTCGCCACAGGACCTAAAGAATCTGAAGAGGGGAGAAGCTGAGCCATCTACAACAACGACACCACCGGTGGAGCCCTGCTGTATGAAACTCACCACTTTCCCGACGACAGAGAAGATCTTCTTCCAGGAGAGTCTTCTTCCCTTTGAGCTGGTGGGACCAACCAGTTTGCCTTTTTCGCCTTCCTGGATAGTCTCATGGTCGAATTGCCCGTGCCAAGCACCCCGGCGGCCGGGTAGTCACGCTTCACCACTACCACGAATAAAAGGGTAGTGCCTTTTAACCGGGAAACTCTGCGGCCGGTTTCTTCCCTGGCAGCGCAACGATCTCCAGCTTTCCTCCACGCCGAGATCTTCTCTTTCTCTGGATGAAGCACCGACTTGCACCCATTGCCAGGAACAACTGCCCCCGCTGGAGCTTTCTCACCATTTCAGGTACTGTGTCCCGCCTGGTCTCCCTTGCAACAGACTGTCCAAGGTGTCCCGTAAATCCTTGACTCTCTATCCTGGGGTGACCTTGGACCTGTTAACATTACCTTTCTAACTTAATCCAACCTCTTTTTGACTTTCCTGCAAAGACTTTTAGTGCATTTCACTGTGTGAGCTTGGGCACATTCCGCCTTGCTCTCTCAAAGAGTGGGCCTGGCCTATGAACTTTTTGCTCTACAGTAGACCCTGCATTTCTTGACTTGCTGTGGTTCTTTAAAAGTGTTGGTATTGTGTGTTTTTCCTATCTCTGCCTTTTCTCTCCCTTTTTAAATAATTATTGGAGTGCCATCTATGGTTACGCGCTCACCTCTGTTTTGCTAAATAAGTGGTGTATTAACCTAGACTTGTCAAATAATTAATTAGGGAGGTGTATATATTTCTAGTGACTGTGTTTGAACTTGCTTGACATATTAGTGCTAGTGTATTTTTACAAGTGTGTTTTTAAATAAATAATTATATACTTTTATACCAAAGCTCTGGTCAGTGTTTGCTTGTACTATTGTTTTTCTAGCCCTATTGTGCATACTGTACATACTGCCTAACTCTTCTTGAGAGAGGTCTGACTGCTCAGCCACAGCTACCAGGTAAATCTGGGAGGTGCAGACTACTACCAATTGGGTTTACTGCTAACACCTGTAGTCTTAAACTTTTTGCAATGGTCCCTAAGGGAACTGCACAGGTTTCTGCCTAACACCGTCTAGACAACAGCACCTTCTTTTTCTTTCTATGCTCAGCTGCTGAGGGCTTTTCAATACAACCATGTGTTCTGTGTGTATCATCTCTAGAAGCTCCCTGCATCTTATTTCACTGATCACAAAGAATTACAGGGATCCGTAGTTACAGAAGAAAGCACTCAATCAGTTGTATCTGTGATAAATTGATGCTATTAACTTAAAAGGCATATATGTGATTTTCTTCAGTAAATTGTATCTAGGCTGTGGTCTGGGAGGGTGTGCAAAACTATACACTTTACTATGTGCCCTATCATTTCACTTCCTATATAGGGGTCCAAGCAGGGCTGTAATCAGATTCTGTTCCATACTTGGAGTCAAATGATTTTTCATGGGATAGAAAAGTAATTAGCTCTGCCAATAGGGATACTTCCTGCTTATTAAAAGATGTTCTTTAACCTTAAAATTCCTCTTGAGATTGGGCATTAATATTATTAGAATTCCTTCCTATGCCGCTGCTCCACTGGGGTCACACATTTTTGATCCTCATATGCTGAGGGGCAGTTATTCTGATGCAATTATCATCCTTGAACAAATTATTAAAAGCATGCTCTCCTGGCCCTTGAATTACTTCATTAAAGTGGCACTTGAACTCCTATCAACATGTTTTTGACACATTGGCCCTCATTAGGACCCTGGCGGAGTGGGTTTACGCCAGCGGTATTCGCGGCGGACCCGTCCGCCCTACTACGAGTTCCCGTAGCGCCATGGAGCCGTTTTCCGCCTGGTTTTTCCGGGCGGAGAAATCCATGGCGCTACGGGACCTTGTTGTTAATTACGCCACCGTATTTTACGGTGGCGTAATTAACGCCTTCCCCACTCCCATTATACACTATGGGGCAAAAATGGGAATGGGGAAGGGTAAAATGGGGAATGGGGATTTACCGCCCCTCCAAGGTCGGCATGGGGCGGTAAATCCGCCAACCCCCATGGCGGTATCGGCAGCTTTCCGCCGTGCTCCATGGTGCATATTGCACCACGATCTCCGCCAGGGTCGTAATGAGGGCCATTGCCTTTAATTGCCATTAAGCCATCAGCAGATATATTCTGCCAGAATTTCTTGACAGCCACATCAGTTATGCCAAGAGATATTTGTGTTTTGTAATATACATGAGTGATTTTCCAGTGGCATAAAACATACATACATACAGAAGTACGTTTGCAAGGTACTGTGGCAGATATTGAAGTCTTATACTGGTTGAGTTTTCTCTATAATCACAAATGACACAGTTTATTTTAGCCTATGTGTTTGGAAAAAGTGTTGTAAGATTTGTAAAGAATTGCAGTGGCTCTCTTCTGCAACGGTAGCTCACAAAGTGGTTTACCTCATTAGTCCGTTGCGCACATGGAAATAATGTGCGCAGAACAGCAAACCAGTTCTGCACATAAAGAAAAATAATTAGAGGGAACATTGGTAGTGTCACCGTACTGGGATATTCAGAGAGGAACGAGACAAGGATGCCTGCTGTCACCCATATTGTATGTGTTTGGTCTGGAACCGATAGCAGTTTACTTTAGGATACAGTTCTTTGAGGCGGGAATTTGGGGTGGAGGACCTAGCCACTTGATTTCATTATATACGGATGACGTACTTTTGTACTTGAAAGACCTGCATCTTAATGTGCCGGTAATACTGGAGGTGTTGGATAACTCGGCAAAGGGGTCTGGAATCTGCTTCAGCAAAGAGAAACCTTGCATTTTTCGGCTGGCAGAACTGAGGGGAAAGAGTGAGGAAGACCTTCCGAGGGTGGGACTAAAGTGGCAACTAGAAGTGTTTAAATACCTAGGAGTGAACATCAGACACACACCACAGTTGATGCATGAAAGCAACACCGCTACTGTAGTGAAAAGTGTACGGAAATCCATGAGGTTCTGGTCTAAACTGCCACTAACAACAATGGGCAGAGCGACTCTCACCAAAATGATCAGTTTGCCCCGGTTTCTATACTACTTTCACAATATGCACTGTTATATCAGACCTCATTCTTTCGACTACTAGAAGTGCTACTGCAGGAGTTAGTGTGGGGCACTGCACTACATAAACTGACACTGGCCACACTGACTCTCCCATACACAGAGGGAGGAATAGAGTTTCCGGACTTGGAGAAATATTATCTGGTGGCACAACTCGGCGTTGTGACCAGATGGCTCGCAGATGAGACCACGTCAAAGACTGCTCTACTGCGGCAGTTAGTGGCTCCAGCACAGCTAAAAGAAGTACTGTGGGTGCCACTAAAATACCTGGGGAGTGCCCCCATGATTGTAATACTGGGAAGGCAGGTGTGGTAAAGAGTCAAGGTGCTAATGGAGCTTAAGCAACCCTACTGACCTGAGACCCCCGATAGCCACTGATGTTTGCAAAACTGACACAGATTTAGCAGTGGTGAGGTACTGGGAAAGGCTGTGTATCTACACCTGGGGAGATGTGCACGATGAATGTGTGTTCAAAGGGTTTGAATCACTGCGGGACAAAGAGGGGGTCGCATGGGGGCAGTTCCTATGGTATCAAAAGGTTAAACAGGTGGCTAAAAAGAGATGGGATAAGTGGCCGGAAGAACCGGAAACGGCCCCCTTGCTGATCCTAATGTACAGTTTGAGTGACGGCTGGAGACCAGTGTCCAGAATATACAGTCGCTTGGCAGATAGACCCAACCCCATGAGCGTGTCTTTGAAAGCCAGGTGGGAAACCGACTTGGGAGGAGATATAAATGAGAAGGAATAGGAGAAAGCACTGATGTACCCCCAAGAAGTGTCTAGAAATGCTAGATTTTGATTGATTCAACTTAATAATGTCTAATACCATACGTATATGAAACCGCTCCGGTAGGCCAAGTTCAGCAATACTGCTTGTCAACTGTGCTCTTAGTGCAACGCGGAAGTGGCGGGGCTAATGCACATGTTCTGGTAGTGTCAGTTGGTGCAACAGCTCTGGGGTAGGATAGAACAAGCAAGCACTTTTTCTAATCCAGCTGTGTTGAAGATGCATTTTTCTAAGCTATTTAGTCATGCTGTTGCTTGTTGACACATAGGGAGTGTCATGCCATGCACTTCTAGTTTGCCTGTG
Source organism: Ambystoma mexicanum (assembly GCF_040938575.1). Taxonomy (NCBI): domain Eukaryota; kingdom Metazoa; phylum Chordata; class Amphibia; order Caudata; family Ambystomatidae; genus Ambystoma; species Ambystoma mexicanum. The sequence goes on from NC_090922.1 coordinate 768,255,443, forward strand.
GAGCTGATATGCAGTATGGGTTGCATTTCCTTTTATAACATTGTATTGTTGAATTGACTACAGATTGCAAGGGTTGGCATTAAGGACATGCATTTAATATTTTGTTGAGTTAATTATTCCATGACATCAGAGGCATGTGCTTTGTCCATACAGCTCACGGATAAGTCTAGTTTTTAATGTGGATGTTACATATTAAGCAAGCAGGCCAGTTCTGATGGTTTTTAAAATGTAAGCATAGGTGAGATATGCAAACCAACGCATGTTTTGAGTTAGTTCTCTGTAGCGAAAATGTTGCCAGAGATTTACATTTCCAATGCTGCTGAGTGTGTTACAGCATTGTTTGTGTCCTAGTGTTTTGAAAATAGGCTGCCCTTTTACTGGTGTTAACTGTAGGAGGTCATCAAAAACAATAACATGTTTTCCTCCAAACAGTTCTTGATAGTCGGTTTTTAGGACTTCTTGCATTCTGAGATGAATTAAAGCCAACATGAGGTTGGAAACCATGCTTACATCATCTATTAGCAGTACTTTCTTTTGTTTGAGAATTCTGCATACTTCAGTAGCAGCTTGTGCTGATAATTTGTAGTATTCTAATTTGTTTTGGTGTTGTTTGGGTGCGGTCCTGGCGCCTATGGTGCCAGGCTCATATGGAGAGTCAGTCCTGGCGCCATATGCGCCAGGCTCATAGAGTGGAACTTACCTGATGCAGACCATGACCTGATGCAGACCATGCTGCAGAGCTCTAAGCCCAATGAGGCTTGGAAGAGACTATTTTACTGAGGTACTACTTTTTACTCGGGTGGGGCTGGGGAGGAATACTTACCTGGGACTACTTTGGAGGCTATTTAAACCATGCCCGAAGAGCAGCACACGCTTCGCATTATTCTGCATCCAGCAGCGTAACGCTCACCGTGTCTGCAAGCCTGCATCCAGTCTTCTGCCACGCCCGCCTCAAGTCTGCAGCTCCAAGAAAAAGGGAGGAACAGAAGGAGAAGAGGTTAGAATAAGAGCAAAACCTTCGATCCTCACCTGAATTCCGGATCCACCGCGCCTTCGAGCTGGAAGAAAGAAGCATTTTACGTGCGCCGCCTCACCTGCTGCTGCGCCGCGCTGAACTCACCGGCCTTTGCAGCATCTTCACAATCCACCGCATACTTCTGCATGTTCCCGCCGCACTCTGGCACCTAAGGGGAACACAAGAACAGCAAAGGTCAGCCAAGGGAATAAACAGAGGCAATAGTAACTACCCCCATAGACTTACCTGATTACCGCTGGGGGTACTATTCCTCTTCACGGGTCGGCGCAGTCTCCATTGCATCCTCGCCGTACCCCAGCCCCTAAGAGGAACAAAAGGACAACAAGGTGAGATGAAGGGACAAACAAGGGGAAGCCTCCTCACCACAATAGACTTACCTAATTTTACCACCGGAGACATTATTCCCCAAACTTCATATTTTCTCTCCACACCTGAATAAGGGAGAAAGCCACAGGTTACATTCTGGCCTTATTTTATTGAACTGTGTAGGATAAGCCAAATCCTTACCTGAACTTCATCAGCTACCACGAGGAAATCTTCGCTGGGGTCAAGCTGCAAACTACATGGAATCGGACAAGAGTGAAAGTCAGACATGTGAACTCTTACGAACTACATACTTTTCGGAGTCAATATTGTTCTGGAACTCACCAATTCCTTTGAGCCAGTGAAGCAACTGGTTATCAACGCGCCCCTGCGCTCAATGCAGGATGGAGAGCTCTTCTTGTCAAACCATCAGGTGAGACTATAAGAGGGGACATCAAAGGTGATCTGTGGGGAGAACAGCGGGGGTGGGGGGATTTACGCTCAACCCTGCGGGTGGTTAGTTCGCTTTCTCCATTTACAGAAGAATATTCCTACAGGCCAAGGAAACGAAGCTAGGTTGGCCAGTCCAGTCCGTCATCTCGGCCCTACGCATCGCATTGGTGGAGACCGCAGCTGTCCAGTTCAGACCGATGCCTCTGTGGGAGCCAGGTGAGCGTAACATTCACCACTTGCATACAGGAGCAGAGGTTTATAATTTGTACAGCTACACATTTTAGTTTCATGTTTAAAACCATGTTCAATGTCTTCAATGACTACTACATAAATGGTGAGTTGTACATCATTTAGCTGTGATTTGAGCACTGACAAGTCTTCTTCAGATTGTTTAGATTGATACATGGTATTTTCTTCCTCAGTCATGGCTATTTCTGCTTCATTTAGAATGACTGGTTCGCCAAGTGTTCTTGGCTTCCTGTAAAGGAAGGTTGACTGTCCTCAGGAGTGCCCTTATCTAGTAGAGCTTCAATTTATTCCTCTTGCTGGCATCCATTGTCTAACATTTCCTTGTATTGTTTGAAATTGACATTTGTTACACTGCTTTCATTTGCATTGAATGCAGCTTCAAATGAGCCAGGATCACCTAATAATGTTTCTTTTCTCCATGGTTTAAAAAGTTGTAATAGGATCATGTAATTAAGTTCTCTATGTTACAGAAATGTAAAGGATAACTGTATATGATTAATTAGGCTGGGTTTTGTAAGTTTTACTAGGCTTCCTTCACAAGATATGACGCCGTACAGGCACATATTTTCCAAAACAGTGCTTCTGTTTGCATAGTATGTGTCAATTAAATAGTTTTTAAAAATGTCCTGGCCATTGGGATCCTTTTTAGCTATTGTTTCTATCTCTTGGTAGGATTTTAGCACTTTTTCTTCGGGATGAAGCTGGACCAAGGTTTAGCCAGACAATGTGTTCAGATTTGCCATATAAGGCTGCACTTGTTAAATAGTCTGCAGCTTCGTAGCACCCGCATTCTCTATAGGAGAGCATTTTTAAACCGAAGCTTTATAATGTTTGTGGCAGTGTTTTGTCAGATGGTATGTCATCCCAAAGGTCTTTTCGCTCTGTTTTCTCAGCTTTGGTGAGATAGGCTGTTACATATATTGCAACCGCAGTGTAAATGTCTGCAATGTATTGTAGGTCCACAAGAGGGCAATGATTGTATTGTAATCATTAATGTACTTGGATGCTTCGTCCCTTTTAATATTGTATGTGTTTTTAAGCAATTTGCCTTTTACACTTTGTCTAATAGAAAGCATCAAGCTATTTACTTGTCCTTTTGTGCAAACTGGTCTACGGATGCCAAAGCGACATCTGATGTAATATTTAACTTTGTTTTTATATCTACGTCAGCAGTATTTGCCACACTTATGTTTTTGGAAATGTAAGATTTGTGTACATAGGTCACTATGTGTGGTTTCTGAAGGGATGTTGCAGGTAATGTATTTTCAATAAACTGTAAAACAGTGGCCTCACTGTCATGGCCAAATTTGGGAGTATCTTTTATCCACAAAAGCATGTGGATGTGTGCTTCTCCTCTGGATTAATATTCTTTTCTCCAAAAGAAGTGTTCAACTTCTCTGAGTGGAGGGGTAGTTTTATTGCAGAAGAAGTGCAGCATGTCAATGAAGCGATGGTGAAAGTACCTTGACACATTGCCAGGGTCAAAAGAACAGAGTTCTCCTGCTGTTTTTATATCCATTCCCTCTTTATTTTGGTTTGCAGTGCGTAAGAAGTCATGTAAGTCATCCTCTGCGTTTTCTGCACAACTTAAAATAACAAACCATGTGGGTGGGCCTAGGTTCCTTATCATACAACATACATCAGCGTGACGTCAGACCCAGTATTCCTTTGTACCACGCATGTTATCCAAGAGATTTGTGACACTTGACTGCAAAACTTCATTTTTGTCTTATATCTTTTGAAGTAGTTGGGTAGGAGAAAACTAAAAAAAAATAGAGCCTGTTTTTAATGTGTGTGCAACTCCATAACACAGAGTTGCTAGTTCACTTTTCGAACAGGAGGTGGAAAATGTATTCTACATTTTGTCTGAATCTGGGGTCTTCAGATTACTTTCGTAAAGCGCAATATTCTCATGCAATTATTTATGTGGATCTTTCATCATATCTTCCTCCTTTTAGTGTAGGAAAGAGTAGAGGAAAAGAACGTGCTTCTACGGTCTTCTCCCATATGCTTATTGGAGATGCTTTGTCTTGACGCATTTGATACATTTCTAATACTTCAATGGTGTCTCTGGAATGTAGTGGGTGAATTGTATACTGGTCTAAAATGTTGGCTGTAGTAACAGGATCCACACATTCAAATTGGTCAGTTTGTGGTGAATCTTCAATTATTTGGGTGGTTTCTCGTAGGTTTTCTTCAATGTTTATATCTCTGTAGTATTCATTGTTTTCTTTAAGATATTCTAGGGCTTATCTAACTTTGTTTAAGTCAACCAGTTGTTTTCAAACACTTTTGTCTTTTGTTGGTACTAATACAATCAAAGATTGATCTTTTCGCTGTCCTACTCCTAGAGTTTCTTCATTTTCTTTAAGATCTAATGGCAAATATACTACTTTGCCACAAATGCCTTTGAGTAACTCGGATGGAAGCAATTTGGCAGTTTTTGGTTAAAGGCATATTATAGCTTGAAATGTGTGTACGGTTTGGATTATAATGCTCTCAATGGTAATGGTAATGTTTATTTGTAAAGCGCCTATACACAAATCAAGTGTTTTAAAGCGCTCAAGGAGGGAGGGATACAAGGGTAAAAACATCAGTCGTTCATAGCCCTTGAATTTCTGAACGATACAAATCTGCCCAGGCTGAGTAAGTGCATATAATACAATTAACAGTGTAGATAACAGCAAATCAATCTGATGACGATTCTGCAGTTTTTTCAAGTGCATTGAGGTGCCACCATGCACAGAGGGGGGGACAAGGAAAGACAGACGAATCTTCAAGGCATAGTACGTTCAGATCATGCAAGTGTAAGTTAAGTTGTTGGAGAGCCTTTGGAAGTGGAAATATTTCTAAGATATTAGTGACAGCATGTGGTGACATGATTTGGTTATTGTCAAACATTGTATTGCAGTACGTGCAAACTATATAGGGGTCAGTTATTTTGCATTGATTTTCTGCTGTTAGATATAAAGCTAATTGGAACCATTAGGATTCCTCATTGTCCTCTATTTTGTAGGCCATATCTACAATTTATTTGCTCTTTTCATAAAATGTTCTGCAACAACAGACACATACTCTGGTATTTTAGCAGGTGTGTTTTGAAACTTAGCTATTTTTTTATATGTGCTTGTTAGGAGTTTGGTGTTTGTGAGGCTTTCCCCAATGTTTTCTGAAGTTACTGAATTTTGTAAGTCAACTTTACTTCCAAAATATTTACTTTAGATGTGCTCTATTTCTTGAAGGAGTTCTTTGGCTGTTTCATGTAGGAGAATGTTATTTACATTTTGCAGTTCTAGAGCAGGACCTTTTGCATAGTGTAGTCTATACACAAGATTCTGTATAGGCAAATGGTGTGTTGCTACCATTTTGATATGGTGGATGGTGGTTTTGCAAGCAGTTCATAAAATGCAGACTAATCAAATGCCCTCGCAGTCCAGTGTGGCTGCGCACTGGACAGGAGTCCATGGTTTGTAAAGTTTTCATTTTACTTTTGTCTTTTAGTTTCACATAGTGATTGAGGAATTGTCATGTCGTAAAGATCTGAAGGATTGTTGGCGTATGTTACACATTGAGCTGCATGTCCATGTGTATACTGGACGGTTTGTTTGGGCGAAAGGAACCTTTGGTTGAATGTTTGTTGGGGTGTTTTTCTATAAGGGTTTCTTTTGCCATAACAGTATCTGCTACCATTTCATACCCTCCGCCATTACTGTCTATGGCACTTGAGATTGTTTGTTTTTGTGTATAACCCTCTTCATTGAAATATGGTTCTGTGCTGCTTGTGTGAATCCATTCACCTTCAAAGAAGTTTGAAACGGTATCTATATTGACATTGTGCATGTTTAGAAGTACTTTTTGTAATGTATTGATTAATTTAGTTAGTGGTTTCATTCTGTTTAAAATCAATATAAACAACTTTCTCTTTAGAAGAAATGCGCTGTCAATTAGAGCTTCTAGGATTAGTCTTCTGCAGTAGTTTTTAAGGGTAGATCGTGACTTTTCAGTTGTCTTTATAAGATTGTTAAAAAATCTACAGTGGAACATTTTTTGTAAAATTAATTTTTTGAATGCTTTACTGTGGCTAAGTTAACATTGATAGATATAGTGTTAGGTTCATTAGTAGGTCTGCTTTTGTTTGTAAATTGTTTTACTTTTAGTTTTTGCAAGAGGGGCATTACTTTTGTTTAGTGGTGGCTGGTTTCGTTTTGTTGAGTGAGGGTGCTAGCTGTTTTGTTTTAATGTTTTCTATGAATTGTTTTAGAAGTGGATGAGTATATGAGTTTCCTTCATTCTTACCTGCTCTATTCTTACTTTGTGGTCTACAGAGTTGCTTTTTAGTAGGCATTTCTATGTGTCTGACAGCTGTGGAATGTATATGTATGTATTGAGCATGGGTGTGTGGGTGTGATCGTAGAGATGAATAGAGTGCTGTGTGATATTGTAGTAGGATAATAGGTGGGAGTGGGAAGGTTGTAAGAGTGTGTACAGGTGTGATGGGCTTGGGTTAGTGAGTAAGGGAGTGGTGGTGTGAATGAATACGTAGGGACATTATGATGTTTTGAGGGAAACAGTAGGTGTTTTATAATGGTGGTGTTTAGACAGGAATAGAAAGTGTGAATGTTGCAATATAATAACTAAGAGTGAAATAAATGTTTTTAATTTGAAAAGAATACTGTAAATAGTGAAAGTATATTGTTACAATAGAGCAGTAAATGCTATATTAATGTACTTACTTTGTAGGATGTGAAGTGTTTTTTTTTCGGTAGTTCTCATATACCCATATACCCATCAACTTTCTTTTACAATTACAGGAAAGAAGAACATTCCCGTAATTGTAAAAGAGAGTTAGTGGTTATGTGTGGTAATGGTCAAGTACTTTTAATAAAAGAGGTTATTTATGTAGGTTGGAGAGGTAGTTGGGAATATGAGTTAATAAAGTTGTGTTATGGGTGGTGTACTAAAGTATGTTAACTTTGTTGTTAGAACAATTGGAGTGACATTAAAAGGGACAGGGCAAAAATGGGTGCGAGAAAATGGTTTATGTGGAGGTTATTTTAGTGCTGCTGATTTTAATGAAAGAAGTGCTGTGTTTGTGGTGCAATGTATTTGTAATGTGCTGCAGTGTTTTTAAAGAATAGGGAAACTGTGACGTAGTTGTAATGCAATAACGGACTGTTGTTGCAGCAGGGTTTGGTGTGTTATAGTAGAGTTTGGGAAAGAAGAGTACTTTATTTGTAAGAGGAAGTGTTGTATATAGATACTTTGGCGGTATACACATGTGTGAGCAGGTGGAGAATGGTGGCCGTATAAGGGATGTTATGAGTGAGGTTTGAAAGTGTGACTTTTTATGGAATATAAAATAGAAAATGCTGAGCATTTAAATAAAAATATTTTAGAAGCACTTTCAAGAAAGTTAAATAATGTATATGTGCATGTATAACAGCACTGTGTGTAACTTTTTGTAAAAGAAAAAAAAGCAGATGGAAAAGATTTATATAACATTTTTAAGTAGCACTTGTGTGGAGTTTTAACATGTTGCCAATATGACGCACAGCAATATATAGGTCCCTATTAATTGTTGGTTTTTGTCTTTGTATTGTGGGAGATGTAGTTGCACTTTTCCCCTAGAAAAGTTGGACTGCAAGTCCCAGAATGCAGAGAAAAAAGTAGGACTGGATAAGCACTTACAGATTGGAACAGGTCATGTTAGCAAGTATGCATGTGCTCCCAAGTTATTACATTTCCACACACTAAGTGGCACTTAAAAATGTTGTACAAATCATTTCATTTGCTTGCATTTGCTTTTTTTCACAAAGAAGTTACACACAGTGCTGTTGTAAAATGTACACATGCATTTCTTAACTTTAATGAAAATGATGCTAAAAAGATTATTTTCTTTTTAAACGCACATTAATTTCAACTTTTTCCTTTCATATAAATGCCATACTTTACAATGTTACAGTCCAGTCCTGTTTTTTGTGTACATTCTGGGACTTGTAGTCTGAGTTGTGTAATGGAAGAAGTGGTATTACAAGTCACAGAAAGCAGAGAAAAAAAGCAAGACTTGATAAGCACCTATATATTGAAATGGTTTGGTTTGTTTATTTGTAGATCGTGCTTAACCCTCAGGTATCTGGGTGCTTAAACTTGAATACAAAGTTACAGAAGCAGGCAGATAACAGTAGAATTAGGTTGCATACGAATACAGATACAAGATTAGCTAGTAGTTAAAGTGAGGTGTATAACAGGTCTGAACATGGACACAAGGTAGGGTACTACGAAGTTAGTAGAGACTGGCAACTACATGTTACAAATACAGGCAATAGCAGTGAGCATAATTTACATACAAATACAGTTGCAGTGATCTGTGGCAGATGAGTTGAAGTACATAACAAGTCTGGTGAAGGTTACAGAATGAGGCACTATGGTACAGAGAGACAGACTGAAGGGCGTAAATTAGTTTTGCTCAGTGAATATCCAAGCTTTAACACTGTTTCTGAAGGACCAGAAGGTAGGTTCTGCTCTAAGCAAGTTAGGCAAGGAGTTCCACATCTTGGCCGCCAGTACAGGGAAGCTGGATCCGCCTGACGTTTGTAATTTACATGTTGGAATGCTCAGTCGGTGTAGGTAGTTGGCTCTAGTGGGTCTGGTGGAATGGCTCCTGGAGAATTTATCAGCCAGGTATTTATCAGCCAGGTATTTAGGAGCTGTATTGGACAGGCATTTGTGAGGGATTACTAGTGTGCACAGTCAGATTCTGTCATGCACTGGTAGCCAGTGTGAATCCCACCTGATTGCTGAGATGTGGTATGAGCGAGGGATGTTTAAAGCTGCTCTGAGTGCGTTGTTCTGCAGCATTGAAGTTTATTTAGATTCTGTTAATTGGTGTCTAGAAGTAGAGTGTTGCATTAGTCGATCTTGTATAAGATCAAGGCTCTAGCAAGCGTGATGCAACTGGTGGTGGAAAGGTAGGGTTTGCAGGCATTGATCAGCTTGGTGGTGTAAGCTGTTGTTGAGGCTGTTGCGTTGACTTGCCTAGACAGAGTGAGGGTGGAGTCTAAGTAGATGCCTAGTGTTTTGATCTTGCTAGATACCTTGATGACGTTCCCGTTGATATTGAATGATTTGTAGAGTGCATCTAACTTGTAAAGTTGTAACTGAGAGCCTATAATAAGAAGCTCTGTCTTATCATCATTTAGGCAGAGGCCATGGGTGGCCATCGAAGCTTGGATATGAAGAAAGATATTGTTTAATATTTTTGAATCTTTGTCATGTCAACCCGTCAAAGGGATAAGGACTTGGGTGTCATCTGCATAGTTGGTGTAGGGCATCCAAGGCCATCAAGGTGGTTTACAGGAGCATTGTGAAATTATTATATAAGATGGGCTAGACGCAGGAACCCTGCGGGAGGCCACAGGTGATTGGAACTAGGTAGGCTGATGAAGTCAGAGAGAAGACTGTCATGGTCCTGTTGGCTAGGAAGGACTGAATCCAAGTAGCGACATTGGTAGAGAAAGCGGCTGCTGTGGTCAGGTGCTTGGTAAGGATCTGGTGGTCAACCAGATCAAAGTGTGCTGAGAGATCAAGCAGCAGTAGGATGGCAATGTTGCCTTTATCCCGTAGCTCCTCCAATTGGATTCTTAAATCGAGGAGAGCTGTTTCTGTGCCATGTCTTGGTCTGAAACCGGATTGACGTAGGCCTAAGAGATTGTTGTCTTCTAAGTGTTTTTGAATCTGGAGGTAAGCCGCTCTTACAATGATTTTCAAGAGGAACGGTACCGTAGTTATGGGTCTATAGTTTGTAGGGATATTCAGATCTAACTTAGGCTTTTTGAGAAGGGGCCTGACCCAGGTTTCCTTAAAATTGTCTGGGACTATGCCTGATTCAAATGAAGCATTAATCGAGGAGGTGATGAAAGGGGCTAGGTCTTGTGCTCCTTCTTTTATAGCCATTGCTGGGCAAAAGTCACCTTGAAATCTTGAAGGTTTTATGGTATGTAATGTTATGTTAATTTGCATTTATATAGCACCTTATGTACCATTGGTATGATCTCAAGGCACTGGTAGCTTGAACGCCCTTGGGAACCGTAGTTCAAGTCAGTAGAGAGAGAGAGAGAGAGAGAGAGAGATAGTCATAAGGTGCGTCTGAGCACCGGATATGTGTGCGGCAGGTGTGGCACTTGTATGATAGTGTAACGCTCACCTGATTCCCGTAGAGGCGCCGGTCTTGACTAGGCGTGTACCGTATCTTCAAAGGTGATGTGTAACACACGGCTGGCTCTTTGGGCTGGACCTCTGTGCACTGTATGCCTGGCTCGGAGGGTAAGATGTCTGCAGATAGAAAATATGGGATTAATGAACTGGGTTGTTGAATGTCTCTCTCTTCTTCCCTTTCTCTTCTCCTGTAGAACCCCAAAGGTTAACGCTCTCACCTTAGGTAAGTGAACGCCGTGCTCTCCATCTGCCTCGAGGCAGGGTGCTGTAACCAGTTTCTTCACTGGATAAGGGGAGCAGGCCTCTTGACTTCAGAGGACTGCTGTCCGTCGTTTGCTGCACGAACGGTAAGTTTCGAGTAATTCTAATGTCTTTAAAGTCTTTAGTAATGATGTCTCTTGTTTTGCAGGGTTCCGGCAATGGCGGATGACGGGCTGCAGTGAGTTGAAGATGGAGCCCGTGTGATGAATAGAAGCGCCTGGAAGCACGTAAGCAAGCGCTTGTTGCCTGCTTCACGAAGCGCTCTAACTGTCTTTTATTTTGCAGGTACAAGTTCGGAGCGGCTGCCGGGTGCCGGAATACCAACTGGGTTAGATGTGGAAAGGAGTAATGGCACGTGAGTATTAAAGTTCCCCAATGTCTTTAAACGCACCTTGTTTTGTCTTTCAGATGCGGGATGCAGCGCCGAAGGCCTCCGGAGCGTGCGAAGAGATGGTAAGCTTTTGTCTTTCAGATGCCGGAATGCAGTGTGAAGACCTCCGGAGCGCACGAAGAGTAGGTAAGCCTTTGTCTTTCAGATGCCGAAATGCAGCACGAGGCGTTGGTGACAGCCGATGGACCGGGTAAGTGAAGAGCTGTCACTGAAGACCGTAATGCTAACCTGTTCTTTCTTGTCTTTATAGGTGTTGCTGAAGACTGGATTCAGGATGGTAAGCCCTTTTTCCTTAGGCCCAGGATCAGATGCAGAAGACACGATGAGCATCCTGCTGCTGAGGATGCAGAATAACTCAAAGCAAGATTCATCCATTGGGTGTGGTTTAAATAGCCTCCAGTAGTGCTTAGGTGTCTCCTTCCACAGCCATGCCTAGGCAAGAAAAGAGTTCCTGTTTTCCAGAAGAGTTCCAGTGTTCTGAATCTAGGGAGTGGCTCCTGCCCCACCCAACAGGAAAAGTAGTTCCAAACAGAAGAGGATCAGAGGCTCAACTGGCAGGCAAGTAAGCAGCATGGTCTGCTGCAGGTAAGTCCACCCAAGCATTATGAGCCCGGCGCTTCCAGCGCTGGGACTGGGCATATTTATGAGCCTGGTGCCACTGGCGCCAGGACTGGGTCCAAAAGGTCCCAATTGGGACTGGTTGGCACTCGGAACCTGGGTTATGGATCTGCTTCCAAGGGAGTTGGGAAAACCCTGACCTTTTGGAAGCAGAGATCATGACAGTACCCCCCCTCAAGGCCCCTCCCAAACCGGGCTTCTCCGGGGGTTTTGGCTTGTCAGGAAATGTTCGGTGAAATCTTTTGATTAGGCGAGGAGCGTGGACATATTCAGCAGGTTCCCAGGATCTCTCTTGGGGGCCGTAGCCTTTCCAGTCAATTAGGTAAAATAGTTTAGATTTGGAGATCTTGGAGTCCAGAATGCTTTTGACTTCAAACTCGAGTTCTCCATCAACTAGGATAGGTTTTGGAGATTTGGTTAGTCGGGTTTGAGGTTGCACGGGTTTTAATAGAGAGACGTGGAAGACCGGATGTATCTTCATGTGCGGGGGCAAGTCCAACTTGACCGCTACTGGGTTTACTATGGTAGTGATGGAATAGGGACCAAGGTATCTTGGGTTGAATGTGCGTGGCCCTTTTAGAGGTAGATATTTGGTGGATAACCAGACTTGATCCCCTATTTGATATTGAGGGGCTTCCTTCCGATGTTGATCTGCTCCTTTCTTGTATTGTTCTTTAGCCCTTTGAAGGTGAGAAACAGCTTCCTTAAAGGCTTGGGTGATTGTAGAATGCAGGTAGTCTACTGCTGGTGTTTCAAGATCTTGGAGGGGATCCAACTCCGAGGTTCGAGGGTGACTGCCGTACAAAAGAAAAAACAGGGTTTTCCCAGTTCCCGAATGGACAGAGTTATTGTAGGCATATTCGGCTATCCAAAGGATGTCTTTCCAAGTTTTTTCAGTTTGTTGCAGCATGCAGCGTAAATACTGTTCCAGAGTTTGATTGGTCCTCTCGGTTTGTCCGTCGGTCTGAGGGTGGTGACTGGTCGATAGTCTCACATCAATTTGAGCCGACCGACAGCAACTTCGCCAAAAATGAGAAATAAATTGACTACCTCGATCCGAAATTAGAACCGAAGGAAAACCGTGCAGTCGGACGATGTTTTCGAGAAATTCTCGGGCCAGAGTTGCTGCTGTTGGCAAGCCTTTGAGCGGAATGAAATGCGCCATCTTGGAGAATAAGTCCACGATTACTAGAATCGTATTGTATCCGGAGCATGGAGGTAGATCGGTGATGAAGTCCATAGAAAGCGTATGCCAAGGGCGAGGTGGGATGTCAATAGGGCGTAAGAGGCCTGCTGGTCTTGCCTTTTGACTCTTGTTTTGGGCGCATACTCCACAGGACATTATAAAGTCTCTGATATCTTTTTTCCAAGACGGCCACCAGAAGTAGCGCTTGATCTTTTCTGAGGTCTTGGCCATACCGGGATGTCCTTCCATTAAAGAATCGTGATAACAAGAGATTACTTTTTTCTGTAAATCTGTGCTGGGTAGGTATAATCGTTCTTGGAAATACAATAAGTTGTCCTTTACTGCAAAGTCCTTTCCCTGCAGATGCCAATTCTGTATGTCTGCTGGAGTTACAAGTTGTCTGGCTTTATCCTTAACTTCCTCTATGGATTCTGTGGCGATTACACCCAGAATTCTTTGTTCGGGAATGATTGGTACAGGTTTAGGGTTGATCAAGTGTTCTTCCACTCCTATCCGAGAAAGGGCATCAGCTTTACCGTTTTTTGTACTAGGTCGATAGGTAATTATGAAGTCAAACTCGGCAAAGAATAATGCCCACCGGAGTTGTCTAGAGGATTGGGCTTTTGCGGTTTTCAAATATTGCAGGTTTCGGTGATCCGTAATCACAGTAACGGTGTGTCGGGCCCCCAGCAGATAATGCCGCCAAGCCTTAAAGGCAGACTTGATAGCCAGAAGTTCCTTGTCAGTAATCGTGTAATTGATTTCAGGAGGCGAGAATTTGCGGGACCAAAATGCCACGGGATGCAACTGATTGGTTACCGGGTCCTTTTGTGATAGAACTGCCCCCATGGCAAGGCTTGAAGCATCAGTTTCCACGATGTAGGGGAGTTCGGGGCGAGGGTGTTTTAAGATTGGTGCAGAGATAAATTTAGTCTTCAAATCCTGGAAAGCTTGTTCCGCCTCGGTAGACCATTCAAAACGTTTGTTTTTCTTTAACAAGGCAGTGATGGGCTGGACTATTCGAGAGAATTCGGGGATAAACCTGCGGTAAAAGTTAGCGAAGCCCAACATGCTTTGCACACCTTTTACGGAGGATGGTGATGGCCATTTGAGAACTGCATCGACCTTCTTTGAATCCATACGCACTCCGCCAGGTGATAATATGAATCCCAAGAATTCAACTTCAGTCACATTGAAAACACATTTTTCCAACTTAGCGAAAAGTTTGTGTTGACGCAATCTTTCGAGGACCATTTTCACGTGTTTCCGATGTTCAGATTCCGATGAAGAATAAACGAGGATGTCGTCAATGTAAACAACAACACACACATCTATGAGCTCTCTGAGGACATCGTTCATAAAATATTGAAAGGCGGCCGGGGCATTGCAAAGTCTGAAGGGCATGACCTGATATTCAAATAGCCCATACTTGGTGCGGAAGGCCGTCTTCCATTCATCGCCCTCTTTTACTCGTACCAAGTGGTAAGCTCCTCTAAGATCCAGCTTTGTATATATGCATGCTTTTCTGACTTGGTCCAGGAGTTCAGGGATCAAAGGTAACAGATATCTATTCTTAACGGTGATCTGGTTCAGGGAGCGATAATCTATACAAGTTCTAAGGTCTCCTTCCTTTTTTGGAACGAAGAACAAAGCTGAAGAAGCAGGGGACTTGGAAGGACGAATAAACCCATTTGCCAGGTATTGATCCAGGTATTGTCGAAGGTGAAGGTTCTCAGGCTCGGTGAGGGCATAAATTCTACTACAAGGAGGAGTAGATCCAGGTATCAGGTCTATCTGGCAGTCATAAGACCTATGAGGAGGTAGAGAGTTAGCCTGATCCTTCCGGAAAACATCTTGGTATTCTAGGTATTCGGGAGGTAACTGGGGAGTCTCTGAAGAAATTGCTGCCAGTGCAACACCAGGTGGAGGGTGACAAGTAGAGACACATTCTGGAAACTGGACCGTTCTTGCTCGCCAATCGATCAGAGGATTGTGTTTCTCTAACCAAGGTATTCCTAGAATAATCTGAAACTGAGGGGCCTTGATCACGTCGAACACGATCTTCTCATGGTGTCCATCTTGACTTACTAGCGTCACTTCTTGAGTGGTATGCGTTACTAGCCCGGAGGCTATCTCCGTACCATCCACCGTAGTAATGACGTCCTTTACAGCCTTGGGACAAAGAGTTAGATTCATCCTCAAAACCATTTCATGATCCACATAATTGCCAATGGCACCGCTGTCGACGTAAGCTTCAATTGCATGTAATCGATCCGGATTATGAGGGCTAATGAGGACCATAGGTATCACGAAATGCGAGGTCACGGAACTGGTTTTCACGCTCGGCAAGAGGACCTCTATTCTTGTCGGGCGAGGTCGTTTCCCTGCTCAGAGTTTGTAACTTTGGTAACTGCAGCTCCTACTGCCTTCTTGGCAGGTTTCACCGGACAGTCTCGAAGAAAGTGCCCTGAGTTTCCGCAATAGAGGCATAATTGCAACTGTTTTCTCCTTTCCCGCTCCTTTTGTGTTAGAGGACCTTTCAGACCCCCTATTTGCATGGGTTCCCCGGAGTCTACTCCTTTGGAAGGAGTTGGCGGTTTGGAAAATACTCGAGCATCAAACTTGGAACGATCGGCCTTCCTGGTCTGCAGTCTGTGATCTATTTGAACGACTAAGTCTATATAGTCCGAACAATCTTGTGGGGGATTCACTACTTGGGCTAACACATCTTTGAGCTCTCCACGTAGACCTCTATAAAACAGCGTAATCCTTTTGTCCTCAGGCCATTGAGTTTCCACTATCAGTCTGTTGAAAGACGCAATATAAGCCAAAAGGTCTTGATTACCTTGTCGCAACGAAAGAAGCTCATTGTCCAAGGCCTGCCCCTGTGAATGTCTTGCGAACAGTTTTTCCATACTGAGCTGAAAAGCTTGAAAATCATGGAGGACCGGATCATCTTGATTTACTAGAGGGATCGACCAGTCTGCCGCATTGCCACTAAGGTACGAAAGCACGAAAGCTACTTTAGCTTGATCAGTTGGAAAGGCTGCTGGCCGGCATAAGAAATGCAACCGGCACTGATTGATAAATACTGCAAACCGCTTTGGATCACCAGGAAATCGTTCGGGCGGAGCCAGAGGTACATTCCCAGGTAGGTTGATCTGTACTGGATTCATAGAGGATGTAGAAGGAAGATTTCCCCCAGATGCGGGTAACGGGGTCTGTCCGGCTTGCGACTGTAGCAATTGTCTAGCGAGATCATCTGTTCGCTCCTTGGAAATAATCAGTTCCCTTCTTAGAGCGTTCGTTTCCTGACGGGCTGCATGCACTTCTGCCCTTAGTTCCCCAAGTAACTGGGCTAGCTGGTTGGTATCCGAGGTTTCCATAGCGCCTGGACGGGAGTTTTGTGGTAGGCTTTGCGTTCTGTAACGCTCACCTGATTCCCGTAGAGGCGCCGGTCTTGACTAGGCGTGTACCGTATCTTCAAAGGTGATGTGTAACACACGGCTGGCTCTTTGGGCTGGACCTCTGTGCACTGTATGCCTGGCTCGGAGGGTAAGATGTCTGCAGATAGAAAATATGGGATTAATGAACTGGGTTGTTGAATGTCTCTCTCTTCTTCCCTTTCTCTTCTCCTGTAGAACCCCAAAGGTTAATGCTCTCACCTTAGGTAAGTGAACGCCGTGCTCTCCATCTGCCTCGAGGCAGGGTGCTGTAACCAGTTTCTTCACTGGATAAGGGGAGCAGGCCTCTTGACTTCAGAGGACTGCTGTCCATCGTTTACTGCACGAACGTTAAGTTTTGAGTAATTCTAATGTCTTTAAAGTCTTTAGTAATGATGTCTCTTGTTTTGCAGGGTTCCGGCAATGGCGGATGACGGGCTGCAGTGAGTTGAAGATGGAGCCCGTGTGATGAATAGAAGCGCCTGGAAGTACGTAAGTAAGCGCTTGTTGCCTGCTTCACGAAGCGCTCTAACTGTCTTTTATTTTGCAGGTACAAGTTCGGAGCGGCTGCCGGGTGCCGGAATACCCACTGGGTTAGATGTGGAAAGGAGTAATGGCACGTGAGTATTAAAGTTCCCCAATGTCTTTAAACGCACCTTGTTTTGTCTTTCAGATGCGGGATGCAGCGCCGAAGGCCTCCGGAGCGTGCAAAGAGTTGGTAAGCTTTTGTCTTTCAGATGCCGGAATGCAGTGTGAAGACCTCCGGAGCGCACGAAGAGTAGGTAAGCCTTTGTCTTTCAGATGCCGAAATGCAGCACGAGGCGTTGGTGACAGCCGATGGACCGGGTAAGTGAAGAGCTGTCACTGAAGACCGTAATGCTAACCTGTTCTTTCTTGTCTTTATAGGTGTTGCTGAAGACTGGATTCAGGATGGTAAGCCCTTTTTCCTTAGGCCCAGGATCAGATGCAGAAGACACGATGAGCGTCCTGCTGCTGAGGATGCAGAATAACGCAAAGCAAGATTCATCCATCGGGTGTGGTTTAAATAGCCTCCAGTAGTGCTTAGGTGTCTCCTTCCACAGCCACGCCTAGGCAAGAAAAGAGTTCCTGTTTTCCAGAAGAGTTCCAGTGTTCTGAATCTAGGGAGTGGCTCCTGCCCCACCCAACAGGAAAAGTAGTTCCAAACAGAAGAGGATCAGAGGCTCAACTGGCAGGCAAGTAAGCAGCATGGTCTGCTGCAGGTAAGTCCACCCAAGCATTATGAGCCCGGCGCTTCCAGCGCTGGGACTGGGCATATTTATGAGCCTGGTGCCACTGGCGCCAGGACTGGGTCCAAAAGGTCCCAATTGGGACTGGTTGGCACTCGGAACCTGGGTTATGGATCTGCTTCCAAGGGAGTTGGGAAAACCCTGACCTTTTGGAAGCAGAGATCATGACAGATAGCTGCTTCTTAGCGGTAGGTGTGGTGGTTGGGAGATCAGGAGAATGTGTTCGTTCTGGCAGGGTGATACCGAAACTGATTCTGGCTGCTTTAGGCCTCAGGAGAATGCCTAGGCTGGTGGGTGTGCAGCCATCTGTGTTTAGTTAGGATGATGGGGAGTATGTGGCAGGTGTTGGTATGAGAACAGCTATACCGAATGTGTCATAGTATCGCTGTGTTCTAGTTGAGTGGGTATAGAAGAGAGTAAGCGTGGTGATGTGATATGGTGGTTTTCAGTAGGTGCTTGAGATCGAGCGTGCAACTGAACCATTTATTTTACCTGTTGTATTCACTCAATCTGTGCAGTCGGCTTTACCTGTTCACACATTTCGCCTGGTTCTTTGTTTGGTTTATTAGTCATTCCATTCATTTTATCATTCGATCGTTCATCTACATAAACTGTTCGGCCATCTCCATCCGGTGCTACCCACTCTGTCCGTTCTGCTCATTCCATCTGTTCTATCCACTCCATCCGTTCCGCCATCTTGATTTGATCATTCCGTTCCATCCACTCCATCTGTTCCATCCTTTCCATCCGTTCCATCTACTCCATCCGTTCCATAAACTCCATTAGTTCCATGCACTCCATCCATCCTATGCACCGTCATATACACTCATCAGTTCTATGTACTTGTCATTTCCATGCACTTTATCCGTTCCATGCATTCCATCCATTCCAGGATCTCCCTCCATTTTATGCACTCCATCAGTTCTATCCGTAACATCTACTCCATCCGTTCTATCAGCTGCATCCGTTCTATCCACTACATTTGTTCCTATCATTACATGTGCACTATCCATTCTATGCACTCTATCCATTCTATCCCCTCTATCCATTCTATGCCCTCTATCCGTTCCATGCTCTCTATCCGTTCCATGCACTTTATCGGTACCATGCACTCTATCCGTTTCATGGACTCCATCCATTCCATGGACTCCATCCGTTCCATGCACTCATCTCTTCCATGCACTCCATCTGTTTCATGTACTCCACCTGATTCATGCACTCCATCTGTTCCATATACTCCATCTGTTCCATATACTCCATCTGTTCCATCCGTTGAAACACTTCTGTCAGTTCCATTTGTTCCCACTACTCTGTCCGTTCGGTTCCTCTATCCATTCCATCACTCGATCCATATCACCACTCGAACTGTTGCGTCTACTCCATCCGTTCAGTCTGCGCCATCCGCTGTAACTACTCCATGCATTTCATGCATTCCAACCGTTCCATGCACTCCAACAACCGTTCCATTGATTCCAACCGTTCCATGCACTCCAACCATTATTGCACAATGTCCATTCCATGCCCTCTATCTGTTCCATGCATTCCATCCGTTGCATGTACTCCCTCAGTTCTATGCACTCCATGTATTCCTTCTGATCGATGCACTTCGTCCGTTCCATGCACTCCATTCCATGCACCGTCATATGCACTCATCGGTTCTATGTACTTGTCATTTCCATGCACTTTATCCGTTTCATGCATTCCATCCATTCCAGGATCTCCCTCCATTTTATGCACTCCATCAATTCTATCCGTAACATCTACTCCATCCGTTCTATCAGCTGCATACGTTCTATCCACTACATTTGTTCCTATCATTACATGTGCGCTATCCATTCTATGCACTCTATCCATTCTATGCACTCTATCCATTCTATGCCCTCTATCCGTTCCATGCCCTCTATCCATTCCATGCCCTCTATCCGTTCCATGCACTTTATCGGTACCATGCACTCTATCCATTCCATGGACTCCATCCGTTCCATACACTCCATCTGTTCCATCCGTTGAAACCCTTCTGTCAGTTCCATTTGTTCCCACCACTCTGTCCGTTCGGTTCCTCTATCCATTCCATCAGTCAATCTGTATCAGCACTCAAACTGTTGCATCTACTCCATCCGTTCAGTCCGAGCCATCCGCTGTAACTACTCCATGCATTCCATGCACTCCAACCATTCTATGCACTCCAAACGTTCCATGCATTCCAAACATTCCCTGCATTCCAACCGTTCCATGCTCTCCAACAACCGTTCCATTGACTCCAACCGTTCCATGCACTCCAACCGTTCCATGCACTCCAACCATTCTTGCACAATGTCCATTCCATGCCCTCTATCTGTTCCATGCATTCCATTCGTTGCATGTACTCCCTCAGTTCTACGCACTCCATCTATTCCTTCTGATCGATGCACTTCGTCCGATCCATGCATTTCATCCGTTCCACCTACTTCATTTGTTACACTCTCTTCTTCCGTTCCACCTTCTTCATCCGTTCCACCTTCTTCATCCGTTCCACCCATTTCATCTGTTCCATCGGCTTCATCCGTTCACACACTTCATCATTTCCGCACGCTTCATCCTTTCCACACGCTTCATCCTTTCCGCACGCTTCATCCTTTCCGCACACATCATCCACTCCGTAAACTTCATCCGCTCTGCACACTTCACCCTTTCCGCACACTTCATCCTTTCCGCACAAGTCATCCGCTCCGCACACATCATCTGCTCCGCACACTTCATCCGCTCCACCCACTCTATCCGTTCCTCCCACTATATCCGTCCCACCCACGTCATCCGTCGCACACACTCCATCTGTCCCATGCACTACATCCGTCCCATGCACTTGATTCATCTATTCCATTTGTTACCGTTCATTCCGTGCGTTCTGTCATTCCATGCCATCTATCTGTTCCCTGCACTCTATGTATCCCGTGCACTCCTTCCGTGTCATGTACTCATCCTTTCCATGCTCCCGTCTACTTTATTCCTCTCGTCCACTTCGTTCCTCTCATTGATTTCATTGATTTCATCCATTTCCTTAATTTCATCCACTTCACTGTTTTCATCCAATGTATTCCTTTCATCCACTTCACTCCTTTCATCCACTTCACTCGTTCTAATCAGATTATCCGTTTTAATTTACATTAACGGTTATTAGTTTTCAATTTCTTGCTCGGATCATGATGCTGGATTGTTATTTATGATATAGCAGCTTTGGGCTAAAGTCATTGATTGCTGATTATCCAGTTTGAGTTAAGAGTCGATTTTAGGGGAAGAGCCATGTTTTCAGTAATTTGCGGAAAAACATGAGGTCCTCAGTGAGTCGGATATGGGGTGGATGTGCATTCCACCGAGTGGGGGCCAGGGCTGAGAATCATGATCCACCTAACCTGACTGAGTTGGTTTTTGGTATGACTAAGAGGCTGGCAGAGCTTGATCTTAGAGTGCTTGGAGGATGGTAAGGTTTTATTTTGTCTTGAAGATATTGAGGTCCGGTTTTATGCATTGCTCGGTGAGAGTTTTATGCATAAGGTTTTGAAGGTCACCCTTCGGGCAACCGGAAGCGAGTGCAGAGTTTTGAGGGCTGGGGAGATGTGATCTCTTGGGCCAAGTGCTAGTAGCAGTTTGGCTGCAGTGTTTTGTGAGTTTAGTCAGTTGGTCTGCGTGGACTCCGAAGGTAGAGGGGGTTAACATAGTCCAGTCTTGACATAACAATTGATTGGACTGCGGAGAGTCTGTTGGGAAAGGAGAGATATGGAAAAATGCGCCTAAGAGTTTTAAGGTGGTAGTGGCAGAACTTAGAGATGTTGTTCACTTGGAGCGGGAGGGCTAGGTCTGAGTCTAGGGTTCATCCAAGATTTTTTACTGAATTTGAGGGTGTCAGGGAATTGCCCATGGCAGATGGCCAGGGTAGCGGGTGCGGAAGAAGTTCGGTGTTGCCACATACCATGATTTCAGTTTTGGACGGGTTTAGCAAGAGGTGGTTTGTGGTCATCCAGTGATCTATGTCGAGGAGACAGGAAGTGAGGTCGGGTTGGTAGTTGTGTTTTGAATTCAGGAGTTTTAGGATAAGTTCTGTGTCATCGGCGTAGTTGTAGCACAGGATATTGTGTGAGCGGATTATTTGTGGGAGGGTGGACATATAGAGGTAAACAGGAGGGCTGATAGGCATGTTACTTGTGGAACTCCGGTGTCGACTGGTCGGGCGTGGGAAGCATAGGCAGAGAGTAGGGTTATTTGGTTCCTATTGTTGAGGAAGGAAGCTATCCATTTGAGAGCGTTTCCAGGGATTCCCAACGAGTGGAGGCGGTCAAGGAGGATTGAGTGGTTGATTGTGTTGAAGGGGCAGATAGGTCAAGAAGGATTAGTGTGGCGCATCCCACAGAATCTGCAGTGTTTTTAAGGTCATCTCAGATTGAGGTTAGGGTGGTTTTGGTTCTGTGTCGGGTTCTGAAACCTGATTGAGCTGGTCTAGGAGATTGTTGGCTTCGACAAAGGCATTTAGTTGGGAGTAGGCAGTTCGGTCAATGAGTTTTGACAAGGAACCTGGTATTTGAGATGGGGCAGTAGTTTTTGGGCTCGAGAGGGTCGAGGGAAGGTTTTTTTTAGAAGAGGCTTGACATTAACAGTTTTGAACGCGTCGGGAAAATTTCCCGAGGTGAGGGAGTCGTTTATGATGGTTCTTGCTTGTTCTCCTGAGCAAGTAGATGCAAACATTTATTTGAGGGTTGTGGCTGAGAAGAGGTCCAGGGGGGAGCCGGATGGTTTGCGGGCAGAGAGAAGTTTGAGAAATTGGTCAGTTGATATTGGACTGAAGGAGTCAAAAGTTGGTTGGGTAGTGGTCGCAGGTGGTGGGATGGCAGGTAGGGTGGGTGGATTGGATGGTGGCTGTAAGAGAGCTAGTTTGTTGGTTAGAGAATTTGTTCTTTCGAGAGCAGTGGTGTAAAAGTGGAGCGAGAGTGAGTCGCACAGTGATTGTGAGGGGCTGCGAAGGGTGGTGGTACATGATGGTATGGTGAATTCGGCGATGATTTTGTGAAGTTCTTTGCTGGGGTTTTTACAGTTTAGGAATCAGGAGTTGTAATGGGCTTTTTTAGCTTTCCGTATTTCAGCCTTGTAGTGGCGATGGTGCTGGGCCAAGGTGGATCTGCTCAGGGTGGTTTTGTCTTTCCGCCATTTGCATTCTAGGGATTCATATAGTTGTTTAGTGGTCTTCAGTTCTGGTGTGAACCATCTAGGAAAAAGGCCATGGCAAGCTGATGGTTTGCAAGAGGGGGTGAGAGGGATTAGTGAGGTGTTGAGCCATGAGTCAAAGGCGTCGGAGGTTAGGTGTTCATTGGGTGGGTGGGTAGGGGGAGGAGACTGAAGGAGTGCATCTGCTAGGTCGGGAAGGATTTTTAGTTTCTTCCAGCATTTGCGTAGATTTGGAAGTTCTGGTTTGGGTAAGGGGAGCGGGTTGGGTGAGCGAATGGCGAAAGAAACAATGAAGTGATAGGACCAGATGATAGGGTTGGGGGGTTTAGATGTATCAGGTTGTGGGAGCTGAAGATGGCATCGAGGGTGTGTCCTTTATAGTGAGTCGGCCCGTTTAAGTGGGTATGGAGGTTAATCGCGTCTAGGCCGTCAACCAGAGAGTGGGTCATAGGGTTGGTGTCATGATCTCTGCTTCCAAAAGATCAGGACTTGCCCGACTCCCTTGGAAGCAGACCCATAACCCCGGTTCCGAGTGCCAGCCAGTCCCAATTGGGACCTTTTTGACCCTGTCCTGGCGCCAGTGGCACCAGGCTCATAAAGATGCCCAGTCCCAGCGCTGGAAGCGCCGGGCTCATAATGCTTGGGTGGACTTACCTGCAGCAGACCATGCTGCTCACTTACCTGCCAGTTGAACCCCTGATCCTCTTCTGTTTGGGACTACTTTTCCTGTTGGGTGGGGCAGGAGCCACTCCCTAGGTTCAGAACACTGGAACTCTTCTGGAAAGCAGGAACTCTTTTCTTACCTAGGCGTGGCTGTGGAAGGAGACACCTAAGCACTACAGGAGGCTATTTAAACCACACCCGAAGGATGAATCTTGCTTTGCGTTATTCTGCATTCTCTGCAGCAGAACGCTCATCGTGTCTTCTGCTTCTGATCCTGGGCCTAAGGGAACAAAGGTTTACCATCCTGGAATCCAGTCTTCAGCAGCACCTGTAAAGACAAAGAAAGAACAGGTTAGCACTACGGTCTTCAGTGGCAGCGCATCTCTTACCTGGTCCATCGGCTGTCACCAACGCCTCGCGCTGCATTCCGGCATCTGAAAGACAAAAGCTTACCAGCTCTTTGCACGCTCCGGAGGCCTTCGGCGCTGTATCCCGCATCTGAAAGACAAAAGAAGGTGCGTTTAAAGACATTGGGCAACTTTATTACTCACGTGCCATTACTCCTTCCCACGGCGAATCCAGTGGGTATTCCAGCACCCTTCAGCTTCTCTAAAGCTCCGAACTTGTACCTGCAAGATAAAAGGGACAGTTAGTGCGCACCGTGAAGCAGGCTACAAGCGCTTACTTACGTGCTTCCAGGCGCTTCTATTCCTCACGCGGGTTCGATCCTCAACTCTCATCAGCCATCGCCGGAACCCTGCAAAACAAGAGATATCATTACAAAAGACTTTTAAGACATTTGAAGTGCCCAGAACGTACCGTTTGTGCAGTTAACGACGGACAGCAGTCCTCTGAGGTCAAGAGGCCTGCACCCTTATCCAGTGAAGAAACTGGTTATGGCACCCTGCCCCGAGGCAGATGGAGAGCTCGGCGTTCACTTACCTAAGGTGAGGGTGTTAACCTTTGGGGTTCTACAGGAGAAGAGAAAGGGAAGAGGAGAGAGGCACCCAATAACCCCAGTTCATTAATCCCATATTTTCTATCTGCAGACATCTTACTCTTCGAGTCAGACATACAGTGCACAGAGGTCCAGCCCAAAGAGCCAACCGTGTGTTACACATCACCTTTGAAGATACGGCATTCACCCAGTCAAGACCGGCGCCTCTGCGGGAATCAGGTGAGCGTTACAGTTGGTGGGGATGTCAAGCCATATGTTGAAATCTCCTAGAAGAGTGAGGGTGGGATGCTTTAGTTGGATGGTGGCAATAGAGTCACAGAGGTTGTTTGAAAAATGTCTATCATAGCCAGGGGATCTGTAGATGATTAGGAAGCTGTGGGAGAATGAAGGGGGAGGGATAGTTTTACGAGGAGTGATTTGCAGGAAGGGATGGATGGCTGGTTGTTGATGATTGAGGCATAGAAGTGAGACTTGAAGACGATTGCTATTCCTCCTCCTCCTCTAGAGGGACGGTTCAGCGGGATGAGGGTGTAGTCTGGGGGGAAGGCTTCATTGGCGATAGGGGTGAAGACGTCATAGAACCAGGTTTCCGTGATAAAGACCAGGTCCGTATTGTCAGAGGCGAGGAAGTCAAAGATGCTGTGTCTGTTTTTTGCTACAGATCGGGCATTAAAAAGGATACAATTTACTTCGGTACAGGAGGATGATGAGGGAGTGGCAGAGGTGGGGGTGGGAGGGGAGAGAGTGGAAACTGGGGATAGAGGGGGGGTGGTTGGTGGTCGATGGGAAGAGTAGACGGGCAGTTGAGTTGGTGGGTTTGGGGGAGAGGGGTTGGACTGGTCTGATGGGTTGATTGGATTTGGGTTGGGGGATTTTAAGGTGGGGTGTGGGGGTTTAGGAGTTTCAGTTGTAGTCAGTGAGAATTCGAGGGAGATGGGTTTCAGGCAGGGTGAGGCGGGGGGAGGGTGGTGATGATCGAGATTGGGAGGATGAGGTGGTGGGTCGAGACAGGAGTGGCGATGAGTACTGAGTGATTGAGGGAAACCAGGTAAGTTTTCTCTTCATTGTTTTTGTTGTCGTTGGTGTGTGAGTGAATGTAGGGGGGTCGGAGGGGGAAAGGGAAGTGGCTACTGTTCTTTCCAGGGCGAGGCGTGCAATTTTTAGGGAGTGGAAGGAGTGGGGTCGAAGGGTGATGATTGTGGGAGTTGATGAGGGGAGCAGGGGTGGATGGTTGCGGGGCTGGGTGGGTCGTTAGTCGGGGGAGCGGGGAGCGGGTATGATGATAGTAGGCGGGTGGGTGGAGGGCATGGTAGGAGCAGTGGTCTTAGGATGGTTGGCTCACCATTGTGCCCCTCTGGCTTGATGTTTGGATAAGTGATGGGTAGAGGATGTGGTGGAGGGTGGGATGGTTTGGGGAAGGGGGATGGGAGATAGGGGGGATGGGAGATAGGGCGGGCGGGAAGGGAGGCGGGCGCGAGGGGGGTTGGGTGAACTCATGGTTTGGAGTAGTTCTGAACTGTGTTATAGTTGGCGTTGGATGATTTTGTTCACACCTTCCCACTTCAACTATACCACCGGATGTAATTGTTCACACTCTCTATGATTAACTGTACTACAGCTGTACCACAGCGATTATTCACACTTTCTAAGTTCAACTATAACACCGGGTGCTATTATTCACAGTTTCTAACTTAAACTAAACCACAGGGTGATGTGATTCACCTATACCACCGGGTGAGATTATTCATGGTTTCTAAATTCAACTATACCACCAGATGAGATTATTCACAGTTTCTAAATTCAACTAAACCACAGGGTGATATTATTCACATATTCTAATTTCAACTATACCGCAGGGTGATGTTATTCACACTTTCTAAGTTCAACTATACCACAGAGTGAGATTAGTCACAGTTTTAAAATTCAACTATACCATAGGGTGAGATTATTCACAGTTTCTAAATACAACTATACTACACGGTCAGATTATTCACAGTTTCAAAATTGAACTATATCACAGGGTTATATTATTCACAGTTTCTAAGTACAACTATACCACAGGGTGAGATTATTCACTGTTTTCATGTTCAACTATACCACAGGGTGAGATTATTCACAGTTTCTAAATTCAACTATATCAAAGTTTCTATTTAGACTTCTGAATGCAACTAGACCACATATATGCTATTAGGCTGACTTTCTAAATGCAACTAAACCACTCATATGCTATTAGGCAGACTTTCTAAATGCAACTAGACAACAGATATGCTATTGGACAGACTTTCTAAATGCAACTAGACCACATATATGCTATTAGGCAAACTTTCTAAATGCAACTACACCACTGATATGCTATTGGGTGGACTTTCGGAATTCTACTAGGTGACAGAATGTATTAGGCCGACTTTCAAAGGGCAACTATACCACAGATTTGCTATTATGTAGACTTTATGAATGCAACTAGACCACAGATATGCTAATATGCAGACTTTCTAGACTGGCTATGATGTCTACTACCTCTTGCATGGTTACTGGTGTGAATTGGAATGGATGGCACGGTAAGGGCTGTAAGTCGTGAGATTTATTGAAGTTAGTACTCAGCGTCAGACTGCGCTTTTTAGCCTCTATTTTAGTTTGCAGCAGAGTAATTTTGTCTAGAAGTGCTTTTTGGATTTTGGCACACCAAGAGGTGTCTTTGGTACAAAGGTCAGTCGGTGGGACTGGCGTCTCCAATTCCCTAAGGATAGTGATCAGCTCTTTAGTGCTTGAGCTAGCATTTTGAATTCTTGCAATGCAAGTCTCTCTTTTGGTGTTTCATATAGCTGTTATTTTCAGTGGTACGTTTTGTTTTACGCAAGGCATTTAGGTCTGCAGAAAACCATTTGTTTAGATGTGCTCTTGGTTTTGCATTTCTTATTTTTAAAGGGGCAATTTTGTTTACAGCCTGAAGTAAGGTATGGTTGTACAACTACACAATATGTGAGGGGTTCTTTACAGTACCTCTGGATGGGCTAGTGATTGGCTACAGTAGATGTTGGAGATTATCCAAAATAATGTTGCGGTTGTTTCTGGTGGAGACCTGAGGTGCAAGGGTAGCCTTTGGACTAGGGCAGAGGCTGTCCTGAATAGTGAAGGAAATGCACTGGTGGTCTGACCACGGGCAAGGAGAATTGGCAAGCAAAGTCGTCGAACAATTCAAGTCTGCCAGCCAATCCGAGGTTCTACCTTTGCTTTGGGTTGGGCCGCTGATACAGTATTTGAATCCTAGTTGAGAGATGGTATTCTGGACCGCAATAGCATTAGTGTCATTCACATCAGGAAGGCCTAAGTTGAAGTCTCCCAACACTACAATTTGGGAGCTCAATTTGGTGTTATGCGAGAGGAGGAATGTAATGTCTTCCACAAAGGTTGAAATTGGTCGTGGGGGGCGGTAAACGAGATGTACCAGTAGAGTCTGAGAGGCTGACAAAGGGATTTTAGCTGAAAGAAGTTTGCCAGAGGGGAAACATTCTTTGGTGATTTCTCTGAGACCCAGTTGGGTTTTAGCAATGAATGCTAGTTCACCGCCTCTTCCAGATTCTCTATCTACTCTAATAATGGTATAGTCTTCCGGGATAGCTAAAGACAGGGGGCCCTAATGCTGAGTATAACCATGTTTCGTTTATTGCCAGAAAGTCGAGATGGTTAGTGGATATGAGATCAGAAATGTCTAGCGCATGAACGATGAGAGATCTAGAATTAATGAGTGCTCCTTTAATTATAGGTGCACTAGGGGAGGGTTTTGCAGGAACTATAGTGCTAGTTACAGCCACACACCAAGGGTAACCCTCTCCCTACCACCTGCTCAAGTGCTGGCGCTTTGAAAGGTTGGGCAAAGCGCCCGCACTTGAGCAGGTGGTAGGGAGAGGGTTACCCTTGGTAGGTTGGCGCTTATTGGGTGAAGAGATAAGAAGGCTAAGACTTTTCGGGTGCTTGAAGCGGGATCTTAGCCTGGCTTTGAGTGGGCAAGGTAGATTAGGCATGGGCAGAGAAGCGTATAGAGCGATCCATTGTGCTGGTGTCAAGGGGCAGTAGTCAGCATTGGCTGTCACTGAGTTATAATAAGTCAGTAGAGTGTTGGGCATGAGTGGGGGCAGGAACCAGGTGAGTTTTATTGTGTTGACGAGGGGCAGGTGAGTAGCCATGGTAAGGGTTACTGTCTGCAGGGACGCCATGAGTGGCAGCTGCAGGAGTGCGACGGGGTAACAGGTATAAGCTTAATCGTGCGTTACAGGGTACCGTTGTCAGTTTAGGAGCACAGACTGGATGCAACAATCCACTAAACACAATTAGGGTGCAGTTATTC
Organism: Ambystoma mexicanum; assembly: GCF_040938575.1. Taxonomy (NCBI): domain Eukaryota; kingdom Metazoa; phylum Chordata; class Amphibia; order Caudata; family Ambystomatidae; genus Ambystoma; species Ambystoma mexicanum. The sequence goes on from NC_090922.1 coordinate 768,284,024, forward strand.
AATTTGGCGACACAAGCTAGATGCAACAATCCGCTTAAACACAATTAAGGTGGAGTGGTTCCATTTGGGGTCACGAGCTAGATGCAACAACCCACTTAAACACAATTAAGGTGCAGTTGTTCAATTTGGGGGCATAGACATAGTGCAGGTGTCAGCGGTTTATGCCAACAGGGCGCACCTTGTGAGCGCTGCTATCGAGGGGGGGTTGCACAATGTTGTAACTGGGCAGCGTGCGGCAGGGCCCCTATGGTAAGGTAAGGGGTAGGAGCAGCGTGGGTGTAGCACATAACAATGGGAACGTAATGTTATGCAAACAGAATTAGGTAATATGGGTGAGAAAGTCGGTGATAGTTTGTAGGCCAGAGTTTATGTTGATTCATATCGGCGGGGCACCACAATAGAAAAGTCCAGTGCTGTTATGAGATGAACCAAGAAATGCACCATTAGAGTACTGCACAGTACTAGGCAATATAGGGGTAGCCAGAAGGGTGTGGGGGCTTACCTACGTAATGGCGAGGTCAGGGGTTCAGGGCACAAACAGGGGCCTGAGTGTGGGCCTTAGGTGGGGGGCCAGGATTCACCCTTTCTGGTGGAAGGATGGCCAATTGCCACATCAGCCTGTTAGAACAAGGAAATCAGGCAGGCACTCCGGTGCCGGATTGCGCGGCCGCCATCTTGGGACGGATTTCGTCTTCGTAAAGCAACGTGTGCTCCAAATGCAGCAAACGTTATACTGCTGTAAGGAGGCAATATTTAATAGGGACAAGCAACTGCAGCTATGAGCGCATCATGTAAAATATTTCTGATGCGGTTAGCGGGCAGTTGGAGATTTTTTGAATTGTCCTTCCTGTACTTGGGTTATTCTGTGAGATCTTAATGGGGTTGCGTGCTCGTCGCTTTCCGGGGTTCCATAGTCACGGAGGAGGTGTGGACTTCAATGTAGGTTCACTGAGTCAGGGTCATGTTGGCCAGTATTCATGTACTGACAATATAATAAACTTTCCCACATCAACTGCCATTTAAAACTGTTGTACAAATCTTTTCAATCTGCTTTTCCATTCTTTTACAAAAAAGTTACACACAGTGCTGCTATAAATGCACATATGCTTTTTTGAACTTTCCTGAAAATGCTCCTAAAAAGAAACATCAGTGATGTCATCAATGTCAACTTTTTTCACTGAATTTCATAGGTTTTTAGTAGTGCAACATAACCATAAAGTTTGTTTGTTTGTTTGTTTGTTTGTTTATTTTATTTATAAAGCGCTCCGGACCCGGGAGTAAATGGGCGCTGGTACATGTTACAAATCACAATACATGGTAATTAACAGTGATACTTTTAGCAAAAGTTATATACAGAGAGTACAGGCCAAGGCCAAATTAAGACATAACTGGTACATGTATAATATATACAGATAGTAGCTGTGTCTAGCATACTAATTGACTTGTGCCAATAGCCACCCAATGGCAAGTTTCCTGAAGGACTGGAACTGGCTGACTTAATGTTTAGTGGCAGGGAGTTCCAGCGTTGGGCGGCGAGGACTGTGAAACTAGAGCCTCCGGCTCTTTTAGAGATAAATCTGGGCACCATGAGACATAGGGTGTTGGAAGATATAGTAATTCTGTTAGACTGCTTCCAGGTGAAATTATTGGTAAGATAGGGGGGGCTAAGTGGTTGAGAGCTTTGTATGTGAGGCAGAGGGTTTTGAGGTCAATTTTTTGTTGGATAGTAAGCCTTAACAATGTTTTTCACTGAATTTCATAATTGTCATCAGGTCACTGATGACATTGCACATCTGTCCCACTTGTTTTTTTTCATTGACATATCTAGGCCAGGTGCTTTTGTTCACTGAGAGTTAAAATATGAACATTGAAAAGGTGCTGTATATGAAGACGTTAACCTTCTTCTATGTTGTTAAAGTACTTTCCTTAGGATTTGCTCTCAACTCATGGTGTACATGTATGGGCAATAAGCAGACCTAAAGTACAGAATTCATTTCTATACATGATGATGAACTTTAATGTCATTGACATTTTCTAGTGTTGTTTTTTTGTTACTTACTTCAGTTTCCATGTATGTGGCTCAGATTTGTATGTATTGTGGGTCTTCATATCTTGCGGGTTTCATACTTACCCAATATAGCAATATTTGTGTCCAATTTACAAAGTGTCACCTTAAAACTGCCATTTCCCACCATCTAGAATCATTTTTAACACTTCTATACACTTTTTGCAACTATTTCAACTAGTTTTGCATCCGTAGACGTCTACGACCATCTGGCTTCATTGCGGACCTTCCAGACAGTGCCAAATGACCATACACTAGCACGCGGAATGATGACGTGTCCGAGAACCCTTCCGCACTTCACAATAAGAACCGTGCTTCGCAGGCAGTTCAGAATTGCATTTTCTACTGATCTAGGAACTTTCAACTTCAAAATTTCCATTGCACAGCTCCAACACCTATTCCTACTCATTATCCATTACCAAACTAGTACACAGTACATACTTTTAGCAAAACTGCTATTTATCTTAAAATGGCATCAGCTAATGCCATCCCCTCGTCCCCAAGAGCCACCACCACTGCTGTAATCAAGGAGCATGAAAAACAGTGCCCCCTACCTTAGAAATAACACACGCAGAACATTTTCCCATGTCCACCTACCCCTCCATATTAGTGTTTGGTGCCTCTCCCCTCATTTCCCTCCCCACCTTCCCACCTTTCGTTCTTAGGTCTCCTGCCAAAAAAAAAAAAAAATACATCCAAAAACAATAAAAGAAATGTTCCTTTAGGAACCACCTTTCACAGTTAAACAATAGAACAAAAAAAACATATATACTCCATCTACTTTATATTTCTCAGTAAAGTACATAGACTCAATAAGATTTTCCATCATTTCAATTTGCATTTTGTGTTATGCTAATGGGAATATTTTGGCGTTCATCCTCCGTTCCAGGGACTGGAACAGTGGATACCTGCCCGGTAGCCCAAGTTATCAGCCCAATGCGAAGTAATGGTGGATAACGAGGCCTCTGGACCATTATCCCCCACATTCCAGCCCCTGTAATGGGGGAAGAAGGCCTTTAGCACCCTAGGATCCCAAAGCGGGAATCCGGGGTGCCAAAAAAAAAAAGGACTTTTCGTCCTACATCGAGACGGCGTCCCGGTTTAGTAAGGAAAATCCTTTTCCAAGATGGCCACCATGGAAAGGGAAGGGAGGGGAGGGTTCCATACAGAGCCCCTCTTCGCTTTCCATGGCAGCCTGTAGAAGGCAAAAAGAAAACTCTATGACCATATTACCACAAGCACATTTTTCTTCCTTTTCAAATCTATCCCAATTTCGAATAACTTTACCACAAAGCCAGTCCCAGGTGGACATGGCCAATTTAACCCCATGTTTTGTCCCTCATGGTCATGGCCAGTAGCCAGATTGTCCAATCATGACCTTTTGCCATGACCCGCACAATATGACCACTGCACATGGCCACATGCTATACCTCAGTCACCAAAGGTATATCACTATTTTTTGTACCTAAATTATGACACTTTTGCAAAACCATGCTTTCAGGTCCTTCTCAATGCTCCTTATACAAGTTTGCTGGAAATACACCGTTGTTTCATTTTTTTCAAAAGTGTCAAATGTATGCACATACAATCGTCATATAACCTAGCCCCACTTGACAAAATCCATTCAGACTTTACGAAAACAGTTGTATCTAGATCTATAATCTTTTTGCAAACCTTTGTGTAGATTTGTCAAATGGCACCACATTTAAAAGCCTTTACAATATTTTGGGACCCCCCCTCTAATTCTGCCCCCTCTTGACAAAATCCCACCAAACTTCTCAAAAACATTCATATCTAGATCTATTATCAGTTTGTCAAATTAAGTGTAGATTTGTCAAATTGCACCTCATTTATAAGCCTTTACAATATTTTGAGACCCCGCCCCTCTAATTTTGCTCCCTCTTGACAGAAATCCACCAAACTTCGCAAAAACATGTATATCTAGATCTATTATCAGTTTGCCAAATGAAGTGTAGATTCGTCAAATGGCACCTCATTTATAAGCCTTTACATTATTTTGTTACCCCCCTCTAATTTTGCCTCCTCATGACAGAATCCCACCAGACTTTGCATACTCATTCAGAATCAAGTCATAAATATACATGCAAAATTTCATGCAGTTCCATTAAGTGGCGCCAAAGTTATAAGCCATTCAAGAACTGCATTTCACCAACCCTGTAATGGTAAGGTGTCCGCAAACTTTCACTGGACTGTTTGCGAACATCCGAACTGTTTGCACTCTTTCGCGGCAAAAAACACCTGGTTTTTTTGCTTCTTGCAGCCATATCCCATCCCATCCTCATCACCCCTCACCTCCCCAGAGATTATTTGATAAGTTTGATAAGTGCAATGTTGTGTTTTTTAATATGTTTTATACCGCGATGTCCGCGGACACTGGCCGATGCCTGCGAATCCAAGATGGCAAGCTTTTCCAAAAATCTGACGCACTTCACGCTCTTCACCATCCAATCAGCGAACACGTTGCATGTCTGCGGACATGACGCAAGCCGATTAACCAATCAGTGTCCTGTCCGCGGAGCGAACATGGAAGTGTGTCGACAGAGCGGACATAGATATCACACATTTTTTGTGACCTACTTTTTGGTCATTTTTTTTAAAACTATTGGACGGATTTTCACCAAATTTACACAAGCACGCATTGAGTCTATGGGAAAAAAAAATTGGGAACCCCCCTATAACTTTGCCCCCCCTGGACCAAATCTCACCAAACTTTGCGAAATCAGAGTGAGCCATATACTTTTTTTGCAAAGTTTGGTGAGGATTCTTCCAGGGGGGAGCGTAGTTATAAGCCGCCCTTCTGTGACTCCCATTAGCTATTTATCCCATTCTCATCATGCTCATTAACTGTTGTTTCATCCAGGAAAGCTTCCTAACTCACCCGTCTAATCATCTGGATCATTGCTCTCCTCCAATGTCTTTTTGTAAGGCACCTGCTCTACTCAAGAAATGTTTCTTCCTCCTGCGAGCAGCAAAAAGGATCCTACCGTACCGGCAACAAAACACTTACCATCACCGTTTTGATCATGTTCAGAGTAGATTACGCCAATAGCCTATACCTGGGCATGCCCGAATGACTTCTAAAAAACTACAACGCATACAAATTGCAGCAGCCAGACTCCTCCTCAAGCTACCCAGAAGAGAACACATCACACCTGCGCTACAAATACTACACTGGCTACCATTAAAACAGTGAATAAAGTTCAAGTCCATGTGATTACACGCACAGAGCAATACACAAACAAGGCGCAAAATTCCTAAGCGATAAACTACACCTACGTCAACCAACAAGAACACTGAGATCAGGCACCGACATCCATCTGGAACCAAAACCCTATAACAGAAGAAAACTCAAAGGATCCTCTTTCTCTCACCAGGCACCGAAAACCTGGAATAACCTTTCTAAGAATATACGGAACACAACAAACCACCTAGCATTCAGGAAACTCCTCAAATCACGGCTCTTCACAGCGTAACTACAACAGCAATGCACTAGAATGCCTACCCCGCTAAACAATGATGAAAAACACCAACCTCGTTCACTCCCAAAATGGACATACACAGAACCCAAAGAACGGACCCCACGACAGACCATAAGATCTTATGGGAAATAGCCACAAAAGGAGGTCACCATAGACAGATCACATACTCAGACCGAGACGAAAGCCCTTAAACGACTCATCCACTGCCTCCTGGCCGTACCATATCCAAAGCCCCAGCAGACACATTTAGATAGAAAGTTTGTGAGAGGAGACCACAACACCAGCTCCAGCACCGAATGAAGAGAATAGACACCAAACCCACACTAATCAATCCATCAGCATTAGAACTCCTACACAGCTCGCTAGAATAAAATAGCGAGGAGCAATTAGAACAGTTACAAAGCGCCTCACACAAAACTAAAACCCTGCCAGGTGTAACCCCTTCGCCCACCCTGATGAGATTGGGAGGATTGGCGAGCGCCACACTCGGACAGAGTTCTGAATGTTAGCATGTTAAACTTCATACAACCCACTAACAAAAAACTCAGCATTTCTGCAGACTTATCTCACTCAAAAATCTCACACAACTACCTCTCGCACAATAACCTGCACGCACTTCACAACACTGCAACAACACATAAACCGTACCAACAGCACACACATTGATCCGACACTCACATCAAAGCTCAGCACCCAGTGTATACCGAGTTGAAGCTGCCAACAGAACACCAGTCCTCTCACTATCCTACTCCCGCTTCACCTACTAACCCATCCCACCTTCTCATTTGCAGATCCGCCAGAGCGCCTGGGGACCAACTCCGTTGGTGACGGTGCGCGGTACAAATACCTTTAACATTTAACATTTAACCTGTTCACAGGATTTATCTTTTTGTTTCTATTTGAAAAACAATGTTCCAAATTAATTAATACAAAATATTCCACTTTTATCAAGTGCTTCACACTAGTTGCGTCTAATCGCTGTAGTGATATATTTTCTTATTACCCATTTTAATAGTAGCTAATGTATCAACCTCGGATAGATGAAGGGCTGTCGGCCCTTTTAGGGACTAAAACTGGCAGAGTGCAGGCCGGTTATCTGTCAGAATCGAGCGATTACCTCACAAGCTTCTTCACAATGAAAGCCAATATGATGAATTGAGTCATGTTTGAAAATAAATGTTATAAAAATAGAAACTAGCCAGTTGTATAGTAGAATAGTGCCTGCTCTCCTGATGAAAGTGGGTATATCAACGATGCAATTACACTACAAGTAAAGTTTGAGTTTCCTTTGTTTAGGCTTCAGCATATGCCTTAGTCAACGTCTTGTTGCAAGACACACATATATCAACATTGAATTGTGTTAAACACAATACAAATTACATTGAAATAACAATATCACTGGATAATCAGAAATCACCATGGACCGTGTAATAAAAGCCATCGGGTTGCAAGTTCACTATGTGAAAAAGCAGCATCAGCAGTTCTCCCACGGGTGCCTGGAGATAAGCTTTAAGAACTCGGGGATGTAGAAACAAGTTCAGGAGGCAAAAGGCAGTTCTCCAAATTATAATCACAATTACACTAGCATTCAACAGGATATTTGTACACGTTTAATTTACACCAGCAGTCTTGGCTTTCTGTGCTCACATGTTGCAAGGAATTCGTTGCCCAAAAAAAACGAAATTCTAGACCAACAACAAATGAAATCCAAATCTTACCTACCATAAATCAGTGTATTCCTCTCCTGGCTTTACACACTTTATCATCCTACAATTTACTGGGGTGAACAGATGAAATTAATATATATGCTAAACTAATACATCAACCTTATAAAGTGGGTTTCTCTAGTGCATGCTAAGGTTTTGGGATTGCACAAACCCAACGTTTTGTTGAATAATAGTACTATGGCTATAATGAAGAGTTACTCAGACCGTACTGTGTGGTAACGATCCGAGTTAATAGGCCCGAGATGTTACCACCCGGTATGGCCCGGGTAACCCATCATTATGGTTATTAGCATCCCGCGTTTACATCCGGGGTGCTAATAGACATTTACTTTTTGAAAAAAACGGGTCATGACGAGCGTGCAACCTGTTTTTTCAAAGAAGTACTAATCTAACATGGCCGCCCAAGAACTGGAAGTGAGTCTCCAATCAGAGCAATGTCGTACTTGTGAGAAGTAGCACCTCAACCTCTTCAGGTAAGTGGGTGGTGGGATGTTGAGAGGAGAAAAGCGGGGATGGTGGGCGGAGGGAGGGAAAATGTTGGGGCGAGCACTGCCCACTCAGAGGTTGTTTGGCACGCAGGCTTATACCTTGAGGTCCAGTCAGTGTTACAAGCAACCTGATTGGCTGAGGTGCTCGCCCAGGTTGCTAATGTTTGATAATATATGATCAGAAGGAATTGTGTTGCGCATTAACATGTATTAATTGAAATTGTGGGCGTCTATAACTATAAACTGAATGTAACTGTACACATTACTTTGGTAATACAGAATCCCGTTGGCACATGATATTGAATCATAGGGTGCCAATGTTTTTTTTATTTTTTTAAATGGGAACAAAAGGGGGATGTGGTGCTCTAATGCGTTCTCCTGGTCAACTCCCACCTCCCTTTGCGCTCGCGGTTCTGGGTTGTCAGAGGCTTGTGCAGAGCTCTCAAGTTTCTCCTTGCAATGCCTGAAAAGGTCATCCAGGCCTCTTTTTCCTTTAAATTGTGGAAATTGTAGTTTTTTCTTTCTCATTTGAAATTTAGGAAAACTGACCATAATTCGAAGAATAAAACAGGACTGGATAGCTTTCTCACATACAGCAAGGAAAATCTGAGCACTCTACTTGCAATGTGTGCGTGGCTAACAGAAGGCAGGCGCCAAAGGACCACTCAAGGCCCAGGTTTACTCAAGAAGCAGAGTATTTTTTTTTCCTCTTTGGGAAATCAGAAAGAGCTGAATACAGGCTCTAACCAGAGTACAATCCCACATTGTATAATTCTCATCAGTCAGGATCGTTGCTTACAGAACCTTATTTAATTGAACTCAAATCCAGCATTTCTCCTCTTTCCTCATTATTCCCCATGCACACTTCTACACACACCCAACTCTTGGTGCTGACATATCTGTTCATCAGTCTCTCTCTCTCTCTCTCTCTCTCTCTCTCTCTCTCTCTCTCTCTTTCTCTTTCTCTCTCTCTCTCTCTCTCTCTCTCTCTCTCTCAATACCAGCTAAATTGGTGAATGTCTCCAAATTACAAGAGCCCGGTTGAGAACATCTCATCTGAAGCTTATCATACAACCACACGCCAAATACTAGTACCATACATTATCAGGTGTACATGTTGTCATCATATCGAAATTTAACATTAAAACGAGCCATAGGCTCTTAATTGTTTTCACATTGATTTTTTTAATCTTTATTTACTTTTTCATACCTTTTGCAACAGTCCAAAATTAATATCCCCCAACCCCAACAACAGGTACACAGTCAGAACAGATGTAAAAATCTACCCCAGATTTTCTCAAAGAGTATTCTCTTTTTTTGATGCTTGTATATTACCCTTTTCATCACTGCAAGTTTAGACATTTCATCCAACCACCCCTCTTCATTATGAGACACCCTTGTTTTCCATACTCTTAGTATTCATTTTTTGCCATCATCGAGACCCTAAATAAGCACTTCTTCAAATGGATTGTGTCCTCCCACATATTCCTCATCTTATGATAATATCCTTCCAGCTTCAGCTGCTTCGGAATTTCTTTTTGACAGGGGGTGCTGTGTGCCGTCTCGTTGAGTCGATGTCCCTCTAGGCCCTCTGTTTGACTGTTGATGTCATCATCAGTATATATAGCGCATGCAGCGCCCATTGGCTTCAGTTCAATTTTTCCGAGCCAACGCTTCTAAGAATTACAGCACGCTTTGGTTATTTACTGAACTCAGTTACGAAAATGTCATCACCGTCAGCTCCATCAACGCCTAAGATGGGCTTCAAGAAGTGTCAAGACTGTGGATCGAAGATGACGATCACCGACCCCCCAATGCATATGCCTGTGGTGTCTTGGAACCAATCAACGTACCTCTGAGTGTAACTACTGCCAGGCGATGACCAAAAAGGCCCTGAGGGAGCGTAAAGGTAAATTGGCGGTGGGTAGGTTACCTTTGAAGTCTCTCTGGAAGCGTTCCAAAAAAGAAACTCGACGTAAAAAGTTAAAAAATCTTGATCGAGACACTGATCGCGCCATTCTTTGTCGTCTTCTTCGAAGAAGGCCAATAAACAGCATCACAGGTCACCTTTGACTTCTAATGATTCCTCTGCCTAGGTAATCAAATGTCCGACTAAGTCAGACTCCCCAGCAAAATGGAATGCATTTCATTAAAAATGTTTAGAAATCTTCAAGAATGCAGCCATCACCCCCTTGAAGTAGAAGCAGAAAGTCCAAGCCCCTGCCGAGCTGCATCATGACCGTAAAGGGAAGTCGAAGATGAAAACCTTTAAATCTTCGAGTCCGAGGCATAAGCCAGAACTACATCGAGAGAAATCTCGATCCAACAAGAAATCGTTGTGTGCTTCGACATGCCAGGAATCAAGTCCATCGAGAGTTCCTTCGAAGAAACATATAAAGTTGGCAACTCTGATAGCCTGTCTAACGTCATCAGCTTTGCAGCCGTCAACGCCAGTGTTGAAGTCGACTCTGAAAACTCTGAAAAAAATCGACACCTTTGTCGATGATTTCTTTGAAGTTGTCAATGAGTCCGTGCGTGGCAAGGATGCCTGCCTGTGGGTTGCTGTTGAGCTTCTTGTAGCTTCCAGGGATGCCCAGATGGGTTTCTGCCATGTGGATGTAGTCTCTGGTGTTCGCCAACATTCCGCAGGGGGAATATATAAGAGCCAAAAGGAACTGTGACAAAATAGAAACCTGTGAAGATGAATGTACACTACTAGATAATCGCTTCACAATCAGAGGCTACAGAGCACAGAACATTGCCAAAGCTAAAGAGAAAACCTTAGCCATGCCCAGAGAAACACTTCTAATACCCAAGGTCAAGGAAAGAGAAACCAAAAAAGAGACCATTAGATTTGTAACAAGATACAACACAGACAGTTACAAAATACAACAGATACTAGGGTAAAACTGGTCACTCCTATTGCTTGACCGAGATATCAACTTGAACCTGAAGACCTACCCAAGCATCTCATTCAGCAGGGCACCAACCCTACGGAATGTCCTAAGCCCATATTACATGCCGCAATTGAAGACTACTGCACCAAATTGGCTGACAACGAGAACACCACTGGGTTTTACAAAATGTGGCACATGCTCAATGTGCACCTATGCGGAAAAGACAACAACTACCAAATTCCTAAACTGCCAGACATACAAAATAATTGAACACATCAACTGCAGATCCAAATATGCAATATATGCTATAGTATGCATATGTGAAAAAATATACATTGGCAGCACAATTAGGGAAATTCGTTTAAGGATAAGTGAACACCTGAACAATATACACTCGCAAGATCCGTAACTACCACTGTCCAACTACTGGCAGAAGCACCACCAGTTGGATGACAAAAAACAGATTCGATTTATTGGGCTACGCACAGTCAGATTTGGACTAAGAGGTGGCAACAGAGAACGCAAACTACACCAGGAGGAAGCAAAACTAATATGTCACTTTAGATGTACCAAGAACGGCTTATATGCGCTCACCCCACTTTATCGCAAACCAACCTTTCACCCCTACGGTCCTTATACCCAGCAGGGACCGGACTACTATGGATACAAGCCATTATGGTGTATGCACACACCCCAATTCAGACTCCTGTCCTCACACCCAGCAGGGACCAGAGTTTTAGAGATCCCGTAGAGGCCCGTATAGGGCAAATATGCCATCCCGAAAATATTTATTACCTAGCAAACCTATACACTAGCAAGCACTATCCCTTGAGGTAATGACATCAGACCGTATAGCACAGCTTTATCAGGCTCTGGTGAATACACATTGTCAGCTCCCAACTTTCCACATCATGTCTGCCGACGTATGCCATTGTATGCCTTTCTCAAGTTGGCTCAATGGACACTAACAGTCATTCTAGGCACTAACTTCGTCCCCTCGGACATGCGCATGACACACTGTGTCATCCTACAGACACTAACCATTATGGACATGGCGTTCGCACAATAAGCTTCCCCACACGTCTTAACCTTGCGCATGCGCTAATATAGGCTGCCTGGCTTCAGGCACCCGTTAAAGACACCTTCCACCCTTGAGCGCGTTGCTCTGTCATTTTTCATGCAGCATACATGCACGAGCAAAGGCAACAGGTAAGCCCTCGACTGACAGACCAATTAATTCTCTTTTTGTTAAGATATTTCCATAATCGAATGGATGTCAGGTGGCCTACGGTGTGCTTGTTCATCCCCCATCCCACAGCCTGTTTGCTTCGGACCAAACAGAATTAATTAGGCACTTTTTGCAACCGCCGCAAACTCGCCAGTTTAATTGCATCGGATTGATCTCGCCAGTTGAAGGCGTCGCTTTACCTCCTTCATGCACCACGAACAGCCTTGCTGTCCCCCCACTGCTCTTAGTTTGACTGTAACATGTAAGCATATTTGTATTATCCTCCCAGATCATCAAACGTCCATGCAACAATCTTGCAGGCATATCACGGCAATATACCTCAGTGGATTTCCATGCCGCCTTTATTTCCAAACGTGCACAACTACCAGGAATATGTACCAACCGCCCTTTTGTCTGTCCCCACCACGATTAAATACTTTTTTGCCGACGGATGGACTATATTTCGAAACTCTAGACACTTTTTATTTTATTTGTATTCACATTAGAGCTTTTTAATTTTCTACACGCCCCTGGGACTTGTATTAAGACTCTTTAGCGATTCCTCTCAAACAGCCCGCATTTGCAACCTTTATGCGGGATTCCTGCCACACGGCTACATTGAAGTCTACCTTGTCATAACGCCCAGATCTACATTACTAACATGGTAAGAATAACCTTCTTTTAGCTTTTCCAACTAATGCATCCCTTCCTTTACAAACTACTAATTTGCTTTTTCATCTCTTCCTCCCCCTCTACCTTTTCTTCCTCTTTTTCCTTCTTGATCACACAAATTTAATTGATAACGGATGATCGATGTAAACCATATTACGCTCTGCTGTAAACCAAGTAACAATCAGCTGTTTACACAACCCCAAAAACTACAACTATGTATTGGAATGTTTTTAATTTTCTCTTTTTCACTATGTCACTATATCACCCCCTTAATTCACAATGAACACCAAATGTCACCATGCTATATTCATGTGCTTGATGCACAAATTGTATATAAATCTCAGCCTTGATAAAGAACCTACGGGTTTGAAACATGTGTTGGCTGACCATCCACTAGACTATATGTCTACCATTGGAACATTAAAGAACAATACACCTTGAAACACGGCATTCAGTGTTAAATCTTTGTAGTCACAAGATCTAATGAAATTTTATCACTGCAAAATAGGTAGGATCTTCTAATATTTTTCTTACAAGAGGTGTGGGTTCACCTCTTCCTACCTGTGACCTTGCACAGTACTACCTAAACCAGGAGACCAAATATTAAGCTTAGCACAGGAGTGTTCGATCCTAGAGCCCACCTTTCTCCGGTTCTCATTATCAGTTTCGAGTTCTGCCATTTGGGCTGACCTCCGCCTGAGGGCTTTCAACAAGTTAATGGCACTGGTGGTAACGAGTCTCAGCAGAGGGGGGATTCACATACGGGGGATTCACGTCTACCCCTTCCTGGACGATTGGCTGATCAGGACACGTTCATCCGAACAAGCCCAGGAACATCTCAGCATAACCTGCCACTCTCTCCACAGACTGGGCTTCTCCCTCAATTACATGAAGTCCCACATGATACCTTCTCAAAGATTCCAGTACATTGGAGCAGTTCTGGATGCTTCCTCAGGAAAAGCCTCGCCACCCGAGGTTAGGGCTGAACACATTCTGCAGATGGTCACCAAATTCCAGAGTGCCTAGTGTCTTCCCGCCTTCAGTTTTTTTAGGTTGCTCAGCCTCATAGCATCCTGCATTTTCCTGGTGCCAAAGGCTCGCCTAAGAATGAGATCCCTCCATGGGCTCTTAGGACTCAGTGGTCCCAATTCTCAGGCAGGATGTCGGACCACCTTCAGGTTCTGAGCAGAGTCACACAGAATTTTCTGTGGTGGGCTAGCAAGGACAAAATTCTGAAGGGAGAATCCTTTGGCAGCCACTGCCGGAGATAACAATAGTGATAGATGCTTCACTCATGGGATTTGGAGCCCACACCAACGATCTGACAATCAGAGGTCATTGGTCAACACTTCCTTACCATGATCCTCACTAAACTTATTGTGACTTTGATCAAACCCCTTTCTCGATCTCCCACCCTTTTGTTTATTCCCCACAGACTAAGGTCTGAAAACACCCACGGGATGCAAAATATTCCCACCTCTCGGACAAGATCAGGCATCGTCAGACAACTACAGCGGAGATGGGTGCAGTATAAATTTAATTTAACATAATATAACAATGTGTGCTTCCTCTGTGTTCTACTCACAGCTTCCACACCTCTAGAAAATCTGCATGCTTGGAATTGAACCTAATAGCCTGTGAAGGCTGCATTCCAAATTTCCCTTTGTGATGTGTACCCACTGAGGACTGGTTAAGGACACACCAACAATCTGACAATCAGAGGTCATTGGTCTCCATCGGAGTCCAAACTACACATCAACCTTTTGGAGCCGAGAGCAATCAGACTAGCACTGAAGGCCTTTCTGCCCTCTGTACGGGGAAAAAATGTCCTGACAATGACAGACAATGCAGTGGCCATGTACTACCTCAACAAAAGAGGCGGTGTAGGGTCACTACCACTGTGAAGAAAGGCAATGCAGCTCTGGTTCTGGGCAATTCGAGAAGGAATCTCCACATCAGCAGTTCCCCTAGCCGGAGTGGAGAATGCAGTGTCGGACGCTCTGAGCAGGCACAGCACAGTCTCCCACAAGTGGGAACTTGCTCCGAAAGTCATTCAAGAGATCTTCACCCTTTGGGGAAACCCTCAAGTGGATCTGTTCATGACCAGTGTCAACAGGAAGTGTGAACTCTACTGTCCCAAGGAATTTCCCCCAAGAGGAGCTCTAGGGAACACGTTCATTGTGGACTGGGAGTTTCCACTCCGATGCAAGTATCCTCCAGCTCCGGCCATTCCTCTCGTGATTAGGAGGCTGAGAAAATTCGGAAAATCCATTATCCTAATTGCTCCAGATTGGGCCAGGAGGATGTGGTATCCAGACCTTCTGGGCATGTCCATCTGCCCTCCAATGCGTCTTCCACAAGGAGAGGACCTTCTTTCACGAGAGGAGGGTCGGGTTCTCCATCCAGAGGTCAAGACGCTCAACCTTCACGCATGGTTTCTGAGAGGTTGAGATATAAGTATAGGACCTCCTAGATGATGTAATGGAGATCTTGCTTTCGGCCAGAAGGCCAGCAACAAAATCTTTCTACTGCTGCCATTGGAACAAGTTCAACAGTTGGTGCAGACATAAGAACGTTGATGCTTTTCTTTGTGATACACCTATGGTGCTTTCTTTTTTGTTACATTTGGCGAATCTGGGGCTCCAGATTGGAACAATTAAAGGCTACTTGGCGGCGCTGTCTATTTTCAAGCGCTCTTCAGAGGATGACTCATTTTAAAATCCCTCTGATTGTTCAATTTCTAAAGAGTCTTACTAACGTATTTCCACATGTTCCATTCCAAGTCCCTTTATGGGATCTTAACCTGGTATTAAAATTTCTAACATGTATTCCTTTTGAGCTAATACACTCATGTCCATTAAGACTGTTAACTGGTTTGCTAATTGCAACAACGTCAGCCTGCAGGGTATGCGAGTTGGAGGCACTTCCTTGTAAACCCCCACATATTGTTTTCTATAAAGACAAGGTTGTTCTCAGGATAAAACCTTCTTTTCTACCAAAGGTAGTCTACGACTTCCACGTGACGCAAAATATATTCTTGCTAACTTTTTACACCTCCTCATCCTGGAAAGGAGGAGGAAAGATGACATAGGCTGGACCCAAAAAGGGCTCTCAGTTTTTATATATCAAGAATGGCTAAGATTTGTCAAAAATAAGCAATTATTCATTGGCTAGACAGGTCCTAAATTGGGTTTAGCTGTGACAAACAGACCCTATCCAGATGGATCACCCTGGCTATTGGGGAATGTTACAGGTAAGCGGGCAAGGCCCCGCCAGAAGTCTTGAAAACACATTGCACAAGGGACATGACAACGTCTGCGGCACTTCAGAGAGGTGTTCCAGTAAAAGACATATGTGCAGCGACCATTTGGTGGTCTGTTCACACTTTGTAAAATGTTACTGCTTGGATTCATCTTCCAATCAAGAAGGACAATTTGGGAAAGCGGTCCTTCATTCAATCCATGATAACAGTTAAGACGAAATAAAATTCACATTCCCACCTCCAAATTATGACTGCTTTGGGAATCTATCATAAGATGAGGAATACGGGGGAGGACAAAATCCATTCGAAGAACAAGTTACTTACCCCAGGTAACATTCTTTGGATTGGATTTTCCTCCCACGTATTTCTTATCGCCCCTCCCAGTCTACCCCACCATAGAATGTACATGTCTTTACACTTTCTAAGAGCCTACGGACTATGGTATGCCGGGTAATTCCTCTACAGAGGGAAAAACCGGAACTGAAGCCAATGGGCACTATGTGCGCTATTTATACTGATGATGACGTCGACAATCGAACGGAGGCCCTCGAGGGACATCGACGAGAGGAGACAGCACAAAGCGCCCCTTGTCGATTAATTCTGAAGTAGCTGAAACTGGAAGGATATTTATCATACAATGAGGAATATGTGGGAGGAACATTCAATCGAAAGAACGTTACCAGGGGTATCTTGTTCTTCTAGGCTGCACATAAATCATCCAACCTTTTGTCATCTCCTAAAATTACTGTTACAAAATCATAATCCAGAGAAAGCCCAAATAAATTATTGAAATTAGTGCAAAGTTTTTCCCAGAATTCTCTTACCCCGACACATTCCCAAAGCATGGGTTCCAACGTTCCTGCTCTGTGAGTGCAGTCCCAGCAACTATCCGAGTCAGACATTCCTCATTTACATAATCTCTCTGGTGTCTCGCGTTGATCTATAATTACAGTTAAGATACACACATCTCTACCTGCAAAAACACTTCCTTACCATGATCCTCACTAAACTTATTGTGACTTTGATCAAACCCCTTTCTCCATCCCCTACCCTTTTGCTTATTCCCCACAGACTAAGGTCTGAAAGCACCCACGGGATGCAAAATATTCCCACCTCGGACAAGATCAGGCATTGTCAGACAACTACAGCGGAGATGGGTGAGTATAAATATAATTTAACATAATATAACAATGTGTGCTTCCTCTGTGTTCTACTCACAGCTGCCACACCTCTAGAAAATCTGCATGCTTGGAATTGAAACTAATAGCCTGTGAAGGCTGCATTCCAAATTTCCCTTTGTGATGTGTACTTACTGAGGACTGGTTAAGGACACATGGACAAGCGGTGTCACAGGAAGCTGAGGCAAGCCTTCTCTTTTTTCCCCTGCACAAGCAATGATGGCAATATAGACTTTCCCATCAGACTCAGTTGTGTGTTAGATAACCTCCACTCCAGTTAGAGCTCCTCATCTTTTGCTTGGAACCACTCAGGTGAGCGGTGTTCACCTACCACACAATAGAGCACTTTTCTGTGGGCTCCATCGCTTTAATGGCAGCTGATTCACAGCACACCAGTCCTGTCTGTGTGGCTGTACTGTCATGGTCCTGCAGTGTAGCAGGATTAAGTAATGGTTGGGTGGCAGAAGGATTCAGTAACTATTTTGTAGGAGCCTTAAATGGACATAACGTGCGAGGTTCGCCTTACCTCTGCCCACACCTCCAAACCTGTCCAAACTTCTTAAAATCCTGATGAGGTTTTTTTATTCATCATCCATTGTGTCCGAATTCTTCTTTGCTGCAAATTTGAAACCCTGAAATAGTTGAACCCATAACATAGCAAGGGATGATTTATGAAGTCAATGAGCAGAGGCTGTAAATGGCTTTGACCCACTATGGTGAAGGTTCATAAACAGACACTTCAGAGTTATCAGCCTGCCACTTCCTTGCACTAAACCATCCAAAGGCATCAGAGGCACCACTTAATGATGCTCCTTTCCTATGGCTTGTTTTCTAAATTGAAAATGACAAAGGTTATACACCTGTAATACTTCAATTGATTCACCCTTTGGCTAAATAACCACCAAATGTACATGTGATAATGGCAGAGGTGCCACCAAGGGGTGGCCAAGGGGGGCCACAGCCACCCTTATAAAAACACACCCCACCCACAGCAGCCCGATGTTTGCAACTTTGCCTGTGCCGGCGTGAGCGGGACGCGGCCTCCCCCATGAAAAATGTATGGGGGCGCCACTGGAGAACGGCCTGGTGACTAACCTGTGCACCTGCCACAACCATCCACATTTTCTCTACGCCAGAATAGCAGAAGTAGGCCAAGGTACGATAGGGAAGTTCACAGACAGTAGTTACTCCACCTATACATAATGCCGTGAAAAATACTGCATTGAACAAACTAAAAAAAAATACCTCTCAGAATCCGAGCAAGCAGAAGATCTCAGGTTCGCAACAAAAGAGCTGAAATTTATGGTTGATAAGGTCATAAAAGTCAAGTCCAAAACAGCTGTCTCTGAAGTGTCAAAGATACCATTGACAGGGTTAAGATATCCAGTCTAAGAGGAACGCTGCAGCAGTAAAATTCTGTATCTCTCTGTGAATAAGGATTGGCATGACATCAAAAGGCAGAGTGCGAGGAAAACTGGCAGAACACCATAACAAGTCCACTGCCAACAGACAACTAACTCCCATCGCACCCCCTTGGCACCAGAATACATGGGAACAGAACGTATGAAACAAGAAGTTGGATGCCTTAAAGGTGTTTCGCAGACTGAACAACTGGGCACCACAAGGTACGGCCTATGTAGGCCAGCGGTCATGTAAGCTAATTATTATGCATGTGTATAATTGTTTTGTAACCCAACAAGTAGACCTATGTGTGCTGCAACATTCACTGGGTTACGATTCAGTATCTAATTTCACATTGTGCCATCATCATTACCAATTGATCAATATCACTACCAACATCTTTGCATAAAGGACTGGTTTTTTATTGTGGTACCATGGCTGCTGAGTGAAGGTAGAATGCTAGTGTGTGATGTCTGCAGTGTTTAGTGAGAGAATTCCAAGAGTGTTGGATGCGACAGATGGGAGAGAAGGATGATCCGGTGGTTTTGCTATTATGGCAGTCTCCCGCTAATTGCTTTTTGCCTGTAAATGATGTTGAATAAAGACTCATTCTAATGGAATGCGTCCTCCCACGGATTCCTGATCTTTGATATACTGATATCCTGCTTGCAGCTTTCGGAAACATTTTCAACAGCAGAGGGCGCTGTGCGGCATCAAGTCATGTTCCTCGGCAGCTTCCATTTCCACACTTGGACGTGACGTTGACGGTGGTATACAAAGCATGCACTCCTCCCGTTGCCTCAGTTCCGTTTTTCGACATGCACAGCACGCATTGGAACTGTTCGACTTGCTTCAGGGATACTAACTTTGGATTTCTATTGCATAGGTACTACTTCTTTGCGTAGGTCTACTCCAAAAACAGGGTTTAAGAGGTGTACAGACTGTGGCTCTAAAATAATTTTTTGGATAGGTAGGTGGGGGCAGTGTTGGCAGCACATTTGTGGATTAGTGCTAAAGTTTTGAAAATGATGCATTCTCGGATGGGGAGTCAGTGGATGTTGCATCTGGCAGCAGAAATGTGGTCTTTTTTGGCGATGTTTAGGGCTGTACATGCTGAGTTGTTTTGATTGAATTGCAATTTTTTAATGTTGTGGGCATTGGTGCCTGCGAAAAGGGAATTTCAGTAGTCAATCCTTGATAGTATGAGGTCTCTGGCAAAAGTCATGCAGCTTTCGGTAGACAGGAAGGGTCTGCAGACATCGATACATTTTGTGGGGTGTGCTGCTGCAGATGCTATAGAGTTGACATATCTGGTTAGTGAAAGGGTGGAGTCTATAAATACTCCTACGGTGTTTACCTCTTTGCCGACAGTGACGGCATTCCCGTCAATGGAGAAGGATTTGTATGCAGTATTGAGTGAGTTAAGCCGAGATTGGGTGCCAATGAGGAGTAATTCTGTTTTTTCGTCTTTGAGGCATAGGCCGTGTTGTTCTATCCAGGCATGGGTGGTTAGGTATAGGTTACTGAGGGCATCGGAGTCTGAGTTGTAGTTTTCAGATATGGGTAGGAGGATTTGGGTGTCATCTGCATAGTTGGTGTAGATGACACGCATGCATCCAGGAGGTTGAAGAGGGGTTTAATGAAAATGCTGTACAAGGTCGGTGAAACAAAGGAGCCTTGAGGCACTCAAAGGGGAGAGAGCTCTCATAGTACAGTTGGAGAGGAAGGACTTGATCCATGTGGTGGCTTCAGGCGAGAAGTGGGCAGCTGAGCAGAGGTGTTGGTAGAGGATATTGTGATTAACTAGATTTAAGGCTGCTGAGAGGTATAGGAGGAGTATGGCCATGTTGCCTTAGTCTTTGATTCCATCCATTTGGATTTTTAAGTCCAGTAGGGCGGATTCAGTGCCGTGGCCGGGGCAGAAGCCTGATTGTCTGATACCAAGGAGGTTGTGATTTTTGAGGTGGTTCAGAATTTGAAGGTAGGCTGCTCTATAGAGTATTTTGAGGAGGAAGGGTACACTTGTGATGGGTGGTAGCTGGTGGGGATGTAGGGGTCAAGGGTGATTTCTTTGAGGAGGGGGGAGTACCCAGGCTTCTTTTAAATTCTCAGGGACGATGCCCGTGGAAATTGAGTTGTTAAGTGTCACAATGAAGGGGGCTAGCTCATCTGCACAGTTTTTTACAAGGGTGGCCGGGCAGGTATCTCCTTGGCATTTGGATGGTTTCAGGTTTTTGATGATCTTGGCAGTTTCTGAGGCTGTAATTGGGGAGAATTTGAAATGAGGGGAGTGAGGGAACATTGGTCATGGGGTTGGTTGAGAGGTTATTTATTTTTCTTTGAAGTGATTTTGGTTTGTAAGAGGGTGATGTTATCAAGGAGTGCACTTTGGATATTCGTGTACCAATTTAGATCTTTGATAGCATTGGTAGGTGGGGGAGCTGGTGTTTCAAGTTCACACAGGATAGTGAGGAGCTCTATTGTGCCTGAGCTATCTTCTTCAATTCTTTTGTTATAGGTGTCACTTTTAGTTTGGAGGAGAGGATAGCTTGTTTGTACTTTCTGTAGAGGTCGGTGAAGTGCTGGTTGTTCTCGGCTGAGGGTGATTTTGTCCAGGCAGTCTGTGCTGCTCTTTTGGTGGCGCGTAAGGTATTGGGGTGGGAGGTTGGTTTGGATTTGCATAGGCGAAGCAGCGCTATTTTGCTGATAGCTTTGAGGAGGGATTGGTTGTAGCATTCGACCATGGTAGTGGGGTCAGTGTGTACTAGTGTGTGATCTGTTAGTGGAAGAAGTAGGGGGAGTAAGTTAACTGGTGACAAGGTTTAAAGCTGCGGTTTTATTTCTAAGTTTTCCGGGCTCCTCCAGCCCGGAAAACGTAGAAAAAAAACTGCAGCTAGTGCTTATTTTTTTTTTTTAATAAATAGCACTTACTGAGATTCAGCTGCAGCTTTCCTGCTCTGGTCTCCGGTCCGCATCCTCCGAGTCCCGGCACCAATGAAGGAAAAGCCACCCAGCGGTAGCTTTTGTTTACTACAGCTGGCTGGCTTTTCCTTCATTAGTGCTGCAAAAGCAAAAGCCAGCACAGGCGGGCATCCATTTCACAAAATGGATGCGCGCATGTGCTTGCTTTTGCGAATTTTGAGCTTGAATAGCTCAAAATTTTCCATAGGAAGTTTAAAAAAAATAGTGCTAGTATTTTGTTTTTATATTGACTATCTATTTTTTAAATAACATTTTTTACTGGACTATCCCTTTAAGGTTTGCTATCCAGTTTAGCATGCAGCCTTTGTCATGAGAAGGGCTTGAAACCAAGTGATTGAAGCCTAGAGATTCGATGGTGTTGGCTTGGGTATGTGCATGTGCATCAGATTGGTCGTTAAGACCTAGATTTATATCTCCTAGGAGGAGGATTTTGGAGGAGGGCTTATTGGTGGTGGTGAGGAGGTGTGTGATGTCTTCCTCAAAGGAAGTGGGTGGGTCAGGAGGTCTGTAAATTAGGCAGAGCTTAATGGTGGTTGTGGCTGACAGTGCGAGTTGAATTGAAAGCAGTTCGCCAGAGCTGATGGTAAGGCTTGGATTTTCTCAGATGGGGATGGAGTTTTTTTGCAATGATGGCTGCTCCACCACCTTTGGCTATTGGTCTATCTTTCCTGTAGATGGTGTAGCCATTTGGGATGGCTAAGGAGAGGGATGGACCAACAGCATGGTGTAGTCAGGTTTCTGTAATTGCTAGGAGGTCTAGGTTATTAGAGGTGATGAGGTCTGATATATGAAGGGCATGAGCAAGGAGGGATATGGCATTAATGAGCGCTCCTGACAGGTGTATAGAGGTAGCAGCTGTATTTGAGCTTGATATGGAATGTTGTTTGTTGTCTGGGAAGGTTGTAGGAGGGGGAGTTGGTGAAGGGTGTTGGGTTAGTATTTTGGGCTGGGGTGGTAGTTCTCGCATTGAGGTGAGCGTTCCTCGAGGTTTGTGGCGGGGTTGCTGTTGGTGTATACTGATGTCTACTTGGTAGGCGAGATGCTAGTCTTTTGTTTGGGCTTTGAGGGTGCAGGGTTGACTGGTGTTTGTGAGTGGTTTGAGGTTTGTGACTTGTAGGCTGTTGGAGAGATCAAGAACATTTGGTAGGAAGAGCAGTGGTGTGATATTGGGTGGTTGTTAGACATTTTCAGGGCAAGAGTGTTTGATTTTGGAGGTGGCATGCTGAGAGCGTGAGCGTATGGGTGATATACGAACACCCATTGCTGGGAGAAGGCAGGATGGGGTAGAACCGGTTCTGGTGAGGAAGCTAGAAGTGTGGAAGGGTGCCGGTATGTCTGTTGTGTGGAGCTGCAGTGGAGAGAAAGGGGCAGGTTGAGGTGTATGCTGAGAGGCTGGTTGTGAGTGATGCATGATGGCAGATGACAAGGTCGTTTGTGATGGGCAATGGAGTTGGATCTCTCTGGGGTCTGTTAGTAGAGCATAATTAAGATTGGTTCCAAAAATGATCAAACATATTTGAGTTAAGTACGCAATGTGAGCGCAAAGTGCTGCTAGAATACATTTTTCTAATATAAGCATAAAAAACGTTGACTTGATAGCCAAATGTGAGCACAGGGTACAGCTAAAATGAATGCTAAATACAGGCGCAGAAAACATATAAGTACATAATAAAACACACGCACAGGGTGCTGCTAACTTGATGATCAAACATAGGCACAAGTACAGCTAAATTCAGAGTAAAATGCAACCACAGGTGCTGCTAAATTGATGATCAAACATAGCCACAAGTATAGCTAAGTTCAGTGTAAAATAGGAGTACAAGGTGCTGTTAAGATGATGCTAAATACAGATGCTAGTCACAATTTAGTTGATTGCGGAGCGCAAGGACACAGATGGAGTAGAAGAACAAGTTACTTACCAACTGTAACATTCTTTCGACTGGATGTTCCTCCCACGTATTCCTCATCTTGTGATAATTCGTTATCTCCAGCTTCGCTGCTTCAGAAAAAAAAATTCTCGGCTCGAGGCCGTAGCGTTGATTGTGCCTCGATGGACTCTGTACTCTGTCGACGTCACCGATGGTATAAATAGCTCAAGCCACGCCCGTTGCTTCAGTTCTGTTTTTTCGATGAAAATATCCTGTCCAAAGGTTTATCTTTTTGTCTGACATCTAACTTTGATTATACGCAATGCAGAGTGGACTTACATCTATTCATTAGAAAACTGAGGCTGGCAAAATTCTTTGCAGGAGTTGATACCAACGATACATCCTGTCACTCAGAATTAGAAATACCATCGGCCCTTACCATCAGAGACATACCAGCGTTGTGCACTTTATCAGAATTACAAGCAGACAAAGATGAGACAGACATGAGTACATCTGATTTGGCATGGTCCTCCAACGTACCGGAAAATCTCCTTACCAACATGCCAGCACCAAGCACTTTAAAGAAAAAATCTAGATTTATCCCCCCGGCCAACAATATGGCACATATAGACCTTTTTGAGGATCTAATAATAGACGATTTGAAGAAACTGGCCTCTGCCAAAAAGAAAATATATCACAACATAACTTCAAAAGAATATATAGCCATAAAGAATTTAAAACAAGATGGAACAATTGTCATACGGTCATCAGATAAGGGAGGAAATATTGTGATTTTGAAAACAGAAAATTACAAGCGAGAAGCACTACGTCAATTGAGACAACTGGATAATTATGAAAAGTTACCAGCAAATCCTTACAAGGCTTATAAAATGAAATATGATCAAAAGCTTAAAATATGGCATGAGATGGGCCTCTTGAATACACGAGTAAAGGCTTTTCTAACAAAGGAGTTTCCAATATTACCAATAATACACTTTTTACCAAAAATCCACAAATGTAAAAGAACACCACCAGGAAGGCCTATTGTGGCATCTATTGATTCTCTATTGGAGAATGCGTCAAAATACCTGGATCAATTCTTGTTTCCATTTGTCCAGACACTGCCATCATATGTCAAGGATACATCTGATTTTCTCCAACAAGTTGATCTAATACCATGGAGACCGGGGTATTTACTAGTAACGTTGGATGTGATATCTCTATATACATGTATCAAACATCAAGAAGGAATGGAAGCCATCAAAAGTTTTCTATCTAGCAAATCACTAAGTTTTAGAGATCATTCACAAATGTTACTGGACATGCTTTACTTTTGTCTCACACATAATGCCTTTATGTTTGACGGCCAATATTACAAACAATTGTGTGGTACAGCAATGGGCACGACGGTAGCACCAACATATGCGAACCTATTTATGGGAGCCTGGGAAGCAAAATTATTCTCAGAGGAAACATTATCAATACACACCAACAAAGTGATCCTTTGGCGCCGTTATATTGATGACTTATTTATACTATGGGATGGTAGTGAACAAGAATGGATGGTTTTCTTTAACATCCTGAATACACGTGATACCAATTTGAAATTTACCGAACAGCATGATCTTTCAGAGGTAATATTTTTGGATATCAAGATCTCAGTAAAGAATGAAGTACTGATGACTGAAACTTATAGGAAACCAACAAACACCAATTCACTGCTTCATGCCAAGAGTGCACATCCGAAATGCCTAAAAAATAGTATACCCTATGGCGAATTCTTAAGAATGAAAAGGAACTGTAGTGAAAACGAAACCTTTGAAAAAAATGCCAAAATCACAGCAAAGAATTTTATGGCAAGAGGTTACAAGAAATCGACTATCAATAGTGCATTTAACCAATGCATGAAACAGACACGAGCTGAGATTTTCAGAAGAAATAAGGAGAAAAATGAATTGAAGCTACTGGAAACAAAACCTGATAATATACGCTTCATCACAACTTACAATAATGGGGCCAAAGACATTCAAAAAATTTTGGCCAAACGATGGGCGTTATTACAGAGAGATCCAGACATCGCAGGCCATATTCAGAAGAATGCTAGTGTGACCTTTAGGAAAGCAAAATCGCTCCAATCAGAATTATCACCAAGCCTTTTCTCGACCCCGATACAGATATCAAATCAATGGCTACTAAGCAATCAGGGGGGTTTTTACAAATGTACCAAATGCAAGGCCTGTAAATATGGGGTACCCTTGAAGAACTACATACATCCTCGAACTAAGAAGGAAGTGACTATCAAAAAACATATTACCTGTGTAACAACTTATGTGGTTTATGTGATAACATGTGGATGTAATTTATGGTACATAGGCAGTACGAAATTAGAAGTAAAACTACGGATCCTGCAACATCTTCGTGCGAATAAAAACAAAGATCCAACCTACCCCCTAGCCAAGCATTTTGAGGAAAACCACAATTGTGATGTCTCCTCGTTTAAATATTATGGCATAGATAAAATCTTACCAAATCCGAGAGGGGGTAATCGAGAACTGAGATTGAGACAAACTGAATGTAAATATATTGTTGATAATCAAACAAAATACCCAGATGGTCACAACAAGGACGAGGAACTCTACACATTTGTGGGAAATTAGAAGTGGTTCCTTGAATTTTGTGATGTTTTTCGTATTATCTGTCTTATGCCTGTACATAAGTATATGAATGCTTTTTCCCAGACTATGAGGCCATTGCAGGTCTGGTGTTCCTTGACATATGCTTTCTTTTAACACACTGTTATATACAACAGTCCTTACATTTTTTAACATGTAGGAGGCTTTTTAAAATTATCACATATATATTTGTTGAAATACGGTTATATTTTCAATCCGTTATAGGCTTTCTTTTTTAGACACTTGGTAAATGCATCATTTTTATTGTTTCCTCTCTCCCCTGTCCTCTAAAAAAAAATGCACTAAGCACCTTACCTAAATAGGAATTCCATTTTTACAAACCTTGTCAAAATTGTAAGGTTGCATTAAGTACTTTATCTGTAACCCTGGCCATACATATAACACAGAATATTTGCTGTGAATAAGCAGAATGTATTCATAAACATCCTAGTTAAGTTATATACAAAATGCACTAAGCACTTTATCCAAATAGGAACACCATTTTTATAACCAGTGTAAACCTTGGCAAGATTGCTATGTGGCACCTAGCACTTTATTTGTATCATTAGTCATTTATATATGATATAGAATATTTGCTGCTATCATATATATTGCACTTTATCCTGCATTGAAGCAACAGTAGAGGGGATGAAATATTAATTATTATGCTGGCTATTGTACTATATTCATAAGGATGAGAAATAACTATGTTTTACCCCCTGTAAGACTGAGAGATAATTGTGTTGCAAAAAAAGCAGTTTAATCGATGCTATCGTGCACTAAGCACTTTATTTAAGATATTAGAGACTTGACAAATTGGAAACATTGGCAGCTATAATGCACTTTGCACTTTTGGTAATGGCATCTAAGATTTTATGTTGTGGTAACTTAAATGGAAATGGCTTACTCTTAAAAGAATGTTTGGTCATATTTTGAAGAATTTGGTAATACATGACCTATAACAGTACAATCGTTTTGAAATGTGTGGAAACACACATGGTCATACTGCACAATGCACTTTATAGATATGGGGATAATACATTAGCCCATGAATATCTGATGGGCTACTTTTGTAACATTTTTAGAAGTAACACATTGGATGCAGGACATATATGTATATACTTTTTACCATTCCAAGATGTCACTCAGAGAAACATACACTGGGTCTGAGAAGGAAACGTAAGGGAAAGTAAAGAAGGACTTCTTTCTTGCATGCACGAGTGTTTAAATGGGAAGCCTGTCATTTATGTTTACAACCAGACGAAGCCCTTTCGGGTGAAACGCGTAGTTGTTTTTGTTCTCTCCTGTGCAACTTGTCCACCATGCTTTACAAATAAAGGACGTTTGATGGAGATCCTTTTTTGACGTGTCTGGATGATTTTTAATGATTGAGGAAGAGTGCCGTCCAGGAAGCGATATTCCGCTTTCTTTTTTCCTTCTCTTTATATATATATATATATATATATATATATATATATATATATATATAGGAGGAACACCCAGGCGTGCCCCCTGACCGATACATTCTTCGTGAGAGGAAAGTGTAAGAAAACGTAAAACTGTACTGTGGGGTAGGATGGGAGGGTCGATGAGGAAAACGCGGGAGGAACATCCAGTCGAAAGAACGTTACAGTTGGTAAGTAACTTGTTCTTCAAATGGATTGTGTCCTCCCACGTATTCCTCATCTTGTGATAGGCTCCCATAGCAGTATCAATTTTGGAGGCGGGAGTACTAATTGCAGTTTTCGTGGACAGAATGCAGAACTGCCTTGACAAATAAACCCTCATTAGAGGAGGCAGTATCCAAACAATAATGTTTAACAAAAGTATGCATTGTTTGCAGGTTGCAGCTGCACAAATGTCTGCTGCCGGGACTCCCCTCTTTAGAGCCGCAGAAGTAGCCATTCCCCTTGTAGAATGGGAACGAAGCCCATCTGGTGGTTCTTTTCCCGCTAATTTGTAGCATTCAACTATGGCTAATATGATCCAGCAGGAAATGGTCTGTTTTGTTACAGATAAGCCTAATTTATGACCAGTATAACCTACAAATAGTTGGTCATCTTGTCTCAATTTAGCCATCCTTGAGATGTAAAAACTAAGAGCCCTCTTGGGATCTAGTCTGTGTAATCTCTCCCCTTCCTTGCCCAGATGAGGCGGAGGATAAAAAGTTGGTACTATTTTTTGTGACAAATGGAAGTCCGAGACTACTTTTGGCAAGAACAAAGGTTTAACTTTAAGGACTACCTTATCCTTATAAAAAATAGTATATGGTGGTTTGCATGAGAGAGCCTGAAGTTCGCTAACCCTGCGGGCTGATAGGGCCACAAGAAGTTTTTAAAGTTAAAACCCTCAATGGATATGAATGCAGAGGCTCAAAGGGTATGAAAGTCAAGAATTTTAGTAATAAATTTAAATCCCAAGTTGGTACATGAAAAGGTACTGGAGGGTATACATTAGTAAGCCCTTTTAAGAATTGAATTATTAACAGTATTTTGAAATATGAAACCTCTTCCGAGGAGCGCTTGAAAATGGACAGCGCAGCAAGGTATCCTTTGATTGTTCCTATTTGGAGCCCCAGATTAGTTAGATGTAGCAGAAAAGAAAACGCACCATTGCGGTGCCACACTGAAAAGGGTCCAAATCCTTGTCTTTGCACCAGTTACTAAACCTGTTCCAGCGACATCGGTAAAAAGATTTTGTTGCTGGTCTTCTGGCCGAAAGCAAGATTTTCATTATGTCATCTGGAAGATCCCAATCCTTGTATCTCAACCTCTCAGAAACCATGCGTGAAGGTTGAGTGTCTTGACCTCTGGATGGAGAACCCGACCTTCCTCTTGCGAGAGAAGATCCTCTCTTTGCGGAAGACGTATTGGAGGGCATATGGACATGTCTAGAAGGTCCGGGTACCACGTTCTCCTGGCCCAATCCGGGGCAATTAGGATCATGGTTTTCCTGAACTTTCTCAACCTCCTGATTACTTGAGGAATCACAGGGACTGGGGGAAACGCGTACAGCAGTGGAAACTTCCACTCCACTACGAATGCGTCTCCCAGAGCTCCTCTTTGAGGAAATTCCCTTGGGCAGTACTGAGCAGCAGTGGCGAACAGATCCACTTGAGGGGTTCCCCAAAGGGCAATCTTTCTGACGATTATATCCGTCATGTCATCTTGTTAAAAAATGGGTGAAGTATTACCCCAACCCACATATTCAATTACCCTGGTCATAAGACCCCTGTACCCAGAATCTGCATGCTCTGCGGGATCAGGTTTGGCGAACTCTAATTCTGGGGATGTGTCAACTCCACTGGCAGAATGTAGAGTATCACTCAGGTCTCTCATTCTAGATTCCTAGTCAATAAGTTCCTCAGGAACTTGTCTTGTACCATATGTAACTCCCAAAGGAGAAACCTCATCTTCTTCTGAAGCACACTCTTCATAAATTGCTGACATAGATTTGAAAAAGTCTGACCTGGGCAAAGGAGTGAATCTCCTTTCTTCCTAGTCCATCTGCTTCGAAGGAATTGGCAAATCCTTCGAAGTTGTCGAAGGGGTCTTCGAAGTCTTCGAAGATGACTTCGATAATGGCGTTGAGGATGTTTTCGGCTTTGGAGTTGAAATTATCGACGCCGAAGGCGTCGACGACGCCGTCGAAGTCTTCGACGATTTGTGTTTCTTGTATGGCACTGGAGAAGTGCTCGACTCTCGAAGAGTCTTCGACGGTTTTACGTCGACTCAAGTTTTTTTGGATTCCTCGACGCTACCGGTCTTTGCCATGGTAGCCTTGGATTTCCCTTTGTCGTCCAATGGAGCGACTTTAGGGGTATGGCTTTTTCGAGGGGGTCGGGCCGCGTTCTCGAAAACCTCCATCATCTTTTTGTGGAATTCTTCCCACTTACTGGGAGAATCCGATTTAGTCAGACAACGAATTTCTTCGGTCGACTCTGAAGAAGAAGATGATGAAGAGGGAGATCTATGTCTCCTCTTCATTTTTTTCGATGACGAAGAGTGTCTCAATCTACTCCTAGATCGAGACCGAGATCTGTTTGAGTGCCTATGGCGATCCGATTCCTTAGAATCAGTCGCTTTCCTGTCTTTTTGACGCAGCCTTCTTTGAGGCCTCCCTCCCCACCGACAGTTTACCTCTCCTCTCACGAAGAGCTTTCAAGGTCATAGACTGTCAGGACCCGCAGTCGTCGGTTCGGTGACTGGAACTGAGACACCAGAGACAAATCCGGTGGGGATCAGTGATCGACATCTTAGACCCACAATCTGCACACTTCTTGAACCCAGTCATGGGTGTCGAAGGCGTTGAAGATGATGACATTTTCTTCACAGAAAATAGAAGCGCGCCATTCTCGACAGCGAAGCGATCGGAAAAATGGAACTGAAGCAACGGGCGCGGCTCAAGCTATTTATACCATTGGTGACGTCGAGAGAGTACGGAGTCCATCGAGGGACAATCGACGCCACGGCCTAGAGCACAGCGCCCTCTGCCGAGAATTTTATTTTCTGAAGCAGCGAAGCTGGAGATAACGAATTATCACAAGATGAGGAATAGGTGGGAGGACACAATCCATTCGAAGTGTGTGTTTGTTAGAGTAACGTTGAGTCTGCTAGTGGTAGCTAGTAATAACTGCATTGGAGGCTCTTAGAGTCTGAGAGTATAAGATGCTTAGTGTGTGCACAATATAGCGCAGTCAGAGTGTGGCTTGAGGGAGGCTGAATTATAGGAGTGCTATGCAGCTCTCATAGCATGCTGCACCGGCACCAATTGTCTAATGGTATCATTCTCATAGTCTTTGGGTGGCAATGAATGTATTTGAGAGGTGTGGATGCTGGATATATAGAGTTCGTTCTGTGTGCCAGGCAGGTACAATGCGAGTGTAAGGGCATGGGCTTACCGGAACAGGTTGACTGGCTCCCACATGGGGGTGCTGACTGCACCTCTGGCGCTGAGATTTTGGGCTTGTCTTCGCTAGGACAGGCTCAGACAGGAGCCTTAGGAGTGGGGCCTTGGGAGTTGGGATGGCTTAGCCTCCCGGCTAGGCTATTGGCCTTATGGAAGCATGCCTTGACCAATCGGGTCATGGTAGCTAGGAAGCACTCCAGTGCTTATGTGTCAAGATGGCAATCTTGGAATAGCTTGTGGAAACAATGTGGGGTAGCCTTTTGGTGCAAAGCGCACACGATGTAGGGATGATGTGCCATGTCTGCAATTGCTGTTTTTCTTCCTTTTATCAATTAAGTGGCAAGGGTGATGCTTTTCTTCTCAAACTTGTTTTCCGTGTACGGTGGGCATAAATTAAGCAATCACAGCCCCAGGGGGCTTACCTTGCTAGAATGCACTTCAGCGCTCAGCGGTGATCTGAATGGGTGAGAAGCCCCTGGAGGGCCTTTCCTGCGGCCTCTGACTCCGATGAGCAGGAAGAGTGTGGGGCGGGCCTCCAAAGCAGGAGCCAGGAGTGGGGGCCCCCTTGCCCACCCGCTGGTGGCACCTCTGCTGTTCTCATATGTACATGTGGCAGTTTTGTAGCCAATGCGTGAATTAATGGAAGCTGTATTACAGGTGTGTAACCTTTGTCATTTTCAATTTAGCAAACATGGCCATAGGAAAAGAACATCATTAATCATGAAGTGGCACCTCTGATACCTTTGGTTGGTTTAGTGCAAGGAAGTGGCAGGCTGCGAACTCTGAAGTGTCTGTTTATGAACCTTACACCATAATGGGTCAAAGCCATTTACAACCTCTGCTCATTGACCTCATAAACCATCCCTTGCTGTGTTATGGGTTCAACTATTTCAGGGTTTCAAATTTGCAGCAAATACAAATTCAGACACAATGGATGATGAATAAAGAAAAGCTCATCAGGATTTTAATGAATTTGAACAGGTTTGAAGGTGTTGGCAGGGGTAAGGTGAAACTCAAAAGTTCTGTCTATTCAGGCTCTTACAAAATAGTTACTGAATCCTTCTGCCTCCCAACCATTACTTAATCCTGCTACACTGCAATTCTCTTATTTCCTAGACACCTTTAGATGTAGCTGCCGTTAGATTCAGGGTTCGCTGATGAAAAACACCAAAGGAAGGACCATGATAGTACAGCCACACAGACAGGACTGGTGTGCTGTGAATCAGTTGCCATTAAAGCGATAGAGCCCACAGAAAAGCGTGAACGCCGCTCAACTGAGTGGTGCGAAGCCAAAGATGAGGGCCTCGAACGGGAGTGGAGTTCCTCTAACACACAACAGAGCACGGTGGGGAAGTCTCTAATGCCATTATAGCTTGTGCAGGGGAAAGAAAGAGCAGGCTTGCTTCAGCTTCCTGTGACACCGCTTGTTCATGTGTCCTTAACCAGAGAAGAAAACACAATGGCAGACGCTCTGAGCATTGTTAGAAACGTAGGGGTATTCTCCCTTGTAGACCCTGAGAACCCTCTATTCAGATGGCCAGGGGAGGGTCATCGCCCTTGAATCCCAACCCTGGGGGTGGACGAGCAAGGGTGGATTGCTTGGGTAGTGGATTCCAGGGTTGCTTTCATGGGACTACCCCAGGTGAGACGTGGTATTCACACAGGATGGTAGGTATGGAGGAAGAGGTCCCGGAAGCCTTCATAGAATATGCAAGTCCTGTTGTCCCCAAACCAAGAGGAAGTTGGAAATATCAGAACGGAATCCAACCAGGCAAGGAGGGCCGGCCAAGACAAAGATATGACTCTAACCTCAACATTTATTTATCCTTCCCTGGTTCAGAGCCTAGGGGTACTACCAAGACCAGGACTTTCATGGCAGGATGTCTGGCAAAGGGAATCACCTAACAAAAGGGGACTCACCCTGTTGTATAAAACCAGAGTCTCTTTATTCTGCAAAATCACTTGCCATAATTCCATCTACAAATGCCAGTTTCCATCTTGTCCTGTCTCCCCCCACCCCATTTCCAAGTTGTACTGGGAGGAGGAAGAGGCAACAGAGAGCAATTAAGATTACTCATAGGAACAACATGGAGATGCAAAGAGGAGCCTGCTACAAACCACCATTAGGCTGTCCTATTAATAGTGTCAGGCAAGGTCAGGCACTTTACTACAACTGTGCACACCTGACTCCACGTGACTCTCCCCTACACTATAAAAGGTGTGGTTCTGCCTGAAGTAGTGAGTGAGCTGGGATTGTTGGTTGGAATGTGGAGGCTGCAGCACAAGAAGCCTGTGACATCCGGAGGAGAATGAGATGCCGGGACACTGACCCTTCAGCATTGAAGGGCTGCAGAATGGCAAGGGAGCCATGTCTCCTTGGAGCCGGAGGAAGGCGGTACGCTAGTAACTGGCCGTGTCCAGGCCAGTGCTTATTCCCCTGGGATGTTTGCCATTCCCAGGGATGTCTGAGGGGCAGGTGGTAAGACCCAGACCTCGACCCAAAGATTCCACAGAGTGTATGGGCGAGTCTCACAGAGAGAGGGAGAGAAACCCAACGGTGTGTGTGTGGCTGGAGCGGGAGTAAAGGTTTGGAAGCTGAAAGCTGCATGAAGATCAGAAAGCAAAAGAAAAGTAAAAAACAAGGTGTGCTAGCAGTGCGAGGAAAGAGAAAGAGGGGGCGCAAGTGACCCAAAACAGAAGGAAGGGTGCGAGCGACCCAAAAGACAGGAAAAGGGTGCAAGCAACCCAAAAGATAGACAAAGGGTGAAGTAAAGAAACGAAAAGCCAAGAGAGGGTACGAGCGACCCAAAAATAAGAAAAGAGGCACATGGTTGCACAGGCAAAGTGAAAAGAGGGTCCCAAGGGCATGGTAGAGCAAGAGGAGTGTGCAGAAAGCACAGCAGAAACAAAGGAAGGTGCAGGAGTGCACAGATAAGTGGGAAGAAAGAAGAAAGGAAATCAAGAATAAAGTAAGAAGGCGCCAGAGGGAAAATCTGCCAGAAGAAAACCAATTGTGAGGAGAGGGGTCAGTAACGCTTACCTCCGGTGTACTGCAGGAGCGCCCAGTCTTCAGTTGCCGACTAAGTTACTCCCCCCGAGGTAGGATGCAATGTGTAATCCAAACCACTCCATTCCCACTGTTTTCGCAGAATGGCACGATGGCCCAGCGCACAGCACAGTTGGGAGTGGTTGGGTGTAATTTCCCAGCTCTGGTTGACGTGATTGTGGAATGGCCGATGTGCAGACGCATGGACAGACAAGTGGGCACATTAGTATTGACCTAACACCTTCCCCCACCTCCCTTGTACCCTCCCAAGGGTTTGCTGGCTGGCAAGGGCACTGCCTTACCTTATCTTTGCAGCTGTGCGCCCCAGTGTGTAGTTTCAGCACCAGGTCCAGTTCCGTCACTGGCGAATCGTGGTCCAGTCCAGTTGCGACACACTACATACTTCTGGTAAGTGAATGCCTCTGGATGCGCTGCAATGTCTATGGTTGCACTGCGGGGCGCGAAGTTGTGAGTTCAGGCTTGTTGGTTGTGTGTGCTCTGCGGCGTACGAATTGCGTGATTATAATGTCTCGTCTTTCTCTACTTCTGGAGATGCTGTTTCAATCAAGAGGATTCCAGAGGATCGTGTAACTCCTATGCAGTTAAGCAGGTTTCTTGGGGAAAGGCTCAAAGCGTGACTAAAATAAATGCTCCTTACATGCGTTTTTTTGCTCCAGGTGTCCGGCGGCAGTGAAATGAGGCAGCGGATGAAACTGGTAAATCTTATGAGCTAATCTGAACGAAGCATTGGATGAACCTGGTAAGTATCAACTGACTGGAAGTCCGATAGATATCAGGAGTTACAGAAGTCTTGCTGAAATGCAGTGATCAAGCGGATGGTAAGCGTTGCTCTGCTTCGGTGTCAGCAGGAAACATGCTATGCACGGGGTGTGGCTCAGGGCGTGGATTTATAGCCCTGGGCTGCACCCCTTAACACTAGACCACCAGGGATACTTAAGCCATGGGCTGCCTGGAGGCCATCTTGAGTTGCATCCAGAGACTCAACCTGGCAGCCATCTTGGTGCAGGCTATCAGTGCTTGCAAATTGATACCTACGCCAGCCAGCAACCCTCAGTGTCCATACCTTGCCAGTGTTGCTCTTGTGAGGGCATGCGTCCTGTACTCTGCTGGGCGTCACGACAGAGGCCTAGCAGAACTTGTGTCTTTATTTTGTTTGTTTGAGGCCTAGACTTATGGAAGGGAACCCTAAGAGGCATGAAAGGGACTGTATCCTGTTGTGTAGAATTGGAAGGATTGAAGCATGGGGAAGGGAACCCCAAGATTCCCAGAGACATTTGGAACTTTATTGACTTACTCCTAGAGCCCTATGTGGAACGTTCCGAGGACAAGCCTTTTAAGTTGAACTATTTTGAAACTGGCAGAACTGGTTTACATTTTCTTTTGAGTCACAATATTTCCTTTTTCCTTTAAGAAGTTCCCAATCACATTTCTATCTAAGAGTGAGGGCAAGCATAGGTTGTGACACAGCCAGATTTTGGTTTTGGACTTACAGACAGCGACGGTCATTAGAAACATCAGTTGAAGGAACAATCCCCTTAGAGCTAGGGCCAGTTAGGCATTACACCAAACCAACAACATTCTTAAATCAAGGTTTTCAAATTTGAGTCTGTGCCTCTCTTGATACCATGTCTATCTCACAGCAGGCAGAGCACCATCTCCCAATGAGCGGGTTTTAGTTCAGGAAGTCCTTCTAGAGATCTTCACCCTTTGGGGAACCCCTCAAGTGGATCTGTTTGAGTCCAGTATCCACAGGAAATGTGACCTGTTCTGCTCCATGGAATTCATGGTGGACTGGGAATTACCACTCCTGTATGCATTCCCACCAGTCCTCATCATTCCTCATGTCATCAGGAGGTTGAGGACATTTGGGAAATCCATGATCGTGATTGCTCTGGATTGGGCCAGGAGGACATGGTACCCAGACCTTCTAGACATGTCCATCTGCCATCCATTCCGTCTTTCCCAAGGTGTGGGCCTACTCACAAGAGGGAGGCTGTCTTTGTCACCCAGAAATCAGAACTCTGAACCTTGATGCTTGGTTTCTGAGAGGTTAAGATACAAAGATTGGTACCTGCCGGAAGACGTTATGGAGGTGTTGCTTTCGGCCAGAAGACCAGCGACAAAAGCCCTATACCATTGTCGTTGGAATACGTTTTGCAGCTGGTGTAGAGCTACAGCTATTGATCCTTTCACTTGTGATACACCTGCAATGTTCTCATTTTTGTTGCACCTAGCCCACTAGGGGCTGCAGGTAGCTATAGCCAAGGGCTACTTGACAGCATTATCCTTTTTTTAAAACACATGCCAGAGCAAGGTTCCTATTATAAATTACACAGTCATATAGTTCCTCAAGGGGCTGACTTATAATTTCCCACCGGGCCATTTCATAGTTCTGGTTTGGGATCTGAATTTGGTATTCATATTTTTGAGCTCCATTTCAACTTCTCCAATTTTGTCCACTCAAGATATTAAGCTTCAAGACAATTTTCCTTGTGTCCATCACTTATACTCGCAGATTGAGTGAGCTACAGGCTCTATCCTGTAAATCTCCTTCACTACTTTTTCCAAGGAGAAAGTAGCGTTGAGGGTTCGTCCCTCCTTCCTTCCTAAGGCGGTGTCCAAATTTCATCCAACACAAAAGATTAACTTGCCAGCATTTTATCCACCTCCCCTTCTTTCCAAGGGGGAAGAGAGGTTGCACAGACCTGACCCAAGAAGGGATCTAAGTTTTTATATTGCCAGATTAGCAAATATCAGGCAAGACAATCAACTCTTTGTTGGTTAGACTGGAAATAGACTGGGTCAGGGGGCGGATAAACACACCTGATCATTCTGGATTATTCTGTGTATTTCAGACTGTTATTCTTTGGCTGGGAAAGATGTCCCAGAAAATCTAAGGGCACATTCCAACAGAGGAGTGGCAACTATTTTGGCTCTGCAAAGAGGTGTACCAGTGCAGGATATTTGTAATGGTGCAGCTTGGTCATCCATACATACCTTTTCAAAGCACTACTGTCTAGACACCTTGTCAGGTCTGGATGCTAGGTTTGGGAAAGTTGTTTAACATAGTTTGAATCAGTAAAACGAAATCCACTGGTCCCACCTCCATTTAAAATACTGTTATCGGAGTTTATCAAAGATGAGGAAACCGTGTGAGGACCCAATCCATTAGAAGAACAAACTACCCACCCCAGGTGATGTTCTTTCTATTGGATTTTCATCCCACCGATTCCTCATCGCTCTCCCAGCCTACCCCTATGACTGTGGGTGATTTTTTAGTACACTTCTCTCTATCAACGCCCATGCAGTTTCTTGTAATCTTTCAGGCGACTGTTCAGAAAGGGGGAAAACAGGAACTGATATAGCGGCGCAGTGCATGCTATTTATACCACCGTCAATATCGCATCCGAGTGCGGGAATGGAAGACGCCGAGGAACATCGACTTGATGCCGCACAATGCACTCCGCTATCGAAAAAGTTTCCGAAGCTGCAAGCAGGATATCAGTATATCAAAGATGAGGAATCTGTGGGAGGAACATCCAGTAGAAAGAACATTACCAGGGTTAAGTCATTTGTTGTTTCATAATCTCTGGAGTGCCGTTTGGCTCCTGAGCTCCCTTCTTAGTTACATACAGGCAGGATTCTTCAATTACCTTGGTCAAAAATGTTTGTTATTGCAGTTATTAGAACAACTATGGAAAATGGCATAATGATATAGTTGGTTGTTTAAACACCAATGGCAAATAATTTTCAGTACAGTATAAGGTTGAAAATATGTATGTTCTGTCCGATAGAAATCACATGCACATGTCCAATAGAACTGTCCCCCTGGGGGTTGTTCTTAGCGGCCAGATATCAAGGCAAGGAAAAACCCCTATGGGACTAGTGACCTGGGGAGAACATGGTATCCCATAACCCACCTTACCCTGATACACCTTCCTACTCCCATCACACCAACACTATCCCTAATATGCCTATATGTTTTTGCCTTAGGAAGTTTGAAAAGGCCCGGGAAAGGGAGTCATTCCCCCTGGCATTGTAAATTGCACTACAAAACATGAGAAGAGGCAGGGCAGGAAAATCATACTCCCTGGCACTCTGAAGTATATATAACTCAGGAAAAGAGCAAGGGAAGGGAGTCATTCCACCTGGCATTATGAACTGTATTGTGAAGTTTGGAAAAGGTCAGGGAAAGAGAGCCAGTCCCCCTGACCTGGCAAACATACCCTGAGAAAACCTGAAGGTTAGGGGGAGGGAGCCACCCCCCCTAACATTGTGGACTATGAAACGAACTGGAGAGACACTTTTGTTTCTATGTGCCATTGTGGGGTACCCAGCAGGGAAGGCTATAGGAATGTTTGATTTTGATCTTTATACAGAACATTGGGTTACATCACCGGGAGGTGAACATTGATGCCCCATCCAGAAGATGGCAGTCATTCTTCTGGACCAAGAAGACCAGCATCCTTTTTTAGTCTAATTGACAGTGTAGGTTTCTTTTCCTTATTGGCATTTCAATTTTGATGAACAATGAACATATTCCCTCCATTATCAAACCACCTCTCTCCCCTCCTTCCCTTCTCACCCCCCCCGCAGGCCGCAGTCTAGTAATGTCCGCCAAGAGTCAAAGTTCATGCAATGCCTAAAATTCGCAATTTATGTGGGCATAGTGCCAGCTTATAGTCTGCTTGTAAGAATTGCAAAACCATACCCCGTTCTTTTATAAATGCTGATTGTGCACCCTAAATAGTGTATGTCAGCCATTCCAAAGCAACAAAATTCCATATTTGCAGAAACCAATCATGAACATGTGGGGGATCTTTATCTTTCCAATGTTGGGCAGTCACCCCCAGAGCTGCCACCTTAAGATATTGTACGCTTTGCGTTCGTATTTAGGCCACTTGTTCTCTTCCGAAGAACCGATATCCAACAAAATGTCTTGTACTTCAGGCTGCGGAACTTTTCCGAACAGTTCTTGGATATGCTTATTAATTGTTCCCCAATAGTTCACCAATTTAGGACAGCTCAGCCACGTTTGCCACCAATCTCCTTTACCTTTGCAATCCCGCCAACAATTATCCATACTGATTAATTTCATTTTATATAATCTATATGGGGTATAATGCCATTACAGCATAGCTTTATACCAGGATTCCCTGATCTGTAGAGATTGTGTTAGCTTTGGAATTTCTTTCCATAATGTTTCCCATTCCTCAATAGGTATTGCAGTGCCCAATGTTTGTTGCCAACTCCGAGCATATTTCAGACTGCCTTTTCAATGCTCCTCCTGTAGCAATCTATAGAGGTTCGAAATGAGGGATTTCTCACCTGTGTTCGAAATTAAAAACTTCTCGAATGCTGTTAACGGTCTGATGGCCGCACCCTATTTGGATGGGCTAGTAGCCAATGCCGAACCTGGAAATATTGAAACCATTCCAATTCTTTAAGGCCCAGCTCTTTCTTACATTTATCAAACAAAGTCTGTGCCCTGAAACATGTCCCCAA
Organism: Ambystoma mexicanum; assembly: GCF_040938575.1. Taxonomy (NCBI): domain Eukaryota; kingdom Metazoa; phylum Chordata; class Amphibia; order Caudata; family Ambystomatidae; genus Ambystoma; species Ambystoma mexicanum. The sequence continues at coordinate 768,323,444 of NC_090922.1, forward strand.
TTTTATTACATTTTGCTTCTTTCAATATAATAAAGTAACTTTTATCTAGGCCACGTTTGAACTGCGGATTGTTAAATATCGGCAAAAAAGGGGAGGGATAAGTTGTAACTTGACATTGAGTCACTACCCTGTCCCATATCTCCTCCACCAAATTGGTAATCTGGATAGCATGCATATTATCTGGGTGATACTGTTTGGGAAGCCAAAGGAGTTGCGCTATACATGAACCGCAAATTGCCTGTTCCATCTTGGCCCAGATTTGTTCTGGTCTTTGAGGAAACCCATTCTTTCAACACGAAGATGTATTGCCTGATAATGTTTAAAGTATTTATTTAAGTAGTTCAGTGCATCAACATTTCTTATGCCATCACATATGTTTGCTCATTCACTAGTTGTTATAACATTAACTCAACACAACATTGGACTTCAAGAGCTTCGTCAGGAGTGTCCTTCTTTGGTGCACCGAGTTCTTTTGTCTTATTAATACCTAAAACAACCGTGCATCCAACAGGTGTCTCACCAATTATTAACAACGAAAAATAAATAACTACTATCCCTCCCTCCACCCCTCCTACCCCCTTTGCCATTACAGACAAATAAGCATGACTCAAAACACTTTTCCTGTCTAGTGATCACATGTTCCTTTATCTATGTTTTGTAGGACACTCCTCCATCAATTCAAATCACATTTATGTTTTTAAGCATTTGTGGTTTATGAAAGTAGTGCTCTGTGTCCCTGACGTATTCATGAAAGGGAAGCCAGGTCTTTAGGAATTTCTGATATGTCCCAGCTTTAAGAGCACACTCTTTCTCCATTGCAAGCACACTACAGGCCTGGTCCCACCAACATGCAACTAAAAAGCCTTCTGGTGTTTTCCAATTCAGGGTCATGCGGACTGCCGGTAGTAGGTGTGGGATGAGTGCTGCAGTCCCCCTGCCCCCTGTTGCTGCATAGATCCCTTCCGCCTCTGCCCCCCAAGAGTATCACTGCTGTCAATTCAGGTAATTGTACCTGTGTAATCTTTTTGCTAGGAGCTAGGATTTCTTACCAAAATATTTTGGCTTTAGGGCATGTCCACCACATGTGGTCCAAGGTCCCTATTTCCCCGCATTGCCTCCAGCACAAGGTTGAGTGGTCTTTGTTCATCGCGTCAACCTCTGGGGGTCGGATACCATCTGTGACAGATTTTAACCATGATTTATGAGCTCTCCTCCAGACAGTCCCCATTCCTCTTCCGTGATAGTGTCCCCCAGATCTCTACCCCATTTGGTGATGTATGCCAGGTTGTCTGTGCATTGTGTTCTATCTCGCAGCCTATATATCCTCGAGATCCCTTTTGTAGTTACACCTTTGCGCATGTTTCGTTCCAGTACCAATGGTGTTCGTGTACCTGCTCTCTTCACCTCCCTCTGAGAAGTCCTGTGTCTGATCTGGATGTATTTGTACCTCTCTCCCTCCCCTATGTGGAATTTGAGCTTACATTCCTCGAAGAGCAGAGGGTTGCCATCTTGGTAGAAGTCTTCTAGTTTCAGTTTGTCGCGTCCCTCCCACCTTTCCCAGTAGACTACCTCCATTCCCGGGGAGAAGTCTGCATTATAGCACATCAGGCTGTGCGGTCCTAATTCTGGGGTAATTTCCCCCCATTTCAATGCTAAGTCACATTTTTTTGCCTTCAGCAATTGGCCCCCTGCTGCTCTGTTCCGGGTGTGTAAGGGTTGTAACGCACTTAAAGGGATAGTGGTAACCTCTTGTTCTATTTTACTCTAACCTTTCTGCAATTGTGGATTCAACCATCTTAACATGGGTACGAGATGAGCGACTAAGATGTACCTTTTCACATCCGGGGCTCCTAATCCTCCAGTCCACAGTGGTCGGAGGAGGACCGATCTTTGAATCCAGGGTTGCTTTTTATGCCAGATAAAAGCAGTGTTCTCCTCTTGTAAGTTTTTAATCATCATGGCAGGTATATTTATGGGGAGGGAGCTAGTAACATATAATAATCGAAGTATGACTATCATTTTAACTGTAGCTATCCTGGCAAACCATGAAAGTTCTTGTGCGTCCCATCTATGCAAGCCCTCTCAACAGTTTCCAGAGAGGCAGGATATTTACTGCATATAATTCGGAGTAACTTCTTGTTGGCTTTATCCTCAAATACTCTATTTCTTTAACTTCTCAGGACAACGGGTGACCCATACTCAATTTGCTGATTTCACTCCGGTTATCCGTTATATTGAGAGCTTTGGATTTGTTCAAATTAATCTTGAACCCGAGACCTCAGCAAATTCCTGTAGTCTAGCCATCACTCTCAGCAGGGTGTTTTGTGTCTCTCAAGAAGAGAACGATATCGTCTGCATAAAGGGCTAGTTTGTGCATCCCTCCTTTAGATTCTATCCCCAGAATTCCGGATCTTGCTGGATTGTAGCTGCAAATGGTTCCATCACCATAGCGAAAATCTGGGGCGACAGTGGCCAGCCCTGGCGGGTCCCCCTCTGGATTTTAATCTGTTCAGTGAGATTCACATTCACCATGAATCTTGTGCATGGCAATTGGAAATTAGCCAGTACCATTCGTCTAAATGCCGGTCCACATCCAAATTTCCCCAGCACCCGTTCTAGAAACCCCCAATCCAGGCTATCAAACGCCTTTCTCACGTCTGATGCTGCTATAGAGAATTTCTGTTCTTGTGCCTAAATCTAGAGCCCTTCTGGTGTGGTCTTGTGTGCATCTCCCCAGTATATATCCTGTCTGATCTTCATGTATAATCCTTGGTAATACCAACCCCAACCTTCTTGCCAAGATTTTTGCATATGCTTTAGCATCACTGTTCAACAAGGAAATCAGCCGGTAGTTAGCGCATTCAGTTTTATATTTGTCTGGCTTGGGGATTAACACAGTGATGGATCTACCCATGTCCTCTGTTACCGTTCCTTCCTCTCTAAATCTATTAAATAGGCGCGTCATGGGCGTCAGTAGTTCAAAAGGTTTTATAATAGCCATTACCAAACCCGCCTGGCCCTGTTTTATTGGCAGGTAAAGTAGCTACGGGTTTGTTGACTTCCTCCGCTGTAATGGGCCTCTCTAAGGCTTCCCCTTCTTCTCCAGTCAGGTGTGGCAGATTCACATTCGTAATATAGGTTGTTTGGAGGATTGGATCCAGCTCCTCTCGTCTTAACAGTCGTGTGAAACCTTCCCATGATCCTCATTTTGTCCTCCTCTCCCACATGTAAGTTACTCCCTTCATCTTGTAAGTGTGTGATGTGATTACAGGTTTTGGCCTTCCACAATTTTGCTGTGAGTAATCGGTTAGCGTTGCCTCCCTTGGTATAGTATATTTGTTTGGTGTTCAGCAGGGTCTCCGCTGAGCGCTCTGCTATATGGGCCTCCATTTGGGCTCTCAGTTTCTGCAGGGCTTGTAACTAATTCTGCGAATGTTTGGTCTTATGCTGCATTTCTGCCTTTTGGATTTCCTTTTCCAATTCGATTCAGGTTACCACTCTTCGTTTGGCATAAGAGGCAGCTTGTGAGATGAATTCCCCCCTCATCACTGCCTTCCCAGCGGCCCATACCACCAGCCAATCTACCTCTCTGGTATAGTTCTCGGTAAAGTAATTAGTTATTGTTTTTTTCCATATGGGCTCTAAGTGCAATGTCCCTTAGGATGAACTTGTTGAGTCTCCATTGTTTTTTGCCCACTTCACTATCTAATTGTGCTTCGATTTGTACTATCACGGGGCATGGTCAGAGAGATATTTTATTCCAATGTTTATGGCTATTACTTGGGGTATTAAGAGTAGTTGAAACTAGGACCAAATCTATCCGTGAGTAGCACGTATGTACCGCTGAATAGTGCGTGTATTCCCTGTCATTATTATGGAAGAATCTCCAGGTTTCTATTAGGTCAAGATCGCGAAAGAATTTCCCCAGGACTTGGCGATTCCTATGGTTGTTAGTAGCCGGAAGAATTTTGTTCAAGTTGGGGTCCATAATGCAATTGAAATCCCCTCCAATTACCTGGCCCTCACACCAGCTGTCTATTTTCTGCAGCACTGTATTCAGGAAAATGTCCTGCTTGTTATTTTTGCCATACAGCACTATCAGGGTGAACATCTGTGTTCCCAGTGTGCCTTTGAGGACCAGGTACCTTCCCTCAGGGTCTTTATGACAAAAATGTTTCTTGAATAGCAGTGAGGCTCCCAGTAGGATTACCACCCCCCCCCTAGTTTTGGTCCCACTTGTTGCAAAGTATTGATTGGGGAACGCCCAGTGTGACATTCTTTTCTCGTCTGCGGCTAATAGATGAATCTCTTGTAAGAATGCCACAGATGCTTGCAGGTCCCATAGCCGTTTTAATATGGAGCAGCGTTTCAACAGTGAGTTTAGGCCCTTGGTGTTTAAGGTTACAATGTTTACATCAGCCATGTCTAAGTATGGGTCTGTCTTTATTTGTGTCTGCCCTGTACTATTCCCCTTAATCCATGTTGAGTCTTGAATCATGTCTTTACCCACAATGGATTCCGGCTAGTTCTGTGTTGCATTAGTTATACGCGCTCTTCTCACTCTCTTGTGACTATGTTTGCCCCTCTTTCTGCAGCAGCATAGCAAGTGCTTCTCCCCTCTGGGCTCTCTCTGCACACCACTGCTATGTTGTTTGCACCATTGCTGGGTTTACCAAAGTTGCGAGGACCACCGCAGCTTTGTTCATTTCTCTGGCAGCTCAGTCGTGTAGTGTGCCATCTCAGAGCTTTCCCAACGTTCCGTCCACCATCTTGGATCTCCACAGCTCCAACTTTTTTCTTTCGTTATTTGTCCAGCAGCTGATTTAAAGTATTTCCGTTGCAGGGGGGTGTTCTCCCTGCTTTCCGATTTTCATTTCTTTGTTTGGAGTGTAGGTTAGACTCCTGTGAAGAAGGGTAAAGGGCCTCAGAAAAGACGTGTGTGCCAGAACTCCCTGAGAGTGCATGTTCCTCGGTTAGCCACGCCCCCCTGCCCAATAATATTTTATAAAGTTCGGTAATCCAAGACCCCCTTTAAGCGTAGGCTTCATTAATATCTTCATGGCTACGCAGGGGGTTTTATTGTTCCAAATAAATTTTGAGATCAGACTTCCAAATAAAGGTATGCGATACATGTATAGGAAGAGCCTGAAATAGATATAGCACCTTAGGCAGTATTGTCATTTTTACTGCATTTATCCGCAACAGCCACAAGATCGTTAATGGGCCACACTGCGCATTAATCGTCGAAGTTCTAAAAGAACTGTGGGAAAATGTACTTTGTAGCGAGTCCGTTAGATATGTGCCTAATAATTTAAGTTTGTCTCCTGACCATGTGAATTGTGTATTCTGAGACACCTGGGCTATCAGGGGAGGTGCAAGGGATAAGTTCAATATTTCAGATTTAGTATAGTTTATTTGGAGACCTACCACCTTTCCGAATTCTCAAGTTCCCACATCACCCCTTATCAAGGATTAGACGGGATTTGTTACTGTGATCAACATATCATCTGTGTATGCCATTATCGTACGATTTTCTGTCCCAAATGGTATCCTGTGTATTTTATCGGATTGTCTCATTCTTGCTAAAAAAAAAAAAGGTTTGAGGTGAATTGCATACAGTAGGGTGGACAATGGACAAACCGGTTTTGTTCCTCAGCGCAGCACAATTGGAACAGATAACTGACCATTTATAGCTAATCTTAGGGTCTTTATAGTTCACACGTAGCATACTCATAAATTCAGGACCAAATCCCATAGCCTCTAAGGTTTGGAATAGAAACAACCTTTCCACCCTATTAAACGCTTTTTCTGCATCCAGTGATAAGAAGAGCGACAGCTTTTCTTGCTTGTTTTGTCTATCAAATGACAGGCCCTTTAATATAATCATGGGTTTGCCGATGTTTAATAAACTCAGACTGATATTTTGCCAAGCTTGATCCATCCTGACCAATCTATTTGCCAATATTTTCATATAGATTTTTGCATCAAGATTGATCAGGGCTATGTGTCAATACAATCCGCATGCCGTGGGGTCTTTATTAGGTGTTGGGAAAGAATCATTTTAGCTTCCTCCATAGACAAGGTTATACGACCAGTGTCCTTTAATTATATAGTCTTATCATTTTGGGGCCAAAATTGAATGGTATGTTTTATAGAATGGAGCTGTATACCCATCCAGGCCTGGGGCTTTATTCATGGGGAGATTCTTAATTACATATGAGAGTTCAAGTGTTATCTCTTGTTCCAATTGGTCTCGTGCTTGGGATGTGATAACTGGAAGCTTAACTGAGCTTAAATATGCTTTTTGAGTTTAGGAATCGGGTTTATCTGAATCATAAATTATAGAATCAAAGTCCACAAATTGTGTAAGAATCTATGGGGTTGCCGTTACCATATCCCCGTTTTTGTCTTTGACTCCTAAAATTGTGCGCAAGGCCCGAGTCTGCCTTAATTGTTGGGCAAGCAAACTATCGGCTTTGTTCGCTTGTATATAATATTTTTGTCTCACATACAGTAAGTAGCCCTTTTTCTGCTTTTTATGTTAATAGTAATTGTAACCTCCCCCTAACATTCCTATATGCCTTTTTAATAGCCGGGCCAGCCTCAGTTTCCATCTTATTCATAATTTGTGTCACTTTCATTTCCAACTCAGACTCAATTGCCCTACGTTGTTTATGTCTAGCGGCTCCAGCTGAGACCACTTCTCCACGAAAAGTTGCCTTAAAAGCATCACATAAAATGTGTATCTATATCTTCCTGATACCATTTAGCTCAAATAAATCCTCGATTTTCCCCCTAATATTTCTTTCTGAACAGAATCCCTAATTAGTTCAGAAGGGCAAACCCAACACCATAACCCAGAGGTCGTCCTGGGATGGAAGAGCTTCAGTTCCAAAGGTTAGTGATCTGATAATGTGATTTGAAGTATCTCTATGTTCAAGACTCTGCACAGCAACAAGGCTGATGACCATGCGTAATCGATGCGTGAGACGATTTATGGACATGGGAATAATATGTATATACTCTCAAATAATCAGCACCACATGACAAACCCCAGTCTGCAAACATTGAATTTGCAGGAGTTGCAAGACCATATAATCTTTGTTCTGGGGCATTCCTGGTTTTACATGTAAGGCTTTGCCACCATTGTAGACATGTCAGTCTCTTGTCAAATGGGAAGGTTTGATTTGCTTTGTTTACCATTCGTGAACCAGAAGCTATGCTACAACAGGCTGGTCTCCGGCAAAGATTTCTGGAATGCCACTGCCCCCAGTGTCATTGCATTATGGATGGAATTTGAATGGGAACGCACGTCTGATGATTTGTTCATCATCATGTTTGACATGTACATTAATTCTGTGATGCACCTTTCAGTGACGGAATGTTCTGGCTTTCAGCAATACCAATAATACATGTGGGAATGCCACACATTAAATCACATTTGACCAACCAGATAACCCATAAAATATAGCCTTGTACTCTTCATTGGAAATCCATGTTTTTGGAAAGGTGATGTACCTGTTCTATATTTTGTAATGCCTTTGCCAACACGTGGATCAAGATCCTTATGGGTTTCACACACCTTCTGCATGGTCACATTTTACCATCTATCCAGAGTGACTAAGTTCCCTGCCTGACTCTAAGGGTAAGGGATGGTGAGACCATATGCTCTGGGTGTCAAGTGATGCAGGAGCATCTAGTCTACACTTCCTTCCCTGGTTGCATGGAAGGGATGTATCATTGAGCACCACTAATGAGCTGTGGCCCTTTAACAGGATCCACTCTGTTTAGCAGTCAGGCGATCTTTGCCTCTGTGAGTAGGGATGCTCACCTCACAAGAAGAACCAGACAAAGTCTTTCTTGCTGGAGTTTGTGAGTCCAGCGTGCAACAAAACATTTGTGAGTGCAGGCACTCATGAACTAGGAAAGCTTGCAGAGCACAAAGCTTAGTTCTGCGAGACTGACACTTCCTATTTGCGAACACCAATTCCAAGATGGTTCCAGCCCCAGATATAGGCTTGGTCTGCGGAACTACAAGGTAAAGGGGCAAGGTAAATAACACATTTAGAGGACCGCCTAAGAGCTTAAACAAACCAATTACATTTACTAACAGATTTTATCAAACGCCTGAAAAACATTAAGCCAGGGGGTCCTGAGAGATGGAGCCAGGTCCCGATAAAGAGAGCATGAGTTGGCAGAGCTTTTGTTAATCTGACTCCCAACTGATAGTTGGGTTAATCAGATTGTGATAATCTGGTTGTCTGGCAAGAGTGGTCGAGTGGTAAGTGGTCAACCGATCATCCGAGTTTATGAGGGAATGGAGCAGGTTTAAATCGGGGGCGAGGTGGGGGCATGTTGGGGGTGGGGGCAGGCAAACACAGGGATGAGGATGGGGCATGGAGTGTGGTGCAATAGTGGGGGTTGGGAGTCCAGGAGAGTATTAGGTGAAAGGAAAGGGACAGGCAAGAGCAGCAGCAACGGCAGGCAGTTGGTGGATCCCCTGATAAGAGAGGTGGGTGATTACACATCCTAATAAAATGTTTGGTCAGCCACTAGGTGTCGATTAAGTTCAACTTTTTTATTTTAATTTGCACAAGTCGGTCACCTTGCAAGGATGATCAGAAGTCAATTGTTTTATTTTATTTTGTAAAGTGCAGACTTAGCATGAAAGCAGCAGAGAGCTGGACAGGGTGTGAGCAGCCTGCATTTGGGCTGGCATCTTGACAGTAGCGCAGTACTGTGAGTTGCAGTAAGCGTCCATTGGGATTAGTCCTTGATCAGGTATTGTTGGAAAAGCTACGTTTTGAGAGCTTTGCGTACTTGAAGAATTGTGGGGGCATTCCGAGCCGATACCGGGATGGAGTTCGAGAGGGTGGGTGCGTGACTAGAAAAGGATTGCTTGCCGGTTCTCCCTTTATAGACTAGTTGTCGATTTACTGCACAAAGAGCTTGTGCACTAGATATGTGGCACTTAGCCACCAGGCACGCTGGTGTGCTACTTGTGACTTCTCTGTAGAAGAGGCATGCAATCATCAACAGTATCCTGGCCTGGCCTGGCGAGGAGAGGAAGCCAATGTAATTCGTGTAGGACAGGGGCGATTCGGTCAATCAATGTACAGGTCCATCTGTGGAGGACGAATAAGACAGAACCATTGCCAAAAGGGTGTAGGCATCCAGAAGGAATAGAGGTATGGAAAGGGAGCATTGTGATGGAGAGAGGAGTGGAGAAGAGGAGGCAGGTCTAAAGAAGCAAAAGGGTGGCTGGTGGGGTCTTGGAGAAAAGAAGGGAAAGAGACTTGGAGAAGAAAAGGAGGAGGTTGAAAACAGGGAATGCAGTACGAGATGGAGAAAAGGTGGGTGGGGAGAAGCAGCAAGAGGACATAGAGAAACATCAAGGGAGGCAGTGAGAAATGAGGGGACAGTGAAACAGCTGGAGGGATATTAGGAGATGGTGAGTCATCTGGAGGAGAATATGGGGACACCAAAGCAGAAGTGGGGCAATATCTGTAGGAGAATGTAGTGAGTCATAAGGAGGATATGGAAGAGGCTATTGGTGAAGCAGGTGAATGAGATGCACAGCCTGGCTTGGCTAAAACAGACAGGGAAGGTGCCCCAGGTGTGTGGCAAGAGCACAAGGTAGTAACATGAGGTCAGGGTAAGGAACAGTATAATAGTGAACAAGATAGGGAAAAGAAGAGGGTCCTCGAGGAATGATATAATTGAGGAGGTGCTAGGACAGTTTCCAGAGGAAGTTGCTTGGTATCAGTAAAAAGATTCCCTAGGCTAAAGTTGAAAGTCCCTCCCTTCAACCCATCCAACGAGCCAAAGATCAGAGAGAAACCTTGGTAGTCTAAGCCTGGAGGGACCTAGCTTCTTTATAGTGGATGCCCAGATTTGGCCGTAGGCACTATGCGACTCCTGGAACAGGATCCAACAGAGGATTTGAAGAAAGAGCAACATCGGAAAAGAAGTGCCAGGGACCCTTAAACAGCAAAGATTGTGAGTGAATAAAACCCCCAGGAATTACCAGGAGGGAGACTGGAGTGACTGCGGAAATCCAAGGAATTTACTTTGTATTAGGGTTACCTTTGTTCCAAATCAAAAAGAATAACCTTTCTTTAGTTTGCTCATGAGAGAATCCAAGGAGAAGTCTTACTGGTTTTGGGTAACCCTTTGATTTCATTGGGACTAAAGACAAGGAGGTGTTTGTTCTGTGACCACTTTTATTTCCAAGGCCCAAGGCACAACCCCACCAAACTGTCCTTTGAACGAACAGTCATCTCCGACACTTCAATCTTCCCTGGTCAGAAAGGAAGGGAAAGGAGGATGGAAAAGAGCTTACCTGTCCATCTGACTATGGGACTGTTCGCCTCCCACCTCCTCCCCTTTTGTACCGCTCAGACTTTTTGATGTTACCATGTCTTCTCCAAGCATGATCTCTCCTCTTGACCAGTGCTGCCTCTTCCACCTGATGTCACCATCTTCAAACTGCCCCTTCTCCTCTTAGCGCCACTTCCACCTGTTCTGTATCACTCTTGTCACCTAATGTTACTACCTCTTCAATATCACTCTTGGTGACGTTATCACCTCCTGTTGCCGCCCTAAAAGTAGTGATAAGGGGGGAAACTATAACAAAAGCGGGAGGTATTAGAAAACAGCTGTGAGGCAAACTAGACCAGTGGGAGCAAGAGATTGAGCAATTTCAGGCCACCCCGGTGAAAAGTCACCAGAGAGGAAACCCTCAAAGCACATCGGCATGGGACAGACTAGCTAAATTTGACTACACCACCAAGACTAAAAGAGCACACACAGAAGCCGACAGGCCGAGTAGAATGCTGGCCTGGCTGTGCAAGAAAGAACACCCCAAGCAGACAATCACCAAGATGCAGAGGGCAATGAATTCCAAACACAACAAGGCATAAATGACGCCTTCAAGCGTTTTTATGAACACCTATACTCCCATAAGGACTAAGTTCCCCGAGGCCAAATCACAGATACATTGGAGGAAATAGGACTCCCCAGACTAACCCCTGAACAGACTGAGGCCCTAGATGCAGACATCACGACCGAAGATATAACAGAGGCGATTAAATCGCTGGCCAACTGCAAGACCCCTGGGACCGATGGGCTACCCGCTGAATTTTATAAAGAGTACGAGACCTCCCCAACACCTTTATTACAAGAGGTTTTTCAAGAAGCATATGAGAGAGGGATATTGCCCGACAGCATGAGAAAGAGCCTTTTGATCCCGATCATTAAACCTAACAAACCTGCTGACGAATGCGGCTCTTACCGCCCAATAGCCATGCTCAATTATGATGTGAAAATACTGAAGACGATATTAGCGAAGAGGTTGGCTAGAATCATAGGGGAGATCGTGCTCATGGATCAGTGCGGCTTCATACCGAGCCGGAACACGACCATGAACTTACGCAGATTACAACAGGTTATAAACCAAACTGAGGCTAGCACGGAGGCATGTGCACTGCTATCCCTTGATGCCATTAAGGCGTTCGATTCTATATATTGGGAATGGCTCGTAGTGGTTCTAGAAGGTTTCGGCTTTGGCCCGGGGTTAATTAGGTGGATCAAGATACTTTACACAAAACCCCGGGCTAGGGTAAAAACCGGAAAGTATGTATCTGAGGTCTGGGACATATGCAGGGGCACTTGGCAGGGATGTCCACTATCCCCCATGTTTTATGTGTTAGGACTTGAACCTATTGCCATCTATTTTCGGAAACAATTCTTCGATGCTGGAATACGCCTGGGGGGAGTGGACCACATCATCTGACTTTATGCAGACGATGTGCTGCTATATGTTGCGGACCCACACAATAACGTGCCCACAATGCTAGACGTCTTAGACAACTTTGCAAAGGTCTCAGGCATACAATTTAGCAGGGCGAAGTCCTGCCTCTTCCCTCTAGCTGGCCTCAAGAGCAAGAATATTGTAGAACTTCCTTCTGTGGGGATACAGTGGGAGGTCACCTGGTTAAAATACCTGGGAATACACATAATGCGCACCCCCGCACTGATGCATGAACACAACACGAAATCAGCAATCCCCGTCTTAAGAAAATCCATGAACTTCTGGGCAAAACTTCCCCTGTCTATGATGGGCAGAGCCTCAATAATTAAAATGATTGTCCTCCCTAGATGCCTGTACAAGTTCGAAAATGTACATTACTACATTAATGCTTCCTTTTTTCGCCTGCTAGAAGTGATACTCTGTGATTTCCTATGGGGGAAAGGAAGACGCAAGATAGCACTCACCACCTTGGTCCTACCGCATAGCCAGGGGAAAATTCAACTCCCGAACTTCGAGAAATATTATTTGGCAGCACGACTCAGTTTTGTGACCAAGTGGCTAGCAGACGACACCACATCTGAGACGCTCCTGCTACAACTCTTGGTCTCCCCGATCCATCTGAAGGAACTTATTTGGGCCCCCACCCACCTCATGCGAAATGCCCCCTTCTTGGCTGCCCTAGGGCGAAAAGTATGGCACAGAGCATAGGCACTCGCCCACGCAAAGCATCACTACTCCTCAGACATACAAATTATCTCGGACCTATGCAGATCCGACATGGACCTGCAACACCTCAGACGCTGGGAAGAAAAAGGGATATACACGTGGGGAGACCTATACGACGATGGCACCTTTAAGGAATTTGAAACACTACAGGAGGAAGCTGTAATCCACACAGGCCAGTTTGTGGTATCAAAGGATACGGACTACAGCACGAAACAAGTGGACAACATGGCCGGAGGAACCGGAATCAAACCCTCTGATCACTCTATTGTACAGCTTGGGAGAGGGATGGAGACCAGTGTCCCAGATCTATGGCCACTTGAGTGACACCCCCAACCTACGAAGTGCCGATCTGAAAAGAAGATGGGAAATGGACATGGGCCGGGAAATGGCTGATGGAGAATGGGAGAGGGCTCTAGCGTACCCTAAAGCAGTCTCCAGAAACCACTGATTTAGACAAATACAACTGAACCTGTTATACCGAACATATTTAACCCCATCCAGGCTGGAGAAATTCAATAAATCACCACACTCTGTCTGCACCTTGTGCAGAGAGAATAATGCAGACATGATTCACATGTTCTGGTCGTGCACCAAAACACAGTCCCTGTGGGCCACCGTACAGCTGACAAGCGAAAAAGCAGGGTTGACTAGGTACAAGTGGACCCCAGACGAATGCCTTCTGGGAATGTACACCAGGCCGGCCAAACTTAAACACCTGGCCAAATTAATGGACATCATGTGCATACTGGCAAAAAGGACAATTGCAATGTACTGGAAAAAACCCGCAGGACCCCAACAAAAGGTATGGCACAGAGAATTGGAACGTTGGGTACAAGCTGAAACAAAGGCATGGGAAGACAGTGTTGCCAGGTCCACGGATGCCTCGAGCATGACCCTAACGGCCTGGAAAGAACTCACAGGATCCTTGTTTCACCCCTCGGATGACAAGCCCCCATGAACAAGAACAAACCTATGGAAAACGGATTTACAACCAACATCACAGGACCCCGAGAGCAACTAGCCACAACTTCACTAGGTCCTTACAAGCTCAAGTCCCCTCCCCCCCTCCACCAGGCTTGCCCAACCCCTTCTGAACCGACAGACTGCCCTGCCATGATGGAAGGAGCACTTGGAGACAGTTAAAGTTAAATTGTTAAATGTTAATGTTTTATTACGAAATGCTCATTATCCTCTAACTATGGACATATTTTATGTCCTGCAAATGTGAAAATGATAAATGGCAATAAATAAATTTAAAAATAAAAATCACCTCCTGTTGCCTTCTAAGTCTTCACCACCACCTGATGCACCCTTGAAACCTTGACATTACCACAACCTGGCTACCACCCTCTCTTCCAGTCATCAAATCGTCAAAAACCCTTCATCTTACCAATGCATTCCTTTAGGATCTTAGATCTGACCACATCCTACTCTTAACTACTGCCACCTCACCAGTATCCCTTTTCTATCCAACTCTCCAATCTCTAGCTTCCATCAAACTCAAGCCTCCTGCTGCTCTAATCCACATTGGCCGACTGTTTCTGCTTTTGTAGTCCCATCCCCCTTCTGGCTTTCACTTTTGTTAAGAATGTGCACCTGTCTCTTGTGTTTGGGACAGGATTTGGATTGGCTGGTGCACCTGGCATCGTTTTCAGCCAGAACAATCCTTAACAAGACCTATCCACTGCCTCTGATTGCACTCCACCTACTGGGTTGTCTGTGCAGGATACAAGCCTCTGGTTTCCCAAAGTGTGAGTTATGTGCGAAGAACGCTCTTGGTAAGGTGTTTTAAATCACTGGCTGTCTAGAAAGTGTCAGGTTGTGGTGAATTTCTAACCTGATATCTGTGGCATTTGAAGGCTGTCAGGAGACTATGAATTCTTACTTTTAATTTTTAACATGTGGTTAAAATATGTGGCCAGGAAACCACAAACGTGCAACAATGTATCAGAAACAGTTGAACATTTCTGTAATGTTGGGTAAATTGTGTAACAGTGTGAGAACACATAAAAGTAGTGCTGGGTGTGTGAAATTGACATTGGTAGATGGGAACGTTTGTCTTTACTTGTTAAGACTTTGGGTCTGAATAGAAAGCTTCAGGCAATCAGGTGGAGAGGGTCAGGGTTACCGTGGCTACCTTGTGCTGCACTATTATGGTCGGGGAGGGTCAAGGTGAGCCAGACTGCCTGGCGTTGACCTTGTGAAATGTGAGCAATTGGTTACTGAATGTAAAAATGACTGACCTAGCACTTTTTTGCCACAGGGTCTTTTTGGTGAAAAATTGCTAATTATTGGGTGGTATTAATGCACAGCCTCCTACATAACCCTTGTAAAAGCAGTCACTTACAGAGAGTTAAGAACACTTGGCACAGTTAGAGAGTTGTTGTTGTGCCCTTACTTTACTTTGTATTGTAAAAGTTGCCCTAAAAATGTTCAAAGTTGCTTACCCTCATGCCATATGTGTTTTACCAAGATATCCGATTAAATAAATAAACACACAAACAATCTACTTCCCATTTCAAGAGGGGGGGGGGGGACAAAGCGATTCCAGAACCACACTCGATACTGGGCTTCACCATCTGGGTATACGGGTCAGTGAGACGCTGGATGACTTCTTCAAATTTAACCTGCAACGGGTAGTGCAAAAGTTCGAGAATGACATCTCACACTGCCAATCTCTCCCACTTTCACTACTCGAGAGGGTGGCACTGTTTAAGATGTTGACGCTTCCAAGACTCCTGTACATTCTCCAAAATGCCCACTACATATCCCCGCCGAAACATTCACAAACATTGACAGGACTCTATGCACATTACTTTGGGGAGGTAAACAACCTCGCATTGCACTTATAACGCTCCAACGTTCGGTGTGGGGGGGTGGTGGGGGTGTAGGACTGCCGAATATTTGCATATAGTACTGGACTGCACAGGCAGGGGTGGCAAAAATGAGTGGCTACATGGGGACCCAAGGCTCCCACATACTCTGGTCGAAACAAAGGATACTGACTCTCCTTCCCCCTTCACATACTATATGATAAGAAGTGCCTAAGTGGGGTTCTGCGAGTTTATCTTCATATCCGCCAAGTCTGGAAGGAGATACATAGGTTTGGACGGCGGATCCACCCTGATCCAACCCCTGCGGCACAACACACACCTCCCCGAAATTCAGAGGATGGGACATTTTGGAACCTGGGAGAGAAAAGGTATATCTACACTGGCAGATATTCACGAGGGGCGATTGATAGATTTTGAAACCCTAAAAACGAAACATGGATTACTACCTATGGACCGTTTCAAACATATACAGCTTGCACATGCCATCAACGCCCAATTCCCAAGCCTTACTGACATAACCACCTGCTCCCCCCTGGAGACCAATGTCCTCCCAAACCGTATTCCTTCCAAGGATACCTCCACCCTCTACCTGGCTATTAACTCCTTTGGCACCCGGGAACTCACTCACCTCAGAGGGAAATGGGAACAGGACCTGGAAGCACTGGAGGCTGAAGCATGGGTGGAGGCACGAATGTCCCCACGAGAAATTGGCATCAATGCTAAACTCAGATTGATACAGCTTCGAATCCGACACAGTTCATATTGCTCCAGAACAATGATGGCCAGATGGGGGAGATGACGACAATGAGCGTCTCCGATGTAGAAGAGCGGAGGGCACCTTCTGCCACATGATCTGGGAATGTGGGGTGCTACAGGAATTTTGGACAAGGTGTTTAACATGCCTCTCCAGATTAATGGGTTCCACAATTCTACAGGATCCCAAATTGATTCTTTTGGGCATATGGGGAGGGACTGACTTCACCAAATATGAAAAGATATTTCTGGGAGTTTGCAGTAGGGGCGGGAAAGAGACTAACAGCCGCCACCTGGGACTCTGCAGATAAGATAAACATAGACTGATGGTCCAATGAAATGAATAGGTGTGCCTCCCTGGAACGACAAATTTACACTGCAAGGGGGTGTCCCCGGAAGTTTCAGAAAATATGAGGGGAATGGAAAGAATAAGCATTGAAATTACAATATAGGGAGTGCCTAGACATAACCGAGCGGTAACCCGGTGTGTCAGACAACTTTGGTGCTCCTATCATGCTATTCGTTGTCAAATGTTATTTTGTGTTCCGTGATCCCGCTGACAGTGCTCCAAATGCTAGTGTACTCATTGTTTTCTTGTTCGATAATACCTAAGAGTTTTTAAAAAATGTTAAAAAACGATCTGATTAAATAAAGCGCTAAATCAATCATTGTTACATTGTTATAAAATGGTTACTGAATGTAAAAACTATTGACTTAGCACTTTATTGCCACAGGCTCTTTTTGGTGCCAATTTTTACAATAGCAAGGTACTAGAATTATGGTGTAAAGGAAGAAAGCTGCAGAGACATCTAAGCTCATAATGAAACTACATTGCCATTTACCAAACTAGTGGACATGTTCATGAATGCATCCGAGCAATGACTATGTTTAACTACCGTTGTAATGGGTATTGAAATTCCCACAAACTAGATGCAATGAATTTATGTAACTGTTACTTAGACCTCAAGCTGCAGGATATTTTAATGTTGCCCCCAATTTAGTGTATCTTCTCTTTACAGGACAGACTGAAGTGGATGGCTGATAACCAGGAACAGACTGCATTTGCTGAAGCATAATCTACTGTGTCAAAGACACCCGACAAATAGAAGCGGGTGTGCATAAAGAGATCCCATAGAAGCATACGACAATTGCTATGTTTCCACTGGAACCTTGAATGGAAAATGGAAAAAGCCTATGCTCAGTTGAACAAGTATGCTGTTGAGACACAGTAGTCCTTCAATATGCCTAGAAGCGCCATATTCAAGGAGGTCCAAAGACAACTTTCAGCAACAACATAGTTATTGATTTCTTCAAGATATGAGTGGGCTTCTGAAATGACCGATTTTCAATTACAGTGCGAACTGGCTATCAAAAGTTGCATTTTACAGCAACAGTTCGACAGAATGTTACCAGTAACTTTAAAGGTTTGAATCTCAGAAGCCTTCCAGTGTGCTATGAATGTACTTTATTAAATGTAAACTAGGAAAGCAACTCGGGTCCAATCTATTCAATATTCCTTACGACAGTACATCTCGGATTTCAGCAAGATAATAATGATCATACAGGATGCCACCTCGGCACCTATACCCACCTTCTTTCGCCACTTAATCTTAAAAACCTTTTTCCAAGTTTTAAAGCTGCATCAGATGGCCCATGTTATGCCTTCTTCTAGTTTAAAGCACAGTCGTCAAGCCTAAAAATGTACAATGTGTCGTTATCTATACTAGGGATTGCACACACTGGCCGATGATTATGACCTTCCTTTTTAAATAAATACACAGATTACAGTAAGTTTGATTCCAGGCAGAGCTTACATTTCATGAAAAATAACAGCTACAGTTGTACTCAAGTGGTAAGTCAAGGAGGAGGACCAACTAAGGACTAATTCTGAAGCTAATGTAAATTGCATTGTTCTGGTCAACATATTTGTGTTTATATATTTCTACCAGCTTCTGGGAAAACTATGTACCTGCCTGCCTGCTGATGGAAGTTGATTGATCATGTAATAGCCTAAGAGTGTAAGAAGTTGTAACAGCAGTCCTTCTGGAATTAAAGTACAAGTCTTAGTGCACAAGTAGACTGAAAACAATCGTATTTATAAGAACATATACTTTAAATGTTAACAAAACATAGATGTAAATACATGATACACACTACATCGGAGTATTTCAAAAAGTGGTAAATTCTACAATTTGTGCCTCACAAAACATTGGTCATATACTGACAACATGATGCTTCAAAGCACTAACACTGTGCGGCCATTACAGTCTCTGTACTGTTAAAACCTTGAAAACGGTTGCATTTATTATAACATAGGCTATGATATTTGAATCAGAAGACTTTGTTCATCTTACATAGCTGCTCATATTGAAAGCATGGTACATAATTGTAAAAAATACAATGGGAATCAGAATATGACATTTTTGATTGTCAACTTTTTAGTGAAGTAGTAATGTGCAAACGTGAATTCTCAAAGAATAAACAAAGTGATGACACCATTACTTTCACGACATAGTTCATGTGGTTAGAACTAATCCATGTGTGCAACCACAAAAGTACACAAAAGTGCACAACCTCTGTCTAATACAAACAATATTTTTGCACCCACTTTAACTGGGCAGCGTTTAGCACTTACAATACCAAAAGCACAAAACACCTCAATTATGCCAATATAAATGTACTTTTTTCTATGCTCAAACATGACTTTTGCTGAAGCAAATCCACAATTAACTCATTAACATGCAAGCAGGAGACGTGTTACAAGTGATTGGATTTCTTAGTTCTCATAGCTGGATGCACACTGCCTGATTAGTGGAAGAAGTTTCCCTTGTTGGTGAAGTTTGCGAGTGTCTGTGCCGCCACCAATACACGTGCCATTTACAAACACTCTTGGAACCTGATTAAAAAAAAAAAAGCATTATATAGTGACACTTGTTAACAGAGGTACGTTGTTTGCTGAGAAAATACATTTCACAAAGTTACATTTATAATGTTTGCTTAAAATCACAAAGGTTATTCATCATTCTAGCACAAGCACTATATAACAATAGACTTGTGCCTGCACGGGTATTTTCACGGACAAATCTTTAAATTCAAGCTAAACTAACACTTAAAGCACAGAACTCAAGTTTAAGGAGGAAGACCATTCATATCAACATTAAAAAACGTTGGCTAAAATTATAATGTTTCCAAACAAACCCTCAAGAGAAATTTAATTTGATAGTTGAGGTAGATGCAAAACAAACTTCTGCCCCCAAGCACCGCTCATACCCTCACAAATGCATCTTCGAAACTGTATGACCTCAATAATCACTGATAATACGTTTCGGCTGAAATGGTCGAATAAGAAATGCTGAATGTGTAATTGGTGCGCGTTCGGCATGGTAGAAAAGACAGAAGCCCACAATACTGTACAATGGGCGCAGGGGTTGCGGGAGTGTCCCCCGAGCCCCTTGTATACACTGAATGCACAGCGGGGGGACAACCAAAATCCCAAAAGCTCAAGTTCTAGAATAAGTGGGCTTCCCAATTTTTTAATTCAAGTTTTTGGGATTCGGTTTTTCATTGTAGATCACCGATAATACACATAGAACTTCACCAAGGCATCACAGACCTGCACTGCATACACCACATTCATTGGCTTGAGCCACAAAGGGCACGGCCTGCGAGCATGCCCCAAATATGCCTGTTGGGCATGGCATAATTACTTTTTTTATATCAATGGTGATGGCATGTCTGAGGAAATGATCAGTACCATGGGTGGAGTTAAGGTTGAGTAGCTTCCTTAGCTTGCAAATGTTAGTGGATTTGATTCATAACCTTAATGAGACAAACTAAAATATGTTTTTTCTTTTGATAGACTCGAGTGTTGTGCTTTTTCTGATTCTTATTACGTTGTATTTGTTATACCCAAGACATACATGAATTATATCGGGTGAGGGAGGGAAATAAAAGAGTGAATAACCAGTCTGCCCTAATTGGGTTAAAATCACACAGTAAGGAAAAAAATGGTCAGGTTAGCCACAATAATAACAGTAGTTTGGCTATTGTAACAATTAATTTAAATCTCTATATAAAGTCAATGTTATACCAACAACTACTAAATTTGCATAACAATTTATCATAATACATTTCTTGCTGCATTCATAACAATCATAAAACAACTGAAATGTCACTACAAATAAAAACGGACTCAAGGAGCAGAAGCCAATACGTTATACCTAGATTAACACGCTTACACCAGGGAATTGATTAACTGCACTTAATGGGGCCTGCTGCATTCCTTATCAGGAAGGGGATAACTTTCGCATTAATGCCATCAATAATTATTGGATGACAAACCTTTTTTGCTAATTTATGTACAGTAAGCCATTAAAAGGCGAGAATTTAAACTGATTTGCAGTGAATGTTTATTCATCATTAAAGAAAAAAATAAGGTGTTTTAAATGTAGTTAAGCATGAATGGTTGTATATGCAAAAACATTCAAAGGTTATTTCCTTTAATATTGCAAGATGTATGGTTGACATATTTATGCAAATATAGCCGTTATTTCTACACTTTTTGTACGTCAAAGAAAAAAAAATATATATATATACATACACAAATGTGGCAACATATTTAACCACTTAAAAATACAAAAAAGCCTAAACATTAAGTAAGTAGACAACGTTTCGACCTCAAGGAGTTTTTTCAAGGCTTAATGACAGTCTGTAGCAGAAACATGAGCCTGCAGCTTGTATGGCATGGTTGAAGGCATGACTTGCCCAACCTCAGCAGGCGCTCTTGGGGACTTTTTCAATTTGATATTTCTTATGTTGAGGTCATTTAAAAGTAAATTTGACTCTTTTTGGTGCAGCTGCAAATAGCCATACTTAGCTCATGTCATGCAGAGAGGACCCATTGGCAAAGCAGAGGCCCCTGGATCCCTGCAGTGCGGGGACCCCGCCACCACATGTCCTAGGAAGGGGGAAGGGAGGACCTCGGACTTAAAAAAGAAATAGTTTCGTTTTGAAGTCACTGACTTCATAAAGAAATTATTTCTGTTACAGTTCGGTCCAATTTCTGCATGAAGTCAGAATAACTTCAGAAAGAAACCATTTTCTTTTTAAGTCATACAGCTCCCCCAACCCCAAAACATAGAGGCCTCCAGCTCTTCTGCACAAGACGGGACAAGGGTTCCTGTGGCAGGGAGCTGGAGGCCTCGTTCCTCAGACCAACGGATTAAAAAAAGGTAAGAACATTTATTTTGTGTAAATGTGTGTGCATGCATCTAAGTGTGTGTGTTTTGAGGAATGTGAGGGCGTCCTCGCTTCTCCACCCCCCACCCCTCCGATATTCTCCTCCCAGGTGGGCAGGGAAAGACTGTCGCTACCGGATCCTGACCCTGGGGGTAGATAGGTGAGGGAGGACTACCTGGGTGGAGGTGGTTTGGGTAGGGGAGGTGAGGTACCCTTAGATGAGACACAGTAACCCCATCCCCTTTCTTAAAGAACCAGACCAGAGTAAATATGAGAATGACTTCCGTAGTGACCCAAGTGTTTTAATGGGTTGTTGGTCAACGAAAATCCTGGAAAAGACTACATTTTCTGTTCGGGACTTCAAGTCCCATAATCCTAATGATACTGGGACGAGGAGAGTGAAGCAGAGGCAAGAATATGCCCAATAACTAGTAATGAATCACACCTGAGGAGACTTGGGGAAGATAAAAAGGTCTCCTCAGGGGAATGCTGGGAGAGAGTCCGGAAGACCTGCAGCAGGTGAAGCAGTGCAGCCGGAGGCGTGGTAGGAATGGGAGCTGTGGAAGATCTTTGGAAGCAGAGTGAGCCGGGACTGACATCCTTGTGTGGCTGGGATCGAGTCCCGTGGCTGGCGTCAGAGCAGAAGCTCCCTTGTGCAGGGTCCATACAGAGGGAACTCGTACCAAGGTGCGTTGTTCCCAAAGAGGGAGAAGAAGGTGCTTGTTTCCTCTGGGGGTTAACCGAACACCAGAACGTTTGAGGGGCAGCATAAGTTTCCATAGTAGCAAGAGCAGCATGGAGTCGAACTCTGGTTGGGATTCACAGCAGAAAGGTGTGTCCGGGAAGTAGAGCAAAGCTGAAACACTGGTGTGTTTCTGTGTACGTGGAAACGCGGGGCTACTCTGCATGTGTATGCAAATATCCAGTGAAAGAGTATCAAGTGGATTAAAAGCATTGTTCAATCAATTCATGTGTGACAACCCTACCAACAAGCAGAAACAAAGTAGCAAGTCATTGTTAAACCAATTAATACATTTGGTGAGAGAAGAGCACCTCGCGAGTAAGCTTCATCAATATCGAAGGACTGAATCAATATACCTCCCGAGCGTTGAAAGATAAACTACCCGAAATAGGGGAACGGACATCATGTACGCATTGCCAAAGCCAAGAGCGTTGGGAAGTGTTTAAAGAACTGTTGGGGAAGTGTTGCTTGCAAACTCAATGGGTTGTTCAGAGAAAAGTGATGAACTTGCGTTATCAGAGGATACTATAAGACAGATGTAAATTAAAGAAATGTTAGTAAATGTAACTCTATAAAGGAACTGTGCTGTTTTAGAAGATAAACATTTGACAAACAAGTATTGGCAAGAGCCAAAAGAGTATAAAGAACTGCGTTGAATAAATCTGAAGGAACAAGCACTGGCTGGAGCCAAGAGAATATGTCAAGGTGGTAACCAGGGAAAATACCATGAAGAAAAGTGTGTGAAAATGCCAAGAGGTGTGTGAGAAGAGAAACAAGTATTGACACAAGCCAAGTGGTCAAGGATCTACACATTAATTGGAAACCTAAATTGGCAAGAGACAGAGAAGCATAAAAAGCGTAACCAAGTGAATGGTGCCCAAAAAAGCTAGCCACGATAAAGTGTTGTTTCACTGTCAAAGGAAAGCAGAGGACAATTGTTAAAGCAGATGGAAAAGGGGTATTGGTTGTGTGACCTGTGATGGGTGGACCATGTGGTCCGACAACAGCACCTAGACCAAGTGCCCTGCATGAAAAGCAAGTGAAAGGAGTAATCCAGAGTGTTAATATCAAGAGGAGCAAGTCAATTAAAATATACATGGAAAGACTTGTGTTGCAACAGACATGCGTTGGTGAACCAGAGAAATTACCCAGGTTGAAAGGATCCCAATCCTTTGAGATCTATTTTGTTTTGAACTTTGAGCCTTCTGTCTTGAACTTGCGGAAGGGAACTCCAAGACTTTGTGGTACTGTCTTGAACTTGGGGACGGGAACCCTGAGAGTTTTGCGAACCTACTTTAAACTTGGGAAGGGGAGCTGAAAAGTAAGCCAGGAGCTGGAAGAACCTTAGAACTTTGTTTGGAGCACTATTTCTTTTATTGCTGACATCCCTACACATTGTTTTGCTTTAGTTGTGAGGCCAAGTATAGGTTTTGGACACAGCCAGACTTAAGTTGAACTTACTTACTTACTTGGACTATCCTTAGCTTGTTTAGGTCGGGAAATCCCACCTTAGCGAAGGGCTAGTTAGGCCTTCATCCTTCCTGACATTTAAGTTAAATAAAAACAAGTTTGTTTGAACTTTGAATCTGTTGTCTTCATCTTGCTTCTTGATGCCCTTCACAGTGTGAATATGTATACAATGTAATGTGTGCGAATGAGGAAGTGCATGATGTAGGGGTGGCTGCCTGGGGACGGGATGTGTGTGTGGTGAAAGGTTTTACAGAAAAATGTATGGGTGGCTGGGTGCGAGTATATGGTGAATGGTGTGTGCTTGTGTGTAATACCTGGATTACTCACTGGTAATCTTTATTACTACTACTCTTCCTCATCCCAGTTCTTGTGCATGAGGCATCTGGGCTATGGGCTCCTTGCCTCATACACAAGTACTGGGGAGAGGGCGCTAGAGGGCCACCCAAGATGGCAGCTCCCCTGTGAGCTCCGACAAGGCTCCTGAATTAATCCTGCAAAACTGTCAATCCGGTGTGAAAATCAACCCGAACCGACTCACACGTGTGTCTGAACCAGAGTAAGGCACACAAAGTGAGGAGCGTGACCAGC
This sequence comes from Ambystoma mexicanum, assembly GCF_040938575.1. Taxonomy (NCBI): domain Eukaryota; kingdom Metazoa; phylum Chordata; class Amphibia; order Caudata; family Ambystomatidae; genus Ambystoma; species Ambystoma mexicanum. The sequence continues at coordinate 768,347,607 of NC_090922.1, forward strand.
CCGGAACAACACGTGGTGAATGGAGCGCAGCATCTGTCCTCTCCTGGCATGGGCGTAACAACGTGTGGACCTGGGATTGGTGCCTTGACAAACTCCTGCAAGGTAGCCGGGGAAGAATCCCAGCAATATTAGATGCCCTCGGCCCTGGCGGCCACCCATCGAGGTGGGCACCATCCACCACAGCCACTGAAGCAGCACCTGAACAGACGCAACCGGGCGCCACCCTGCACTACGCAGCTTACCCTTTGCCAACGGTGACGTGCGGACCCGGCGCCACAAGTCTCCCAGAAATTGAGGCCAACATAGGACCTGGTCAGGCCCCCTCGGACAACTGCACCCCCTGTAAAGCATTTGCTGCAGCGACACGAGATCAGAGATGTGAGGGGTGACGGCGTGCCTCCTGAGCCCAAGCAGACCACGCAGCGACAGCAGCAGCCAGAAAGGAGGTGGCCCGGAAACAGCAGCATTCCAACCGCAGCATACATATCCATCGATGTAAATGAAGCAGCTCGCAAACCCCATTTGAGGGCCACCATCCAGCGGCCCCTCATGCTTCCCCCCCCCCCTGGCCGAACAGCAGCACTGCCAGGGGTGACCATCCCCTGTAACCGGAGAACGACACAGTCGAACAATGTAGTCCACGCATCCCCCCATCCCCGGGCAAACACCCTGTGGGACTCCCCGACGCCTGAATCCTGTACTACACCCAAGAGAATCCTACTCCGGCAACTTCCTTAGCCTGCGCTTCTTCAGGGTTTGCACCGGTTGGGGCCTGGCACCACACGGCCCACAGACAACAAGGCCACCCCTCCCGCAGTCTGGGTGTGCCAAAACCCGGGATTGCCCTCCGGCATTAAGCGGGAAAACAACAAACACTCCTGCCAATAAAGAGAGCGCCGATACAACGGAACAGTGAGGTGGGGATACCCCACACAGGGACCGGCCAGCAGGCCACAAAATCTAGCATTGACCTCCAGCCCCTCAGCCAGGTGCTACCAAGTGTAATCTAATCAGCACATGGACACTTGAGTGGAAAGTACATCCGCTAAACCCCGTGAAAAAACTCAAATCGCCGGGAGCATTAGATCAGATGACCTTCCTCTGCCCACATGTCCTGACTAACAAATGCCGGCAATAACCCTTCCTAGCTCGACTATCCTTGTGGCACCTGGAGACAACCTCATTCTCCTCTCAAGAATTAGCCTGAAGTAACAACAAACAGGGTCCCCCCGCCCACCTCCTTGGACAAGCACACCCACAGGCAAATATCGGCAACACACTGTGACAACCACCTCGGTGCTAAGCAAGTAGTCCTGAAGTTCCATCTCTCGTTATGGTGGCATCGTAACTCAGACCCAGCACACCCCACAAACTGCTGACTCTGTCACAGCCCACACCCTCATCCGCACACTGCAATCCATCTCTCTCCAGGTCCACACCACAAGCCTGTCGCTCGGGCACTATCCTACCACCACTAATCTCTCCACTGCAAGTACATACCAGCCAAGATGGGAAAGACTGATTAGAGTCAACGCAAAACTCAACTTTGAAGCCGGATCATCAGTAAAAAAGAAACAGACCATGTGACCGGCCCGAATTCCCTATCAATGGACAGGAAAGAGATGAGGAACCATCCCAGGACACTGGCATAAGGGACATTTTGCTGGAATTAAAAGCAGGCATTGCCAATCTCGACACCCTGTCATCCAAGGTGGACAAACTACAACAATGCTTGGATAAGCATGAAGAGAGGCTGAACACAGTGGAAAAACGGGTCTCAGACCTCGATGACAACACAGCATCGCTTACAACTAGGGTTTCCGCCTTGGAGCGACAGATGAAAGCCATTATGGCCAAAAATGAAGATTTGGAAGGACGCTCTCGACCTAACAATATCAGATTGGTTAGCGTCAGGGAACAACAAACCCAAAAAAGATGGAAGACCTTGTGGAGAATATTTGCAAAGAGCTCTTTGGTGCTGAGGCTCTTTCACACTTCTTTGTAGTAGAAAGTGCCCACAGGATCCCTGCTGTCTAACCTATACCTTGAGCTGCACCAGACCAACCATCGCCAGAATTCTCAACTACAAAGACCGTTACGCTATTCTATGCCTAGCCAGAGATAAAGGTGAACTCCAATACGATGGCAACACTACACAGTTATTTCTGGACTTCTCCCCAACAGTCCTAGCACAAAAGATCCTTTGCGGGAGAGAAACGCAGGCTGCAAGACAACCAACTACTCTACTCCATGCTGTTTCCGGCCAAACTACGCATCCTGTATGACGGAAAAGCTCAATTCTTTAATTCCCTGAAGAGGCAAACTCCTTCCTAGATCGAGTCGGCTGCAGATCTACAGAAAATAACCCACCCAGGAGAGATCTGGCGAGAAGGAATCCACCTTGATCCTACACCGTATCCGGCCTCGCCCTGCTCATTTAGACCTGACCACACACCCCGGATTCCTAAACCGTAAGGCTGAAAAGGAGCCTTATTTTTTGGTGGGACACTAGCGCCCCAAGTGCAGCAATGTTACTTACACTGTTTCAGGGGAGGGCACAACTACAGGCAGTTGGGTGGTTGCCTGTGCAAAGGGGTGGGAAGAACAAGAGCAAGTTTGGGATCGCCCAGAGAGATGAAACGCACAGTTGTGGGAATGCACCCACCGAGACTCCGACGCCCGAAACACAACCCCGCCGTGTCCAGGACGCCCCATCCCTCGGCAGATCAACGAAGTGCTACTGGCAACGAGTTGACCCCACGTCCCGACCATAAATCGAAAACGGATCAAAATCTTCAACTATAGACACCAACCAGCATGTTCAACTTAGCCACGTGGAACATCAGAGGGGGTACTAAACCTGCCAAAACTCGTAAGCTTACCCAATACCTGCGAAGACACAAAATCGACATAGCCCTGATTCAAGAAACGCACACCTGGTCCCCAACACTGAAAACAACTGGGCTTGCGAATGGGGTTGCCATAGGCATTTCTCTTCGTACTCATTCGCCAGAGGAGTCGCTGTCTTGATCGATAAAAAGGTAAAATTCAAATCAATGGAAAAAGACCTGGACGGCAGAGCACTCATCGTGCGTGGGGTCCTAGAAGGGAAAGATTGTCCTAGTAAACTCCTATGGCCCAAACGTGGACAGACCAAATAATTTTGACTGGGTGATGACGCACCTAGAATCTGCAGGATCAGCCACGATTATTTGGGGAGGAGACCTAAACACACCGCTGGACCCCAAAAAGGACAAGTCGCATGGTCTGGCATTCCGATACTCCAAAGCCAGTTTGCAGAAATTTGTAACACAACCTCCTAGATATTTGGAGATTCAACCACTGGGAAACCCACAAGTACTCCTTCCACTCATCGGTCCACAACACAAGTTTGCGGCTTGACTACCTACTACTATCCTCGCAGAGTCAAGACCACTGGGGGCAGAATCATATTCTTCCCAGGACTTTGTCAGATCACTCCGCGGTGACTCTCGAGTGTACCACTCCAGGCAACAAGACAATCCACCGACATTGGAGGTTCAAACCGGGGGCTTTACAGGATCAAGTGTTTGCAGACGAACTTCGTGCTGAAATATTAACATTTCTAGAATCAAACCAGGGCTCTGTTAAGTCCGCAGGCACACACTGGCAAACACAAATGCTACGCGAGAGGGATCTGCTTAGCAAAGTAGAACGGGATACTGAAATTGATGAGGCGAGAACTCACTACCAGCAAATCCCGGCTGAAAGAGCTTGAGCAAGGAGTCTTATCAACGAACGACCCTCAATCCGTTGCAATGCTAAAAGTAGAATTGGAGAAATTCAGATCTGTTGCCGAAAGAGAAGTGAAATTCCTGTCCAAAGGCCACAAAGTCCGTCAATATGGCAAAGGACAAAAGCCTGGAGCACTCCCGGCACGACTATTGGCGGCCGAAAGGAACCAGACCATGGTTGAAAGAATCCGATCATGACAGTAAGCTAGTGTACTCTGAAGAGGATATCGCCGAGACCTTCTGAAGCTACTACCAACAGCTATACAGTACTAACTACACCGCAGACCCAACGGACCTGAATAGATACCGTGAAAACATTGAACTCTACTGGGTGAGCGCGACACTGCGGGAACCACTTAACAATCCTATCACTTTGGAGGAAATCCTCGAGACAATAAAACCCCTTCCCAATACTAAAGCACCCGGGCCCGATGGCTTGATGGGCAATTCGGCAACTTCTCAGGTCTGAGAATCAACCAATCGAAATCAGTCATCTTCCCCCTGAATGCCAGCACGAGAGAATTCACAGATGACCGTTTCAATGGCAACACTCGAGGGTTAGATACCTCGGGATTCAGCTTTCCATATCCCTCCAGAACGTCATGCAAGACAATTACGTGAAAACGGTGGATGCAATAAAGGGTAAAGTGAACAGATGGAAGCTCCTTCCTCTCACACTATGGGCGCGAGTCTCCCTAGTCCAGATGGTCATTCTGCCAAAATTCCTATACCTATTTTCAAATATTCTGCTTTTACTGACACGGCAATTTCTTTGCTGCCTCAAGAGTCTGATACTCTATCTGCTATGGGCAGGTAAATCTGCGAGAGTCGGTTATTCCACACTCATACAACCCGTAGCGAAAGGCGGTCCCGCATTGCCGGACCTCGAACGCTACTAGTGGGCTGTGCAAGCCCCATTTCTAGGGCACAGGTACGCCACACACTAACAGGCCACATGTTTGGATCGAAAGGGCTCTAATGACCACACATCTCCTCAGAGCAATCATTGTCAGCCAGCTTCGAGTGACACAACACGACGAACACTGTCCTAACCACATACACCATCTGGAAGAAAATGGCAGCGAAAAGCAATGTCCGGTCCAGGTTCTCCCCTCTCATCCCAGCGAGATTTATACCTGGTATCCCCCTAACTACCGAGAAGGTATATCTACAATGGAACGACAAACTGCATATAAAGCTACTGAGCAACCTCTTCATTGAAGGCACATTCCCGACCCCACAACAAGCCCGAGACAAAGGGAGCAGTAACGCCTTGGACATGTTTATCTACTTCTGACTGCGCCACGCTCTCCAAACCTACCTCCCCACCTTTCAACGGCAAACACCCACATGGCAACTTCTCCATGGAGTGGTGCAGTCACAAGGAGATGGCCGACTCGTCTCCATTATTTACAAATCACTCCTGACAGACACGACCACGCTACGCTCAAATCCCAAGAACATGTGGAAGAGAACCTTGAGGACTTCAATCACTGATGAGGTCTGGGCCTATATTTTGCAACAAACCCAAAGATTATCTCTCAACACAAAATACAAACAAATTCACTTCAATTATCTTCATCAAGTGTACTACACACCAGCAAAGCTCCATGCACAGCGAGCGACGATCTCCGCGGCATGTGTCCGCTGTGACGCCCCTGAGGCGGACTTCCTGCACTTGGCCTGGACATGCCCCCATATCTCCACATTCTGGAGACTGGTGCTCGAGAAGGTCTTCGCAATTGTCGGGGTACAACTAGACCTTAAACCCACGCTGGCACTTCTGGCCTTAACCAAACATCTACCTGCTTCGAGTCGTAGACTAGCGGGGGCTACTGCTGCTCCTGGCGTGAAGAAGGATTGCAATAAATTGGGGATGAGGGCCCCCACCAAGCCTACAAAGCTGGCTGAAAGATGTAAATTACTGCCAAGACGTCGAGACTGCCTTTATAAGGACCCTGCCGCTCGAGACATATGGGGTCCCTACATTTCATATCTGATTTCCAGTACAGATACATACTCCTTGCGAACCCCGTCACCAAAAGAAGACTCATGAAACCCTCTATGGCGGATCAATGACTTGCGCTGCATGTTAACTGATTGTTGCTCAATGAACTAGTCCTAGAAGGACTGCAGGGGGAGAGAGGGTGGAGGGCAGGAGTCGTGGGAGTCTACTGTGGCCGGTGCATGGCCTGTTTGTTAACTTGTTTAAAAGTTCCAAAAATTAAGTTTAAAAAAAAAAATACACAAGTACTGGGACGAGGTAGAGGGACGTGGATGTAATGCCTGGCTTAGTTACCTGAAATGTTCATTAATTACAACTAGTCCCACTCTTCCTCGTCCCAGTACTTACATAGGAGGCAAGGTGCGCTAAATCATAATGGTCATCCATGTACAAGCTAAGCAGGCACAATATGTGTTATTAGTGGCTAGACTGGCATTTTGGTGCAGCCAGTCTAGCCATTTCCTACTGTGGGTTGAATTTTTACTGGGCATCTCTGATAAAGCAGTCCTGCTAAGTGTAATTACTTGGCTAGACTGGCACTTGGGTGCAGCCAGTCTAGCCGTTTCTTAATGTGGAATTGTATATTTTTCTGGGCATCTTTGATAAAATAACCATGGTAAGTGCTATTGCTTCGACTGGCATTCTGGTGCAACCAGTCTAGGTATGTCCTAATGTGGCATGGCATGTTTTACTCTAATATGTTTATTACGTGTCTAGACTGGTCTACATTGTGCAGACAATTGGGCACGTTTTCATTGTGGCATAGCATTTGTAATAGCAAGGTATCCACATACTGGACCTGAAGGGCGGTCTAGTACCCAAATCTTCCCTTGGTTATGATACTTTCACACTTGGATTTGGGTATTTTTATTTAAATGATTTTCTAAAAAGACACATCCGCACATCGCCAACACACACGAAACAACTTTTCCATCGGTACGAGCAGCAGAGGATATTACGAAGCGTTGTAGCGCGCTTTGAATTGCTGCTCACCTGCATGACCCGTTGTAGCAAAAAAAGAGGCACAACAGGTGACTTTGCAAACAGCTGAACACTGTCAGCACCTGCAGTGGGACTGAAGCTCCAGTCACACAGTAGGACCACCATGACGAGAGAAGACACCAATGCCTAGGGCAGGTCCTTTTGAATAAACAGCACTACTAACCATCAGCTGTCTCAGCCTTGATGAAAGTGGTCCTCACCACTGAAACCGGTCGGCTCATCATAACACTATCTGTGCAGCCAAACTGAATGAAATATGCAGATTACAGTTTGATCTTTCCGCTAAACAAAACAAGGACTGATCAAGGATCTTCGCTGTGTATCCATGACACAGGGACACAAAAAAAACCTTTAAAATATCAATATTAACAGAAAAACAAAAGAAGAACAAAAGGAAATTGGACACGAGGACTATACCCACCCCTTAGTGGTTAAAATGCAATAACATCAACTAGGGAACTGTGGGTCTTTTTTAAGTAAAATCTGCCCCCAAGGGAAACCAAATAAAGCCAAAATTGTTTCACCTCGAGGACGGTCTTTTATAACACACAGCAAAGTTTTCCAAAAACTTTTCTTTTAGAAAATCATTTAAGTAAAAATAACCAAATCCAAGTGTGAAAGTATTTGTAATAGCAAAGCATTACATAAATTAAATAATTAATGTTCCTGTGCACTGTTGGTGACTAGCATGTATTTGATTTTTGGATTGTTGTTACCCTACAAAACAATTGCAAACGCCCTGGCTTTTTAGCTATTTTTCTCCAAAAATGTGTACTATAATGCATTACCACATATTTTTATATATTTCTCCTAGTGCAGTGTGAAGTGTGCCCCTGAAGAAGCGAGATCATTGTGTGTATTGCGAAACCGTGGTAGACTAGGATGGCCCGGGGTGTGGCATGATCCGTGATTTGTTGCTGAGGTCGGGGGCGCGGGTCTGGGGGGGGGTTAGTTTGTCTCAGCATGGCTCGCAGCGGGCCCCACATTTTGTGCTGCGCTACGGAGAAGACCTATTAGCACTTTGCCCTATAATCTTTATTTCTGTATTGTTCCAGATTACAATGGCCAGAGAGTTTTGTGTATGGAATGTCTAAAGTAGCATTCAGATTTAACAGGCCCTTCAGTGTAGCCTTAATTGCTGGGGTTGAGATGCATTTAATTTCTCAGTAGCCTGCTACCATGTCTGCAGGATTAGCATTCCTGAACAATCTGTTTCAAATACACTTTGGGGAAACTTGTAATGGAAGATCCAAACATTCCATAGTTCAAAGTGTAATTAAAAATGCTTTATAAAATGAATGAAATTTCAGAATCTGAATCCCTCACCATGGCCATTTTGAGTTTACAGTGACCAATCCTCTGGGCTTTCTATCTAGAATTAATTTTAAAATTGTTAGCTCTACCTTTCTGAAAAAGCTCTTTTACATGCTACGGTTCTTTCCATTGTACATTTCAAACAATTGTGTAGCTATATGTATTTGTCTTTGTTGCCTGTCATCTACAGCACAATAAGACATAGTACAGTGACCACCTGAGCATGTCGTTGATAGACGTGTCAAGTAGTTTCTCTGCAGCTAGTTTTATTGTATGTCTTATCGACTAACAAAACACCCAAATATTTGATGGGAATGCACATCAACCAGTCTGTTCACCACTGCCATCAGCGCCACCAACGGCTTTACACAATGTCAACTCCCGCGAGGGTGAAGGCTTCACTGTTGACCTGCTCACTGCCAAGGGGGGGGGGGGCTGATGTTGAGGGCCCCTTTGAAGTTAAGAATCTCACAGTCGAGCGAGTCAACCACTACCTCCATGACACTGGGGTGTCAACATAGATTATAAAAAAATAATGACAGACAATATCCGGAAAAGTCTTCCAAAGCTAGAAGTTGGTCCAACCTAATAAAGAGGGTATGGGTTTGGCAACTGCAAATAAGTCTCACTCTTACGGATCAAAACTTAACCTACAGTTACTCTGAAGGATTTTTCACCATCCAGGGACCTTTCACCACCAAGGAACCCATCTTCACAATGCACAATATCATCTTCTGACTGCTGGACTATGCGCTTTTGGTTCACCGTCACCGGCCAAGCTCACGCAGAGAGAGGATTACCTCACCTTTTCCAGAGGTACAGAAAAGAGATGCTCTGAAATGTTACTTTCCTGTCTCTTCGTAAATAGAAGACATTTCAATCGTTTTATAATCCGATTGTCTGATTCCACTTATCCCTGGATTTCTTAAACAACTATTGGAACTTCCCCTGCGTCCACCAATGTCATGTGCAAACAAAGGTGGAACAAGAAGGGGAGGCTTTGGATTTTGACCCACTGTTTCTCAGAAAGGACCCAGACTCCCTCATCTGTTCTGCAGCCAAAAAGTGGTTTCCCGCTCCTTTTTCATTATCCCGCACTCTAAATAAAGAGCCACTGTTTGGATTCAGTCTGTTCAACCGCATTGACAAAGATCAGGACTGGCAGCTCAGTAGCTTGGCAGGAAAGATTTTCATTTTGATGCTTTCCCTTCATAGACATCTATGTAAACCCCCAACTTTGTGCTGTTGTTTTGAACCTGCTAGGACTTTGAGAGATTTCCCCTGGTTTTGAGAGCCCGCCTGAGCCCCTGTGGTGTTTCGTTGTTGCCATGACTGTCCCAGATGGCCTAAAGAACACTCCAACACCCAGAGATGGGTCAAGGGTTTTTACCGACTTATTATACAGGATGCTAGGGCTGTCCCTCACATCTCTCTAGTTGCAGCATTTTTATCCCTAGCCCAGGTGTCAGTCCTCCCCCAGTTTAGAATATAGAGCTTATTGACCCCCTATCTATGGTCTACCTTGCTTTCAATGAGGTCCTAAAGGCATTCACCTTATCTATCCAAGCGCCCTCAGGGACTAAATTGTGCCTAGGCTAAGAATGAGGTTAGTTCTAATAAGGAATGTAGGATCGTGGCTTAGAGACACTCAAGCCCACTCTGACGACTTCTGCTCATGCCCTAATTTTCCTCTCCCTGTCACGCTCTCCTCCCACTATTCGCCTGCATACAACATCTCCTGTCTTTCTCTTAGCACTCCTTTGGTCTGTGTCTCTGGTGCCTCTTGCTCTCATACCTTCTGCTTCCACCATTCAATATTACTCCCTCCTGCTCTCTCTTTTGCCACTCTGCTACTACTACACACTACTCTCCACAAATAATACCTCCTACACACTACCCAGTCACCCTCATTCACTCTACAAAACACTTACCACTCACTCTACATTCTAGCACTCTCACTCACCTCGGGCACAATCACATTCACCACACAGTACAACTTGCTCTCACCAACTTTTCTTTCAAACGCCTCCACACTCTAGTCCACCATCCTTCCTCCTACTTGTCTCCACCTTCTCAACCTCTGAACTCACCTGAAAAATACACAGCTTTCTATATACTGTCTCTTCTTATGCTTCCACTTCTTCCCCCATTGGATTTCTGGCCCTGACCAATCTAACTCTGCCTTCCACACCTGGGTGGTGCCACAAAGGTCAAAGGTTACAACTGTCAGGCAAACCACCGTCCCTTCCTTCCACGTGGAGCCTTTGTGTTGTATCAATGGTAGCCTGCACGTCAGAGTGTCCCATTTCATGTTAAAGGGCTGAGTTGCAGTAAAATTTAAAATCAGGTCAAACAGTCCTTGTTTGAATATGAAAGCCACTCTGTGGCATGTCTGTATTGTTTTGACTTTATCAGTGCTAGCAGGGGTGTCAGCGTGCTGATCTTGCTTGGCAATTGACACGCAGGGTTCCACAGTGCTGTGCAGGCTCTCAGTCGCCTCGCTCACCTTCTCCCTCTTGTGGCCTTCGTCCAAATGGTGATTGGAATTCACTGGTGTGACGCGCTGGTGGGTTGTTCTCTTGATGGCGGTCCATCCAGACTTCAGAGGCTGGAAACAGACGAGTAGGTGAAAGGCCTGATGTGTGCACTCTGCACGTCCCAAAACTAAAGATTGTGGAGTAGAGCTGCGCTGCTGTGGTCAATACTGTGTACGCCACTGCTACACAGTGAAGAAGAGATAATGAAAAGAGTAATGACCCGCAAATCGCGCTTCTCCCGATTAGTAATGTATTTCCTGTATAAATTGGATATGTATTTAATATATATAATTTCATATTTTTTACTTTTACTGCAATTTGATGATTTTAATTTGGTTGGCACCAACATTTTTTTGGATATGAATATGTCAGCCTTGTGAACGACGCTATTGTCGAAACACGTGTCGGCTGATACAGAGTGTCAAAGCACACCAATAACATGGACTTTTGATTACCTTCTTTATATAAATTTACAGAACTGAATATTATTATTATACATTACTAATCAGGAGAAACACGATTTGCGGGTCATTACTCTTTTCATGGTCTCAGACTTCAGAGGCGTTTTAAATGGGCCTGCAAAAAAGAGATGGAAACTTGCATGCTTCTTAAGAGGAATAGGGCCATCCAAAGAGCTAGTGCTAAGAAACATACAGGCAGTGGAGCAGGGATAGGAACTGGGGCCAAAAAGAGGGCACTAACCTCTGTTAAAAGGTTGGCAATCTGACCTTGTTGCAACGGATATCGAGGATTCTTCATTCGTTAATACACTATCTAAAGTATAAACTGGGATCCAAGAACAAACAGCTTAGTATAGCACATAAGATACTATCAAATCAAGGGGGCAGGGGTTGTCACATGATACATCATGCGTGGGTCCAATCGAGTCGTAGAGGCTGGCACTCTCACCCAAGATGCGTTTAAAGCCAAAAACAAACGCTGCTTTCCGTAAAACAGCTTTGGGTGTGGGAAGGCAATGTGAGACGGACAGCCTAAGGAACTTGAAATTCCGGTGGCCATGGTCGGATGATTTAAGCACATCTTGAATGACGCCTGAATGACGGCAGATGCAAAGCTTGTGCCCTTGACATGCAACTAAAGCATGAATCTCTGCAAGGTACTCACCTGGAAGAGTAAGCAGTGGTGGTGCCGAGGCTGGGCACTGTGTTGCAGGTCATCAAAAGATACTGGTACGAGTGTGGGAGATGACTCCCTGCTTAGATTGAGAATGGAAAGCGGGAAAAGAATATCCCTGTTGCTGCCTGGACTGTGGAGAAGAATGGAGTGGCTTTCCCTGCCCGCGCAGGAAGATTAGAGCTAAACTGGGAGCTCTTCTCGAGTCATCGAGCAGGAACGCAGATGGGAGGCCCTGAAGCAGGCACCAAGAGGAGCGGGAGTCCACAGACTCTGGGACCACAGATGGTGCACAGCGTGGCTCGGGTGATGGTATAGCTCTGACCCTCTCGCTAGAGGAAACGGGTGCAGAAGATAGAGGCGATTTAGGGATAGTTGCAAAGCTCAGTCGAGATGATCCCCACCGGTAGAAGAACTAGTGTTGCGCAAAGTGGTGAGCATTAAGCAGTGAAGATATGCAGAGCACAGGTACCTTTTGGCAGTCCTGCTCTAGATGTCACAGATTGGATATGGATGCAAACTGATTCTGTTTTATCTTGTTTTTGTTTTTTTTTTATTTAAAATTCTATAGTTTATAAACTTTTTCATTTATACATTTTCCGAAATACTTTACATTATTCTACTTTTCAGATAAATCAAATTCTCAACATCATAACAAAACATACAGGAAGAGCGAAATAACAGAAAAGGGTCAGTATATTAACTATGCCATTTTTTCCAGTTCTAGGATACTGGCAAGAAATTGCGTAATCGTAAAAATACATTTTTTGTCTTGTCCGCTCAACATCGAGATCTTGAAAAAGGTGCCAAAAAGAGTTCTCTTGTGGGCAAGTACTGGGCAAATCATGATTAGATTATGTAATATTTCAGGAGCATTCGATTTCATATAAAAGCGACAATATTGTTCTGCCATCGGCAGTTGTCTGATTTCCGTTAGTCTTTCTCATGTTGGGAGAATATGCAGATGGATTTTCAAGATTATTTCACTGACTTTTGGATCTGGAAATATCAAATATTTGGGAAATTCATTTATGGTGCATATATCAGCATCGCAATGGATGTTCATGGAATATTTTGCTTTATCTTGAATGGTCTTGAGCCAATCGTTCCTCTGGAGCTTTATATTGGCATGTTGAGGTTGTTGTATTAACATTTCGAGGGAAATGTCTTTTATAAGTTTCTGTTTCAGGTGATTTATCCACGTTTTCAAAATAGTGCTGTTCACTGTATTGGATGTGTATTGTAGTATTTGTAGGGCTGGCCTTTTTTCATCAGTAAGCACTTTTCGGAGTAAGTCTAGTTGTTTCCATAGAACTATAGAAGCGAACGACTGCGTTGCCATTTCGTGTCTTATGCTGGGCATTGGGTAGTTATTCTGCAGTCTCAACATTTTCCGCCAAAAAGAGGCTTCTAGTTTTGCCATTTGATGTTTCCTGCAATGATCATTGCTTCACTACCATAGGTGGCGACGGGAATCCCCTTTTGTCTATAGTAAGCAATTATCGTTTAAGATAAAACTTTCCATATTTTCTATGCAGGAAGCAACCTTGTCTCGCCAGAGACTGCATTTTTCCTTCCACGTTGGTTGGCCATTATTTTTCAGTCCTGGATTGGTTAAATAATATTCCTAGATAGTTGAAGGTAGTCACTTCTGCCACTGGTTTGCCATCGAATAATAGCTTATGAGGTCTTTTTTTGTTCGTTAGTTTTGTCAGCGTCATGTATTTTGGGTTTTTTGCATTGATTCGCAACTCATTAGAATCCATGTATTCACCCGGTTTTCGCAGACTAACTTTTAGACCAGATATAATTTTGTCCAATAGTATGATATCGTCTGCGTACATCATTGCTGGGATAGGAATTGATTTTTGGTGGATTTAAAGCGCTGTCCTTGATGGAATCTTCAAAATCAGCTGTGTATAGGTTGTACAGGGTTTCCGCGAGCGGGCAGCCCTGTTTCAATACGTTCCATGTCTTTATGAAAGAACTGGTCAATCCATCTTTTGAGAGTCTGATATTGATTGTTGTGTTGGAATGCAGAAGTTTGATTGGTTCGATTATCTCCAATGGGCAGTTGCAAGCTGTTAGTTTGTTTGAGTTTTTGTCACATTTGTAACAAGATGTTTGTATTGCGAGTTACTATTGAGGCGGTTCCAAAGCGCTCTCAGATTGCGGTTTCTAAAAGTAGCCAATAAGGGTTCTGCATCTGTTTGAAGCATTGTTAGTGTAGACGTTTTTTTTCAAATTTGTATATGCTGGACCGTTTATTTTTTGCATGGTTTCCACATTGTTGTTTTTCTTCAGTGACCGTATGGTTTCTCATAAGCCTTTCTTTTTCACTGCCAATTCGAAGTTATAATGATGTTTATGGATCTTTGTTCCCGACACTGGCCTCAATTTCTAGAAGGGCAGTAGGAGCCATTCATAATTCAAATTAGTTTTATCGTCCATCTTTGCATTATGGAAAAGGCTGGGTAGTGTATTCAGTTGAGTTTGACTTGATAAGTTGCATTGGCAGTTTTTTCTTGATTTGCTGAGTCAAGTCTAAGCCATGAATTGTCAGCATATTGTGGGAGTTGAGATGATTTTTATTTTCGTTATTGAATTATTAAGTTCTGGCGACATGTATATGTAATCGATGGTTGCCCTAGAATTGCCACGAACCCAAGTGGGTGTGGTAATGTTTCGATCCTCACTAGATTTGTTTGTGAGGGTCACATTTTGGAAGTTTGTTTCTTTCTGCCATCTCCACGAGGGTTGAGAGAGATCCTTTTGCTCCTTTGGTTGTCTCTTATGATCCAATAAGTGGATATTCAGATCCCCACAAACCATGAATTCCATGTTTTGGTGATTGCCGGCTAAGTAATCTATAGTCAGGAAGACATCATCCAAAAAATCATCATTAATAGCAGCTGGATTCCAATATACACTGAAAATGGCTATAAGTCTGTGTTGTAATTTTGTAGAGGGGTTTCTATTTCCATGGACGGCTTCCGCTTGTATCTTTATGATGGTATATTGAATCCATGGGTTTATGGTCCCAGTTTAAACAAAAGTCCAAACTGGATCAATTTTATCATGATAATGAGACCAGGAGGAGGGTCTCCCTTGTTTTTTTTGTATGGCCGGGATCAGGAAAGTTGAGAAGCCATCAAAGCATGGTGTATCTCTCATCCATGTTTCTTGGAAACATGATTTTAAATTATTCAAATTCAGGCGCTGGTTGGGCAAACAGGTTGGAGTGCCCTATGGTATTCCACGAACACAGGGACCAGCTATTAACCTTCAAGGGTTTTGATGGTTATGAATTGCGGCTCATGGTATCTGACTTGTTTGTTCAGTTTTCATCATATTCATGGTATATAGGATGTTTGTTCACGTAGCTTCTGGTTCTCTTCCAAGGACTATCTATCATAGGGGCTAAATCCCATGTTGGCGTGATCTCATCTGCTTGTGTATTTAATGCATTATGTTCACCATTTTGCTTCCAGCAGTTGTTTGCGATAGGCGACTCGAATCTAGGGGTGTTCTGGCTTTGTTCCTCCTTGAAGTTATTCTCCATTATTGGCGTGCATTTAAATCTGAGCTAACAAATTTTTGCCAATTCATAACTGATATCCAGGAATTCAAATCTTACTTTATCTAACAGATTTCCTTCCCAAATATCACCACCTTGATTTCCTCTATACGGATGGACTTAATTGGGGTATGGCATGGAGTAGGAGCAGAACATTTGTTCGATCAATATCAAGGGTTCGTTGGTTTGGACAGTTCTTGCCAGTCTTAAAGCATGATGTCTTCTCTGAATCATCGGATCAGCAAATGATGGTAGCTTTAATTAATTTGCTGGTGTCCTAGTTGTCTCATCAAACTGTGGTCCATGATGATCTTTATGTCTCGACTTAGGTTGGCATCTGTGCTCTGGTCGTCTAACAAGGATTTGTCTATCTCTGAGACTGTCCTGGTGGCAAGTGAGATTCTTGATGAAAAGTTAAAGGATGAATCTGATGCATCTTCACAAGTAAGGTCCAATGAATTGAGACTATCCACAGTTTCGATTACGTATTCGTCAATTATGAGGTTGGATTCATTGGGGAGCGTTGACCGCTCTAGCTCTTCTGTTTCAGACACATCGATGTACACTGTTAAGTCAAGTAAATCCTCTATGTGTATCTCAGCCGCGCCTTGTTGTGGATTGTCAACTTTCTTAGAGATACTTTGAATATTAGGTATTCTTGTCTTAATGGTTGTTAGGCAAAATCATATGCAGTACCCTTTGGGAACACCACACACAATTAAGACTACAAGTGGAAGTACAAATTCACCTTTGGAACAAGCCTGTACTAAACAGTAAAGGGGTAGTGATGGCTGAGCAGCCAGACTTATCTCAAGAGTAAAGTGAGCAGTATCAGACGTTACACAAAGGACAGCAATGACTATGGTTCAAGTAAACACTGATTCACAGAATCAGTAAAAGAATATACATTTATTTACACCATCAGTTATCAAACAGTTCACTAAAGTAAAGCAGCAGAAAATCACAATCTTAATACACTACACAACACCCAATTAATACTGGACAAGTTAAGCTTAAAATGAAATGTGAGCAAAATGGCACTCCAGCAATTTAAAAGGGTGGGGAAAGGACAAGGTTATCATAAATCATCACCAACAAGTGATAGGCAGGGCAATCTAGAAAAGGCTTATTACACCTAGGTTTCAAATCAATAGGCCTGGGCCAATGTTAATGGTTCAGAGTCTTTGCAGAGGATCACACAGTTCAGAGTAGTTCGCGGTTAGGTTTTTGCCAAGAGTTCAAAACGAAGTTGGTCGGAGGAAAAGTTATTCAAAAGAGTAGAGAAGGACAAGCCTTCGGAGAGGCGAAAGATTTAAAACACTTTCACCGCAGTCGGACGGAAGGAACGACCGGATTTGAACAGTACCTTAGATGAAGAAGAATGCTGTAGCTGAGGCGGTAGTTCCTGGCAGTTCCTGCAGGCTCACGGTTCCTGAAGCGACTGTCGTACGGATAAGAAGGAAGACTGCAGGGTCCTGCCCTGTCCAGGGAAGAAGCCAGCAGTGGAGCAAAGCATCGAATAAAAGGTGCGCTCCTTAAAAGCACAAATGGACTCTCTCACTGGCTATCCAGTTTCTTGCAGCACAGCAAGTTCGACCAGGTTGAAGAGGAGGTCTAAGGGCTTTGTGAGCTGGTTGTTCCCAGCAGGCTCAAGGGGAGAAGACTCCTTGGGAATCTTCACTGTCATCGGAGTTTCGGGCGATTCGGAACTGCAGCAGGGCTTCACCGGGATGTCCAGTAGTTGCAGCAGTCTTCCTTCTGCTCCTCGTTGGTTCTCTCGTTCCAGTGGCAAATCTGCCTTGCAAGTCCCAGAGACCTGCTTTTAAGCAGTTTTCCCCCATCCAAACAGCCTGGCTGTCAATCACACAGCAGGGTGGCTGTCCTGGCAGGACAGCCACCTCGCCAATCAAACTAGAGTGTGACTTGGGTCTCCAAGGAGACCCTGTGCAGGGGTCCTCAAGCCCCTCCCTCACATCCTGTCCACCCAGACACTCTGGTGCCTTAGGAGGGCTTCTGTGCACAAGCCAACCAAAGGGCAGCGAACAAAGGAACCAAACCTGGTTTGGCGTGCAGAGTAAAACACGAGAAAGACCTCTACAAAAAGAAATGGCGAATAAACCCAACCGGAACCAAATAAAATTAAAAGGGGTCCAGTGGATTAAAGTTTGAGGCTACCACCATAGCCTCCAACAGTGCCGAGGCTATTTTCATACCACTGCCATCAACCAAATCTTGGAGAAAGGGGAACTAAATAATGTTCCATGAGAAACAGACAAAAAGGGATAACTATTAACCCTTAGAGTATTCTATGGAAGATAATTTGTACTGGGTCTGTAAATGAAGACTATTAAAGTCAATGGCAAATTTACATGTTTTGGGAGACAGTAGTCAGTCCCAGAAAATGGAGTTAAATAGTGGGAAGTCTAAAAAGACAACTTTGTGTCACTGCACTTAAGGTGCTGTGTGACACAGTAAAAAGATGATGCCTATGGAGTAGGTGAGACTCCATAGTTCATGAGCACACAATGTACAACACATAGCCAAAAACACATACAAGTGTGGGAAAAAAGGCTTGCACTCTTACTATGTGAAGAAAAATGTATCATGGAAATCCAGCAAAGCTGCTGAGGGACTCAATAGGTAAGGGAAATAAGCCATTCTGGAGAATTCTGCCCAACAGTGGTCTTTTCAATTCTTTGTTGTTTCATGGCCCTTTAGGTGAGTGATTGTTGGATTTTATTGTGGGAGGGTTATGTTTCGTAGAAATGCTAGAGAACCTGTTTGCTTGGCAGCCTTTAAAAAAAAAAAATTAAATTTAAAAAAAAAAAAAAGTCCTTGGTCACTACCGGCACACTTTTTTGTGAGAATATTTGAAACGTGTCCACTGACTTTGTCAGCAGATCAGACGGTGTTGTTTTCTGAATCGGTGCTTGTAATGTTGGGATACTTGGTGCAGCCTCTAAGTTGGTCTTCTCCAATTCCACCGGAGCCGATTCTCTCTCAAAACCGGAATGACGGCTGGTAGAGGATTGAATGTTTCGGCGGTGGGGCATGATTAGGTTGCATGTTCCGCTGTCTGTGGGCGCACTTGCAACCATGACATGTCTGCAGTAAGTTGTTTCTCTGCTCTTTTCCCCTCTCGCAATCTTGAATAGTCTTGCTTGCCATAATCGGGATTGTTCGGCTTTGGTGTCCAGCTGCTGCTCTATGATGTTAATAAAGTTCTCTATATGATCTGCTTTGTCATATCGTATAGCCGGTCCAATTGCACAGCGAGTAGAGCGCTCGCTTTGACATCCGTGCAGAGCCTGCCTACGCAGGTTCAAATCCCGGCAGGGCCAAACTCAGCCTTTCATCCTTCCAGGGTCGATAAATGAGCACCACACACCGAGGGTAATAATAAGCAGCGCTCAGATACCCGAGCGCTATATAAATGCTAAGTTAATTATTATTGTGTGGATCAGAGCTAAGTGTGTTGCTTGATCCTTAATATTCTCGTTGTTTGTTTCATGCAGTTTCATAAACGGGATCATTGAGAGAGATGATTTCAATGGGCATGTTTTGGAGATCTATTATGGTTGTTGGGATCCTCTGATGCAAAGTATCATGATCTTTGTTCGTGCAGTGATTTTCTTTTATGTCATTGTCATGTCTTGGTAAAGGGTGGTTCTCCCCCAAGTTTAAGCTTTTCCGTACTGGAGAGCAAAATGGCTCTTCTATTTCAAACGTAAATTGGTTGGAAGGAGATTTTTGTTTTTTTGGCTTCAGTATTTCTGTCTTTGTCATACCTGGTCTTTTGGCCTGAGGTTTGATATGCTTAACAGCAGGAGTCGAGGTGACAAGCATCTCTTTTTGCCTGGTGTTAAAGATGTCACCGAATACTTTGTTTCTTTTGTCGAGACTGCTCATCAAGGATTCGATCTCAGTGATGTCTAGGGAAAGGCGGGCTGCTTTGGTGTTTGTGCCAGACGTTGGAAGAGGGGAGCCTTCTTCAGCCATTTTTTGTGTGGCATGTTGGAACCACTTCAGTTTTGCTATCTTTGCCTTTTCTTTTTTCGAGATGTCGGTCGTCCCTGGGCATACGTTCATTTTCTGCACGGTGGCAAGGTTGTCGAGTATTGCCTTCTCGGTTTGCAGCACTCGTTGAGAGGACTCGGTAGTGTTCAACCGTGGAAGCGGATGCTTCAGGCCTAGGTGTTCTTTTGATCTCAGTAATAAGGATGATCTCGTAGCTGCGTCGTGCCTGTTTGCTTGCTAAGGTGACTGGTGGACGGCTGAGTAGGCCTTTTGCTCCTGGATATAGGCGAGTTGTTCGAGTTCTTTGTGCCTATTCACACTTGACTCGGGATCCGCCTTCTGAATAGCAGACGAGATAGGCTGGGTACCGGTTCTTCGGAGATGACCATCATTTGAGGTCTCCGTGACGAGGGTCGTTGATGCTACGGTGCAAAGGGTTGCAATGATATTTGATGGTAACTCTGTCTGTGTTGGCAGCTCGGTCTCTCTGGTTAATGGAGCTCTATGTGGTTCATGATTAAAGCGACAGGTCTCCCTTGAAGCTGCAGCAAGACCACAGTCTCTGGATCCTGCAAACCACATCCTCGTACCTCATGTGGGGTGAACTACTGCAAACACTCAGTCCCACACATGACAGCTTACTGTCATAGATACTCAGAGCGCAAACTGGCTTCAGGTCGAGACAGTTGCATATGAAAGGTTGTTGGGGTTTCTGGTCTCCTTTGTTAACCTCTGTAGCCAGGCCTCATGTGGGCCTGTTTGAATTACCTTTCAATTGGTATGCGAATCACTGCCACCAGCTGCAGGGCCCAACAAAAGAGCAGGGCGGAAACATGGATCCTTTGTTAGTTAATCAGGCTTGCCATGGCAGGGGGAAGATTTGATCTTTCCCCTTCAGGAGATGCATCATTTACCCCTGGGTGTCATATCCCAACTAAATATGACAGGGGAGCTGTGCCTGTAGGCTGTGTCCACCCAGAGTACACAGGTCTATGAGTTTGTCGTGCTGAGGACATATGAAAATGTGTGTGAATTAGCACCACACATTTTTCTGACATTGGTCTACCATTATTCCATTTAATTAAATATTTCAAAAAATCCCAGGTGCAGATGGTCGAATTCCTCACAGCATCCCTCTTGAAGGTGTGCAATTGCATGACCAAATCTATACACACACGTATTGGACTGTTCTGGGTGTCGCACCAAGAGACTCCCCAATCGTATTGCCACACAAGAAAATCTCAGGTAATTAGTTATACACAGTAGCAGACCGCTCCCGGTGTATGTATGTAAAGGAAAGTCAGGGTTCAAATATAAAGAATACATGTGGCCGAGTCCACTATCTTCCACACGTTGGACAGCACAGAGTAAGGCAGACCCTGTAGGCAAGATGACACACTGACTGAGGAAAAAAATTGATGTATCAGGTGCACAGCTTTGTCAGATTATCAGTTCAGTAACCAATGTATATACAATATTTGTTTTCTAAAATATAATTTCAGGTGCAACTGGGTTAGAACTCTCCGGCCAACGAGAGAACAAAGAATACAAAATATTTGAACCCACTATGGCCAGTAGGTGACCCAAATGCACTATGTGGATGATACCCCTAATTCAATTCATAATATTGCTAAACAAACAAGTCCATCAACTGTATATAAATAACACAAAGCAATGTTCAAAAATATTTGAGTCTGTATGTAAATGGCACCACCTATTCAGTGCACTAGTGTATATTCAAACAGTTCAATATAAACTCAAAAGGTATAAAGATAATAATTGTACATGTTTCCATAAGCAAATCTTAACAGTCTCAAACTCTACACCCCAGTGTTTTCCAAGCGACACTGAATTTACTCCTATTATATAATCAACAAACCCTGAACAATATTCTTCTTTGTCGAGGTAAGTCTGTAGTTATTCAGTTAGACTCCTCCAGAAACTAAAGCCGACGTGCTTCAGATAAATTATCAGTCTTCAGGGCCTGTACAGTGTTCTTCTAATCTTTCATTCAATTACATAACCTAAGGAATAAAACACACACACACGCACACACACACACACACACACACACACACCTCCCGATTGTCAATCTGAAACCCAACATGAAATAAAATAAAAATATGTAGCCCTTCACACCAAACAAAATCCAAGTCAATCAAAAGTTTTCCCCATAATTTACAGATGGTGATCTCTCACCTGTTTAGCCTTCCTGATGATTTTGCACAGGCTAACTCCTCTGCTGCTTGTTTTGCACAACATTCTTCCTATTGAAAAGTGACACATCAGCCAGCTACACATCACTCACAGTACCAGGGACCCAGTATCCCTCTTGTGCCTAATCCCCCAAGATTGTTGCTAAGGCCCATACCTGCAGCGTTTCCTGTATACTTCAAATGGGATTTCAGCAGAAATACTGAGCCCGTGTGGATGCTGGGGGACGACGACGAGGGAAATGCCCTTGCCCGTTTCAACTCAGACCCGCAAAGCCTCCGAAAGGAAAATCATAAGAAAGGAAAGTCAAGCTGGCATGTGGTGTGACAGGCGTCAATGGCACAGGGGCCCTCCTGCGCTGATAGCCAAAGCGGGGAGAAGCATTTGCCGCTGTGGTTGACTCCCTAGACAAGAAGCGCCAACAGTTCAGCACAGCCGGTGAGTCAGATAAGACTGATAGTAAACAGAACTGTGCTGGGCCCAAGGTTGCAGGCGCCAACATTGTTGAACAAAGAATTTGTGTAATTGAACTTTAGAGAAACCGTAGTAAAAGGTCCAGAAGCCTATTGGTCCGGCGCAGCAGGGTGCTCATTCGAAAGACTCTGAATGGACCCTTTTTGTGTTGTGTTTAGTTTAAACTACAAGAGGTCTTAGGAGAGGCCAGCGTGGTGTCAAAGTGGTCCTACGAGGGTCGAGCAAAACCCCTTATACCTTCGAAAGTCATTGGCCCATTGAAGAAAACGGAGTGAACTTTGATCTGGGCAAATGTGAACCCGACTGAGGGATGCCTGCGAAGACATTGATACTTTTTGAATGTTACGTTTTGCGTGAAAGGCTGGAGTGAACCCGACGGAGGGAGGCTAAGTTTGCAAGCAGTATCAGTGCCCGTCTGGGGGGATCCAATGGGCGAAGAACAATCGCCCAATGTGAAAGATTTCCAAAGGAACTTTTGTTTGTTCATTGTTTATGGTCCAGCAGGCCTTCTAAGGCAAAAGACTTTAGGGAAAGACTTTTTACAAGTTCCTTCACAGAAGCAGGACAGGGCTGGAGCCCTTCCTCACCCAGATGCAGGAGCAGCTCATTGAAAGGAGCCGCCTCCCAGCAACCTCATACCATCCAAAGGTAAAATCCGGCTCCATCCGGACCGCGAAAGGCCTCATCATCCATGCCCGCGATTGCAGCCCAATGTGCTGACTTATTTCAACATTAACTCGACCTGATATTTCTACACCTACCTGGAATTCGGCACCAGACCACAATATGCCAGGCGCGATGCAGCACGAAATCCAGGCTGCTTCCCATTGTTAAGCAACCAGAAGCCTCATCAACCAATCCCCACCACCGACAGGCGGAAGCTGGCCTGCGGAGCAAGACTGAGGATTAAGGCTCTCAGTTTGCCTCTGTTCGCCGAGGCGAGCACCAGCCACATGTACAGTCTGGTAAGCCCTCCCTGCATTACCTTGTCCATTTGCATGCTCAGTGCCTCTACATCTGCCCATTTACTGCTGTCTTCAGTGCAGCGCATCTATACTCTCCCTCTCTTCGCCTCAGCCTCCCACGAACGCAGATAAACACCCGCCAGACCTACGAGGCCATTCTACGTGTAATCCAGACTTCAACTATCTCGAGCCTCTACGGCTTACAAAATCCAATCCTAATAAGATCCACACTGCTATAGCATATATGACACTGCATTTGCTACGGTGCGATCAGGAGCTCCGTACCTGCCTCCGTTTCCCAACGTCACACAGCCTCTTTGATCTTCTTGCTCTTTGTGCCACCTACTTAAAATGTCCTGCACCCCAACCCGACAAGCACACGCTCAATGCCTTTGTCCACTGGCACTTGCCTGTTTTTACTGACCAAACGTTGGATCACCGATCTAGACCACTGCCTCTCATATCGACCGAGAACTGGTGCACAAACCGCTACATCTGTGTAGCTCATCGCCAACGCATTTCTGAACATTCAACATTCAACCTAATATATCTGCATAGATCCTAACCACTGCACGTCAACAGATTTGCCCGACATTTATACTAAAGCTTCTAGCCTTTACACTTCTATTGATTAGCCCTTTTTACATGCATAGCTCCTAGCCAATGTATTTCTGCTGATTAGCCCAATGTATATGCACAAGCTCCTGGCCACAGCAATATTCTAAGGGTGCTGATTAACCCCTCTTATATACACAGCTCCTAGCCTATGCATTTCTGTTAATCTAACCCACTGCATCTGCATAGTTCACACACAACGCACCTCAATTGCACTAGCCCCTACCGAACTAGCCTATCACATCTACACTGACCCCACCCACGACATCTACGTTATGACCAATGCCACATCAGTCATGAACCTTGCCCTATTGAAGATTATCACTGTCTTAGTGCTCAGCCACTTCACTAACTCTTACTCTCCCAACTCTCCCTTCAGATACCACACCATTAGACGCCCTGGTGGCTCTCTCCACTATGGCCTTCTCCACTGCAGGCTGCCATCTATGCAAAGACCTACCACCATCTAACCAGATTAGGCCAACATGTTTCCTACCACCCACCACTCCTACATCTCAGCAAACTTTCTCAAACAGCAATGGCACCCCCTCTCATACTCGGCGAACATCCAACTACTGCCTATGCCCTGCACCATCACTCACAACCCTAAACTAACTCGGGAACCTGACCATTTAACACCCCCCACTTAAAAATCCAACAAAAAAAACATGGAAACCCAGAAAATTGGCCAGGCATTCATTGCCCAGATCTCTTGTAGCCCATGCCACTGAAATCACTGACGACATCACAACTAATCAGCTCAATTTCCTAGCCGTTACAGAGACATGGCTCCACAAAGCAGCTGGCCGTGCCCTCGCCCTAGCCATACCAGAAGATTTCACCATCATCAGAAAAGACAGATAAACTTCTAAAGTAGGAGGCATAGCATGCATATGCAAATCTAACCTTGACATGAGAGAATCTGAATCCACCACTCTGCTCTCTGCGGAATTACTCTGTCAAACTAAGATTATCCGCTTCTCGCACCGTCTCCATGCACCTGGTATACCGTCCCCCAGGCTTGCTAGGGTCATTTGAAGAAGACATAACGACCCTACTCAATTCCAACACCAAACCTTGTTCCCAAACTATTATACTTGGAGACTTTAACGTAGGCTTGAATGATCCAAGCGACACTAATGCCACCATCCTAGCTAATACTATCTCAGAAGCGGGCCTCACCCTTAGGAACAAAGGCCCCACACATACTAAAGGACATACTCGGGATTGGATCGCAGACATCACCTGTACATCCTTCATAACAAATACTGAACTGTGCGTCTGGACAGATCACTCATTCACCATCCAAGATAGTCCTCAAACTAATTCGACTAGACCCATGGCCCCACCGGCCCTAAAAAGAAACAGAAAAAACATTACAGTTCCCAACCTCTTACCCCTCATACATAATATCACCAACGCGATGAACCTTTCTTCCAACCTGAAAGATCTGGTTGACCTGTACAATAACACCATCAACTCTGCCATTGACTCCACTGCACCACTTAAACTCAACAAAGAGAAACCTATAGCCCACTTGAACGCGTGGTTCACACCCAGCCTAAAAGCCCTGCGCATTGATAAAAGACACGCTGAGACCAGATGGAAAAACAACCCGACTGATCAGAATAAGTACCTTCTCACCTCCCTGACTAAGAATAAAACGGAAATCATTCAAACCAAAAAAGACACTTAACGAAAGAATAAAAAAAGCCAGCTCTAGTACAAGAGAAAAGAACTGGAATCCCTGATCACGCCCAGGGACTCCTGCATCAAAAACAAATCCTGGTGCACAGATATCCAAGACGCCCTCTGCAGCAAAATAACTTTGCTGAAAAACGAAATTAGTGCTAAGAACGCTACACTACACAAGATTGCCTTAGAAACACAAGAAGCTATCGTGCAAGAACCCTCCATTAAACAAATCTCATCCAGCCACCAATTCTTTTTCAGATCTATCTTAATTACTGAGGCTGAAAGGATCACCTCCCTCAAACCCTCTAAATATCTAGGAGACACCTGTCCACCACCTATTATTAAGGAAACCACTAAAGACCTAGCGCCTTCCATCTCCAGATTCATCAACTCCTCCTTCAAATCTTGTTCAGTTCCCACCAATCTCAAAGATGCCTTGGTACTACCGCTACTAAAAATAAAAATGTAGACCCCAGTATTCCCACCAATTAAAGGCCAATCACAACTGTACCTTTTCTTCTTAAAATCTTTGATAAAGCCGCATATCTCCTGATCCAAGCTCCTCTTGAGATCAACAACCTACTGGGCACTCACCAATCAGGTTTCAGGCCAAGACACGGGACAGAGACGGCCCTTATAGACCTGAAGAATCCACTTGACGACTGAAAAGCCAAAGGAAAAGCCTCCAGTCTTCTCCTTCTGGACTTAGCCGCCACGTTTGACCTGCCAATGAAGCCACCACATGGATAAGCTCCTTTCTGGATAACAGATCCATGAGTCTCCTCACCCTCCTCCGCAGCAGACCCAGTCCCCATCAGCTGCGGTGTACCTCAGGGCTCCTGCTTCTCCCCTACCCTGTATAATATATTTACAAAGCCCCTTTTCGACATACTTGACAATCTGGGTGTCTCATAAACCAACTATGCTGACGACACCCAGATTATCATCCCCATCCAAGGAGACTATGACACAGATGTAACCATAATCAACAAAATCTTTTTAAATCATACAAACATGGATGGCCACCCACGGGCTTTGCCTCAACGATGGAAAGATGGAGCTCTTAATCGTTGGGTCCACTAACAAGCTATCTAAACTCTCTACCCAATACAACTCCATCATCATTGATGGAATTAAGATCAAAGTCTCTAAGGAAGTCAAGACCCTAGGCTTCTACCTGGATTCGGCTCTCAACGTTAATAAACAAATGAATGCCACAGCTTCTGTCACCAACAACACGTGCAAGCTGATTCACGCATGTAAACGTTTCCTGTCCACAGAAAGCTGTATTACGATTGCAAGGGCCTTGATCCTTTCTAATGTGGACTACTACAATGCCCCATTTCTGGGCACCAGCAAACGCAACACCAATACACTCCAGTCTATCCCAAATAACGCCCTAAGAGCAGCCCTAGGCATCCCCAAAACACAGCATATCTCACACACGAGACGCTCCACCAACTGGCACTCTATTAATGACAGAATCAAATTTAAATCTCTTAACTTCACACACAAACGCCTGTCCAACAAGGCCTCAACTCATCGATAGATTGTGCTTTTCTGATGGGTCGTGCTGAGGTATATTTGTTGAATCTAACAGCCTCAGGATTCCAAACTTTAAAAAAGAAAAAAAAAAACAGGAGGCGCCAGCTTTCCAGTTCAGGCCGCACAACTGTGGAACTCTATTCCTTCCTCTCCTTTAAGACCAGCATCAAGAAATGGCTGCACTCCCGAGAGCAGTAACCGCTTACGCAAGCATCCTTGTACCTCCTCCTGTTGACTTAATCAAACCAAGCAACCGTAACCATTAGAACGCATCTATTGTAAATATGTACATTGCTGCCACACAATTTATATGGGATATATTACTCACCGTAATCGTATTTCTGATGCTTGTATCTGCTTAGATTCACATGCTGTGCATAGGCCGACATCTAGTGGAAGCTGCGGAGTATTACAGTTTGTTTTTCGAAACTTCAAAATGGGCGTCGACACAGGGCGTGCCAGTAATACTATCCCTAGTGTGACATCCACTGTACCCAAGATCCCTCACGCGTCTAGGATCCTCAGATTGTATTTTTTCTGACATGAGGAGTAGCGCGAGTACAGATAATCCAAGCAGATAGATAGAAAGGTAAGACTACAAGCAACCATGCGCCCTCTCTCAGAGGGGAGGAAGGCTGGGTCGCATGTGAATCTAAGCAGATACAAGCATCAGAAATACTTTTACGGTGAGTAATGTATCCCTTCTGAGGCTTGTGGAATCTGCTTAGATCACAATGCTGTGCACAGATTAGCGAGCAGTACCTGAAGAAGGAGGTGGGATGTGAGAAGGGTCATGAGCAAATAAGTGTCTTAGAACCGCTTGTCCCACTTGTGTATCTGCCTTGGAATGGATGTCAATGCAGTAATGCTGAGTAAAAGTGTGAATAGAGCTCCAAGTAGCTGCTTTGTAAAAAGTGTCAAGGGGTTAAGTGTCAAGGGGTACATTTTGGCCATCGGCTTCCTCCGGTTTGTCCAACAATGATGCCTGGGTTTCTGCCTTAAAACCAGACTGCCGTAACCACGCATGTCTCTTGATAACAGTACCTTCTGCTATCAATCTGCCTGCGTTGTCCGCTGCGTCAAAAGTTGCTTTTAAAATGCAACCAGGCACTGCTCTACCCTCTGCTGAAATTCGTGCTAACTGGCCCTTTAAGGGTTCTGGTGCAGAGGCTATGAGTGCCGCAACTTCTTCCCACTGATGGCAGTTGTAGCTGGCCAACAGGGTGGTGGAGTTAGAAATCCTTGCCTGATAGGCGGACGTCGAGGCTACTTTTCTGCCGAAACCATATAGTTTTTTGCTCTCCTTGTCTGGAGGAGCTTCGGACGATGACAAGGGTGTTCCAGCCCTCTTACGAGCGTTAGTGACAACCAGGGAATCTGGCTTCAGATGTCCTCTTATATAGAGAGGGTCAGACTGGGCTGCCCTGAAATGTTTTTCAACTCTGGGATTGACTGCTCTGGTGAGGTTCGGGTTCACCAGGGACGGGTCTATTCTTCGCTGAATAGACTTAAGGATAGGGATGGTCTGGGCAACAGGCCTCCTTTCTCCCACTAACTCCTCGGCGAAGTCCCTCTCTTCCTGGACATCGTGGGTGTCAATATGGAAATGTTCTGCTGCTCGTGCGAGAACCTCGTTCAGGAGGGGTTGGTTATCAACAGGGGAGTCGGTAACCGGGGCTTCCTTCTCTACCGGGGAATCTACTCTGTAGGTTTCAGGGTCGTCCTCTTCCTCGTCCTCATCATCCCCATAGTAGCCCGTCCCGGTTTGCTCTTCTACCATGCCAAATTCTTGGTCCTCACCAAAGGAAGTCTCTCCTTGATACTGTGAGTATGGCCGTACATCGAAGGGGTCCGAAGACCTCATAGGTGTCTGAAACCGGGGCTTCTTATTCGGGGGGATAGAATCATTAGAGCCTGAGGGTGTAGACCCTTCATACTCGGTGGGGATAGGATGATTAGAGCCTGAGGGTGTAGACCCATGTGGATTATATGAAAGGAAATGGTCTGGATTTTTATCATAAAAGTCTGCCAAAGAAGACATCCTTGACATGACCTTATCTATGTCATCACTCGACCATTCTTTGGAACTGGGAATGACTCTCTCAGAAAGTCTAGGAGACTTATCCTGAGTAGACCTGCTGGTTTTAGAAATAGCAGCAGACTTGGGCTTGTCTGTCTGTTGAAGAGGAGTGGAGTGTTTTACAGGTGTGGAAGAGTGCAGTGGCTGCTTCTTCTACTGTTTTCCCCCCTCCCCGTGAGTGGAAGAGCGTTTCCCTGTCCCTTTGTGGTTCCGGAGGTTTTCGACGCCTGGCGTCGAGGATCAGGGGTAGAGTCCCTGTCCTTTGAACGTGGGGCCGCGCTGATCTTCTCTGCGGACTCCGACTCCTGGAGAGCGGCCTGGGGGTGTAAGTCGCCTTCGTCCTCCGACGAACTTCCGTTAGCTTAGAGAGCGAGGCACTCTTGGCAAGAGTGGATGATTGCCTGGAGTCATGCGGCGATCTCGATCGAGAACGCCCAGAGGACACCGATTCGGACCGTTCTCTATGTGCCTCTTTCCGAGAACTCGACGTCGTCGAGTCTCGGTTGGACTTCGTGTGTTTTGTGTGAGTGGTGTGTGAAGCGCTTGTGTGGCCGGGGGTCTTCCCCATAGCCACCCTGTCGGACGACCTTCCGAGGTCGGGGACTTGCGCTCTGCTGTCTTTAGACGCCGTAATGCCCTCGCAGTCCGAAAGCACGGCGTTGCTGCCATCGCTGAAGGCGCCCTCCGCCGCCATGGCCGCCTGCCTGGCATGGTGGGCCCAACGCTTCGTCGAACGGTCCTTAAGTGTCTTAGGTTTAAACCTACTACACGCTCTGCATTTCGCCTCGGGGTGGTCCCTCGGCAAGCAGAGATTGCACGTGGCGTGCCTGTCCACCCAAGGGTATTTGCGATTGTACTTGGGGCAGAATTGAAAAGGGGTACCCTCCATATGCACCTTGAGGCAGCGGGCTGGTAAGTGTAGGAAATGTATAAGATGTACCTATATACAAAGAGTGTAGAGTATGTCCAACCCCCCACTCTCCCTACTTGCAGGGCCGAGGCCAGAGGCCTTCCAAGGCCGGAGCCGAGGCCAGAGGCCTTCCGAGTCCCAAATCCGTCGTGCAGCAGCCGACGGTCGAATTCTTCTCCAAGCCGGCGTCGAGTGTCGAAGTTCGACGTTGGGGTGGGGAAAGGATGTAAATTTATCGATTTATACTTCACATCTATATTATGTGTAACTATGTAACCTATAGGCCACAAAATGTATCTGTATATATCTGCATATATTTGTATAGAGCTTATGTCTGATTTTAGCTCCAGTTTATGCGCAACTATATGCCACAAAATGTCTATATATACACTGTACCTCATCTCCATGTCACCTGTAACTATGTAAAGTGCGTAGATGCCTGCGGGCCCGGTGGGCTTTACAAATGAATGAATAAACAAACAAACAACAACAACTTGGCCCCAGAAGGGAAAGGAACTGTAAGCTTGTGCTGGCAAGGCCCAGGAGTGTGCTGTGCTCAAAGTTCCTGCCTTGTCCCGTGCTAAAAACTTGTGGAAGGGAGACCCCAGCCATACCATCCTGATTTATCATTTGGTGAACACTTTCTTTTCTTAAGAACATTATCCCACACTATTTTGGTAACTTAGCTGTAAGGATTGGCAATAGGTTTTTTAGTATATGCCCTTTTTTATCTGACAAGACGCCACTAGGACTGCCTTTTTTTATTATTTGATAGTCGTAGCTTGCTCCCATCTTAAATTTAGGTTTAGATTAGGCATTTTTCTTACCCATTATACAGTTTAATAAACACCCTTGAACTGCGATCACTTGTGTCTCTCTTTACTGTTGCCACCATGAGTTCCTTACAAGAGACAGAGATGGCATTTTGCCAGCTGCCAAAGAAAGGAGAGCTATACGCTGTGAAAATGCTGAGTTTTCCCTGACCTTAGTCCTAGGCTAAAGAGTGTTTTGATAGATTGCCATCTGGTGAGGATGTGAAAGCCCTGGCTTTTTTTGATTTTTATTAAATAATACAATTATGTAAGTAATTCTGTTTCAGCAATCAGATTTTGCCAATCAGACCCTTTCATAAAACTCCATGCCAAAAGCATAGTGCATACATGTGTCCTTGCTGCACCAGTCGCCTGACAACTGCAGCACCTGCTCTTCAGTAACACAGGGCAGGTTCAAACGTCATGTGCATTCCTGACAGCTGCTGTGACCCAAAGTCACTGTAATAGAGGCTTCATTTTACCTTCTGCATATTTGTACTAAAATGGAATAGTTGGTGCCTTATCCTTCTGGTGGCAGGATAAACTACAAGAATAAGCTATACCTGGTTATGGTATAGTGTCTGATAAAATCTCACAAGTATTAAGGACACACCAATGTGATATCATTCAAGTGTGAAGATTGCAAGCCCAGAAAAGCTATGCAAGGGCAAAAGGAATTTGTGACAGACTGGCTGTTTCTACTACAGCAAATAGGCAGGATGTTGGCCTTATTTGATTCCCAAGGAGGAAGGGTAACTCCTTCCCTCAGGCCACAGGCGCTCTCACCAGGAAACCTCCTCAGAACCCTGCATCACAGACACTCGCATAACAAAGGCCAGCCTCACACTAGGGTATAGCCCACAAAAGGAACTTTGAAGTTGTAGGCACGAGCAGGGGCGGAGATAGGGTAGCCAGAGAGGGAAAAGTCAATTGAGAAAGGGCTGAAACATCTTGCTTTCTGTAGGGATCTCTTTCCTTCCTGTCCCCTCCATTTCCTGTGGAAAAAAAAGCACTCTGTGCATGAAGCAAGAAGGCAAGTATTACTTGTTACAGCGACAGGGATTGGAATTCTTACAGAAGGCTTGCTTCTGTCCACTGTGCCATTTTACCTTCATAAGGAAGCAATCTCCCACTCCTTCCTTGATTCTTTCCTTGACATGAAGAAGAAAACATCTCTAGAACTCTGTTGGGAATGCAGTCTATTCCAAAGTCCTCTTCCATAGAGATGAAGACACAAACATCCAAGGAAGAGGAGAGCTCAGTCCCATAATAATCCCCAGGAAATATTAGGGTGAACTGCTAGGGATCAAGGCCTGCCACTCTACCAACTACACTGGAACCCAGCTCCTCACTGGAGCCAGCCAAAGTCCCGGGACTGAGAGAGCAGAGCAAGGACTCGCCTTTTCCTAGATAAACTGGGCTGGGACACTCAGTATCCCGAGAAGGGAAACGCAGTTAAGACTCCCGTTTCTCTGCTTCAAGACATCTTCGAAGTGATTTGACAGTGTTAAGCGCCTTTGATCTGACCCAGAACTCACAGTGCTGCTTGTGGCACTCTTCTACTGCGTGCAACCATTGAACCAACTCATCACCACATTGCACTAGCAGCACTCCTCACAGCCATTGTTGAAACACAAGCTCACCGCTGGGGATGCCTTTGACTCGCTGCATCGTTGAGCAATGCATCAAACCAACAGGACCTCACCTCAAACAATGCTTATTCGAACCTGTTGGACCCTCCGAACTGCACTTATCGAAAGTCACAATGTATCATTCAGAGCCCTGTCTTGAAGCCAATTGAACACCAACTCGCCATCTGGTACTACAAGACTTGCTGCATCTCGAACCCTGTTCAAATGCAAGGACAGTGCAGAGAAACCTGGTTCTACACTGTTGAACCATCCAAGAATAATGTACTGTTCAGACACCATCACTCTGGTCCACTTTCTGGGACTATAGTCGCCCTTTAAACTCTTTTGCCCCTTTTCATAAAAAGATATATACTTTAAATTGACATTGCTGCAAATGCCTCACCAGCTCGCGTACCTATAGTGCTATTCTCTACAATTTCTGCATTTTCTGTGTTCTTTCCACAAGGGTGGGATTTACTGTGTTTTCTAGTTGGTTATTTACATTTTTAATTTTTAATTATAGTCTACATTTTTATAGAGGCTTGATTAGAAATTCTTTTATTTTGTACTATTGCTGTTTGGGTTGCTACTGTGATCACTTCACACCCCTCCTAAGAACATAGCTCTCAGCCCACATTAGCACATCAGGCTGTATCAATGTTACCTTCATAATATGGATTAATGCTACTCATCCCTGTACTTGTGCACAGTAGTAGTCATTTCATCACAGGCAAGTAAAGGTTTTGAGATTGTGGAGCTTTTACTGCAAGACAAACAAGTAGCTTGCTCCATGGCAGATCCATCAAAGCTCAGAGTAGCAGTAAATGGCAGGAAGATGTTCTTCGCCGACCCAGAAGCTGCCACACAATGTGTAGCTACTCTGCCTGTGGCACGGGTAATGGTGCATTCGACCACTAAGAATACTTGATGGTAAATACTGTAATTATTATTGAATCACAAGTATTACAATTACTAAGCTCTGATGCACAGTTATGTTTCCTAGTTTGAACTGCCCTTGTGGTGAATAGTCAAATCTGGTCATAAAAAGCGGTTAAGGATTGAGAATTGGTAAGGAGGATAATATTTGCTAATATAGCTGGTTATATACCTTAACACCATAGAGACTCGGCCATGACATGTTAAACAATGGCTCGAGGCAGTGACCTGGCCTGACGCAATGCACATTAACCCAGGAAAGTGTCACTTGGTGGCAATGTTTTAGTGGGATATTCACTGACAGTTGGAGAGGGTCAGTATGGGGGTATTGCAGCCAGTGCATGAAGATGAAATGTTACCTAGCTGTGCTAAAGGAAGTCTTATAGAGATAATGATCAAGATGGGGCACCAATATAAAGACCAAATGACAACTGCAATGTTACACTACGTAATGTATTGTATTAACTGTTGACTTGTAAGGTTTTTACTATGTCGCAGAATATTTGTAGACTTAAATATCAGAACATTTGCAAGGTCCTGGCATATGCTCATAGACATGAGGTTACAATATTAGGGCTACAAAGTCACTGCACAACAAGAAAATAGTTAAATGTTGGGGAGTCGCAACAGGTATTATGCATTGTATTTGAGCTATGCTAAAAGGATGCCTGTATTAATACATAAATCCCTGAACTTTCTGGCTGCTGAGATTTTGGTTGATCCTGGGGGTTGGTGTGTCAGTGACACTGGGAACATCACTGATCATCCATGCATGTTTGTATGGCCCAAAGGTAGATGTGCTATCCTTTTTTGATAGCGTTGGAAATAGTTAATTAAGGGTCTTGAACTGCAGATTTCAATTTGGTTTGGAATCCTGCTACGGCCATTGCCAAAGGTTCTGCTAGAACAGTGCATTTTTTAGGCCGGCATTGGTGGTTGCTAAGCATGAAATAGCTATCCACTGGATTAGTAGTTTTCCCCCCTAGGCCTCAGGAATGGTTAAAAGATATGGGGCCTCATTACGACCCTGGCGCTAATGGGTCAACGGTGCCGTAAAAGGCTGCGGCGCCGTTAACCCATTAGAACCTAATTACGAGGTCCCTTTGCGGGACACGACCTTAACGGCTGGTCTAGACCAGCCGTTACAGTAGGGACCCGCAAAGGGACCTTCGCGGCAAGTATGGTACCGCAATGTGTGGTACTGTACTTAGCACCTTCCCCATTCCCATTATGCCCTATGGGGTAAAAATGGGAATGGGGAAGGGCCATGGGGAAATGGGGTAATACCGCCCCCGCCAACCTTGGAATGGGGCGGTATTTCCCCATTTCACCATGGCGGACACGTTACGATACCGGCACCAACCATGGTGCTAATAGCGCCATGGTTTAGCGCCAGTATCGTAATGAGGACCATGGTCTTTATAAATGAAGCAGAAGTAGAATATTGCAGTCTATTTACCCCCAGGAATATTTGAGTGGATTTTCATGCCTATCTGAATATACGCTTGGGGACACTTCTCAGGTTAAAGATGCATAGCTGAGTGAAGACATTGTCCAGTTGTAAAAGGAATGATTTGATAAGAATGCAGATTACTTGTCCAAGAGGAGGTAGTACCCTGAAAAGCTGGAGTATCTTCCAGTTGTTAATATGATTGCACACTGACACTAGTGGTTTGATTTGGGCGGGGGTGTTAATATCGTTTTGTTTTATGTGGGTTTCTATGTATTCCTCATCTTCTTTTATTTGTAGAGATGTTGAAATAATAAAAAGTTTGGGTAAAAAATTATTTGACGCCCTCAGAAAACGTATTTTTGTCATGTTTATTTTTTCAATTTCTTTTTTTATTAGGTTTTGTTAAGACATTTCAGAACAAACAGACATAGCATTGTGAAACTCCCTGTGCCATCCCCCGCCCCCTGAATTCCCAAGGCTCATCCTCCGTTCTTGTCTCATCACTTTATCCCCAGAATTCGCAGTTTGTGGAGGCAAATGGTTCTCTAAAGTCATCATGCAAGAAGCCAAGACAAGCTCCCATGCTGTGGTAAATTTGGCATGATTCCCCTGAAGCGAGTACGTAATCCATTCCAGGGACACAAAGTTCCAGACCTTGGCTAGCCAGTCCTGTTCTGTGGGGAGGAGGGAAGAGCTTTGCTTACCACATCGGCCTTATGACCAGCAAGGCTGCTGTTGATAGTATTATGTATCCCTTTCGTTTGTGTTTCCCCCAGGAGTAGGTGTTCTGCCCTCCAATGCAGAGTAAACTTTCTTTTGGGCTTCTGAACCCTGTTCCCCAAATATCTCACACATGTTGTGATTAATTACTTTCCAGAAATCCCCCAGTTTTGGACATCCCCACCAAATGTGGAGTCAGTCCCCTGTTCCGCCACATCCTCGCCAGCATTGCTGGGTTTTTGAGGGGTACATTTGTTGTAGGCGCGCCGGGGTGAAGTGCCATTGGGTCATTATCTTGTAACAGAACTCCTGTATTTAAATGGCTCGGGTAAGTTTGGGAATGTCTCTCCACAGTTGCTCCTATTCCGTTTCCGGGATTGGTTCCCCCAATGTGTCTGCCCACTTGGTCTTGTAGTTTAGGCCTATGTTCTGCTCTGCTTCTAGTGCTAGTGCTAGTTTGTACAGGTTAGAGATGAGGTGTCTATCCCCGGGTTCAGTGGCCAAGAATTTCTCAAATGGAGTAAGGGGGAGAGTTGCAGCCACACGCATGTTTGGATTCATTAGCCAATGTCGTAGTTGGAATTAGGGAATTTTATCATTCTGTTAGTCCCAGCTCTGACATGCATTGGGTAAATGGTTTAATGTCTGTATCCTGAAACATATCTGAGTTTAGTGCAGCCTGCCTCTTTCCCGTGCCTAAGTATCCGTTTTCTAGCGCAGGGGTAAATTGGGGATTACCAAACAGGTGTGTATAGGGACGGGACGGTGGTGATCTGCCTATACTTTGCTAAGTTGTCTCAGGTGGTTTCTATAAGCTTTGCGATTTCTGATATGTGCATATTTTGTGGGCGGTCTGACTTGTGTAGCCAAAAAACCTCGCTTAGGGGGGCGCCTAACACCGCCTTGTCCATTTGGGTTCACTGTTTCTCTGAGCTGCCTACAAACCAATCCTTTACCACCCGTATCTGGGCTGCCCATTAATACATATGGAAATTCGGGATGCCTAGCCCGCCTTTGTTGACGTGGACTATCATTGTTTTCAGCGCTGTGCAGGGGTGGGGGTTGTTCCAAATGTAAGGGTTTATTTACGGTGTAGTGCTCGGAATAAGGATTCCGTAACTGGGATCGGGAGTGCTTGGAAAATATAGAAGAGCTTGGGGAGAACTACCATTTTAAGGTTGTTTATCCGGCCCAGCCAGGATACCAAAAGCGGACCCCACTGATGTAGCTGTTTGAGGAGTTTTAGCAGAGGTGGGTAGTTCGACTGATAGAGCCCCTACAATGTCTGTGTGAGGGTGATGACACTCTGTATCCACCAAAATAGGGATACGTTTTTAGCCCGCTTGAGCTTCTCCCCTCCCAAAGAGATTCAGAATTTCGGATTTTGTTACATTTACTTTCAGTCCCGCCACTGACCCAAACGTCTATTTACCACACCACCTCCTGGAGGGATGCTTCGGGTCTGTGAGGGTAAGGAGCATGTTGTCCACATATGCCATCACTGTATGAGTTTCCTTTTCAAACGGAATCCCTCGTAGCGATTGGTTGGTCCGAAGGGCTGTTAAGATATGCTCCAGGTGGATGGCATAAAGGAGCGGGGAGAGGGGGAAGCCTTGCTTGGTCCCTCTTTCCAACTTGATTGGTTGGGAGAGGTCTTCATTAATTAGGAGCCAGGCTGCTGGGTCCTGGTAATTAGCGCAGATTCTATTGATTAAGCCTGGCTGAATCCCATCTGCTCCATATTGTTAAACAGAAAGGACCACTCAACTATCGAACACCTTTTCGCCATCTAAAGAGAGAAGGATGGCAGGGTCGCTCTGCCATTGGATTTGCTCTATGATGTGACAGACCCTAAGGATATTATTGTGCGTTTGTCTATGTTGTATAAATCTGGATTGGTCCGGATGGATAAGATGTGGGATTAGGGTTTCTAGTCTGTTGGCCAGGATCTTCGTGTACAACTTGGCCTCTACATTTATGAGGGTGATGGAACAGTTCTTTAGCTTGTTTGGGCAACAACATAATTTGTGCTTCTTCCATCGTGCGGGTGATGCAACCAGAGCCCCCTAAGAAGTTGAATAGTGAGGCCAGCCTTGGTGCTAGTGCCTACTGGAATGTTTTGTAAAATGCTGCTGGGTATCAGTGCGGCCCTGGGGCTTTATTCAGGGATAGGCTTCTAATTGCTTGTCCCACTTCCTCCATCGTGATCTCGGCCTCCAATGTTGCCTGGTCTTCTCGGGTAATTTTAGGGAGTGCGAGTGAGCTAAGGTATGCCTTCTGCTGCGTTCTCTGGGTTTGTCTGATCTATATAGTGTGGTGTAAAAGTTGACAAATTGGTCTGCTAATTCGGGGTAGTGTTCACATTAATACCTTGTGGATTGACAGCCCCTGGATTATTTGGAAGACTGCTTTCCGTTTCAATTGTCTGGCAACCAGCCCATCTGCTTTGTTAGCGTGTACATAGTATCTCTGTTGTAACGCTAAGCGGTTCCTTTCTGCCTTCCTCGTCAGAAGGAGGTGTAGCTTGCCCTTTGCGTTCTGGTATTCCCTCTGCAGCTTCTACTGGGATCTTGGACCATTTTACCAATGATGTCCTGAAGGTCATCTTCCAACTCTTTTTACAAGGCTCGTATTTGCTTGAGATGCCGTGCCCGAAGGGCTATCAGTGCCCCCCCCATACCCCACCCCCCCTAGTCTGGCCTTAAAGGCGTCCCATACTACTGCTTCAGGGACCTTGGCTTCTGCGTTGTGTTTCTTCATCTTCCCTTCTACTTCTCCCCTCAGAACTAAGTCTGTGAGTACCCCCTTGGGGAAACCCCAGCTCCATAGCCCACACTTTTGCTGTTGTAGATTGAGTTTCAATGATATGGGGGCATGATCTGAGAGTGCAATGGTGTGAAGATCTACCTGTGTGATCCTGCCCAGGAGCGTGGTTGAGCACCATATATAGTCTGTGCGGGAGAAAGAGAGATGTACGTGGCAGTAGAATGTAAAGCCTGACTCTGACCCCTTCAATGATGTCCACACATCTTGGAGTGCAAGAGGTTCCATTTTTTAATTTATGGCTGTTGACGGAGTGTGATTGTGATTGTGTGTTTGCTTTGCACTCCCATCTCTCTATGGATCCAAAGCCAGGTTGAAGTCTCCATGTCCAGGATCTCCCCCTGACTAAATAAATGCAGTTCTTGTAGGACTGTCCCTAGGAAGACTCCTTGCCCAGAGTTAGGGGTGTATATTGTCACTATTGTCAGTACTGTTGCTTCTATTCAGAGGGTGAATAGGTTTTGCCCCTCTTCATCTGCTTTTGAACTATTATTTGCACTGCCAGCCCTTGTTTAGTTGTGATTAGGACCCCTCCAGCTTGCACTGGGCATTAGCCTGAAATATCTGCGGGTATCGCCTTAACTTCAGTCGATCTGTCAGCGCGCTGGATATGCATTTCTTGGATTACTACTATGTCAGGTGTGTGGTGTGTTAGTAGCCTTTCCAGCTTTTTCCTTTTCATTAGAGTGTTTAGCCCCCTTATATGAAGTGTGAGGAATTTGATCATCCTACATGATATTTCTCATGTGCCTTTGAACTAGTGCCCTGGGAAAAAGTAACCAACAACCCCAAACAAGATGAAAACATATCAGGAGCCCTACCCCAACTTGTGCTCCCTGGTCCTTCCCCTGCCCTACCCTTTAACCAAATACCTTTCAATATCCACCCCACAAACACCTTCACTTCGCCCTGGTGCGAGTCACAGTACCTATGTGTCTCCCAAGCAAGACACCTGGGAGTTAAGCTCGCAAGTCCAGCCAGGGCCATCGTCTGGGGCGTACTAATGCCTCTATGGTGATTCCAAGTTCTTTCGAGCATTAGCCACCTCCGTCCCCAGAGTCTGCAGCTTGGGTGTTATGCTTGCGTGCTGAATGCTGTCGGTTACCGGTATCACTTTCTTTCTGGGTTTTTGGCTCCCTTGTCTATTTGGGGGTCTGGATTTTGAGGGCCCCATTACGGCTTCTCTTTGCTGGAGTCCATTTACATGACTTAGGGCATTGGGGTAGCCACAGCACGTCCCTTATTTCTTCCTGGCATCTTCCTCAATGCGTAGCAGGTGTGCCCCTTAATCCCTTGTTGTAATTTTGTGCTGGCGGCCTTCCCAAAGGGGAATATCCAGTTAGATTGAATTTACTAGGCCTGGAGCCGTCTTACCACCTCCCCCATTTTTTTTTATTTTCTGGAGGGTCGACTGCACCTAGGCGAATTTCCGCTAGATTGAAGGTGATTGATTCCGCTGGGCGAGCTGCTTGGAAGATGGCCTCTTTTTGGGGGTACCTTGCTAAGCCAACCACAACATCTCTTGCTCGCGCACCTGGTTCTTGTTTAAGGCCTGTCAATTGGGATTTCCCCAGGCCCTTCCAGTCCCAGGATGTCCTAAAAAAATAAATTAAAAAATAATAATAAATCAGTGTGGCTGTGGGTTTCAGGTCAGCGTCGCCTATTGCTTCCGGCTGCGTATGTTTGATCTGCGGAGATCTATGCATTGCAGTTCCATGTTTTGGGTTACCCTTGCTAGGTCTTCAAGGGCTATGTCTATTTTGCGAGTATCCTCTACCACCTCTTGTAAGGCCCTTTCGGTGGTGTCTGTTCGCTCCTCCAGGGTTGTAACATCTCTCTTTATATCTGGATTGTTTCATTTCCCCCATAAAAGAGGTGAATTTTGTATGAAACGTAACTAGGTTTCTCCTGGAACTCGAAGTAGGCTTTAATGTCGGCTTTCGAGGCGGCCATTTCTCGGGGTGGGGTCCTTGGGTCATTTTCAGGGATGTTTGGGAGCTTCTGAACTTTACCTTGCTGGTCCCTAGGGTCCAGTTCTTTAGCCCAGAAGCGTTGGATGGGGCTTTCTTGACGCGTAGTTGTTTGGGTTCTTTTGCTGGCTGTATTCCCCTGGAATGTCCCTTGGATGTGGTGCCTCCAAAGTCTTGCTCACTGACCCACCCCTTGGTGTAGGTCTTAGCTATCTCCGCGGGTGGGTTGCTTGGTGGCCTTTAAACCTCCTATGCGTCACCTACATCTGGTGGTGTTCTTATTGTGGGCCTTCCTCCTGGGCCGTCCGTTACCTCGTTGTTGCCCCTGTGTGTGTTACTTGAAGGGGTATTTTCAATTGCCCGGTGGGGCCTTGGAGATCCCGTGGGATTCAGCAGATGATGCTGGTGTTGGTGCAGTGGTTAGTGGGGGACCCGGTTTCCTGGTTGGTATCCCACACCCCTTTTTGCTGACCGGCCTCCCCCTTTCTGCTCTTGGTGGTCAGAAGGGTTGCTGCTTGACGGGGGGTGAGAGTTTCCGGAAATGTTAATTCCATGGGCTGGCCATGGGGGGCTATTTTTCCGGGTGCAGTAGATGACTGTGCCCCCAATGCTGCACCGGGGCAATAAGTGTTCGGGATTCCCACGTTGGTTTTCCCCAGGTTGCGCTCTGGGGGAATCCAGGCGTAAAGCGGGGCCGGCCGCGCTCTCTGCCCCGCTGGGTGGAGCAGAAGCACAGGGGTCCCCGGCGGAGGACCGCTGCCGTCCGGGTCTTCCCCTGCACTGATGGTGCTCACCTGATGTGTGGTGGTCCGGTCCCTCTGAGGAGCATGGGGAGGCTTCACAGGAACTTCTAGTCTTACGACGGACCATGCGGGCAGGCTGCAGGGTGGAGTTCACCAGTCTGCGAGGTAGCCGCTTCTTTTGGTGTCTGATTCAGGGCCGGCCTGGCCCAGCGCAATATGCTGAGCTGTCCCTTGTAGCACCGTAGCTTGTGCCGCGCTCTGGGCCCTCTGCGCTGCCATGGGTTGTCCCTCCTCACCCCGTCCTTTGCGCCGGACTGTCGGCTCTTCAGGCTGCCAGGTGCTGCTCCGCCGCCCACCACATTCAGTGCCGCAAACACGTGTCTCTGTGCCCCCTGCCGGGGCGCTTCTTCCTCGCTCAGCGTTCTGCGCCACAATTCCCTTCATTTCTTTACGGGTGCCAGCGGTAGTGCCTTTAGTGGTCGTAGACGCGAAGGTAACCACTTCCAGTGCCCCGCTTCATTGTTGAGGCCTGTTCGGGGACGGAGCTGGATTCTCACATGTCCTCAGCGTCTGGCCGCCATCTTGGAATCTTGTCATGTTTAAGGTGCTGTAGGTAGAATTGTTCTTTCCACCACTGGTCCATGTAAAAGGTGTGGTTAGTGAAGTAAGGGATAGGGGACGGGGAAACGATGGAGGTGCAGAAGGACACCTATCATAGGTTTGTCAACCAAATCAGGATTAGTATCCCAGATGACATTTAAATTATATGTAATAAGACAAATGGACAACTGCAGACATTCATCATCTGAACTTAAGTGCAAATTTCACCCAGTGCAGTCAAGTGAGGGTATATAACTTGGTGAGGACTTCAGCTTCAAGATGAAAAGAATTGGATCTCCTAAAGAGGACGTGGTGCTTTACAGCAAGGGATGATGCTTCCTATTTTATAGTAAGGACTTTCTGGAACAATATCCTTTTAAGTGCTTTCTTAGAGGGCAAATTATTTTACTGCGTTCTCAAGCTCTCTGCGATGGTGGTCTACATTTATGCGTCAAATGTGAAATCATTTTATTCCTCGCTCTGCTTTTGTTCAACCTCGGCGTGCATAGAAGGTCTTTATATAATGACATTTTATTTGCGAAATACGTCCTCATAATTGATTTATGTCTGGTTGTTGGCAGTGCAGAATAACTTTAATACACTAGTCCATACAGTAGTGTGAGCAAAACAATCAGCTATCCACTTGATGAGCCAATAACAAATTCAGGGTTCACAGCATACGCACCACTGTATCCTACCAAAGTACAGCTCTGCATGTAGTTAGATTAGTGCAGAACTAATGTAACCCCTACATATCACTATTCATTTACTTTATAGCAAGACAAAAAATGTTAAAATGGCAAACTATACTCACTGTCCTGTCGCCAGTCATTTGGTGAAGAACAGCTTGAAGCTGATTTCCATTTTCCTGCATATCTAATTCGATCACGGTGTAAGCCACATTGATATCGCTGAATACATTTTTTGCCATGGTGCAGAAAGGACATGACGTCTTTGAGAAGATCACAACACAGTTGTGCGAAATGGCTTCCTAAAACAGATGCACAATTACGAAATATTAACACA
Source organism: Ambystoma mexicanum (assembly GCF_040938575.1). NCBI lineage: Eukaryota > Metazoa > Chordata > Amphibia > Caudata > Ambystomatidae > Ambystoma > Ambystoma mexicanum. The sequence continues at coordinate 768,390,178 of NC_090922.1, forward strand.
GAGTTTGTTATTAACCACCTCTCAACCAAACAATTTTCAGAGCACAGGAAATTACTACTCGTATTGATTGCATTCTGAGCATTCGGTCTTCAAAAGCAGACAGTAGAACCACAATGCAATTTTCAGCCCAAGGTTTATTTCAACAAGATACTTTCTGGAATGATCTTTGTTGCCACTGCAACATCCCATTCATCAGATCAGAAACAAAGCTAAAACATGGAAATATGATTTTACTTTGTTAAAAACGGTTTACTTTAATATGACAGTTTCATGCTCATGTTAAACCCACTCCAGTTTAACTAAGTTGCAATTAAATACTTAACTTATGAAGAGAACCTTTTTATATAAACACTACAAAATAAAATCACATGTAATTTACTAACCACATTTGTTTTTACTTCACCACCAAAACATGTAATGCTACTACCATTGTGTGCGGTTAGCCTTATAGAACTCAGGAGGGGTCATTATCGCTTGGGATTTAAAGGCTATATTATCCACCATGCACTATTAACCACCAAAAATGGTTTGATAATTTAGGGAAAGTAGCCCTTCGACTGATGCACACCAACGTTTGAAACAAAAAATAATAATTTTAATTAAAAAAAAAAACAGTCCTGTTTGCCCTTAGGCGGTTGTTAGGAAAGATTTCATATTGTATTCAATTTTCCCTCCATGTGGCAACCCCCAAACTTTGTGCTGCTGTTTTACACCCTGATCTAGACTTTGCCAGAGAAGCCCAGCCTTCCGCTGCACTCCTCTGGGCTTTCGCTCAATTCTTATGGGGAAGCTGACATGCCCTTAAAACAGTCAGTACGGGGAGACTTTGTTTCCCCTAGTCCTTTTCTCATGTTGCAGCTTTTGTGCAACATAACACAAGAGGGCACTGTAACCTAAGTTACCGCACTCTTGGGTCTCTAGTCATTCCAAAGGCCCTAGAAACCTCTCGCTGGACTTATGAACTGTGCAAGTGTGTCACGGACAGGACTGGTGGCAGCTATCGTTTCTTTTGTGTTTTGAACCCTTTTTTGCAATGTTATCCGCGCTTACCGCGTTTGGCACGAGTAAGTGGCCTGGCTCCAAAATGGCCATGCCATGAGGTTCTTTGTCCTGGCCGCTGACCATCCTGCCCCTTCACCTTCCCCCAGGTTGAGCCGACCCAGGGCAGTCCTTATTTGGTCATGCACTTTCCAGCAAAACAATGCTTTCGCGGGCTTCGGCATGCCTTCTGTGTGCCTCCAGGATGTGGGCTGGGATGTCTGTTCCCAATACACATCCTGGGTGCCAGAGAGTCTGGAGTGTCCTGAATGCCTGGAACCACCGTGGTCCGTGATAGGTCCACGTATGGTGTGAGCGGATCTCCCATTGGGCCCTCTCCGTTTTGGCGCGAAGGGAACTTTGGATAAGAGGAGGCTGGAAACTCCACTACCAGGTTGATCAACTGAGTTCACACCGAACAAGGCATAAGGAGCCAAGTATCCTGCAACAAGAAGCTGAGTCGAGGAACCGCTGGTGACCCGCTGAAGGTTTGGCACCCTAAACTGCTGTCGTCCTGCGAGACCCCTCTGCATCTGATCGTCCTAGAAGGTCTGCGAAGGCGCTTCGACCCATTGGAATAGTGGGATCAACTATTCCCGGCACCTTCATCAAACCCTGCAAGTAAGCCTCTTCGGAAGTGTCCCAGGGCCAACCAGTGGACTGACCAGCTTACGCAGGACGCTTTGCTCGGTCACCGCCGCCGTTTCGGGGAAGTCCTCAAAACTTGGTTTACTGCTTGCTCTGCGTCCTCAGCACCCTCACACCGAATTTCGTACACTTGGCATTCCCAAGTCTGAAGTGAGACGAGTGCGCCCAGACCAGAGTAAACGCGGTTGCCATGTTGCCCTTTTGTGGTAGCAACCGGTGCACGCCCGCTGCCTTTGGGACACCCTCGACCCTGCATCCTGCTACGCAGAATCTACACGGTGTCAAGACGTCCTGATCATCGCAGCTGAACCTGCCAGCAACGTGAACTGGAGAAGTCTGGGTCTGCCTGCGTTGGGGACCGGTGAGTAGTCCATACCTCAACCGGTGGCCCCTCACGCAGGAGCCCGTTTCTTTTCTACCGCTGTTGCGAAATACCGACTCTATCCCGCACTCTCCCCCTGCCTCTGCCCACAAGTGGAGGCCTTGCTTGAGTAATGGGGACTTGTTCTGCGTCGCTTCATTCACCTTCCTGAACTGCCGGATATCCTTGAACAGGCCCTCATGTCCATTGGCACCAGCGCGTGCAGGTACTTTTGAGCATAAGGCTCCTCTCTTCGTAGGGCTCGGACTTCCTCCTAGTTAGGTGTATTTCGGATGTCGAACTGGGTCTAATGATTACTTGCACTGCCCCCTTTCCTCCAAATCTAGGTGGTCTACATATTACGTGCTCCTAACTCCTTAGACCCCTCGGTCTTGTATATACATTATATTGATTGTGATGTGTTGGTTTACTTTAGTATTATTGTGATTCTTTGCTATGGTCGATGTTACAAAGGCCTTGTAATAAATGTGTCTATATTTTTAATATAACTCCTGTCTGGAGTAATTTGTAAGTGTCCTTGCTCTGTGTGCTCGTTGAGGTCTTTCCGTCACCCTCACACCTCTTCAGACTTAGTCTTGACCACTGCCATCGCTACCCTGATTGGTCTGGCTTGTCCAGAGGTTACCCTGTTCCAAGAAACTAGGCTAGCCTTCTGAGCCTCTGCCCCGTGGGACCGAGGACACAATATTTTTTTTCCAACTGGAACCCAGAAGGTTGAGAGGGAATGGGGGAAATCTGCAATCAGAGGGTTAAATACAAACACATTTATAAATTTGGCAGTTTAGATTATATGCATTATTTCTCCATTTGAATCAAATAAATTGATTAGTTTGATGACTAAACATATTATAAACCCAAGTACATGTCCCAAACATTCTTAAACCATTCGCAAGAAGCCTCTTTTTTTAAAATCAACTTTATTTATCATTTTTAAAAACGGTATACAAAATAAGGAGTGATAGGCAAGAAGCAGATTCACTGTTGCTATATAAGTGGTGAAAACTGATTAAATGAAAGGGGTGAGAAAAATGAAAAAGAAAAGGTGACGAAAAACCATGCAGATGTGAAAACAAATGCACAATCAAATATCATCAAGAATGGATCCTAGTTTAGGGGACAACCACTGCATTAGACATAAGGTGTGCCACTGAGGTAGCCAGTCCAGTCCCTGCCTACCACTTTGAGGGGTCAGAAATGTCGGGCAAACAAGTAGAGCGATTTTTCACGAGTAGCCATTTCATCAAATATGGGTGTGACAAAGCCTTCTTTTCCCTAACCCAACGAGGAATTCTCCAACTGTCAAACTAAGACTAAAGGAAAACACTATAATATCATTAGGTATCTGTCCCTCGCACTTTATTCATCCAACAAAATCATACAAGTATCATATGGCCGTTCAAACACAACAAAATAAAAGTTATAGTAGCCATACAGCCCTTGAAATCCTGTATGCTTGTAACCAGGATCGGATCCCTCTTCCTCAGGAAAAATGCAGGATTTCCCAAATCAAATTTCTAAACAAGAAAGTTCTTTTCAATATCAAAGTTCTGCTCCAAGCACAACACAAAGTTCTTTTCACTCAAAAGATCTTTTACTTGGCTCTTGGATTGTCTTTTTGTTAAACATGCTTCATCACTCGTCCAAATGACTGTTCAAAGTTTCCACAAGTTCTTGCTTAATAAACCAAAAGACTTTCTTCACACTTCGTCAACGTTCAATATAACGTCTTTAAAGAACAGCTACTTTGACATTTCTTCTTCGTAAACAAAAATGGTTTTGTCAGGATGGTTTCACCACAGTTCATCAGAACACATTTAGTGGACTTTCTTTCCACCACAATCATCCACCACAATGTAGTACTTCAATATCTTCTTCCTGGTCCACTAACCTGCCAGGACTAACCACCAACAGTCCCTCCCCTAGTATACTTGCCTGTCAGGATAAAACTCCTAACACTACTACAAGTACTCTGTGGTGTGGCTTGCACTACTTCAGACTTTCCACACTTTAAATCGTTAATGTGGAAAGGTAAGCACACAAAAATGGCTTCTTAGAAACATCTTTGACTAAACTCCTTTGAGATTCACAACTTCTTTCATAAGGGTACAACACAAATTGATGCTGGCTGTTCCACTGATTTATTTTCCACATACAATTCCCACTATCACACCAGTTAATGGCTGGTAATGTCTCTCGTTCAAATTCCTCTCTTTAGGAAAACGGTTTCCCTTTTTATTTGAATTGCCCTTCGTTGGCTTAAGCAATGCTCGTCATCTTGTTCAAATATTGCCCCCTTTTTCATTGACAATGCTGGTTATAATCTTGTTTGAGTATTTCCCCTTCTTTACTTTGGTAATGCTGGTGACAATATCCTCCCGCTTTCTCTGAATGAGAGTGTTCAACCAAAATATACTTTAAATCATTAGTTCAGTATTCAAAAGGATTGAATTCATTAGTTCGATATTTAAAGAGCGTGCTAGCAGCAGGGAGTCTATTACGGAACGACCCGGGGTCACTTAATGAAGTCCAACTCACCGGTCTTTCCCTGCATGTCCGTTCGACCTGGTGCTGCTGCAACTTCTTTCCTTGTTGGCTCCTCGGTGTCTGACAGCTGCGGTCATACTCCCGCAGCCATCGCTTTTCAAAACAGGAGCCTGCCTTGCTCCTTACAGACTCAGGTCAACGCAAACCACCGTACAACGCCAGACTAGGAGAGCTCCTCTTTCCTATGAGGCAGTGAGAAACAGCACCACTTCCCGCTGCGCGTCGTCTACGCTTCAACTTCTAGAACTCTCTCTGCACTGCGTCCCGCTGGAAGACAGCGTCGGTTCCGATATCTTCTCCGTTCTACTTCTGCTGCTGTCTACTTCCAATGGCCTGCACCTGAAAGGGCTTTAAATATTTAAAAACCCACTCAGGTGTGAGTCATCAGTACCACTAGGCTGCTCATTACAGTTCTGCACCTCTGCGCTCCTCTTCCTCGTCACAATAACTAGAACTTATGATACTTGAAGTCCCTAGTGTTCTTGTTCCTTTTTACGTCATCTAATTCACTCGGTTTAAATGAGTTAAAGAAATATACCTTTAAGGGACTTTTTAAAGGAATCGATAGTTAGTTCTTAGCATTATAATCCATACCCAAGCGAGATTCAGAACTATCAGCAGTAGTGACATTGATTTTCTGATAGATATATATCTCTTTCTTCTGCTGACCATAAGGGTGTTCACTAGCGGCAACTTGGGTAATTTTGGGAAAAGAAGCCTTACTCTGCGAACAAGCCATTAGGTAATCCGGTAACATGGAAACCTCACCCTCCGAAGATGAATACAGCGTCTTTCTTAAGTGTTATCTTATTCCCTTGGTGCCCTTCTCCTCCCAGATGACCCCCCTAGAGTTAGGACCAGGTAGCGACTGCCTTCCCCTGGCCATCTGGGAGGAGACTTTAGGCTGGGATTCTGTGAGGACTCAGCAGGATTCATCGCATCACCCTGCTGAGAAGTCCCCCGCTTGTTAGGCAGAAACCTGTGCAGTTCCCTTAGGGACCACTGCAAAAGGCTTAAGACTACAGTTGTTGGCAGTAAACCCAATTGGTAGCAGTCTGTACCACCCAGATTTACCTGGGAGCTGTGGCTGAGCAGCCAGACGTCTCTCAAGAAGAGTTAGACAGTATATAGGAGTATACAAGATAGGTACCAAAATACAGTAGCACAAGCAAACATTGACCAGAGCTTTGGCATCAAGTATATAATTATTTATTTAAAGACACACTTAGAAACACTCTAGCACTATTATAAGCAAGTTCAAAAACACAGTCACTATTAATATATATACATCCCTTGTTCCTTATTAGACAAGTCTTAGTAAACACCACTTATTTTCAGACAGAGGTGAATGCTTAACTCAAGATGGCACTCCAATAAGTTATCAAAAAAGGGATAGAACAGGCAGAAATTGGAAAAACACAACACAATACTTTAGAAGCACTCAGCAAGGCCGGAAAGTCAAAGTCTACTTGTGAGCAAAAAGTTCAGAGGCCCGGCTCCCTCTTAGAGAGAGTAGAACACCAATGCGCCCAAGATCACAGTTTAAAAGGCTTGAAAAGTCTTGCAGAGAGTTTAAAAAGGAATCAGTTCAGCTCAGAAAAGTTCAGTTAGCCAGACTAGGGCCAGCCCAAATGGTAAATTGAGGATTTACAAGACACCCCACACAGACTGTTGCGAGGGAGGCCAGGCGGACACAGTACCTTGAAAGTGGAGAGGATCCTCCAGCGGGGGCAGTTGTTCGTGGCAGTGGGTGCAAGTCGCGGCGTCGTCCAGAGGAAGAGAAGATCTCGACGTGGAGGAAAGCTGAAGGTCGTTGCACTGCCAGGGAAGAAACCAGCCGCAGAGTTCTCTGGTTAAAAGGTACTACCCTTTTATTCGTGGTAGTGGTAAAACGTGGTAACCCGGTTGCCGGGGTGCTTGGCACAGGCAAGGCAGCCACGAGATGATCCGGGAAGGCGAAAAGGCGGGCAAACTGGTTATCCCCACCAGTCAAAGAAAGAAGACTCTTCGGGATGAAGATCTCCTCTGTCGTTGGAAGAAGTGGTGAGTCTGTTCAGCAGGGCTCCACCGGTGGTGTCGTTGTTGCAGGTCGGCTCAGCTTCTCCCTCTTCGGATTCTTTGGTCCTGTGGCGATGTCTGAAGTCCCAGTCCCCAAAGCCCTGCTTTTATGCAGAAAACCCCCATTCATCAGTCCTAGCTGTCACTCAAACATGCTAAGTGGTGAGCCGGGCGGCTCACCACTGGGCCAATCACACAAGAGTGCGACTTGAGTTGCCGAGGCAACTCAGTCCAGGGTGCCTAAACCCCCCCTCCCACACATCCTGTATACCCAGACAGAGTGGCACCACTTTTGGAGGCTTCTGTGTAGAAGCCCGCCAAAAAGTGGAAGAAAGGGCTCAACTTGGGTTGGAGTTACAGAGGCGAACACAAACGCCCCAACCGGGGAATAAATATTAAATAAATAACCCGGTGGTATCTTTAACATTGCACCAAAAAGTGGTGCGTTTAAAATGAATGGGAAAATCCCATAGTAAATATTCTTAAGGGATATATTGCGTGGTAACCACTGCCACCAGCCAGAAACTCGACGAGGGGGGATGGGGGGGGGGGGCTGCACAGTGCCTCCTCGAAAAACAGACCCTGGGGCAATCTAATTACCCCTACCAGTACTTCCACAATAGGATGGTTTGTACTGGTTCTGTTCCCAATTTAAGACTAATAAAGTCAATGGTGACTTTACATGCCCTGGGAGACAGTAGTCAGTCCCAGGGTATGGAGTCTATGTTTAGGGGGCACTATGACACCCCTGTGTTACTGCAGTGAGGGTGCTGTATAACACACTTGCCAAAAACCACATGAAACCCGTAAAAGACCCCATAGCCCATAAAACACAAAGTCAAAGGATATCTCAAATCATGTCTAAGAGTGGGAGAAAAAGAGTCTCACTCTTAGCAGGAGAAAAAAAATAAACCCCAAAAATCCAGCAAAGCTGCTGGGGGACTCCCTAGGTTTGGGAAATTAGCCTTAACAGAGAATTCCCCCTAACACCGCTCCTACTCCAATGCTGCGAATATTGACTGGTTAGATAAGTGAGCATTTAGAATAATGATAAATGACAGAATATTAGGCTTGGATGGAGCGTTGCATGCATCTCTGCAGTATTTGACCCACGGGAGCCCAATTCTACAAAACTTTGGTAAAGAGTTAAACAAGGTGGCCATTATATTGTCTGAGCCCAAAGTCTCCCAAATCTTTATCCACCATAGATTAAGAATAGGCCTGCCTGGGGCCTTCCATGATTGTGCAAGGGTCAAATGGGTAGCTGTCAGCAGCTGAGAGGTCAGGAATGTCATGTCCCTGCTCTGGCCAGATGCACCTTCCTGGTCAGAGTCCCACAGCATCAATGTGAGTGGACAGAGCCAGAGGTGTTGCCTCGTGATTCCCCCAATACTGGATCGAATTTCTTTCCAGTAAAATTGGGAGTTACATGACCACCACATGTGTTCCAGTGTGCCCGTCTGACCGCAGCCCCTCCAGCACAGCAGCGAGTACCCCAGGGAAATCTTTTAAAGGCGATTTGAGGGGAAATACCATAGTAGCATTCTTGTTTAAGCAATTTCTTTGATGAGGGTGCATTTCGAGCTTTTCTGCGCTCTCGACCACATGCATGACCGTGGCTCCTGGGGGATATCCAATTGAAGGGCTCATTCCCAAGCTGCCCCATGTATGGGAGCTTTTTGTCAAAGTCAGGTATATCCAGCAGCTTATAAATTCTTAGGATATTGCTCTTGCCCATCAAATCGCTATGGAGCAATTCGAGGGATGTGGGTTCCCTTTTACCACTGCGCCAGACCTCCCTGGATGTGATCCTATGTCTGAGCTGGCAGTAATGTAATCTTTTGGTTTCCGCCAAAGAGAATTTTGTTTTGAAAGCTTCAAAGGAGCGTGGGGGGCCCCAGGTGTAGCAATCCTGGATCTGGCCCAGTGTACCACCAAACCAACCATGAAAAACCTTCAGGCTCAGACCAGGGGTGAAGTCCAGATTCTCCAGGACTGGGGAGAAGGAGTCCAGGCCTTCTAATGTCTATGCGCCACACCCCAGTAGGATAGGGTTGCCAGCGACAAATCCAGAAGGTGGCCTCCCTTTGACCGCACCAGTCTCCCCAAGAGAGGGAGGGATGCCAGGGGGAAGCTGGGAGACTGCTCCAAGTGTGGCCATCTGAGCCTGTGAAGTCGCTGCTCTATTTCCCTACATGTGCCAGTTGGCCTGTCATGAGATACCGCTGAACATTTGTCCACCTAGGCCTCTGCGGCAGAGCAAAATAGGACCCCCCCCCCGAGAGATCCTGGGGTGCTTGACCTGCCACATGATGTAAACTATCTTCTTTTGAATGCCCAGCAGAGACAAATGGGGTATCTGAATTGGGAGGCTGCTAAAGAGGTATAGGAGTCTCGGGAGGACCTTCCACTTGCTCAAATGGATCTAACCCAACCACCAGATCTCCAAGGGAAGCCACCCGTCCAAGTCTGAAGAGAGCTATTAAGAGGGTTAGGATATTATGTTTATCGTTCCGCAGAATGATATGCACTCCCATTCAAGTGACTTACTTGACCATTTATAGGGGACTTTGTCTTCTAGGCAGAGGATCATCTCTGCCGTCTTGGAGACGTGCAGCCCATGTGATTTGTTGTAGTTGATTGCATTGTCAGAGAATACCACAAATTCCTCGAGCTCCTGGATCGTGAAAGGAAGGGATTGTTCTGTTTAAGGAATAGAAATGCATCATCAACGTAGAGAGCTATGTTCTGGATAGTAGGGCCCACAGCAATCCCATGAATATGGGCATTCGCCCTGATGTTGCACCACAGAGGTTCGAATTGCGAAAGCGAAGATTAGAGGAGATATGGGGCAACCTTGGCGTGTGCCCCTCTAGAGATATATTGGGTGTGTGGTATGGTTGTTTATCTTGATACACATCGAGGGTAACGCCAGTGTGGCCAAAACCCAAGATATAAAGTTGTGGCTGAATCTGAAGGCTACCATGGTCTCTTCCAGGAAACCTCCGTCCAGCTGATCCAACGCTTTATTGGCATCTAGCACCACCAAGGAGATTGTTGCCTATATCTATGTTGAATAGGTTGAGGGTTCTGCAGACGCGATCGTGGGTGGATCTGTGTGTGATGAAGCCGGATTGGTCAGCATGGACAAGGGATGGTAGGACTAATGAGTGCCTGTTGGCCAGGATCTTCCTGAATATTTTTCCCTCTGTATTTAGCAAGATGATGTGATGGTAGGAATCGCAATCTTACGGCGGTTTCCAGAGTTTCAGAAGTAGGACCGTCGCTGACTCCACCATCGTTTGGATCACTGCCTTGGAGGAGATGAGTTGAATAGGCTAGTCAAAAAGGTGATCACATACCTTAATGTGTAAGAAAATAAGGGCTTGGGCACAAATACTTTCTAGCACACCTGTTACACATAGGGGTGAGCAACTGCCCACCCACTGTTGACACCAACCACGGCTGCTCCAACATATTTGAGGTTAAAGCTGCAACTCCCACTGGATAATTGAGGGGGATGCATCCACTGTGCGATTTACAGATATCGACATAATATTTTAGTTGTGTGTTGAAATAAACTAAATGTTTAAGTGTTTCTTTAAAAACGCATCATCGTTAACATTTTGCTCTGACCCTATCAGTGGCAAGTGGAACATGTTAACCATGTATGCACAGAAAAAAAGAGCAACAAATGATTTCCTATTAAACACTGCAGCAAGATTGTCTTATATAGGTTGTCACTCATGACAGGAACTCCTCCTAGATATTGGCCTTTTCACTGATCTTGTCCCTGTATTCGGGCTGCTGGCTGGTGACTGTCCAGTTGTTGGCAACAGACCCTGGTGGTTATTACAGTAGAGAATTTGCAGAAATGTCATGCAGACTGAGTGGAGCAGTGTGCGGTCATGGCCAGCATCAGTGCCCAGCATTGTCACTGTCCAACTCATTGTTATTCGTGAAAATTGATAAATAGCCCTGCCAGGTTCATGAATAACAAAGAGCTAGCCCATGCAGAACCCTGGCTAGTGCACACTGCAGAGCTAGCAATTAAGGTTCATCAAAATCAGCTCCTGAACATCAGACATCACCCAGTAAGCAGGAGCCACAGCGAGGTAAACAGAAGCGGGTACACAACGCACCACACATCTAACTTCCACATGAGATGCGCAGTAACGTCTTGGCTATTATGTATGATCCATTATATTAAATGTGTCCTAGATGTGCCTTAGTTCTTCTTTATTAACATTTTCAAACACTCAAATGTAATGTCACATATGCATGTTGGTAAGGTACCACTTGGACTGGGGAGCCAAAAGTAGTTCCTGGTAGCTGTTGGTTCCAAGGTAACCAGGCTCTCCTAGGGTAAAGGTAGGAGCTAAATAGCTCCCAGCAATTTCAAACCTTGCACAAGTTGCCAAAACACCACAATATAATCAAGCTGGAATCAGCAATATGTGCAGGGGCTCAGAATTGAGCAAGCCCCCCACACATTAAGCACTGGGTGATCAGCTGGGCTTCAAATCGCTTATAAAAACGAGCTGGGTAGACATCTGGGCCAGGAGTTTTGTTAAAGTTGATTGACATGAGCTGGAAGAAATATTACAACACAATCTCGTGTTTTTTTTCTGCCTCGCTGTATTGCTTTACATTAAGGGTGTTTCAAAGGTGGGGGGATTCTATTCTTGGTCTTGAGGCCCTTCAATTTGGAGGCAAAAAGTATATTGGCCTTGTTGCCCTGAATAAAGCACCTCTGCTTCGTCTGGGTAATTGTGTGCGCAGTCCGGTCGCACAGATGCGCTTCCAAAGTTTTCAGAGGGCTTAAGGGAGTTGGACGCTTTATGGAGTTTTTCAAGATCCCGGACCTTCCCTTTCAATTGATTCCGAATGACTTCCTTAGACCTAATAAAGGCAGTCCCCTTGACGATGAGTTTGCCTGTGAGGTCTGCCTTAAAAGCATCCCACAAGGTATTTCAGGGCATGTCCAGAGCTGTGCTGGTTTCGAAGTATTGGTTAATGAGGGTCCGTACAGACCACAGGGTCCAATAAAAGGGCCTCTTTCAGTTGCCTCAGGGTCTAGGTTTGGAGGATAGTACATATTTGAAGGTCCGCAAAGACCTGTGAATGATCAGTCAGGTGTCTAATCCCAATTTCCACCCCGATAAGAACAGGGCCTGGGATACTAGAATCATGTTGAGGCGAGAGTGGCCTCTGTGTAAGTGGAAGAGGAAAAAGAAAGTAACCCTGTTCCATGGTGTGAAGAACCTAACAAACTTCTACAACGTTCAATGTGCTGAATAAGTGTAGGAGGGCTAAGGCATTGCAGTAGCCTAATTTGGTGGGCGGTAGGGATTTACCTAATTCAGGGTTTGGCATGGAATTTAAGCCCCATCCCCTGATCACTAAACCCTCTGTGAAGTCGGAGACTGTCCCCAAATCTTTCAAGAAAGGGCCCAGAGCCTCGTTTGGGGCATGGATACAGGTGAGGGTTATCAGATATCCATCCAGGTTATCTTTTAGAAGTATGTGCACTCCGCTGCTGTCTACATCCATCAGATAAGTGAGCATTTAGAATAATGATAAATGACAGAATATTAGGCTTGGATGGAGCGTTGCATGCATCTCTGCAGTATTTGACCCACGGGAGCCCAATTCTACAAAACTTTGGTAAAGAGTTATACAAGGTGGCCATTATATTGTCTGAGCCCAAAGTCTCCCAAATCTTTATCCACCATAGATTAAGAATAGGCCTGCCTGGGGCCTTCCATGATAATGCGGTAAAATATGGATGTAACTGCTCCGTTCCGCCTTCCACTGCTCTGGACTGGTCGCCGGTGGCTACACTTGCCCAGGGAACAGGTAGGGGAAGCCAGCCCTCCACAAAGGACTACCACTAAGGAGCATGTCCCCTGTCTGGCCCGGTCATGCCACAGAAGGCCAACTGAACCATCAACAGAAGCTGAAGAGTTATATAATCGCACGCCCCTCTGGAATGACTATTAACTTGCAAGTGTCTCCTGCCTCCCGCGCTCTAGAATGATTCTCCACCCCCACAGCCCTCCTTCCTTTTGCTTTTCCCTATGACCAATACGTCACCGCTGAAAACACCAGCACAGCTCAAATGTCTAACTGTACGAAGTATGCTGACTTACACTGGCTTGAGACCTACAGTTCCATGCCTCGGCGAAAACGGGCATACTAGCCTTGCTACACGCACCTCATGGGTCTACTCGCCTAGCTACAGCCCTAAAATGTGATGTCTGCTATATGCGTGCATGCCAGCACGCGTGGCTAAAACCACCCCTCACCTAACCATCCAGCAACTCACTATAAGAAGCTGTAAACTAACACGCCATCGTACGTCCATGCCAACAAGTCAGTCCTAGCAGCGCCCATTGCCCAATGCTTAACTGCTACAACCTGACCAGTTCCCTTGGCTAAAGGCCTGGTACCCTGCCCTATGGCTCTGCAACATCTGGCATCTCGGCCTTGATGAGTTCTGCTGTCAAGACCCCTGCCTCGACAAACACCCCCAAAATTGTAAGAATTTCCAGTAACCTTATTTCCGATAGAAATACTGAGAGCACTAACAAACCCTCCACACGGCGGAACCCCTCTCTGACAAAATATACTTACATCAAGCCGATGACACATCCTAGCATTACCCCTAACGCTGCTGGGTATACCCACAGCAACATCACTGCCAAGCAATCTCTCAAACCTAACCACCCCCCTGTATGCTTGCCTCCTATTTCACTAAAAGGAGCACTTATCAATGCCAGATCCCTTCCAGCCCATGCACTCGACATTGCAGACCTCATTACATCCAATGACCTAGACATGCTGGCCACTACAGAAACGTGGCTGAATGCTGCTTCAGGACCAGCCCTCTCATTGGCTATCCCTAATATATGCACCATCTACAGGAAAGATAGAATGGACTCATTGCCAGAGACACCTTCTCCATCAGGGAAGTCACTAACCCCCTCTGTCCCCTACTGTTGAACTACTCGCAACACAACTAACCTTGACGCACACCACAACAACTCTGCACTTGATTTTTCATGCCCCAGGCCTGCCACTCTCATTCGAAGAGGCTATTACACAACTCCTGTCAGTTAACACTAAATACTCCTCCATATCTCTGCTCATGGGAGATCTCAATCTGGGACTCTTAGACCCATCAAACACGAACACCATATCCCTTTCCAACTCTATTGAAGCACTAGGCTTTCAACAAAGGATCTACAACCCCACAAACTCCAAAGGACGCACTGTGGACTGGGTGGTCGATCTGAATTGTACCTTACAATCACCTCCAACCTGCCCTGCCCTTGGTCCGACCATAATATAATTTCCTTCGACCTACCAGTGCCTGTCCCTCCTTAAAAACAAAGAATCTTGCCTCTGACTGCAACGAGAATCTCCTGTAATATCTCAGCCATGAACATTCTACTTTTACTCAGCGATCTCACCTCGTCAAACCTCCACTGATGACCCTGTCAACATGGTTGACATCCACAACCAGACCTTCACTCTGGCTATCAATGCTGTGGTGCACCTGACCCAATGGAAAGCTACATTTACAGCACACACTAACTCCTACTTCTCACCATATCTCAAAACACTCCAGGCCAAAATAAAAGTGTATCAAGAAACTATCTGGAAAAAGGCCACATTACAATCCAATAAAGCTCTCTGTCCAGGCAGCTAAGGCCTACAAACTTGCAATCCATCAAGCCAAATGCTCCATGTACAACAATAGAATTGTTAACGCCAGCTCAAGCTCTCTGGAGCTTTTCTATATACTACGAGAGCTTGAAACCTCTGTTCCCCCACCAAACAACTGCACCAAAGACAGCTTGTGGTGCCTTGACACCCAAAAGGCACCGATTGGAAAAAAGCCACTGTGTGCAAACTCAGAACCATCCCACTTCATTGCCACTCTCAGCTGGCTCACCTATCCTATTCAACTTCAAACTAGTTTCCATAACAGAGGTCACTCAAATTATCAAAGGGCTTTAACCTTCCTGATGTCAAGATGTCAAGGGGACATCTGTCCTGCTACAATCATTAAGGATTGCCCTGTAGAGCTGGCCTCATCTCTAGCCTCATCAAATCCTCATTCACATTGAATTCAGTGCCAACTAACTTAAAAGACACTTGGGTCCTTCAACTGCTAAAAAACCTACTTTAGACCCAGCTATACCCTCAAACTACCGCCCCCATCACTACGGTCTTGTTCCTCCTTAAAATACTGGATCGGGCAGCATACCTCCAAGTTCAATCACACTTGGAATCCAACGACACCACCATTTGCTGTATAGACGCATTATAAATACCCAATAAATAAGCAATCTCTTGAGCCTCCACCAGTCGGGTTTTCATCCTGGCCACGGTACGGAAACAGCCCTGCTCGATTTAAAAATCTATTGGACGACATTAAAGACTCGGGTAATGCTGCCCTCCTCCTAGTTCTATTTCGGTCGTCGGCCTTTGACCTGGTTGACCATCAAATCTTGTGCCACAATCTCAACACTACTGCTGCCCACTTCTTTGCAGAAGCGACCGCTTGGATTTCTTCCTTTCTATTTAACACAACTATGAGGATCTTCTTCAACACTGCTGCAGCCCTCTCTGCCCCCCCCTGCTCCCCGTCTCCTGTGGGGTTCCACAAGGCTCCTGTGCCTCATCTACACTGTAAAATATATTCATCCAGCCCCTCTTGGACCTGCTTCATGACTCAAGCATTTCCTATATGAATTGTGCTGACAACACTCAACTTCTCATCCCCTTAACTGGCAACTACTCTACTGACCCAAAATCAATGCTCTAAATCTTTCAAACCTTCCAAGCTTGGATGGCTACAATCATGTTAGGTCTAAACAATGACAAGAAAGAAATTCTTCTGGATGGCTCTGAATAAATTCTCAGCAAACTTGACCAGGCTACAACACTTTAGTAATCGACAGCATTACCATCCCTGTGTCACAAGAGGTTAAGACCCTGCGAGTTTACCTTGACTCCACCCTGTCGCTAACGAAGCAGGTCAATGCCATCACATCGTCAGCTGCATACACCACTAAGCTTATCAATAGCTGCAGGACTTTTCACTCAAAATACAACTGCCTCACCATTGCACGTGCCCTAATAGGCTCAAGACTTGACTATTGCAACTGGATATTTATTGGAACCTCAGCTCGAAACATTAGCAGACTGCAGGTTATCCAAAACAATGCCCTCAGGGCGGCTCTGAACATCTCCAATCGAGAGCATATTATGTCGGCCAGAAGAAATGCAAACTGGCTCCCGATCTGCAAGTGCATCACCTTTAAAACACTTGCCATTACTCACAAATGCATCTCAAACACTGCTCCAAAGTACCTTGCATAAAAGATGATCACTGCACAGTCAACCCGACACACCCGCACTATCAACTCTCATCGTCTGATCCTGCCAAAATTTAGATTAAAAAGATTGCGAGGGGTGAGCTTCCCAGTGATTGCCTCCAAAAATTGGAATGTCCTACCACATCATGTAAGATCAGAACACTTGTATTGGGTCTTCGGAAAAAAATATAAAACTCTCCTATTCTAACAGTAGGCCAGTCTGGATTGTTCTTCATCCTAAAAAAATGTCTTTGCGTTTGTGCGTGCTGCTTTGCGTTCACATTCTGCTATGTAACCGGCACCTTGATGCCTCCGGGTTTTGTGCGCTATACAAATTAAATGAATAAATATAAATCGTCCATCCCGATCCCTGCATGTGCTATTTTGGTAAACGGTAAATCCCTAGATATTAGCATCCCCACCCCCCCTCTTCTTGGAGCGATGAGATGCAAAGTATTGCTGGGGGAAGTGTGGGTGTCTAAGACAGTTTTTGTCCACCCTCGTCACATAGGTTTCCTGAATAAGAGCTATTCCCGTCGCTATCCGACAGAGGAGCTGGAGAATCCCCCTTCTCTTTCTTGGTGAGTTCAGCCGATGGGCGCTGATAGTGACTATTGGAGTAGAGGTTGGGCCCCAGGGTAAGCTATGGTGGACATTTAGGAGCACGGGAGTGCTGGACATGAGAACTGTGCCCGTTTAAGATTAAACATGGTTTGGAAGTATCTGAGGGATGGGGAGTGAGGACCACAATGAAAAAGGGAAGGGAATAATGGAAAACCTCTTTCCGAAAAAAACAAAAATGTGTAGCCTAGAATCATGTTGGATCAAAAGCTATGACAATAACTACCCTAACAGGGCATTCATTGGGATGCGCCTCACAAATAAAACTAGCACATTAACAATAAAGATACAACCGCATCGGATTGAATAGGGCCAGAACCGCAGAACGACTTCAGCTAACTCAAGGCGTGGGTGTTGGTGGGACATCATGTCGGTTGCAATAGGTGGACAGCAATCGTTCAAGCTGGTAGAGAGTCCACCAGGGAAGGACAGTATGCCACCGGCCAATGCCTAGCGGTGTTTCTTAGATGCTCTTATCCCCCACCATGGCCCTGAAGCTTCCGCAGCCTGCGACCACAGGCAGCAGGCTCTAAATCAGCGGTCCCGGAGACATTGGGCAATCTGGGTTCATTAGAGGTTCGCTTCGCTGGGGTCTGCGAGCGCCCAGGCTTTGTTGTTCCAAGTGAATTGGAGGGAGCATGGAAAACCGCAGCAGTATTTGATTTTTAGGTCTGTCACTCAAGCAGTCACCGCCCTGAATGAACAGTGTTTTGCCATTGTAGCTTGGGCCAGACCTTGGACCAGCTGCAGCTTAACGTCTTTATATCACAGTTCATCCTTGGCATGTGATAACCTGAGAATCTCCTCTTTAACCTTGAAGTAATGGATCCTAGAGAGGACATCGGGTGACAGATTTTCGGACTTCTGGAAAACTGAGTATACTCAGTAGGTTAGGTCCAGTACGATACGTTCGTCGGCAGGGAGCACAAGGATAGATCTGCAGATTCCCAGGATGACGTAGTTTTCTATATCATCTGTTTCGCTAAGATTTGTTCTGCTGAGGCCTCCAAGGATTCCATTCTGGTAGTCAGCTTGGCCAGATAAGATTGCTCACAGGCAGAGGTTTCAAGCTCATTGACACAGTGATAAAGACCTGAGGCTTCCTTTTCTAATGCTGTGAACTTCTGGCTCAACTCTGCTGTGCTTGAATTTATTTCATTTTTTATCTCTTGTAGGAGGCGCTGCAGATCCACTTTTGTGGCTAGGGAGCCAGATAGCTGGTCTTGAGCTGTGGTTGTTCGAATCTGTTATTCGGTGGCAACCTCATGCTTCTTCCCTTCCAGGGTGGCATTCATCAGGGCAAAGATTTCTGCATGCTTATTGTGTTTGCTCCGTTTGGTCATAGCATATCTGGGGGGATGGCAGGTCGGATCGCCATCTAGAAGTTCACGTATGGCCCCATGTCTGATTAAGTTCGAGTTGGTGTGTCCAGGAAGGAGACGATTCAAGGTGGTGTGGGCTCTGAATGCATCAAGCACAAGATTTGGCATGCTGTTGTAACGTATTGCCCCAAGACCTTCTACACCACCTCCACCGGGCGTCCACTCTTCTTGCCCAGTGTCTTCAGGGGTCTTGATGTGTGCCTGCTTCAGGTCGTGGGCCCATCTCGGGTGAGTGCAATCAGGGTCTGGAGTCCAGCCTCAGCCGTTGACCCTCATACCATAGAAGAGACCGTGAGAATTGGAGGCCAATGTCCACCCAGAGGCGTGAGCAGGGCTCCCACCGGGATGAGGATATGGTAGCGCGCACAAGGGAGAAGCTGGTGCGAAGCAGTGGACAGACCCCACACAGGTCTGCAGCACTATCCGGCTTGCGGATGAGACATTCTTCAGAAGCCTGCAGTTCCGCCTCAGTTGTTCACCCCCCCATTCCCCAGAGCTCAAAGCTTCGACTGCTAAAACAGAATCTGTGGGGCCCACAGCACAGCCTGGGTCGTCACTCTCCCTGTGAGGCACCAGCAAGGCTCCCTGTGCCAAGGAGAGTGAAGGAACAGTGCACACGACGGGGAAGGCCTGCGGGCATCAGTGAGTGGGACAACCCCCCATAGGGTAGACATGGGCCATCAGCGCACCCACCTCTCTTCCAGCAGGTCCCGGTATATGAAGTGTGCCGTCGCCGGGTTACCGCTATGTGCCTGTGCCTCACTTCACAGGCAGGCCACCCAGCCAACCATGCTAGATGCACAAGCTGATTACACTGCCCTCAGTGAGGTGGCCGCCCGAGTGTGCTTCCACGTAGGGCAGATAGTTGCAGCAGCCTGCACTGGGTCATCCTCATGGTCTCGGAAAGGCCGCTCCTGCAGCTCCAGGGCCAGCAGCCATCTCAAATAGAGCCTTGTTGCTCGGCGAAGATAGTACAATGCCATTTGCAGAGGGCCGAGACTCCACAGAGGCGCATGCCTCTAAAAATGTCCAAGGTTCGGCCACCATGTTTGTCGGTTGGCCACGCCCCCAACGCCTCTTTAATGTAATGTGTAACCTAATGTTCGTGTTAGATTGCTAACCTATTCAAATTATTTTCTTCAGCATGGGAGGATCGTGTACACCAAGTATAGTAGCAGTAAAGTCGAAAGAGCCTATATAATTGTTTATTTTATATTTACTGTGCGATCTGTGGAATTAGAACGCAATGCACACCCCAACTCGCCATTTACACGAGTTATGTCCAGAGCTTAAATGTGTCACAATGAATACGAACCATCCATCATTATTGATGACAGTGCTTGCGTTTTTCAGTGTCTCCCATTTAGATCCTTGCACGTATTTTGCAAAAAGCTGATGTTCGGTTCTCCGTAATGGTCTTCGAATTATGAACAATGAGACTCGGTCAGTTCACATTCTAATTAACCATTTTGTTAATATTCTTCGCCATCTGTGCTAATAAACGTGTGGCTAGCATCAAAGTGGTTTACAAAAATCTCCTTGTGTGTTCTCTTTTTTTAATCACCTGGCGTTAGGACTAAAATACAACGGGCTATGGCGCAATTTAAGAAGCTCCCACTTATGTCAAACAAGCATCACACATCCAGAGCAAAAATACATGTACCTTTGGATAAACGCGTTTACATGTATCATGTCAAAAGTTACATCTTGTGCACTTCTGAGGCTGATCCTCAATGAACATATTGATCTTAAAAAGGTCTAATTGTTTATGGGAGTAGTTACATTTGATCAGTTTACATTTAACATTATTAGATACTTTGAGAACAAGCTTGCATGTATGTACCACAGTCAAATCATATCCGATATCTTGCTGCCTTTTTTTCTCTTCTAGTCTGTTTTCCCTTTATTTTCCGCATACCTCGGTATAGTTATTACCGTTCCATTTCCAAACAACTGCCAATTGCAGGATGATTTCCAGCAATTTACACTCTTGGGTTTGATTAGGGAAGCCTGGAAGTCTCACTTTCAGGACTCGGTATACCTGCAGGTATCTCGTTACAGTAACCTCATCGCGACAAATATGGAATCTACTTAAAACAAGCATTGGTAAAGCCAATCATTTTGGTGTGCTCAGTTCTTTATTGTATTTTATATGTATAGGTAAGACTAGAGTAGAAACGTGGGATCTACTTGGCCAGCAGTAAGTCAGTTCATTCAGACACAACATCGGTAATGGATGTAGTAGAAATATTTCACTGTGGTGTCCAAAAGTCCTTTTACTCTGTGTATTACTAATGTCGCTTGTCAGCAAACACTAACATGCAGACATGCTTGGAACCTTTAAGTAAGCATGGTGAATTTAGTAGTCAGCTGAGGTGAAGGGGCATGGGGTAGTTAAGATAGAAGGTACCAGGGGTGAGCTACGGCAGGAGGCAGTGGGTATCTGTCAGCAGTGCAGGCATGGTAAGTGGGCATAAGCAGGGGTGAGCTAGGGTGGATGGGCATAGTATGGGTATGGTTCGATGGGAAAATGGTTGGTGGGAAGACTGTTGGGGGTGGTTAGGGTAGGCGTTATAGAGGACGTATGAGTTGAGGTTGGGTGGGAGTAGAGTGCAGTGAGGTAGGCTAGGGGGAGTTGGGCGAAGCAGGGTGGCTGGGAGAAGAGTGTAAGTGAGGGCAGTTAGGGTGGCTAGATAGGCGGTAAAGTGGGGGAGGTAGAGTGGACAGAGGTAGAGTAGGTTGGAGTATAGTTGGCATAGGCACCATGGAGGGTGGTGTAGTGGGACCGGTAAGAGTGGGGAGATAGAGTGGTGGCGAGGGTGGGTAGAGTGGTTGCGAGGGGAGGAAGGGTGAGTGGAGGTAGATTGGGGTGAGGTATGGTGAGTAGATTGGGCTCAGGAAGGGTGGGTTGGTGAGAATGGGTGGTTGAGTGAGGTGATGGGCTTCTAGCTCTATTGGCCGATTATTCATCCACATCACAATCACTTACGTTAGGAGATTTAAAGGGAGAGGGTTTGTGCTGTTTTGTGCACTTGGCAAGTTGTCAAACTATTGCTGCTTCCAGTTACTAACAACATTTTGAACCAGGCCATAAATTACAATTGATTTGTGCTCTTTTCTGCACTGAGAGGGATCAAAAATGAAAGCCTAACACAAGAGTTGTCATGTTTTTAGTTAAAGGCTTTTATTTAAATGCTAATAGGTTGGCAAAATGCCTCTCTGACCCAATGCTGAAGAGGAGTTTCCCTACCTAAAAACCAGAAACTAATGTCTGTATCAAGATGCCAATAACTGAAAAGCCGTCCTTGTGTCCAAAACGTCCTTGAATATCCTGACATTTCTTGAACACTTTTCTTTTGCATAACATGGTTTCCCACACTATTTGTATTTAGGAGTAAGGATTGGCAATAGGTTTATTAGTATAGGCCCTTTTATTTTGACAGACTCGACTAGGACAGCGTTACTATTATTTCATGGTCGTAGCATGCTCCAATATTTAGATTTAGGATTAGATGGGCGTTTTCCAAACCCAATTGAAGTTCAATAAACACCCTTGAACTGTGATCACTTGTGTGTGTCTTACTGTTTGATACCATGTCTTCCTTACAGGTGAGACACAGTATTTACCTTCCTCTAAAGTAGAGATTACAACTGCCAAAATACATAATCGTTGTTGCCACACTAATCTAACGGTTCTACCCGTTGAACACCTAAAATGTGGGTAAAATCAGCCAAATCTTCTGTGGTATGAAAGGGAATAAACCCCAGTCTCACGCCAATGGAGCAAAATGCTCCCCTAACCCAAAAGGGGGAAATGGAAAGACATCTGAATAATAATCGCCAAAAGATTAGAAAACCTGATTGCTCTTTTCAAACAAAACTGCTAACTGATTCGTATGCTATTCCTTCAATGAATGTTGTAGAAAATAGAAGGCAAATCATTAAAACGGAAAGAGTTTGAAAAACTAACTTTGTTGCCAGGGTCTTCAAGTCTCATAATTCCCTCTGTACTGGGACAAGGAAGAGGGATACAGATGAACTCTACTGTGGGAGCGGTCTCCTAATTAGTGTAGATGACTTACACCTCAAGGGGACTGAAAGGCTTAAACAAATCCCTCAGATGCAGGCATCAAGAGGAGAAAGAAGAGAAGGAGTAGAGCAGAAGAAGAGGATGAAGCAACGCAGGCCGTGGTTGCAGCTGTGCGAGAAGCCAGAGGCAAGAGAAGTCACCGGGAAAACAGACGCCTAAAGAGGTGGCAGGTCCTGAGAGAGTCTTTGCCTTGAACTCTCTCTGTTGCAGAAGTTGCGCAGCAGGCAGCATAACGAAGGGACACTTGCCCGATAAAAATTTGTTTTGCAGGGTTCGTGTAGCAGGAAGCAGCAGTAGTAAGGGAAGTATGCCTTTTTGGAGATTGCAAGAGGCTGGGTTGCACCTGGCCCTCTCCAGAGCATAAGAAGCTCCAATCCTCAGTGGTGTGAGCAGAGGACGAACAGAGGAGGCTGTCCAACTGACCACGAGGGGCCAAAAGTACAGAATACCTCTGAACACACACCGGAGAGTAATCGAGACACTTACTCATTGAGTTCACAGCTTCGAAGTGACTCCGGAGCACTCCAACACTGGCCGCATGTTCACGGCAGGCGGCTTCATTCGTGTTTGAGTGAAAGCAGCAGTTACTGTGTAAATAAGCGCATGAGATTGTGGAAAGCCCAAAAACCCAGTGAGGATTGGGTAGTAGGTTCAAAAGCTTACAAGCAATATGCAAGCCACGAGTGTGTTAACCAGTAATACCAATATAACAAACAGTGCTCAAGGCAAGAGGGGAATATTGTGAGTTGAGGCTTAATGGTTGCAAGACTTACTGCTTATTTGCTATGAGAAACAGATCATAAGGGGACAATCCTATATTGCCAAAGCCAAGATACAGAAAAGTAAGACTATCGTTTGGTCATTATTTGGTTGTTGGTGCAGAGGTGAAAGAAAGGTGGCAAACAGGCTGCCCTTCTGGAGAAGGTTATCCAGAGGGAGAGGAAAAGAGTCTTGAAGAGCACACTATGTGGTTCCTTGTTTCCCGGTAACTTGTTTAACGTTTGATGCTAAAGATGTCCAAGTTGTTGTTATTCCAAGTTGGAAGTTACCAATGAAGCAATTTTATGTTCCTTTTGGTGAAGAAGTAGAGGGGCAGGCGTGAATACCCGTATGGGAAGAAGATGTTGCCTAAAAGGGCCTGGCAAAGGAATAAACTAGGTAGTAGTTGATGCAAGAGCTGAACTGTCGTTCTAATAGAAACAACTCATGTTAATTGGTGACATTGAAAGAAGAATTGTGAAAGCTTGTTGAGGAAAAGTGTCCATTCTTTTTTAAACCGATGTGTTAAACCATTCTTACAAAGACATTTGTTGTTACTCATCTAAACAAATATAAAGGTGAAAGATGTTCTTACTACAGGAGGAGTTGGAATAGACAATTTCTTTCTGAAACCAAAGGTTGTGAAAAGACAAATGTGAGACAGCTCTTACTCCAGGAGCATTTGGAATGTACTATTATTTTTGATACCTTACTGAAGCAATAGAACTTCATGTGATCAAGTACAAATCCTTAGGAACTGCACTGGACCTTTGTGTCAAATCGGATTTTCTGGTTTCTTTTGAAATGTGGAGAAAACCACTGTTCAGATCTGAGGAAGGGAAAATCACCCAGGTTATAAGAAGAGATATTGATCATATTAATCTTATCATATGTTATATATTATTGTTGAATTGAAGTGTCATATATATTCTTATTGTTTTATTGGTTGTACAAGTGTGAGGGACGGATATCCTTTTGTTAAGAGTGTTTCCTGCAGTTTATTTTGGGCAGGGAAAACCTCACCAGGGTAGGGATAGTGAGGCTTTTATCCAACCCTTTTATTTAATAAAATGGTTAAAGTTGAAAATTCTTTACAAAGTTGTCTGCCTCACATTTCTGACCCCTCACAGTACTTGCTAAAAAAGAATCAGCTGTTTAATACAATGCTAGAGGTAATCTCATTTTCATTTCATTTAAACTCTACAACACATACACTTTCCTTCTCCACACACATCTCTGATGTCGCCAAAAAAAAAATCTAACCTTGTACAGAGGATTTCCAAACACACTGCCTTAAGACCTCTTAGGGAGGGGTACTCTAACCTTCTCCTTGTGCCTAAAACCAAAAAGGCCCGTGCAGGAGGATCCAGCTTCCCCACGATAGAAGCCACACAGTGGAATGCCCCTCCGCCTAACCTAAGAATTATTCAGTCCCACCTAGCCTTCCGCAAAGCACTCAAAACACAACTCTTCATCTAACTTATCAACTGTTTTCTTATGTCTACTAAAATATGTGATGAATACTGTACCTGTAACTAAGAGACCTCTCGGTCACATGTAACCCTACCTACTGAAAATGCTTATGAAATTCTTGTAACAAACACCACGATGCCTCCGGGCTGTAGGTGCACTATACAAATGCAAATAAATAAACACATTTTCAGCCTTCCTTCAGCCTCCTCCTCTCCGATTGTCCAATCGCCATTCAAAATTGGTGTGCCACCAATGATCTATGTCTAAATGCCAACAAGACTGAGATCCTCCTTATTGGTACACCATCTCCATCCTTTCCTCTCACTCTCTGGCCGGCATCCCTTGGCCCTACTCCCACCCCACTTGCGCAGCTAAGAACCTTGGGGTTATCTTTGACTCTACAATTTCCTTCTCCGCACACATCTCTGATGTCTCCAAAAAAAATCAAACATTTTACTTCAACTTCTTAGAGGTACTCTACCTTTCCTCTCCTTCCCTCAAAAGCTCACTGTCTCCCAAGCTCTGGTTCTTTCCAGACTGGATTATTGTAACAGCGTCTTCCTAAATCTACCTGCCTCCACTCTCCACCCTCTACAACTAATCCAGAACAGGACTGCGAGACTTGTCCTTGGCCTCAAGCCCTGGGATCGTATCTCTCCAGCCTTGAAATCCCTTCATTGGCTCCCAGTGGATGCAAGGATTACATTTAAAACCCTCTGCATTGTCCACAAAGCTTTCTGGGGACTGGGTCCAACATACCTTCAACTATCCCTCCGTGAATACCTCCCCTCTTGAGCCCTTCGCTCCTCTACTTCTAACTCCCTCAGGGTGAGTCGTTTTGCAAAAAAACAAGCTGGGGGTAGATCCCTGTCTTCGGCTGGTGCCTCCCTTTGGAACAGCCTCCCGGCCACCTTGAAACTTGAGGAAAAACATCTTCCTCTTTGCCTCTGCCTTTGCCCCCCCTTCTCCCCTGTTGATCTGCTTCTTCTCATGGCATTGTGCACCTGGCCACCCTCTGTTCTTTCGGGCCCAGGTATCTGCTCACCCTGCCACCCTCCTGCACTGCCTCCAGGACACCATCTGCACTAGGGTTCTGTATTTGTACCCATACAGTCCCTCTCCCACATTTCTTCTGCACTTATCAGATATACCTTTCTGACTAACTTTCACCTGCCACTTGCTGGCTGCACTACCATGGTTTACAGCCCTTATTTATTATTTATTCTATTTTAATATTTATTTATGTTTCCTCTCCTCTGCTTCACACTTTCCACTCCCCCCCTTCCTTGCTATTTTCCCCACATTTTCCTTTCCCATGCACTTTCTTAAATGTCACTGGGCCTAGTAAGATGGCCGTTTTTTTCTCTCGCTTGTTCCCCTCCCTTTTTGCCTGGTCGCGCTCTGAAACACTTGTGTACGAGCGCGATTTAAATAAAATATTATTTCATTTAATCTAATTGCAGTTATAAACTTAATTCAGTGAGACCATGTAGTCAATTACATTTCTTATATGTCACTGCATAAATGTACTTCCTTTTGTATACATTTTAACATTAATGTCAAATACATTATTACAGTTTTGATTTTAACTTACCATTATAAAACATATCATTGTATACTTTCAAATATAAAAACACCAAGTCAGAAAATAAAAGGATAAAACAAAAAACAAAACTAAAGTCTGTATACATTTTTAAAACAAGACACAGAAAAGGGACTATAATTTAATTTAAAAAAGCCTCTTCGATAGAAGATTGCTTAATTTAAGAAACTGATTCTATATATTAATTTACCTGCTTGAAATGAGCATACACATTTCAAAGCCACCTACAAACTGCTACGAGCAAGCAAATGTTTTAGCTTATGCACTAATGATATAAATTAGCCAAAAGAAAATAAACTGCTTGGTGTTGGTAGTGGGTCTAGTATTAATGCACTGAACAGTAACATATTTAAGAGACATCATGTCAGTGTTGGTGTTAACTTACCATTGTGCAACTTATAGTTGCATATTTCCTAGTTTAAAGCCACCATTATAACTTATAAATTACAAAGTGAAAAGAACAAAAGTGTCTGCAATAAACAAATCTATCTTGTCACATTTGGATGTCACTTTTATTAAGTATAAATACAAGGAACATTTAGAGACACAGAAAAGGCAAAATCATTTCAGAATGGAAATTATTATAACACATGCTTCCTTAATTTCATAAAGTTCTTTTAAAAGATTAATTCACCTGCCTAAAATTGCTATGAAAACGTTAGGAACTTGCTATCAGCATGGACCTTAAGTCACTTATTAAATAAGGAACAAGTTGCTTACCTGTAACTGTTGTTCTCCAGCATGGGTCTGGCATGGATTCACATGCTCATGAATATTCCCCGTCAGGCCGGGAATCCTCGGTAAAGAAAAAATCAGTATCAGTTTAGTTTCTGATCTGTCTCAGTAGTAACCAATCACTGGTCTCTGGGTCATACTGCCCCCAGCCAATGACTGCCCTCTCCCCAAGCCCCACCTCCGGCAGCCATCTTCAGATTTGGTAGCACGCAAAGTGGCAGTATGACCAAGTGAAGAGCCGTAGAGGGGTAGGAGGGAGGGTTCGCATGTGAATCCATGCCAGACCCATGCTGGAGAACAACAGTTACAGGTAAGTAACTTGTTCCTTCTCAAGCATGGGGTCTGGCATGGATTCACATGCTCATGAATATAAGAATACATAGCAGTACACACTTGCACAACCAATGGGAGGTGGAAAAAAGGCTCAACATTAAGCATTACATCAAAACTCAACATTAAGCAGTTCTTACCTCCTCAGCAGGCTCACCTTAGGCGAACAAGTTGTGCAGCACCGCTTGGCCGTTCCTGGACTCCTCCCTGGAATCCCGGTCGACGCAGTAGAATCTCGTGAAGGTGTGCGTTGACCTCCACGTAGCAGCCCTGCAGATGTCCAGCAGGGGCACACTAGACAAGAACGTCGTGATAGCAGCGATAGCTCTGGTCGAATGGGCTCTCGGATGGCCAGGCAACGGTCGGTTTGCCAACCGATGACAGTGCGTGATGCAGCCGGAGAGCCCTCTGGAAATGGAAGCCTTCGAGAGAGCCTACCCTTGGTTCACAGGTCCAAAGTTCACAAAAAGCTGTGATGTCTTCCGAAAACTTCGTACGGTCCACGTAGAACTTCAGCGCTCTAGCCACATCCAGCAAGTGCAAAGTCCTCTCGGCCGGTGACGAAGGCGACGGGAAGAAAACAGGTAACACCAAGGGCTCGTTGAGGTGGAAGTCCGACGGCACCTTGAGCATAAAAGAGGGGTGCGT
Source organism: Ambystoma mexicanum (assembly GCF_040938575.1). Classification (NCBI taxonomy): domain Eukaryota; kingdom Metazoa; phylum Chordata; class Amphibia; order Caudata; family Ambystomatidae; genus Ambystoma; species Ambystoma mexicanum. The sequence goes on from NC_090922.1 coordinate 768,417,878, forward strand.
CCACAGCACCACCCTCGTGTCGTGAAAAGTCAAGTATGGAGGCTTGCAGGATAGGGCCTGGATCTCTCCCACTCGCCGTGTGGAGGTGATGGCCACAAGAAACGTAGTCTTCCACGACAGGAATTTCAACGGTGCCAAATGCAGGGGCTCGAATGGTGCCTCCATGAGCCTGGTCAGCACCACGTCGAGTACCCACGCTGGGAACGATCAGAACAGTCCCTTCATAAATTCCTTCACCGGGCGATGGGACCACAAGGACGCCCTTCCTGTGGTTCTGGTGTATCGGGAGATCGCAGCCAGATGTATCTTGATGGAGGCGTGAGCCAGTCCAGCCTTGGCCAGCGACAGTAGGTACGGCAGCACTTGAGGGGCTGTAATCCGTAGAGGGTTAATCTTCTGTGCACGGCACCAGAGAGAGAACCTCTTCCACTTATGTCCGTAGCACTTGAGAGTTGTGGACGCCCTGGCTTTTGCAAGGACCTCTCTGCAGACAGCCGGGATATCGTACCCTCCAAACTCGTGCTGCAGGAGCCAGGCCTGCAAGTTCAGCGACTCCGGGTCGTGATGAAGTATGGCGCCTCCTTCTCTGGAGAGAAGATCTGCGTCCGTCGGCAGCTTGACTGGTGGGGACGCTGACAAGTCCAGAAGGTCCAGGAACCAGATCTGCCTCAGCCACGCCGGTGCGACTAGGATCATCCTGCACCAGAACCTCTTGAGCTGGTTGACGAGTCGGAGCAGCAACGGCAACGGAGGGAACGCATATAGGAACAGGCCGTCCCAGGGGAACGAGAAAGCATCGCCCATGCTCCTCGGCTGGGGAAACCTGCTGGCAAACCTCTAGCACTTGGAATTCGTCGCGAACAGGTCGATCTGCGGTTTTCCCCATCGTCGGAAGAGTCGATCCACTTGATCCTGACGTAGTTCCCACTCCAGACACGAGCGCAGCTCCCTGCTGAGTGAGTCAGCGATGGTGTTCTTTATCCCTGCCAGATGAAAAGGCACCAGAAACATCCCTTGGGCGACGGCCCAATGCAACACATCCTGGGCTTCCTTGGAGAGGGCTGGGGATCTGGTTTCTCCCTGCTTCCGGATGTAGAACATCGTGGTGGAGTTGTCGGTGAAGATTCTCACCACCTTGCCCTTGAAGGATGGGAGAAAAGACCTGAGGGCCCAGAACACTGCACGGAGCTCCAGGACGTTGATGTGGAGCGTCTTCTCCTCCGGGAGACTAGGGCCTCTCACGTGAGGTTCTCCGGTGTGCGCTCCGCCACCCTTCCAGGGAGGCATCCGTCGTCACAGTTATCTGGTGGGGTGGGGTCTGAAAGTCTGTGCCCGCCGTCAGATGAGCGCAGGTGCCCCACCACCGGATCGCTCGTCGAAATGTCTGGTCGAGCGGGATCCTGTCTTCGATGCTGCCCGTCGCTTGGATCCAGCGGGAATCGAGGAACTCTTGCAAAGTGCGCATCTGAAGCCTGCACAGGCGCACAAGATATATGCAGGAGGACATCATCCTGAGGAGGGACTTGATGGACCTCACCCTGGCCACGTCCGTGGCCAGCAGACGCTCCACCTTGCCTAGGATGGCCTTTGTCCTTTCCTCCGACGGCGAGGCCAGACGTGCCACTGTGTCGAGCTTGGCTCCCAGAAACAGTGCGACTTGAGAGGGGACCAGGTGGGACTTGGGGAAGTTGATGGAGAACCCCAGGTCCGTGAGCAGCTGGACGGTCTTTGCTGTGTGATCCACGGCGAGCTCCCTTGTCCTTGCTCGGATGAGCCAGTCGTCCAGGTAGGTGTAGACATGGATCCCCTGCAGGCGCAGCCGCGCCGCCACTGGTGCGACGCACTTGGTGAACACCCTGGGTGCCGACTTCAATCCGAATGGGAGGGCCTTGAACTGGTAGTGCCGTCCTTGGACCACGAACCTGAGGAACTTTCGGTGTCCTTTCAGAATGGGGATGTGGAAGTATGCATCCTCCAAATCTAATGACGTCAGGAAATCGCCCTCCTCCAGCTGTCCCAGCACGTGCTGGAGGGTGACCATCCGGAACTTCTGTGCCTTGATGTACTTGTTCAGTCGTCCCAGGTCCAGGATGGGGCGCCATCCTCCTGTCTTCTTTTTCACTAGGAAGTACCTTGAGTATACTCCGGAGCCCTGGAGCCTCTTCGGGACGAGCTCGATGGCACCTTTTTTGAGCAACGCCCTTACCTCCAATAGCAGTTGAGGGACATGATTTTCCTTCCTGACAACGGGTGGAATGCGGGGGCACTTTCTTAGAAATTCGAGGGCGTGCCCCTGGGCCAGGGCGTCCAGCACCCAACGGTCGGTGGAGATGGACTCCCACACGCTGACGAACTTCGCCAGCCGGCCTCCCACCGGGGTGCTTCAGTGGGGGGCGCGACACCGCTTTCGGTTCACTCTTGCTTGGAGGACGCCTCGCCGCCTTGGCCTCCCTGGCGACGACGGCAGGGCCCACCCGACTTGCCTCGTCCTCTATAGGCTTCCTGTGATGAGGATCAGGCCGCTTAGCGGTTTGTAGAGGAGCCACTGCCGAATCCCTTGGAGGCACCCTGCTTGCCTCCGGTGCTCCGAAAGGATGGCCTTTGTTGCCGGAGAATGCCTAGGGCCCTAGCTGTCTCTGTGTCCGCCTTGATGGCTTGGAGGGACTCATCCACTGTTTTCCCAAACAGGTTGTTCCCGTCGAACGGCATGTCCAATACCTTGGCTTGTACATCCTGGTGGAAATCTGTCGCCTTAAGCCAACCTCGTCATCTAAGGCAAACGCTGTTGCCTAGCAGGCGGAAACCGGTGTCGGCAATGTCCGTTGCCACCGTAATGGCGTGGTCCGACGCCACTTCGCCTTCTTGCAAGATCTCCAGGACCTCGGCCCTCTTGTCATCCGGTAGGAAGTGCAACAGGGGGGGCGATCTTGTACCATAACTCCCTGTCGTAGCGGGCCACGATCGGGAGGGCGTTGGCTGCCTTAATCGTTGTTGCCGCCGATGAGATAACTCGTTGTCCAATTGCTTCCAGCTTCTTCCCTTCGCCGTCAGGCGGGGAAGTTGATGTTGAGGCCGATGCGCCCCCCCCTTGCTTTCTTCTTGGCCGCAGCTGAGACGACCGAGTCAGGGGTCGGTTGTGCCCTAAGGCACAAAGGGGCCTCGTCGGGGACCCGGTACTTCTTCTCGTACCGATCCCTCTTGGTAGGCGTCGTAGACGGGTTCTTGAGAAGGGCGAGACCCTCGTCCCAGATGTCATCCAGCAGAGGCACGGTGAGGTCTGCCTTCCTGAGACGGTGGGTCTGGATGGATCCGTCTTCTCTTGTTCGGGGGGCTTCCCGCCGGGCCCAGCTCTGGTTCCTCCGTCGAGCCTGGTTCCGGATCCTCCATCGGCGGTAAGGGCAATCTCGTCCTCATTTCCGAACAGAAGGATTGTATTGCCAACAAAATGGTCGCCGAGTTATCCTGCGGCTCCGGAAGCGACGAGCGCGACGGGTGACTAGGACCCTCGCCGGTGCCGCCGTCACTCTCCTCGTCACCCTCGTCGGGATCCCTCCCGTGGGGACGGGCCTCTTCGATGCCCTCGTCGAGGCCCCCTAAGACTTCTACCAGCTCCTCCTCGGATGCTGTGTCCATGTCGACAATGGCCACTGCCCCCCCCCTCTTTTTCCACCGGGGTCTTCACGGGGGTCTTTCTGATGGGTCTGAAAAAGGCTTCCATCCACGGAGGCAGGGAGACTCTGGGCCCTGAGGTCGCCTCCACTGGTGTAGCCTCCACAGGCTGTGCCAGGGCCGCCGCGACTCCCTCGATAGAGGCCTTGGCCGGGTGAATCAAGGCCTTCACCGCCTTAGGCGTGCTTGAGGCCTTCACCTTGGGGGGAGGGTCACTGCCTCGCTCCCCCTCGGCCGAATACTTCGAGATCGACCGGGGCCTCTCCAGAAGCTTACCCAGGTTCTCGGATTTCCTCTTCCTCGAACCAGAGCGTTGGCTCGTGGTTGATGGTGCCGGGGAAGGCACGCCCTGCCGGGTAGCTGAAGAGCCCGACAGTTTGGTGCTCCCGGTGCCCGTGGACTCGCAGTGCTATGCCTTCTGTTCCCCCCCCCACTCACAGGACTTAGAAGACGGCTCGGACTTCTTCTCACCTGACGGACTCCTTCCTTCCAGCCAGTTGGAGAGACGAAGGTGTCGGTCCCTAATGGTCCGTTCCGACATGTTCCTGCAAAACGCAGTCCTTTTCCACGTGCGTTTTGTCCTCATGAAGGCAGTAGAGACATTTTGAATGCTCGTCCTCCTTGAACACATTCTGTAGCTGGCATTCAGGGAAAACCCTGAACAGCTTTCCGGGCGTTGAGCTTCTTTTCTCCTGGGCCATGTTCGGGTAGGCCGCAGAAACTTCTGGAATCCCCCAAGAAGCGTAACTCGATGAAATCTTCACCCTTGAGGGGCGTAGAAAAAAATCTGACACGGATACCCTTTAATAGGATGTAGAGACGGTGGAGCTTGAGGCTCTATTTGACCGAAAAATGAGAAATTCTCTTTGAAAAAGCGCGAAAACGCACCAAAAGCTCGAGAGCTAAACACGAGGACTTCCAACACTTGAGCGTGTGGTATAAATCTGAAGATGGATGCCGGAGGCGGGGCTTAGGGAGAGGGCAGTCATTGCTTGGGGGCAGTATGACCCAGAGACCAGTGATTGGTTACTACTGAGAAAGACAGATCAGAAACAAAACTGATACTGATTTTTTCTTTACCGAGGATTCCCAGCCCGACGACGGGGAATATTCGTGAGCATGTGAATCCATGCCAGACCCCATGCTGGAGAACGATATTTATGCAGACAAAACAAACCAGTTATGGTTAAGTTGCTAATCCCAAAGGAAGAACACTTTTTGGGCGGCTTATAACTTCGCTCCCCCTGGACGAATCCTCAAACTTTGCAAAAAAAAGTATATGGCCCACTCTGAATTTTTTTGCAAAGTTTGGTGAGGTTTGGTCCGGGGGGTGGTGGGGGTTTTGGGAGGAGGGGCAGTTATAGGGGGGATCCCAAAATGTCTTTTTACCATAGACTGAATGGGGAAAAAATAAATAAAAAAATATATATATATTTGCTCACGCCTACAGCCCAAACCGCTGGACGGATTTTCACCAAATTTGCGGCAGGAGCAGTGGCTTGGTCCCGAAATGCTTTTGTAAATTTGGTGAAAATCCGTCCAGTAGTTTTTAAAAAAAATGACCAAAAAGTAGGTCACAAAAAATTAGTGATATCTATGTCCGCTCTGCGGACAATGTCCTGAGAGGCTAATCAGCTTGCGTTATGTCTGCGGGCATGCAACGTGTTCGCTGATTGGATGGTGAAGAGCATGAAGTACGTCAGATTTTTGGAAACGCCTGCCATCTTGGATTCGCGGACGGCGTCCGATGTCCGTGGACATCGCGGTAAAAACATGAAAAAACACAGCATTCCATTGGTCAAACTTATCAAATAATCTCTAGGGAGGTGAGGGGTGATGAGGCTGGGATGGGATATGGCTGCAAGAAGCAAAAAAAAAACAGGTTTTTTGCAGAAAAAGCCAGCGAACAGTCCTGATGTTCGCGATCAATCCTGTTAAAGTTCGCGAACATCTTACCATTACAGGGTTGGTGAAACGCAGCTCTTGGATGGCTTATAACTTTGGCGCCACCTAATGGAACTGCATTAAAGTTTGCATGTATATTTCTGGGCTGCTTCTGAGTGAGTATGCAAAGTCTGGTAGGATTCTGTCATGAGGGGGGCAAAATTAGAGGGGGGGTCCCAAAATAATGTAAAGGCTTATAAATGAGGTGCCATTTGACGAATCCTCACTTAATTTGGGAAACTGATAATAGATCAAGATATACATGTTTTTTTTCGAAGTTTGGTGGGATTCTGTCGAGAGAGAGCAAAATTAGAGTGGGGGTCCCAAAATATTCTAAAGGCTTATAAATGTGGTGCCATTTGACAAATCTACACAAAAGTTTGCAAAAAGATTATATATCTAGATTTAGATGTTTTCGTAAAGTCTGAATGGATTTTGTCAAGTGGGGGCTAGGTTATATGACGATTGTATGTGCATACATTTGACACTTTTGAAAAAATAAAACATGGGTGGATTTCCAGCAAACTTGCTTAAGGAGCATTGGCAAGGACCTACAAGCATGGTTTTGCAAATGTGCCAGTGTTTTATTATTTGACAAGTGTCATAATGTAGCTACAAAAAATAGCGGTATACCTTTAGTGACTGAGGGGTATCCTGTGGCCATGGGCAGTGGCCAGATTGTCTGGGTCATGGAATAAGGTCATGATCCGGACAATCTGGCTACTGGCCATGACCACAAGGGACAAAACATAGAATTAAAGTGGCCATGTCCACCTGGGACTGGCTTTGTGGTAAAGTTATTCGAAATTAGGATAGATTTGAAAGGGATGAAAAATGTGCTCGTGGTAACATGGTCATAGGGTTCTATTTTTGCCTTCTGCAGGCTGCTATGGAAAGCGAAGAGGGACCCTGTATGGAACCCTCACCTTCCCTTTCCATGTTGGCCATCCTGGAAAAGGATTTTCCTTCCTACAGCGGGACGCCGCAGGCGTCCCGGTGTTGGAAGAAAAATCGTATTTTTTAGCACCCAGGGTTCCCGCTTTGGGAACCTAGGGTGCTAATGGCCTTCATCCCCCATTTCAGGGGCTGGAATGGGGGGATAATGGTCCAGAGACCTTGTTATCCAACCTCGTTTCACTTGGGCTGATAACTTGGGCTTCTGGGCCAGTATCCACTGTTCCAGTCCCTGGAACAGAGGATGAACACCACAATATTCCCATTAGCATAACACAAAATGCAAATGTTGGAAAATCTTATTGAGTCTATGTACTTTACGGAGAAATATAAAGTAGATGGAGTCCATACATTTTTTTTTTAGTTCTATTTTTTAACTGTGAAAGGTGGTTCCTAAAGGAATATGTCGTTTGTTGTTTTTGGATGTATTTATTTTGGCAGGAGAGCCGAGAACGAAAGGTCGGGAGGGAAATGAGGGAAGAGCAACCAAACACTAATATGGAGGGGTAAGTGGACAAGACAAAAAATGTTGCGTGTGTGTTATTTCTAAGTTAGGGGGCACTGTTTCTCAAGCTCCTTGATTACAGCAGTGGTGGTGGCTCTTGGGGAGGAGGGATGGCATTAGCTGATGCCATTTTAAGATAAATAGCAGTTTTGCTAAAAGTATGTACTGTGTACTAGATTGTTAATGGATAATGAGTTGGAATAGGTGTTGGAGCTGTGAAAGGGAAATTTTGAAGTTGGAAGTTCTTAGATCAGTAGAACATGCAGTTCCGAACTGTCAGCCAAGCAGAGATCTTATCGGGAAGTGCGGACGGGTTCTCAGACACGTCATCATGCCTTGCGCCAGTGTATGGTCATGTGGCACTGTCCGGAAGATCTACTATGAAGTCAGATGTTCGTAGACGTCTACGGATGCAAAACTAGTTGCAAGAAGTGTATAGAAGTGTTAAAAATTATTCCAGATGGTGGGAAATGGCAGAGTTTTAAGGTGAAACTTTGGAAATTAGACACAAATATTGCTATATTGGGTAAGTATGATATTAGTAAGTTGTAGGAAAATAGCATGCACTGGTAAATACCTATGAAATTCAATTAAAATATTTTGTTAAACGGACTTTATGGTTCTGAGTAAAACTGAAAACCCCTGAAATTCGCCAGTTATGATAAGCAAAGCAACTATATATATATATATATATATATATATATATACATATATATATATATATATACACACACACACACAACACGGCCTGCGGTAGCGGGCGTGTAGTTATGGTTAAATTGCTAAACCCATAGGAAGACCACTTTCGGCGGCTTATAACTTTGCTCCCCGTGAACAAATCTTCACCAAACTTTGCCAGGGGGGGCAAAGTTATAGGGGGGTCTCAAAAAGGATTTGTTTTCCATAGACTGACTGGGGAAAAACATTGTGCACAGCTACAGGCCAAACGGCTGGACAGATTTTAACCAAATTTGCGGCAGGAGCCAGGGCTTGGTTCAGAAAGCGTGCTTTTGTGTGTTTGATGGAAATCCAACCACTACTTTTGTTGCAAAGCACTGAAATGTAAATCTAAAAAAAAATTGCACTATCTGGCTCCGCGGACCCATTTCCCTGTTCGCTCCACGGACATAAGGCTCATTGGCTTGCAGTACGCCGTGATGTCGGCGAACATTGGACGCAGCCGGTGGTTGGCTGGAGGGAAGCGTGCTGTGCATCAAAGTTTTTGGGAAAAGCTGCCATGGTGTATCGGAGGATAGTGCCGTGCCGTAAGAGGCTGCAAAACATGGTTTGCAGGATTGGGTGGGTGAAAGAGGGGATGAAAAGGTTTGGGGAGTGAAAGGTGGAAAATATGATATATTTGTTTAGGTCAAAGAAGACGGTGTGCGAGGGGTGTACGTGGGCAATGCAGCAATTAGCTCCTCAGGTGACAACCTTCTGTGGCGACTACATGGATGCTCCATTGGGAACGGGGACTGCATTTCAGAGGATGCAGAGACATTGACAATGTGTTATGCTGTTGGCTAGGGGTGTCAGTGCTTATGTTGTCTTTGTGCGTTTCCATTGTGTTGTGGGGGTGGGTAGGGGTGTCGGTGGCAGTGGGAAGTTTGGCAAGTTTGGTCCGTGCCCAAATGTTCCCATGCATGCCTCCATTGTCGTGTAGTGGTTGTGGGCTGCATGGACGGAGGACATGGGCCTCCGCATGTACCCAAGAGGCTGGGGCTTGGGCACAGTCTTGCTTCAGGGAGGCCACTAAGACACTGCCACATGGAAGGATTTTTAATCATCACAATTTTGCGATATGGACCATTCATGCAGTGATATGGACCATTCATGCAGCTACTCACATATACTTCATTGACGGGCAGCTGCACAGGTGACTATCATACTTTCGTGAGTACAGGCAGACTGCCTTGGGGATGGGAAGTGCACTGGAGACAATATGAAGATACTTTCAGTCGGTGTACTATGTTACGTTGTGCCTGCAAAGCCCCTACTGCCTTGTGTGCATGTCTGGGGCCCTTGGAGCTAACAGTCTGGCCATTGGTTGGAATTAAGTTTGAGAATATTGCCTTGTTTGGGTCCGTTACTATACCCATACGTGCCTGTAGTCAGGGAAACTACATGGCCACATGTTCCATTGCATGGCTCTATTGCCTTGTAGTGGGTGTGCCCACAGACTAGGCTTGTGGGTGCATGGGCGGAGGCCGTAGGCCTCTGCATCTACCCAAGAGCCTACGCCTTGGGCACAACCCCCACAGCGCAATGCGGCCATGTATGGGAGCACTGTGCTATTGATATGTGCATTGCACACATATGTATAAAGTGTGGATTCCTTTTGGCCAAGCTCATTCGGATAAGTTATTATAACCATACCTGCTTACATCACACAGACTTAAATATGTAAGTGTCCACGTTTGCAGAATCATTGTGGAGGACATGTTAGACTTCCTACACCAGCAGTGGTGAGACATGCCAATATTTCTCTTTGGAATGTTGTGGCGTGAACAGAGCCTTGCTTCAGGGAGTGTAGTAAGACATTGGGACATGCAAGGATTTTTTTACCATCAAAATTTTGAGATATGGACCATTTACGCAGCTACTCACATATAAACATTGTCGGGTAGCTGCACAGACGACTACCTTCGGAGCCCATTGGGGATGGGGGGAGAGTATTGCAGATGATATTGGGATATTTGAATTCAGTGTACTATGTTTTGTTGGGAGTGGCAAGCTCCTACTGCCTTGTGTGCATCACTAGGGCCCTTGGAACTAACAGTCTGGCTACTGGTTGGAAGTAGGTTTCAGATTGTTGCCTTCTTTGGGTCGGTTCTATACTGATATGTAACTCCAGCATACACTGTTGGAAGTATGCATCTCTCCTGAGGGTTGTCACCATTACAGAATGGGTGTGGCAGACATTTTGCAGTTGGTACACCATCAGAGTTGGCGTGCAGTGCCTGCACTTGCATATGGTGTATGTCATTGGACCTCTTGCTGTTCACGGACTGACGTGCCACCATTTCTGTTTGATATGGTGTGCCCCTGATAATACTCTGTGCTTTAAGAGTGAAGAAAGATATTGTGACATGACAAGAGTTACTAAGCAGCACACATTTAAAGTATGAATAATGTACAGACCAACCCACATACATTTGCACCAGACAACACCATCTACGCCAATAAGTCCATCTACATACAGGACGGCAGGCCATCTGACTGTTAGCTTTCTTTTGCTTACTTCTTGAGATGGCCAATGAACGCAATAATAATGTGTGCATTGCTTCCATTACCTATACGTGTGGGCACGATACACCATTGCAAGAGTCACTGCACTGGCATAGCGGACTTCAGTTGTGCAGAATCGTTGCTCACGGTGTGCATCCAGGTATTTTCGTTACATGCATGCCAAGTGTAGCGCGCTCTGTCATGTGAGCACCTAGCTCCAGAAACGAACAACATAAACCGAAGCAAAAGTAGACATGCGCACACAGAGCATACGGTTCCAGAACATTCCCATACTTTACGAACAACACTGAATTGTTGCAAGAGCTTTATTTTGCTACAAAATGATCACAAGAACATGTAAGGTGGCTGAAATCACTGCTTATTTTGCAAATAAAAAACAAAATCAAAATCAGTGTACAATGCAGTCTGTGCACTTCTGTACTTTTTTTGTCATCTGGCAAAGTGGAAAAAGGAATAATTTATGGTCCTCGGTGGGCCGGGTGGAAGAAGGCATTTTATTTGCAAGGTAGAGAAGGTAGCAGTTGTTGCCTCTGTGATGCCTTACATCATAAACTTTTGCAGGTTGGTTCGTAATGCCGGAACCGCAAATGGACAGAGGCCCATATCGATCACCCAGATAACGACGGAAAACACATTGCTTATGGTAATCTTGCAATCCTTGGTCCACCACCCGTCTGTTGGAATGTGGAAGGTGCAAGTTATCTAAGAAGAAACAGGAATAAGAATAGATGTAAGTAGCCATTATTAGTGGCAGCATACAGGACAAGAGTTTGCAAGAAAGATGTCGTAAAAGGTGGCTGCCTCATGGACCATGTACTGTTACTCAGTACATGTTACTGAGTAGCGTCATATGTTAACCCACTGCCTTACTCGGTTTTGTAAGTGATACTATCCTTGTACGGCTCCACACAAGAAAAATGTCTTAGAAACGTTGACATCAGACGCTCCTTTCATGGGTTTCCTTTTTATAAAAAAAGGACAGCGCTAGCGAGTGTTAGACCCACAGCACAATGTGTGTGTCGAAAGCAAAAAAGTAAAAAAAGAACCATCATGGGGTATCCTTGGATTGCTGGAGCGGTTTTGCTAAACCGTGCAATACTGAAATGTGACCTGTCCAAGTTTGTGTGCCGGTTGACTGCGGCGTGCACCTGTGCCAGTTATTACTTTGAATACAATGAGGGTGCGTAGAACTGGTAATTGTGAGAAAGGGCATAGTAAAGGCAAAACAGAGAATGTAGCATTGCACGAGTGAGCATAAGGGGGGGGCTGTTTCACAGCACAAATTGCATTCCCTTTTCGTCTGGTCCTTTATGTCTGGATTTTCAGGGGCTGGTGAAGAATGGCAAAAAAACGAAGTACAATCACAGTTGCTATGTACGGGGAATGGTGGAGACATGGCGCTGTAACGGCGTGCGATTACTGCCGTCACAAACCTCCGTACAATGCACACAGAGAAAGTGTGCAGTAAAGTAAATTCCTAATTATGCATACAGAACTGCAACCTAATAAATTTTAATCCTAATACACATGTGAGGTAAAGTTGTACTTACATAACTTCGGCAAATTCCATGCTTGTATTGGGTGGACGACAAATTGCAGTGTATGGCGTATTGAATCGTTGTAGACTACCTCTGGGGCACATGGGCAAAGCAACTGCATTGTAAGTTCTCTTTACTTTTTTTCCACAATTCCATACAATGTCTGCCTTGGCACTAATCATGCTTCCCACTCAAGGCTGTTTTACAATGAGCATTTGTCCTGTTGAACGAGAGGTATGTTAGGTTTTGCTTTCTGGAGATGATGCTGTAAAAAAAAAAAAAAAAAGGATCCAGACCGCAACGATTGTACGATGCATTTCCAAATGTTGGTAGTGTCATTACGGTGAAGTTAGTCCCACGTATAATGAGAAGTGATGGGGCCTTACCCATGCTGCACTGAATGCACAGATGCCAACATACATAAAATGTGCATTTACAGTCCCTAAGGAACATTTATATGTGCAGTGTGTTACGAGGCAATGGCAGACTGTGCGCTGGAACAGCATCATGGGAGGCTGGACCATCGTACGCAGTTTGGTGTCTTGCAGCATGAACATGTTTGGGACTGTCAGTTGTGGGCAGGGTCTACAATATTGAGTGCATGGCTGGACCCCGTTCACTGTACTGGGTGTAATGAAGCGTGTAAGGGGTAGGCACAAGCTGCCTGGTGTTTTATAGCTGTACATTGCATATTGTGGCATCGCTATGTGCATTGCAGAAATAGTGCACACATTGCACTGTGGACATTGTTGAGAAGTATGATAGCAATAATTTCATACTTGCTGTTTGGATTGGGCAGGGCCTGTGCTGTTTTTTGTGTACGCAATTTGAAATGTTTTAGTACTCGTTGCTGCATTATCTGTGGGGAAAGAGAACAAAACAGGTTAGAGCAGGTACTTCGTTATTTTGCACTCCACAACATTGCATACATTTATTTACTTTCGGGACCCTTATAACTAGTAGTTCATAAGTACTATGCTTTGAACTAGTGTACTGTGCAATGTGCAATGTCCGCAGTTCCTGTGTTTATTTGCATAATCATTGGGTCTGTGAGGAAACTAGCAAATACATGTTGGTAGGATGGGTGGCGTATAGCAGTTGGTGTTTTGTAAATATTTACCCGCTTCCTTTTTGCAGCACGGTTTCTTAATGCGTTTGGTTGCTGCTGGTGTTTTTGTCACGATTCCAGTGCGGGTAGAAGGCAGATGGGTCAGGAGGATTTCCCCCCATGACAGTGTAGGGAGACGATGGGTTTGTGGGATGGCTGGCTGGCAGAGGCGTATATGGAAAAACGCACCAACCCATCCCAACATGGCTGCCAAAGAGGAACCCACTGTGGAACCCCAAGATGGCACCGGGGAGTTTGCACCTGTGCTGTTCGCAGATATTGTAAATAGCGATGGTCGGTGTAGAAAGTAACTGCATGTTTTGCGCCTAACAGATGAGGACGCCATTCTTTGAAAGCAGCTTTAATGGCAAGCAACTCTTTGTCAGCTTAGATGGACCCAGTTTTTGGAATAGGACTTCGTCATAACCTTCCGTCCAGGAGTCAAAAACGAAAATGTGGATGCCCTATCCCGCATCAGATGGAATCTTGTGGCAAGAGATGCTTATGCAGTTCCAGACCCAGTGGCTATAATTCCAGGAAGTAAATTGTTGGGATTGACAAGTTCAATGCTGCCTCCTTTACATTAGCTGTGCATTGAAATTAGGCAATATCCAACACCAGAACAGTTACAGGTTTGGGTGTCCCAAGACCCTCAAAAAACCATAGAAGATGGCCTACCGTACTATCGAGGGCACCTGTACTTACCGGAGCCGACCATGCAAGACAACATTTTACACACCTACCACGATGCTTTAACCGCTGGCCATCCTGGAATCACCAAAACGTAGTGAACATTTCGGCAACATTTTTGGTGGCCTAAGTGGCGAAAGAACCTCATCCAATATGTAAAGGCTTGTGATGTGTGCGCCCGCAACAAGACTTCAAAAACGAAAGCACCAGGATTACTTAGACCATTGTCCATACCACCTGCTCCATGGCATACAATATCACTGGACTTTATTACCGAATTCCCTCTGAACTGGTACAACACCATCCTGGTAGTAGTACACATCCTAACCAAGATGCCGCATTTTATCGCACTGAAAGGCATACCAAATGCAGGGACTCTTGCTCAAGTTTTCTTAAACATTGTACGATTACATGGGGTTCCATCCGTAATCATCTCGGACCGAGGGAGCAATTCATATCCAAATTGTGGAAGAGTTCTTGTGATAAGGCTCAAATTGAAATCAGACTATCCACCACCAGCCATTACCCACAAACAGATGGTCAGACGGAGAGAACTAACCAAACGCTTGAGCAATACCTGTGTTGCATGTTTACCCAGGCAGACAGTTGTGTTAATCTGCTTTGGGCAGTGGAATATGCATACAACAGTATTTCCAGTGCCACAGGTTTTTCACCCTTCTACTTTCTACATGGAAGGGATCCATGTACCACAGCTCTCGATCCCACTACCACTTTGGAAATACCAGCTGTAAGGTCTTTGCATACTAGTATCAGAGAAACTTTTTAAAAAAGCCACCAGAATCCTGCACGATACCAAAGCTGCGCAGAAACATTTTGCCGATAAGCAAAGAAGAAATACACCAGTTTATCAAGTCAGCAACTAAATCTGGCTCTCCACCAAACATTCAGTTAAAAGGGCCCAAAAGGTTTCACCCTAAATTCATTGGTCCCTACCCCATAACAGCCATCATTAACCCTGTTGCACTTAAACTGGGGCTACCCAGTCATTGAAGATCCACCCAGTCTTCCATGCATCGTTACTTAAGCCAGTACACCCCAGCACACGAAACTCCATGTCTAATCCTCAACCAATAGAAATTCTAAATGGCGAGAAAGAGTACGAGGTATGGGACATCTTATATTCCAAGAGGATTAGACGAAAATTACATTACCTGGTCGATTGGAAGGGGTACAGCGCTTTAGATCGGAAATTGGGAACCAGTAGAAAACATTGATGCACCCAGTTTGTTAGTTACCACCATAATCATTGCACAAAGCCAGGACCTCGGTCGGCCCTCCTTAGGGGGGCTTTGTAGGGAAGTGCTGTCACGATTCCAGTGCAGGAACAAGGCAGGTGGGTCAGAGCCAGGAGGATACCCCCCTATGACAGTGTAGGGAGACTATGG
Source organism: Ambystoma mexicanum (assembly GCF_040938575.1). Lineage (NCBI taxonomy): Eukaryota > Metazoa > Chordata > Amphibia > Caudata > Ambystomatidae > Ambystoma > Ambystoma mexicanum. Next base: position 768,432,938 of record NC_090922.1, read on the forward strand.
GTTTGTGGGATGGCTTGCTGGCAGAGGCTTATTTGGAACAAGGCGGCATCCCATCCCAACATGGCTGCCAAAGAGGAACCCACCCAAGATGGCACCGGATAGATACATGGATCGGACATCCTTGGTGGTCTAGTGCTGATAGGGCAGAGTCCGCAGCTATAAAACCACACCCTGCACTTTTCCTCTGCTTCCTAAGAGAGCAGTGCAACGCTTACCGCTCCTGTTTCTTTTGCAAGTGTGATCGGCACGTATGGGAGTTTGCAGCATTCTCACCCAGAATTGAACTACTTGCCCCGGCGTGCTCCTGGTTTGTGTTCGGTCTTGATCCTTACCTTTGCCTCGGTAGACTTGTGGCGTCCCATCCTGGTAACCTGGTGTCTATGGCTCCTTTGTCTGAAGTCCACAGTAAACAGCTCCTGGGAACCTGAAATCAGAAAACTGCAATAGTAAGATACTGAAATACCACGTACTTCCAGTTCCCGTATCCAGTTTATCTTGGATTCACTTGCATACAATTTCTAGCTTCTTCGCTCTGCTCCGAGTCTAGACAGCTTGCCGTTGTTTTGCCTAGAAGTGACGAAATAAAGAGACTATTAATATTCAACGCATCAACAAAGACATTGTACATACAAGGTATGTTTCACATTGAGAAGCGGCTAAGATCTAGAATAAGGCCTCACCAGAACGTACCTGTTCATCATCATCATCATTATCCTCCATATCCAGTGCGTCACAGCTGATCTGGACCACTATTCTTCAGTGAAGTAAATGGAGTCAGATACCTACCAGCTAACCTTGGTCTTCAGTCATCAGTTCATTATGGTGAGCAAAAGCAGTGATGCGCCAGGCAGCCAGCTACCTGAGGGAAGGAGAGAGACGGGAGGAGGGAGAGAAAGCAATAGAAACCGATACTAAATACATACACTTACCTTTGGGTTATCCAGACCCCCCCGAACACCATTTTCCACAGGAACCAAGTTCCTCCACGTCACTTCCAGCCTCACGGTTGTCTGGAGGTTAAGCCACCGGCAGACCGCTGCGGAAGAAAGTGGCTGGGGTATTCTTCAGTGCACAGTTAACCCGAGTGAGGAGGCAATGCGTCTGAACAGTCCAGACCAGACACTCCTGCAGGGCACCAGAGGTAAGTGTTACAGTTTTGCAAGTATTGTGGCATTGTACTGTGCTACTGCAGAATTGTGACGGTAGTTACATACCTGTTGGCATACTGTAACTGCTCATACTTTGGAAGTGTTTGAAGATATGTTTGTAGCACAGTGGTTGTTGATGGTTGAGTTGGGTTGTTGTAATGCTGCAAACATTGTATTTTGGTTGCAGTTACATACCAGGTGGCGTATTCCAACTGTTTAGTGTCCCATTCCTGTAGGGTAGGTTTACAAGCTTGTGCATTCCTGTTGCTACTTTCACATGTGTACATTCTGAAGTGGTGGTGTTCCACTATGGGTTTACGTAGTGATCGTTACATATGTATAGCATTTGTATGCATACTCTTATAGAGGCGGTGACTCATTTGTGTACTGGTGGTTACTAAGGATAGTTTTGATTCCTCATACTTTTAAGTATCATGTGGAAAATCGTGCTACTGTCAATGTGTACACGTATTGTTTGTCTGAGTGTACTCATTGGGGATAAAATTAGCCAACCCATACTTTAATGCATTTCTTGAATGCGTGCTGTATGCTAACTTGCTTTAGGGCGACAGTGTGGAAGGTAATTCTTTATGTGTGCCTTTACGAGGGTACTGGGGAGTTTTGGCTTCAAGAATATTAAGTAGGCATTTGTAAGATTTGCAGGTAATCTCTGCTTTGGAATAATGGAAGTATCATTGCATTCCCACCATGAGCATTGCTTTCTAATGTGTGCCGTATTGTGGCCTCCACTGGTTGTGCCACCTGTGTGGTAGATTACGGCTATTGTTGCGACGGTTTTCTTGCCAAGTGATACCTGGCCATGTGTGAAGGCTTTACATTTGCAGTTGTTGTTGGTTCCATCAGTATTGTATCTTAAGAGCATTACAATTAGATATTGACTATGTGAGAGTAAATGTAGCGTCGACCGATTATCAGAATTGCACGATGTACACAATATGCTATAGTTTGCATTGTGCATCACTTGCTGAAATGGAATGGACTCAGTTAGGTATGGCTACATACACAAAGCATTCGTTTTCGTTGGGGACTTGTTCCCGAATGAGATGGTTGCAGAGGCTGCTTGTATGTTTCCACATGTAGGAAATGTGAAATATTTCATTTAAGAGTATGTTTCTCATTTTCAGTATTTGTAGTAGGTACATTAGAAATTCCTGTGGATCTTCTTGTCGGTTTAACATGAATTTCACCATTCCAGCACAGTAGTCAAATTCTTGCCTTACTTCTGATACACTGTAAATGTTGTCAGGATTACTTACTGCATTTCTGTGGAGGACAAGCATTTGTTAACACAACTGGTCTGCGCTATTTCAACAAATGTTTTTCTCAATTGCTGGCATTTGGAATAGAACATTTATTGCAACATTTGCATAGCAATTAATACCTGTTGTATTAGAAAATTTGAATGGACCAGTTCCTTCTGTGTCCGAGTACTTTGATGGAAGGGTACATGGTGTTTTTGAAGAGGCACTTTTTTGTGTGTGTGGCATTGGGTAGGTCTCGTCTTTTTACTCCTTTTGTCTGTGTTTTTGGTAGTTGATGTAATATGAGCCGATTTAAATTTCTTTGGTTGTACTGTTGGCAAATCATTTAGTACTGTGCCTTTCAGAGTTACAATGTGTCATGAATCACCGATTCTGCCCATTCTGGAGGACCTGGTCGCTCGGGCCCCGTATTACAGCATCCATTTTCACCTTCAAAATGGCCGACGCTGTGGGGAAACCTGCAGTCTAGCATCCTGGTACTACTCGCAGCTTCCTTGAAAAGTGTCACACCCCCGCGGCTCGGCGCGTCCCAACGCTGTGCTTGTCTGCATTCAACGCTTCGGCAGAGTTCTTTCCTGGACACTTTCTACCTTCGCTCTGCCTTCTACTACCTTTCCAGCTTTGCTTCCTTGCGAGGTCTATTCTTGTTCCTTGCATTCCTTCCTGGTGAGCTTGGCCTCCCGCCGTTCCTTGCTTTTTCTGCTTGCTCTGCTTGCTCGCGGTCCTCTGTGAGCCGCTTCTGAACTTCCCTGGACTTCCATTTCCCTGCCTGGTGTTCCTATCTAAATCATCCTTCCTGGAATCCTCCCTGGAATACTGAACGCTCCCCAGACTGAAAGTCTCTGCCATGGGCAGGATCCTGGGGTACTGCCTGTCTGGTACCTACCTGCAGTGTGGCGTTGGAAGAAACTCGCCCATTCCTTCATGAGACCCACACCTCCGGGAAAAAGGAGAAACCTGTGACCCAAAGAAAAGGACATCAAAAAACAAACAGGTGCGCCAAGAGTCTGTGGAATCAGATTCTGACACAATGGGCTTCGTACAAAAAAGGAAAAAGCACATAAATTCAGTAACAATTTACATATCAACCTTTATTTGCACACATTCATAGCCACCATTCGGAAAGGAAAGGGGGACCAGAAACGGATACATATACTGGGGATTTGCGCACTTCTACAAGTTGGTGGTGAGGGGAGGAAGGGGTTGAGGTCTCATCGAAGCGTCTTTCATGACATGCAATTTGCGGGGATAGGGTGCTGGGAAGGGGGGCATATGCAGGTGGGGCAGTGGTATTTGATTTACTCCATAATATGTTTTTGTACAAAATTTTTCAAAGCAGCAAAATTGTTCAGCAATTCTTGAATTTTGGCCTCCAGGCAGTCTACTTTCATATTTACAGCGTTTCCTTCAGTTTCTGTGGCCGTATGTTGTTGTGGAAGAGGTGCTGCTTCTGGTGTACTCCTTTGTATTCCCGTATGTTCTGTTATAGAAAAACAAATGTGTTTAGTATACATGAAGCAATATATTGTTATTGTGTTACTTGGTTACTATGGTCACTCATTTCATAATGCGGGACATTTTCCTCCAGCCTTAGTAGCGTGCTTGCACTTGCAGTAATTCTTTCCCTTTTGACACTGCGGTGCCTACCAATGGGGTTATCGTCCCAATTCATTTTTTTCATGCTGAAAATTCTCTTCCAGCCATTCTAAGGTGGTTGCCATTGCTGCACACAAAAAGAAAACATTATGCTTTCGTACTATTGTACACTACAGGACCTGTGCAATTACAACATAAACTTTAATGTACTTACTACATTGCACTTACGTTCTACTCTCAGTAGTTGGCATTCCTAACTCTGCCTCTTTGTCTCTTGTTGGAATGTGAAGCAGGTGTGCGGTAAGATTGTTGAAGGCAGATGTTACTTCTATTGTTGGTGCATTTCATTATGCTGCATACCCTATGCCTTTGCGCTGTTTGTTTTCAAAGTACTGACTTTGTGCACCTACTGCATTTTCCCTTACCATTCACGCACTTGCTGTCGTTTGTATACGTTTCTTGTGTTTGCTGCATGGCACCACTTTGTACGACCACCCCTCCCTTTCTCAGCATGTTGGACGCCACCTGATGTCCGGGAACAGATGCGCTGTTCGCAACCACTGTGACTATTAGTATGGAGCCACCGGTTTCAGTATGCTGTACAGTACATCTATACAAACTAATAGTATCCTGGTAAAAACCGATGAAATTCAGTGAAAAAAATGTTGTTAAAAAAAGGGACATTATGGTTAAGTTGCCCTAAGAGAAACCTATCAAATTCAGTACAACTATTTGAAAGGAAAGGGACATTATAGTTACTTTGGACTAACGACAACCTATCCATATTATGGTTACAAGTACAACCGAAAACCCCCAGACATTTGCCAGTTATGGTAAGCTAAGCAACCATAACTTGCGCCACCACTGTGCACTGCCAAGACTAACACCCATGGCGTCAAAAATGACATCACAAATGTCATTGATGACACCACATGTCTGGCTCCCTCTTTGTTCACCGACATATCTAGGCCAGGTGGTTTTCTTCACTGACAGTAAGGAACTAAAAATGCAAAAGGTACTATATTTCTTCCATTAATAGCACAAGACCAAAAGCGGGTCTTGTGACGGCAGTAAGATCAGGATGTGGATTAGTGCCTCTGGCGGACCTACATCTTTCTCCACTTATCCATGCGACCAGACTAGAGTGGCAACAAGACAGCGCGGGAACGGGGAAGAAAAGTTCCCTACAAAAACTCCTAGTGATTAACACATACTGGAACCCGGCTGAGATTACCACAGACCAATACTAAGAGGGCATCGATAATCTCCTGGAAGATGAAAGTGAAAACCATCAAGCCACCCTGTTCATTATAAATGGAGATCTAAAATGTACAATGGAGGACGACGTGACTCGGATAGGTACGAGATCTACAATGGACAGGGATAGAGCTAAACGATGGGGTAACCTGATGGACAAATGGGATATGCACAATCTGCACTGGCTGCGCTCTAAAGAGAACAAGAAAATATCAACATGGCAAAGAAATGAACATAAAGGAACTATCGACCACACTTTTGTATCGAAGGCTCTACTGAGTGTGGCAAAGTCTTTTGATGTGGTGAAAACGGAAAACAGCGACCACAACATTTTAAAAACGACCTGGCACTTTTGCAAACCAGTGCAAGAGCTTATGATGCAAGGTCTAGAAGCTAACCCCAGTGGCAATCGTTTAAGGTTAACGGCGAAAGCCATCAGTGAAATCACTTCGGCTTACAAAACAATCAGCAATAAGCTTATTGACAAGCCAGCTGGAGTTGTCACGGTGAACTATGTGCCATTACTGTTAATCTACCGCAGACCAAAGCAACAAGAGGACCCTAAGAAAGTAGTTCACAAACACAGCTATAATAAGGAACTGGTGAAGCAAAGAGCGTTGTTGAGAAAAATCCGCAGACAGGCGCAAACCGCTAATTCTACAAACGTGCAAGAGAAATATCGCTTAGCACATCGCCAGTAGAAAAACTGGTTGAGACACCAGCGTGCAAGTCTTTTACATCACGACGCTGAATAAATGCTGCGTACACTTACGAAGAAAAGCAGTCAAGAATTCTGGTCCTTGTTCAACGCGAAAACATCGAATAGCCAGACCAATCTCCAGAACAACGTCAGCGAAGAGAAATGGGTGGACTTCTTTGAGTCTCTATATAAAAAAAAGAGGACAACCAGCTACTGAGCAACTGGGGGCGCCAAGCACCAGGCTGAGACATACCATGCAATAGCGACTCAAAGAAAATTAAAAAGCTAAAAAACTCCAGAGCGCCAGGACCAGATGGCATTTCTAATATTGATCTAAAGCACAACGTTGCTATATGGGCGCCCCTCATTAGCCAGATCTTTCAGAATTGCAATATCTCTAAATCTGTGCCCCCTTCCTGGAAGACCTCAAATGTGGTCCCGATTTTCAAAAAAGGAGCGAAAGATGATCCAAGTAACTACCGTCCGATAGCGCTCTTGGATGTTATTGGGAAGGTTTTTGGCTCTTGCGCCCTGGAGGGCTTGAACAACTGGCTAAAAGAATCCAACTACAGAGACCAATTCCAGACGGGGTTTGTCAGAAACATCGGCACCACAGCAAACATCTTGATTTTATGCTCTCTGAAAGCCAGAGTCCAACAAGGAGCACCAAGAATATTCATGGCCTTTGTCGACCTTGTACAGGCGTTCGACCGGGTGAGCCGAGAACGCCTGTGGGATAAACTAGCTGGCAGGAACTGTCCGGAGAAAATCTTGGCCCCAATAAGAGCTCTATACGAATACACTACCATGAGAGTCCGGCTGAATGGTGCGTGGACGCTGTCAAAGGTAATCCGCACTGCCCGAAGAGTAAAGCCGGCTGTCTCTTAGCGCCAGCACTATATAATGCCTATATTGCAGACCTGGAAGACGACTTCATCAAAATTAGGTGCTTTCCCCCCATCACTAGGAGGAGAGAAAATACAGAGACTCCTTTACTCGGATGATATCATCTTACTGGATCAAACAGTGGTGGGGTTACAAAGGCAGTTGAACAGCCTGCTTGTATACCTAGAAAACAACCATCTTGAACTAAATAATAAAGATTATGGCTTTCGAAACAACAACTCGAACAGCAGGCAAGGAAAAATGGAGTGTCGAAAACGAAAAAAATCGAAATCGTAAAGAGATTTAAATACTTGGGAGTGATGCTAAGCAACAGCTCCACCAAAATTCCAATGCAAGAGATGCTAATAGCAAAAACAAAGACCTTGTCATGCCAAGCTCGAACGATCGACAAGAAATATGGAAAGTTCACATTGATCCCAGTCCTGTCCTTTTTCAAAGCCAAGGTGATCCCGAGCATAACATATGCAGCTGAAGCCATGCCCCAAATCCGGGAAAAGTTTTGGGATAGACTGGAAGGTCAATTTTGGAAGAAGGCGCTGGGGCTACCGATGTCCGTTCCCATATGCCACATCAGACAAGAACTCTGCCTTCCCTCTGTGAAGGGTATTGTGGACAGGAACACCTTGACGCTTTTCAGGAAAGTGATCATGGACGCTACAGAGCCTGTTTTCAAGATCCGGAAGACCGAATTGACTAATGGGAAAAACAGAATACTGGCCTCATGGGCGGATCACTGTGAAAACCTGCTACAAGAAGTGGCCTTGACGAGAGGAACCCTTATTCAAAATCCAACGAAAGTTGTGAAAAAATTGACTGAATTAGATTGGATTAAAAAGCAGGATAATGCCGCCTCCTAAAAATCAACCAAATACTTTCCAATAATTCAAGAGAGTTAATGAGGTGAGAGGGTATTTGAAAAAATTCCCGGACAAACGGCTGCGTAACACCTTTTTCAGAATCAGACTAAACCTCCTGAAAACAAACGAGATCTTGGCAAGAAGAGGAGCGTCAACTTCGGATAAATGCCGATATTGTAACACTGAGCAGATGGAATCTATCAGACACCTTTTGTTAAGGTGTAAGGGGACCCAAAAGGCTAGAGAAACCTACCTAATGAAATACCTGACCAACGCAACCACAGTGGACGAAGAAGCCTGATGGTATGGTTTGATGGGAGGAGAAAAAACGAGTGGACAATGGCGGTGACTCTGTTTTTCAAACAAATTGGCCTTGTACAGGACTCAAACCAAGCTCAGGAGCTAAAAAGCCAATAACACTTGAATGAACAAGTTGAAGACTTCACTCGATTCCTCCCGCACCAGGAACGCCAGAACTTAATTTGGAGGGACTCAGAGTGATGAACTACTTTATTATTGTTGTTTTGTAAAAATTGTAAATTTGTTTTACAATTAAATCAAATAAAAAAAACAAATAAAAAATAGCACTAGATCTTTCTTGTACTCAATACAAGTGTAGGATGGCCCAATCAGTTCGCTTCTCTCCCACAAACTCCACAATTCTGATGTCTGAGGCCATTTTATCAGTGGGTATTATGCAGGTTAATAGCCTCAACACATTTAGTCTATTTAACACTGGCATGGTTGCCCCCGCTACAATTCTTTCTACATAGATTCTTACATTGTTCTGCTCCATTTTCTTGGCACTCTTATTTTTTTTATTTGTATTGTCTTTACTCTCCCAATCTGTCTGCCCACCATCTTTTCTTTCGGTGTTGGTCTCCATATTGTAATTAGCGGACTTGTAGGTACTCGACTGAATACTGCCCTTTCTCTTTTCTTCAAGCTTTTTAAATACTCTAGGGAGGTCCAATAGCAATGCTCCACTCCAACTTCCCCCTGTGGTCGAACCAGACCTTTCCAGAGGCTTTGATACTACGAGGGTCGATTTCCTACACCCATTCTGGCCATGTTGCATTTGGAGTTTCAGAGAATTTCTGGTTTCATCCCCTTTAGGAGCAACAGAGATCGATTTCCCATTCTCCTTTTAGGCAACTTTCCTAAGGGTTTTCACTATTTCAGGTGTTTTCACCCCCGACATCCTACCTAACTCCACCGGAGATTTAGGAACAAAGGCAAGTTGACTCTCAATGGTTTCCCATACCGAGAGGCTTACTTCCTTCCACTGCCCATCTTCCTTCACCCTTGCAATTTATTCAATTAGATCACTAAGATCCATGATGGGAATCAAAGCCCCCGCTGCCTCTTCCTCCTTTTCAGAACCTTCCCCCAACTCAGGATTTGTCCTTGGGCTTGACAAGGTCAGCTCATTCCTTGCTTTCTTTGGTGCTGGGCAGTTATCCAACATCTGTGGGGAGCAGAGAGGTCTTAAAAAAGCTTTAGACCCATTCAATTTCCTTTTACTGATTTCGGGCATATTTTCCGACTTTTTCTTTTCGGTAGGCCTTTCCTTTGCCCGTCACTTCCCTAGTCTTATTAGCTTCCACCGTCCTGTGGTTTGAAGAGGGAGAATACATTGTTTTTCGTGGGGGCCAAATTCAGGACTTTGGTTATCCTGTATTACCACCACCACTTCCTCCCTGTCCTCTACCACCCCCAATGCAGCCGAATCCACTGACTTTACTGGGTTTTTTTGTGGAACTTTTGGAGCACTTTGACTATCTTTAAATTGCTCTTGCATCCATTTGCAGCCCTGGAGCAGGGCTTTCATCATCAAGCTTTTTCTCTTTCTGCGCTAGATCACAACCTATTTTGCCAGGATGCAGAGACTTCTGCTTCTCTGTCCAATCGGTTCTCCACTCTATTGGCCAGAGATTCCAGTCCTATCAACTTAGCGCTCATGTGTTTTATGCACCAAGTACTTTATTGCGTGATGTTGCACATTATGCTATTTTGCACGTGTAGCATATATTGGCCTTATTATGCTGCTATGTACTTGTTCATCAACTTTGGGATGCATTTCTATTAACTGAAATTGGATGCGTTTCCAGCTTTTACATTTCAATGTATATGTTCAGTGCATTCAGCATTATATTGCTTCCTTTTACACACTTTTGCGATTGTGCACTTTTTGCTATTATTAGCAGTTATGTCACAGTGCCAAGTCGCAATTTCAGTCTTTTTTTTTTTTTAACATTAATCTTTGTATATGCATTTGTGTGCTTGTCATTTTCTAGGATGGTTTGGTGCACTGAGTATTTCAGGTTTATTTTTTAACTTGTTTTCTTGGTACACTTATTTTGTATTAAAGTGTGTATCATTTGTTTTGACATTAAGGTTTACTCTTCCAATATGGCCACCGTATTAGAGCGTGTTTGGAGGTGGCAAGCTTGTAAGCATTAGCATGTACCGATTGGTCCAAATGCGGTCAACAATTATTAAATCTTCATGAGTAATGTTCACAGGTGTATGATCAAGCACCCAGTGTTGGTGCAAAACGTGTCACCCTTTCTTCCTCCCTCCACGTCTGTGGGCGGTTTAATAAATCCTTATGGACTGGACTAAAACACTATAGTGCTGGTAGTTATTTTGCAGTGAGGTCGAGGGTCACCTGTGCTCTCTGCCTTCCAAAATCAGTGGGTGCTACGGGGTCAAGAGCAAGCCACTCTCAATTAGATATAGAATACATAGGTCCAAATGGAAATGGTGTCACGGTATAGAGTGACCAAATCCTCCATTTGCTGGGAGAGAACAGAAAACCCAGGAACTCGGTTTTAGAAAAGTGCAAAATATGTGAGCTTTATTTTACCATAATAGGTAATTCATGATCAAAGTTCATTCTGTCATGTCATGAACAGGTAAAATAATACCTGTATAGAAACCAGTAATGAATGCCACATGTTCCGTCCTCACGGACTTCCTCAGGCTGATTATAAACATAAAAATGCCCAATTTGTTAATATATGCATAACATGCCGATCCCGTGATCGATCATGTGATCAAAAAAGGTCACATGCAGTGTTGATACTAGATTGGCAAAACTCTATAGTAGAGCGAGTGCAATATGACAGCCATATTGAATTGGTTCAAATTGGCCCCTAGTGGGGAAAATATGGAACTATGGTTCGCATATGCAAAAGGAATTCAACCCCGAGCTGGGTCTTCATGAATATAATGGATTAATGGGCAATTATGCGATCAGCACGTTAACGCACATTTTTGTTATTTCATCATGTTGGACTTTGGACAAATACTTACAGATATAATAAACACCTTAGTGCTGATTAGTAATAAAATACAACATTTTCAAGGTATTAATATAAAGGCTAATAGTGCAAGGCAGCTTTGGCAGCTCAAAGGAGGGGGAAAATCTAGTGAACAGAGAATATTCAGACTGCTGTTTCACAGACCTATTGAACTACGCATAAGAACGAGAGGGGCTGAAGATGAATACTGATTTGTAGATTGGCAAATAGAAGGAATAAAACTGAGAATATGGCCAATGGAGTGGAAGAAAATTGACTGAATGTTAAATAATACATGTAAAGGTTGTGTTAACATCTGCAAAGAAGAATCGCATGTAGACTAATTCATGGCATAAGCTTAGCATTACAGAAAATGCAAAACTAATGAAAAAACTACCATCAAGAGATAATGTAAAGTATTAAATTGATATGATATTGCCATCTACCTAAGTGGGTTCTCTAACTCCATTAGTGTATAAAGTGTATAATCAACTCAGGAACACATAGCTCCTCGTCACTGGTGTACGAGTGCACCAAATTTCATCACTGTCATGTTTCAGCTCGAAAATGCACAGCCAAAGGATAATGAATGTCCTTATTTTTAATGGCCCGTAGCATTGCAATATGCAGAGTTTCAAAGGGACTATTGTAGAACCTATATATCCCGTTTGGCACGGACAGTCTATGTAACATACCACAAGGTTGGTACAACATGTAATATGATCTTTAGTGTGCCAAATGGTGTGTTCTCCATAGTGGACACTGTTGGCTTTGATTGCAAATCTACACATTTTTCATTTACTACACGGCCAAAAACCAGTGTTCCGATTAAGCTGTTGATACCATGGTGTACAGGGATGATTTAATTCCTCTTATAACATAGTTGGGGCCAATTTGTCTTTTAGGGACGGTGTCTTGGAGTGAGCCATTTGAGGGTGAGTAGCCAGTACTTAAGTTAGATCTTGGTCATTTCGCAATATAGACAAATGTTTTTTAAATATCCGTGCAATATTGGTGGATTGTACATTGTATTGCGAGATATATCTGATGGTATTGGGACTGGTTTCAGTTCTGGCTTTAAGTTTCAACAGATCAATTCTAGCAAGTAGCTTGTTTTTTTGGATAGGCTGGTCTAGGGTTTTGTGTGTGTGTGTAACCTCATTTGAAAAAAAAACAGTTCCCCATAGATTTAGCAACTGTTTTAAATGTGTTGGTTTCTGAGCAATTCCTTTTGGCCCCAAGTAGTTCCCCATAAGCGATACTTTGAATAAGGCTGTTCGGATGATGGCTTGAGGCATGCAACAATGAATTAGATGCAGTTGGTTTTCTATAAAGCTTTCCTGCTAATTGTGAATGGCTTTAAATTCTACATCTAAAGACCAGCTCTGCATTACTAGATGTCATGGTGAGACTGATGTTGTGTTCATTGCTATTTACACAGTTCACATATTCCACCAGCTGCTGTACTGAGCAGTCCCATATTATAAACAGATTGTCTATGAATGTATACCAGTGTATTATATGGTAAACAAATGGATCATACTGTTCTGACCAAGCAATTGTAGCCTCCCACCATCCCACAAAGATTGGCATAGGTGGACGCCATGTATGAACCCATGGCAGCACCTACCAATTGCTTAAAGTAGTGTCTCAAATAGAAAAACTGTGTGTAAGACAAAATCCCAACATTAGCAGAAGCATTTCATTCTTTTGTTTGAAACTAACAGATTTGGTGTCTGAGTAGAACTTGCATGCTTTTAGTCCAGATCTGTGCAGGATACGGTTGTAGAGTGATCCAACAAAGTGTTACCATTATGTACTTTGGTTCCCATTTGATGTGTAATTTTAGGAGGTCAGAAGTGTCTCTAATGTAAGAATTGAGACTTTTTACGAACAGTTGCAAGAATGTGTCTAGAAAAACAGCTGTGTTTCTAGTAGTGATCCTATCAAAGGAATTATAGGGTGATCTGGTTTCTATACAGGTATTTTACATGTTCTTGACATGACAGAATTAACTTTCATCATGAATGACCTGTTATGGTAAAATAAAGGTCCCATATTTGGCACTTTTCTAAATCTGAGTGCCAGGGTTTTCTTTTCTCTCCCAGCAACTGGAGGATTTGGTCACTCTATATAGTGACTCCATTTCCAGTTGGACCTATGTATGCTATATCTAATTGAGAGTGGCTTGCTCGTAGCACCCACTGCTTTTGGAAGGCGGAGCGCACAAGAGACAAGCTTTTTATTTATGGACGTTTTTGCAAGAGGTACAAGCGTGTTTACGCTATTTTCTACACTTTCTGCGCATGTGGTCCTTCATTGTGGGGATTTTTGTATATGACACAACCTTTATGAGTACCGCTGTGCAGTGCCCACAATTGGATACTAATAGGATTAATTTAAATATCTAATTTCAAGTGGGGGGGGTTACTTTTCAAATGCCATTAAGGTGTAACATCACAGCTAAGACACCTACGCAGAAGCTACTGTAATATAGCTGTCATTGGCATTTAAAGTGCAAAAGAGCTTTTTTGAGACACATTAATTATTGTCTCAAGTGGTACTACATTTTTCAACCACTTACTCCATGTCGGAACAAGTTGAAGCAAAGAGAAATGCAGCAGCTCAAGTGCTTTTCAAAGGAGGAGCCAATGCTGCAAGTAAAGATGAGCCAACTACACTGTCAGCAGGACACAGCAAAAAAAAATGATAAACTGGAGAAAATCAAGAAACGAAAAGTCAGTAAATGGTGGGAGGCTATGACCTTGCAGACATATTTGGGAGCAAGAAGAATTCCAAGAGGCTTCAGGATACTAACTATACCCATGTTCATCCTCTGTTACTGGAAGAATGGTCGGAACACACAAATACATAGTCATTCAACATGATTGCAACGCTAGTAAAATTTGCAAAACTACATTGTGCCAAATGAATAACAGAAATTGAGGACATGGAAGAATCACTCTTCAATTCACCATATGGGGACGAGTGCAAAAAAAATGGTCAGATTAGAAGAGAATATGGAGAGGTTTGACGTTGAAATTCGGCAATACAAACAGCAATAATATCTGAAAGACAAGAAAGATTATGAGGAAGGCCGCATTTACACCTTTGCCAAGAGATTCGATGAGCCCATAAAGGAGCGTCTTAACAACAAGACAATCCAACCCTCAGCCTCTACTGTCAGTTCAGGAGACGCCTCTACATCAGAAGTAGAATCGACCAACAATGAGACACGAGCGGTTCGTTTAAACTTCTTAGAGGAGTTCAAACTCCCCCACATGGACAACCAAACAGAAAGAAGGGGAAGGGGGAGACCACCAGGAAGAGGAAAAGGAAACATAAGAAAATTGCTAGAAGAGGCAGACAATCGAAAACAAGATCCAACGACAAGACAAACAACTCGATCTGGGAGGGGACAGAGGCCCAGAGCGAGAGGTCAAAGCAAGAGAACCTAGAAGTGAAGACCTTCAATGTCTCTCCCAGAATTCTCACTTCCAAGGAGGAATCCGTTTTATCATTGGGACTAACATTCTCACCATCATCTCCTTTCAACTACAATGAATCAAGAATAGATCTCTTCAAATAGATCAGAAAGCTCAAATTGGAGAAACACTATATGACCAAAGCAAATGATGATCACAATGAAGAAAAACTGCAAGAGAACCAAGCCCATCCACTAGCTGTTCGAGATCTTCTGGCACTGATGAGTTTGGACAGTTTGTATCATGGAGATGATTCAACAACAGAACCAACCTAAGAGGAACTGCTACGAAAGCATGGCATTCAAACCAATATGAGCACTGAGAGCAACCTTAAAATTAAATCCACATTCTGTCCGAAGATCATTAATAACTTCTCCAGCATTCGATCTTTAATAGATTCACATGCTTGAATAGAATATTCACTGTTGTAAGACTGGAAATCCTCAGTAAATTAAATATTAAAAATTAATATATTAAAACTTTCCCTTGGGAAAGAAAAAGGAGAAAGCTACACACAAAGGGCCCTATAGGGCTTGTGTAGCATTTCACTCGTGGAGTCCCTCCACCTCCGTTTGGTCCTTTTAGGCCCTAACCAATGAGGTGGCAGTGTTTAGGCTCCGCCCCAGTCAGCCATCTTCAGATTTTTCACTGTGTCTTACAGTACAGGGGAATCCTCTCAGTTCTGAGTTTTTTCTACATTTTCATAGTTCATCTCTGTTTTTATGCAACCAATTTAAGCTTTTCAGCTTCCTTCTTACAAGAGCTTCTTGGCCTTACTCTCAGAAGCCTGTATTTTTTCTTCACCCACCCAAAAATGTTGCGTGTTTGGATCACTCACTTCTCCTCATGGCTGAACAAGGCCAAACTGTCAAGGAGAAGACTTCTCTCTTCATAGACTGCTCCAAGTGTGGCAAGGTGGTAATCTTTTTCAGGGACCCACACAAACTCTGCATATACTGCCTCTACCCTCATAACATTCAGCCATGCAGTATTTGCCAGACGTTCAACAAGAAAACCCTGGAGGACTACTTTTACATCTGCAGAGCAGGCAAATGTCCTCAGATGAGGAATCCTGCAAGACTGTGTACCATCAACCTCCTCCAGGCACACTGAGAAGCAAGCTCACAAAAGGAGAGCTTCTTCAGTGGACAGAGCACACCCCCCCACCTGCCAAGGACAAGAGGAGGAGTGGTATGTCCTGTAATGAACCTTCCAGAACCCAGGAGGGTATGGTGACAGGATATTCACAAAAAAGGTAGAGACTTACCTTTTTCTTCCCACTCGTCGGCGAATTAGTTGTCCAAGGAGACACCATCCATGACCAAGTTAAGTTCAACATCTAAGACTGCACCGTCGTTAACGGTTAAACCATTATCCACAGCCAAACCGTTGACTAAGTCATCAATGTCATCGAAAGACTCGTCTACGAAGCATTCATCCACGAAGGAGTCATCAAGCAAGCACTCGTCAACGGGTAGTCCGTTGACGGAAAGCCCATCCACGATAGGTTTGTTGATATGCAAGCAATCGTCTACCAAGCTGCCACCATCGTAAATGGAAGAACTGTCGATGGGCCAAATACATGGCTTAACACCACCGTCTCTGCAAGGACCCACCCCCAACAAAGGTCATCAAGGAGCTTTTGCCTCATCCAGATGAGGTTTTAAGCATCCATTCGCAATTGGAAGGCCTAGAAAGCGCGGTTTCCCTCTCGCCAAGCACTGAGTTGAATGAGCTCCCAGTTATCTTACAGGAGGAATTCTCAGAAGGGGAGGGACCTTTACCAGTTCAGCTAAAGGAAAATAATCCTCACTGGTAACCTACAATGGAGGATGCTGCACACCCTTTCGACCCAGAGCTTTTACAATCTATGTGCAGGATTATGGAGGGATTCACCAGGAGACAAAAGGCGAGACACTCCACCCAGTCAGTCTCAGCAGATTGACAACTGTAAAGCACATCACCTGTGCACTGCAATCGGAGCAGTTCCCCTTGGGACTGCAGGCCTCACTGCTCACCACCGCATCATCAGTTCACTTCATGGGACAGTCACCAAGGGCGCAACTGCCATTGGGACGCCCCCAGAGGAGACACTCCTCAAGATCTTCGGCACAAAGAGCAAGATCAGCTCCCTCAATATTGGGACCAGAATCTCCCATTCACTTTGAAGAGGAAGAGGGGGAACCTGATGACCCATTTAAGGAATTCTCCGACTCAGACAGGCAGGAAGACGAGCCTGAGGAGAGAGCTGCCGCAGGACTCGCCTGACACACACCAAGACGACGGAGTCAAGTGACCATTGAAAAACAAAGGAAACTAGACTCACTGGGTGGTTCATCACCTCCAGATAATGTGGTATCTTTTCATAAAATCATGGCAAACTCAGCAGACAATTTTAAGATTCAAGTCGCTACTGAAGAAAAAGTGTTGGTTCTCTATGAACACATTGGCAAGAGGCGCTGCACCATCACTACAATCCCTATTTTGGAAACCATCTGGGATACAGGTGTAAAGATCCTTGCTACACCGCACTCCAACTGAGCACTAATAGCTAGACCGGAGTAGAAGTACAAGGCCCAAGACTCTGCCCCTTTACGTCTCAGAGGCCATCCAAAACCAGACTCATTACCGTAGAAGCAAGAACAAGACTGCAAAACCCAGCTTCCCCCCTCACTGCTCCATCGCAAGGTCTCAACAGCGGCATCTCTTACAGTTGGGGCAAGCAACGCCATGTCCATGATGGCTAGGTTTGACAGACAGCTATGGCTCTGTAAGTCTAAACTGACAAAGCATCTCCCGGAAGAATTCCAACAGGAGCCCAAGTCCATCACTGCAGGCAGCGTGGCAGTCTCGAACCACATGGTAGACATCGCTCACTGTGGTTTCAGGGAGATGGCACACGGAACAGTACTTGGGCACCAGGCCTGGATGAAGGCTACCAGTTTCAGACCGGAGGTACATGCCCAGATCTTGGCTATGCCCTTAGATAGTCGAGACTTGTTCCACAAAAAGACTGATGTTCACTTAAAAAGGAACCAAGGCCGACGCAGCTAGAGCAATTCGCTCTTTGAAGGACAAAGACAAGGACCGACGTTCCTTTTGAGGCAGCAGCGCCAAATACAAGGCTTATGGAAAATCTTTCCAGGGTCAGACGTCAACCTCAAACCCCCAGCAGTCGGGGGGCAGGTACCAGCAAAGTTACAACATGTACCAAAATCAGCGCGGCAAGAGAGGCTCGGGGCAAGACAGGAGCCATGCCAAAAAGAATTTACCCTTACCCAATGCTTCTCCAGCACCTTACCCTGATAGGAGGGCGCGTTTCAAGGCACCTCGATCAGTGGAACAACATCGGACAAATGGGTGCTCCAAGTCATAAAAGGGGGACGGACACGCCATAGAATTTGTACAGAAAACACCACCCCACCCACCACCAAAGAAAAATGTGATGCAGCTATAACAGTTAAAAGTAGAAGCCACCAAACTACTATGAAAGGCTGCCATAGAGAGGGTAGCCCACCCCTCCTCAAAAGGGAAAGGGTTTCTAGTCTCATTTCTTCTTATTGCGAAAGAATAACTGCCACTGGCGCCCAATCCTAGATTTGCAGGCCCTCAACAAATTTGTTCGCAGACTATAGTTCAAAATTACTTCCCTACAATTGGTTCTCCCTTGGCTCTAGAAAGGCGATTTCCTTGCTACTCTGGACTTGTAGGATGTGTATTTTCACATTCCAATCTATCCAACACACAGAAAATACTTCTGGTTCACAGTCAGGAACCAACACTTTCAGTTCAGGGTGTTGCCCTTTGGACTAAAATCTACACCAAGAGTGTTCATGAAATGCTTAGCTCCAGTAGCCGGCCATCTCAGGCGCTCAGCGATCCAGGTCTGCCCTTATCTGGATGATTGGTTAGTGAAGGGAACCTCCATGAACACAGCATCCACAGCAGTTGAAACAACATCACTTCTGCAGAACCTGGGGTTCTCAATCAACAAGGACAAGTCCTCGCCTCTACATGCACAAAGAGTGATTTTTCTAAGGGCAGACCCCGATACTCGAGTTCCCAGAGTACGCCCCTCAGCAGATAGAGTGGCAGCAATGCAAAAATCTCACTGCATGGTTCGGAGACAGGACAAACTCTGTCAGGCAATATAAGTCCCTTTTGGGAATGTCATCCTGCATCTTCCTCACACCAAACTGCAGGCTAAAAATGCGACCGCTTCAGGAGGAGCTGGACAACCAATGAGCACAACACAGTGGGTCATGGGAAGACATTGTTAATCTCACTCCAAATTTTCACAAAGCACTCTAATGGTCCCCCCCCGACCCAATTTAGCAGACAAGCTCAGCCGGCATTTCCAACAATCACACGAGTGGGAGATCACAAAGAGCTTGACTGAATTTTCTGCATGTGGGGGAAGCCCAGCATAAATCTCTTCACAACTCACAAGAACACGAAATGCCTCCTTCCACTCTACACCCTCGGCAACTCATCCAAGAGAGGACTGTGCAGTTTGTCCCTGGGCTCAAGCCCAGGGATGGTATCTCTCCAGGACTGAAATGTCTGCACTGGCTCCCAGTACCTGCGAGCAGTAAGGTGAAAACCCTCTTCATAATGCACAAGGCCTTCTGGGCCTTCAATACCTGCAACTGTCACTTCGTAAATATGCTTGAGCTCTTCCCTTATCTGCCTCCAACTCCCTCAGAGTCACACACTTCTGCAAGCAACCACTTGGTGGTAAATCTCTTTCTTTGGCTGGGGCCTTCCTCTGCAATAGCCTCCCTGAAACTTAAGGGGAACCATCGCCGGTTCAGGAAGCTACTGAAAATCTTTCTCTTTGCCTCTGCTTTTGCTCCTCCTCTCCCCTGCTGCCTTACTGCCTGGAACTAATTCTGCACTGGTTACCTAGCCACCCTTTGATGTCGGGCCAGGTCCACCCACTCCACCCCCCTGCCAGTTGCACCCCTGCACTGCCTTTCTTGCAAATACCTCACTTGAGGACGGTTTGCTGTATCCCTAACAGTTCCACCACCTCCAGATGTCTGCACTTATCCTTGCACTTGCCACCATTGGACCGTATTTTCACTTCTTGTCATTTTTTCTTCTTCCCATGTACTGCACTTTCGCCTCTCCCTCCCCATGCACTTGGGCGATCTGAGTGCCAACTGGCCTAGTAGGTTCGTTGTCTGTCTCCCCTCTTTTCCCCCTCGTCTCGTTGCACCTTGCACAGCTAGTGTATAGGCGCACTGTAAATGGCATATCATACAATTAGCCATCATATAATACCCACATTGCATTCATAACAGGATTCCTGACCCTTACCTTGCACTCTTCCACATAGGCTTCTGCACTTCTTTGTACAAAGGGACCTTCTGCCACACGTTTTGCTTACACACCACAACCAAAAACCTTATTGAGCAATGCCTTAGTCTCCACAGTCCCATATCCATGGCTTCCATCCTGCAAATAGCTGGTTGTGGCACATGTAATTCTGAAACTACCAGAGAATCCACAGAGTTTTTGTGCTGCGGGGTTGGGGTTTGGGTGTTTAGTACGGTGTGTGAAAAGATGTGGGTTTTTTTGTTTTTTTCTTTGTCCTGTTTTTGGTATGTACGTGTTTGCATACAATTTATTTTGATCTCTTTCGATTTGTTTCTTTGCTTCCCCTCTTGACATTTTTAATGACTGAAGGTGAACGCTTCTCTTACATTTCTACAGGATTCTCCGCAAAGCTTCGTGCATATTGGCAAACAAAACAGCATTGCCAATGGAGGTCAACAAATCATTTCATTGAAACCACTACAAATCTCGCTCGTTAATGCTGTCATAGTCGGTGCAGAGCATCCCAGCACTGCACATGAAGTCACACATGCTTCCGTTTATGAAACACTTCCCAACCTCTGGCTGTGGACAAATTACATCGGCATGCTCCTCTTGGTGGTAGGGTTGAGAAAATCAACTTGGCAGTGGGAAAAATCTGAATCACTGCCGTCATCAACTTCTTGAGGTGACGGAGCAAACGAGATTATGACATGTACCCCAAATGTAGGCCTCCAAAATGCACAACTACATCAACAGTACCGACAAAGGCCACACATGTAAAAAGGAGAACCATGGCACCGCAACCCCACTCAGACTGTGCCCCAAAAAGCCTCCAATCCTTCCAACTGAAAGTTAGCAGCAAAGCCTCTTTCCACGGCATACCTGTGCAGATCCTCCACAAAGGTATCACCCACAATGAGCACACTGCGTCTCTCCATCGCTACCAACCTCTCTGCATCGACTTTTGGGGAATTATATCACTGCCCCTTCCTGGGTAAATCACAGTTCCATTTCCATGCCCACCATCCTTAAAAGGGCAGAATGTGGCATGTGCGCGTTTCCACCTACAGTGAGTGCGCACCCCAGTAAAGCAGGGACACTGCTCTTTCCCTTTCCACTTCAGCCATGAATTTGAGGTGCTAGGCCCTCATCGCAGAAAAAAAACCATAGTGCATGCTATGGTTAAATGCTCATGTCATGTGCACTGCACTCCCCATCTGCCAGCTTTCACCTTGGGCACATATTTGCATGCATGGCTAAGTTGCGTTGGGTGTGCTGAACAGTATGTAGAAGGATGTGTATATGTTAGCCATAGTTTGCATATGTGCTGCTGAGCACGGCCTTTCATGCTGCAAGATCTTCAAGTACTCCCAAAAGCAAGGGGCTTATAAGGGTCAAACCACAGGAAAAGCACATGGTGGCATGTGGTTCCCGGTTGTTCGACAGGGTCAATGATGTACACCATATGCCAATGTACGCATACCAGCTCACTTCTGCTGGTCTACCAAGTCTTCAATGTCCTCCACACCAATTGAGTAAAATTCACCAACTTCAAATGCATGCAGACACCATCGTACATGCTATGTTTAAATGTTCATGCCATGTGCACTGCACTCCCCATCTGCAATTGAGCCTGCCAGCTTTCACCCTGGGCACATATTTGCATGCATGGCTGCTTAACGTTCCGTTGGGTGTGCTGAACGGTATGTAGGAGGCCGTGTACATTAGCCATAGTTTACATGTGTGCTGCTGAGCACGGCCTTTCATGCTGCAATATCTTAAACACTCCCAGAAGCAAGGGGCTTATGAGGGTCAAACCATAGGAAATGCACATGGTGGCATGTGGCTTCCTGTTGTTCAACAGGGGCAATGATGTACACCAAATGCTAATGTACGCATACCAGCTCACTTCTGCTCATCTACCAAGTCTACAATGTCCTCCACAACCATTGTGTAAAAGTCACCAACTTCAAATGCATACAGAGTGACAACTGCATGGCTGCATTATGTTGTGGTGGCTGTGATGAAGGCCTAGGATGTTGGGTTCAGTTGTGGTGAACGGTATGTAGGAGGCTGTGTACATTGGCCATATTTTACATGTGTGCTGCTCTCCACG
This sequence comes from Ambystoma mexicanum, assembly GCF_040938575.1. Lineage (NCBI taxonomy): Eukaryota > Metazoa > Chordata > Amphibia > Caudata > Ambystomatidae > Ambystoma > Ambystoma mexicanum. The sequence continues at coordinate 768,454,913 of NC_090922.1, forward strand.
TCCTTTCATGCTGCAATATCTTACAGCACATCCTAAAGCAAGGGTCTTATAAGGGCCTAACCATAGCAAACGCAAATGGTCACATGTGGCTCCCTATCATGCAAGAGGGGCAATGATGTGCACCGTATGCTATTGTACGCATAGCAGCTCAATTCTGCTGCTCTACAATGTCCTTCACAACCATTGCGTAAGTCACCAACCTTACATGCATGCAGCCTGACAAGTGCATGACTGCATAATATTGTGGTGGCTGTGATGAAGGCCTAGGCTGTTGGGTGCATGGCCTATGGCCTTCAGCCATGCACCGAACAGTCTACGCCTTGCCCACAACCACCACAACATAAAGCCATGCAGGCAAACATGTATGCATATGCCACAATTCAGAAAGACAACATAGGCACCAGCACTTCTACTCAACCTCCGCCACCTAAAGCAGGAATGCAAGCACACATGTTCCACTTACCATGGTGCAGAAACATACCACAGTGTTTGGCACCACCACCCACTTCCATTCAGAAACCATTGTAACAATGGCAACCAAACACAATCTTCACAACATTGGTCCTGCTCTCCACACTGTACTACGTGCATATAAGCAATACTGCATAGTGCACTGCAACACTTACCAATCTGCGCAATGCACACTATGCAAGCACATATAAGAACCATATGTACCCTATTCCATTAGTGCACCCAGTGGACACACGACACGACTAGTCACTGCAGCATCTCCACCCATACACTGACAACTGTAGGATGTTCTAACAATCACCACACCCCTGCAACCAACAATGTGTGCAATGCAGCCAAACCACAGATACAAATTGACAATGGGGCAACTACTTTCAACCAGTGGACCTACTATTCTGTGCAAGGGCTGCAGCCATGCATTAAAGGGGCTACGGACTTACCACACACAGCACACCATAGTACACCCTATCTGTAAAGGTTAATGTCTCGTGGAATGCACTCCCCTTCTGCAAATGTGCCTGCCACCACTCATCACAGAAAGACATTGCCGCTGCAGCTGGCATGCCATAACGAAAGCTGCCTGCAATCACCACATAAGATAGTTGCCTGTTGAGGTAACCACGAATTGGCGTAGCATGCACGGATACCGCTGGCACACCACCGTCTTCTTCTAATGAGATATATCACTTGAAGCACTTCACACCCCACCCTTTCCATCCCTTCTTCCCATCACAAGATGCCTTACACTAGGTTTTTCAGGCCCTTTCACCGCCACATATTCCTCCGATACAACATGCCGCCGTTCTAGAAAACGTGCAACACATCAATTCACCGTACACTGCGTTGCAATCAAAATGTTGGCTGCGCGGGGAACAGGGAAATGGAACGCCGGAGCGGAGCTAAAAATGACAAATTTTAGTGGGCACACTGCTACGTACAAGAGGCCCAGCCATTCACACAAAGGCTTAGAGCCCTGGCACACACACCACAACACTATCCTCTGACACACCATGGCGGCGTGTCCCAAAAACTTTGACGCACAGCACGCTTCCCTCCAGCCCACCACCAGCCGTGTCCAATGTTTGCCAACATCACAATGTATTGCAGGCCAATGAGCCTTCAGTCCGCGGAGTGAACAGGGAACAGGGTCCACGGAGCGGACCCAGATATAACATTTTTTGGGATGTACATTTCAATACAGGACAGGTCGGATTTCCTCCAAACACACAAAACCACGCTTTCTCACCCAAGCCTCCGCTCTTGCCGCAGATTTGTTGAAAATCCATCCAGCCGTTGGGACTGTAGCCGTGCGCCAAATTTGTCCCCAGTCAATGAAAAAAAACAATTGGGACCCCCCTATAACTTTGCCCCCTGCACGAAACCTTACTCAACTTGGCGAGAAAATTCAGAACCAGTCATATACCTTTTTTGCAAAGTTTGGTGATGATTCCTCCAGGGAGAGCGAAGTTTAGCAAATTAACAATAACTAGACGGCCGCTACCGCGAGCCGCGACTACGGCCATCAAGCATGTTATGAGGTCTACGACTGCTAGGTATTATATTCAAGCATCTGAATCTATGAAAGATACAATGCTGGAGAAGTCTTAGGTACTTACCTGTAACTGTTTCTCCAACATTGGTATCTTTCATGATTCACATGTGGCTGCCCTCCTCCCCTAGGGAGAGGCAACTCCTTAACCAGTCAGTCATCGGTCTAACTTCTTACGGTTCAAAATCTGAAGATGGCTGACTGGGGTGGAGCCTAAACCTTGCCACTTCACTGGTTAGGGCCTAAAAGGACCAAAAGGAGGTGGATAGACTCCACAAGTGAAAGGCTACACAAGAACTATACGGCCCTGTGGGTGTGGCTTTCTTTCTTTTTTCTTTCCAAAGGGAAAGTTTAAATATATTAATTTGTATTATTTAATTTACCAAGGATTCACAGTCTGACAGGGAATTTTCTATTCAAGCATGTGAATCTATGAAAGATATCAATTCTGGAGAAGAACAAGTTACTTACCAACTGGTAACGTTCTTTCGATTGGATTTTCCTCCAACCTATTCCACATCTTTGACATGTAATGTCCACAGCAGTGTACTTCGGAAACTTTTGGCAGAGGGTGTCCTGCGTCAATGGCGTCGGATCGATTTCCTCGAGGGCCTCTGTCGAATGCGATGTCACCGGATGTTATAAAAAAGGACGCACAGCGCCCGTAGCCTCGGTTTAAGTTTTTTCCTCCATAACGTGTGACATGCACATCTCCAATGCCTGATTGACTGCACATAGTCTTGCAGAAATGTAATCTGCAATCGCATAGGAAATTCTCCAGAGGGGCACGATGGGAGGGCGATGTGGAATGCGTTGGAGCAACATCCAATCGAAAAAAAGTTACCAGTTGGTAAGTAACTTGTTCTTCGAATGGATTGTGTCCTCCAACATATTCCACATCTTTGACAGACTCCCAAAGCAGTACCAGAAAATGGAGGAGGGAAAGGAATTTAGAGTACCCAATCAGATGGCAGAATAAAGAACTGCCTTACCAAAGGCCATATCTTGATTGTATCCAGGGAGTAATGTTTAACAAAGGTGTGGATAGAAACCCATGTGGCTGCATCACAAATATTCCTTATAGGAACTCGCCGCTGAAGGGCTGTGGAAGTAGCCACGCCCCTAGTGGAATGAGCTTGCAACCCTTCAGGAGGGTCCTTTCCCGCCAATTGGTAACATTCAGTAATGGTGAGGATAATCTACCTGGACAATGTCTGTTTTGTAGCAGCCTGGCCCAATCGGTGACCAGCAAACCCCACAAAGAGTTAATCGTCCACTCTGACCCTGGACATCCTAGAAATATAAAAGCTGAGAGCTCTCCTAGCGTCCAACCTATGGAGTCACTCCTCTTCCTTACCAGGATGAGGAGGAGGAGGAGGATAGAAAGAAGGAAGAACCACTTTCTGGCTCAAATGAAATTCAAATTGACAAGGGGGGTCTTGGGAGTCCCTCTGCCAGACATTAGTCCTGGTTACGAGGGACTTACCCAGAGTCTTTAGCTCACTATCTTTCACAGAGAAGAAATATCCTAAACATATCAGTCATTTAAGACTCTGGGTAAGTCTCTCGTAACCAGGACTAATATCTGGCAGAGGGACTCCCAGGACCCCCTTGTTAATTTGCATATTCAAGTAACTTTGGGTCTCGCCCTAAGTTACTAGGGGAATCCAGACGTGGACCCCTTGCTCACTACTCTTAGAGAGGCACAGCTCCTCCCTACTGATGAGGTTCAACCAGACCGAAACACGTGTCTGGGGATTGTTGTTGGGTACTCTTGTTCAGAGGAGAATTGCCTAGCATTTCGGCATTCCTGCCCCAGGGCAGGACAAGGACTGATATGTTTGGGATATTTCTTCTCTGTGAAAGATAGTGAGCTAAAGACTCTGGGTAAGTCTCTCATAACCAGGACTAATGTCTGGCAGAGGGACTCCCAGGACCCCCTTGTTAATTTTCAAATGAAATTCAGACACTACCTTAGGTAGAAAGGAAGGACGTGCCATCAGTACAACCCTATCCTTGTGGAACACAGTAAAGGGCGACTTAGATGAAAGTGCCTGCAATTCACTCACTCTGCAAGCGGATGTCACCGCAACCAAGAACACTATCTTGAAGGACAATCTCAAAGGACAAGAGTGCAAAGGTCCAAATGGAGCGCCATTGAGAAATTTCAAAACCAAATTCAGATCCCAATCCGGGACCTGGAAAGGGGACGGTGGGAACGCATTAGCGAGTCCTTTAAGAAATTGGGAAATCAAAGGAATCTTAAAGTAAGAACATTCTTCAAACGAGCGCTTGAAGATACCCACGTGAATGGTACCCACTTGAGGGCCCCTGTGGCCAAAGAAAGTAAGAACGATAACACCACCCTGCACCAGTTGCAAAACTGATGCCAACGGTACAGGGATTTTGTTGCTGGCTTCCTGGCCGAAAACAACACCTCCATCACGTCATCCAGGAGGTCCCAATCCTTACACCTCAACCTTTCAGATACCAAGTGTGAAGGTTGAGCGTCCTGACCTCTGGATGGAGAACCTGACCCCCGACCCGACCCCGACCCTCCCCCCAAACCCCCGCACGCGAGAGCAGATCCTCTCGGTAGGGAAGACAGCGTGGAGGGCAGATGGACATTTCTAGAAGGTCCGGGTACCACGCACTCATGGCCCAATCCAGAGCAATGGGGATTCATGTGGGATCCGAACCTTCGCAACCTCCTTAACATATGAGGAATGACAAGGACTTGAGGAAACGCGTACAGCAGTGGCAATGACCAATCCAGTACAAATGCATCTCTTAAGGCTCCTCTTGGAGGAAATTCCCTTGGGCAGAATCTCTCGCACTTCTGGTTGACACTGGTGGCAAAGAGATCCACTTGTGGGGTTCCCCAAAGGGCGATGATCTCCAGAAGGACTTCCTGAGCAAACTCCCACTCGTGAGAGACAGTGCTCTGCCTGCTCAGAGAGTCTGCTGCCGTATTGTCCTCTCCGACCAGATGAACTGCAGAGAGTGAAATTCCCTGCTGGATTGCCCAGAACCAAAACTGCATTGCCTCTCTGCACAACGGGAGTGACCCTACCTCGCCCTTTTTTGTTGAGGTAATGCATGGCCACTGTGTTGTCCGTCATGATCAGGACAGTCTTCCCCCGCAAAGACGGCAGAAAAGCCTTCAGGGCCAGCCTGATGGCCCTCACCTCTAACAGGTTGATGTGGAGTTTGGACTCCGACAGAGACCAACGACCACTGGCGGTCAGATCGTTAGCATGAGCTCCCCATCCTGTGAGGGAAGCGTCCATCACTACAGTCACCTCCGGCCACGGTTGCCAAAACGGCGCCCCCTTAATCAGGTTCCCCTCATTGGCCCACCACAAAAGATCCTGGGAGACCGAGAGTGGAATCTGAACAGGAATCGACATCTTGCCTGAGAACTGGGACCACTGCATCTTAAGAACCCACTGCAGGGATCTCATCCTCAGACTCTGGGCATGTTGAAACTTGCCCACCATCTGCACAATTTGATGAGCCCTCACCTTGGGAGGCGAGCACTTCCCCAAGGACGTGTCTAACGCAGCTCCGATGTACTGGAGCTGTTGGGAAGGTGTCAGATGCGACTTCTTGAAATTGAGGGAGAAGCCCAGCCTGTGGAGGGACCAGCAGGTGAGACCAAGGTGAGCCAATGCGTGCTCGGGAGAATGTGCACGGATCCGCCAGTTGTCCAGGTAGGGGTAGACGTGAACCCCCCCCCCTTCTCGCCTGAGATACACTGCCACCACCACCATGAGCTTGGTGAAGACCCTCAGGCGGAGGTCAATCCGAATGGCAGGACTCAAAACTGAAAGTGCGAGTTGCTAGCCACAAACCTCAGGTACCTTCTGTGCTTGGGATGAACCGGCACATGTAAGTAAGCATCCTGTAGGTCCAGAGACACCAACCAATCCTGAAGTTGAAGTGCCTGGAGGACTTGAGAAAGAGTGACCATCTTCAACTTGTCCTTCCTGAGAAGTTTGTTCAACCAATGCAAGTCCAGGATGGGTCTCAATCACCCGTATTTTTTTGGGGATCAACAAATAATGGGAATACCATCCCTTGTTCTTCTCCGCTACAGGCACCTTTTCTATAGCACCTTTCTCTAGCAGGGTCGAGATTTCCTTCACAAGGAGCAGATTTGGAATCTTCAAAGAGATTCTCCAGTGGGTTGTCGTGAGGCCAATTTAGGAAGGGAAGGCAGTAGCCATGGGCAATTGTTTCCAGGACCCACGCATCCGAAGTAATGGCTCGCGATTCATCGAGATGCCGAGACAGCCTGCCCCCAACCGGCGAACCATGGGACATTGCCTCCTGTTTCGGAGCGACTGCTTTCGGGGGGCAGGGTGGGTGGTGTGCGGAGCAGGGTGCCTCCCCCCGTACCACTCCTGACTCTGGTGCCGAACTGCTGGAACTGCCACCTTCGTGTCTATGGTCCACTTGGTTCCTCCTTGTCCCCTAGAGGTCCTGGTAAGCTTGTGCTGGGGTTTTCGGGGGGGGGGGCCTTGAGGGTCTCCCTTCCCTCCAAGGGGGCTTCTCACCGTTTTGATGGTCTAGTAATTGGGCTCGTTTTCCTTTGGCAGGCACACGCCCCAGGGGCGATCCCGGGGGCCACCGCCTTGGTAGATCACAGGCTCATGGGTCTCTGCCCTTGATTGGTTCCGCTGTTCTGATAAATTACTGGCTTGTGTCCTGAAAGGACGTCATTGCTGTTGTGTTTTTACTCCCTCAAGAAGCCTCTGGAGCCCCCTGCTTCTGGGCAGTTAATACGTGGGGGGCGTCTTCCCCACACTCTGCACGCCCAAGTTCACGAACTGTAGGCTTTCGGCAGTTGTCCCACCCCACACGCAGGGGTCAGTGGGAGCTTTTTCCGGAGGGATACCTTGCTGCATGTTCTTTGACAGGGCGGGGGGGGGTTGCCCTAGGTCTGTGGGCCTCCTTTAACCAGGCCTTTGGTCTGATTGAATGTGGCCAGACCAAGCATCACACAGGAAGGAAATGGAGAAGCTCTGTGTGATGCTCTGTACATTCTCTCCAAATGTTGCATCAGTGTGTGGGTGGCTCCACATGGCCTCGGGAGTTCTCCAGTCTTGTAATATAGATGAAAAACAGGCAACCTAGTCACCCACAATACCACAAAAAAGAGTGGGAGAATTAAGAGACTGCATACTGTCATTTTTCAGACACTGGTGGAAACCAGATACAGAGAGAGGGAGCAAGCCAAGAACCTGCTGGTGGCAATACTCCACACTCTGGACGAAGCCAGGCACTGAGAAGATGATACAGGCACAGAGGGAGGAAAATATATGTTGAGTGATCTATTTCAGACCCTGGGAGAGCCGGAGACCAAGAAGGAACACCAAAAGTCTGAAAAGTGCTCAACAATTGTGGCCAGCAGGGTGATCCTTAGCTGGTGTGTTGAAATACCACAGCCTGGGAGTGTAGCAAAAGTAATATCTTAGGCGAAGGAGCGGATACAAGGGGGGGAGGAAGGAGAAATACTTGCCAGTAGGAGCCTGCCACATGCAAGAACCTGTAGCACAGGGAGGAGGAACTACTTGCTCGTAGATGCCAAGAAGTGTACTGGGCACTATATACCTTGGGCTGAGAAGGCGGTGTGCTGACAGCTATAACCCGGAGACTGATGTTTGAGCCAGAAAACAAATGGGCAGCATCTCAGACTTCGTGTTAAACTAGGGATTCCTGAAAGTACCAGTGGTCCCTAAAAATGTTTACATCTTTTTTCTAAGGTATCCTTGCTAGAGGATAGATAAATAAGGGAGTTCCCCAAGTGTAGCATTTACAACACTCCAGAGTTATACATCCTGGCACTTTGGTATAGCTAATTCCTTTTGAGTTTTAGGTAAAACCCCATAGTCCCTGTAGGAGTTAATACCACCTACTCGGTTGAGTTTAAAATAAATAGTATTGAATTATATTCCTGTTGTGTGATCTGTTGGCCATTCATCACAGAGATAGCCTGCTTAGTGGGGATTGGGCTATGGAAGGTCAGGGTGCGTGTTAGTCTAGGGAACTAAATATTTTGTTGACATACTATGGTTTGTGGTCATTTAAAAAAAAATATTTAAACATTGTATTTAAATGTGCAACATATGTGTCTAAATTAGGAGATATGACGTGTGTTGGAGATTTGTGTTGATGCTACCTTAAGAAAAAGTCATTGTTCAGGAGTAGTCTTGTTCTTCATTATCGCTACCCTCACTTTGAGGGAGTATTTCCTTGTGACCTTATGTCCACATGACACATCATGAATATGTTATGTAACATGCATCAGACCGATTGTTTACTTCACCTTCTCAGGACAGTACATGCATTGGACCCATGTTCAGTGACGGTAATGGAAGGTGCTTTGAGGAAGTCAAGGACCTCTTGATGGTACTGCGTTCCCTGGCATGGCCCTTATGGTATGGATGTTCCTGTTGCCTATGGGCAGCAGTGGATATCCTGAGCTGCCTGCTTGAAATTTGTAATTCATTTGATAAAGGAGGTACCAATATGTGTGGTTCTACCTGTAATAATGTCAGAGTGCTTAGTGTGCGATTGTCTGGCCTCAATGTCACCCAAGTGCACTTGGTTCATGTTTAGCCACCAAAGAAGCCAAAGGGTGGCATGAGGGAGAGTGGAGTTGGGGTGATGGCAGTTTGAGTGAAGAAGGAAATGAAGGGAGACTAGGCAGGTCACACAAAAATGCAGGAGTGACACAAAGTTCAGGAGTTGGGATAGGGCTTGATAAAACCGTTCTCACTTTAGATATCAGCCCATAAGACATTCAATTGGTATCAGATACTATTTCTGACTCGGTAGAACAGTGTTACGAGGTGCTGGTCTGTAAGACTACAGGCCATTGGTCTGGGCTGGGGGGATGTCAGGCTAAGCCATACTCCTCCATTAGGATGGTCACCTCTCGTGCTGTTTCTGCAGCTGTCTGTCGGCCTCAAATTGCAAGATGTTCTCCTTTATGTACATTGAGCAGCAAGTAACCCAAATTGGTGAGTTCTGGTGTGCTCCAACATCCTGAGAACTTTTTATATTCTGGTGCAAGCGATAGGCTACACAAGTGGCTGTGTAGGGTTTATGATGATCAGCTGGTGGTAACTGGCCTCCTGCTGGTCTAATTTAGCAAGGAAGACACCAGCAACATATTATTTAATTGGCATGAAAATAGCCATTAAATTAAATTTATTTAAGTATGTGGGATGATTTAATATGCGACATGGGTGCCACACACAATTGGGACACATATTGTGCTGAATACCCATGTGCTATAATTCCAATCCACATTGTTTTTCCTTTGTGTCCTACCCTGCCAGTCATTACCACTTATTTTGGGCTGGAATATTTTTGGAGGCATTTTTGCCAACTTTAAAGTTACTCTTAAATTGTAATATTGCAGTATTTACCAAAAGAAGCATTTCAAGGACCCAGCTTGCAGAGTTTCCTTAGGATTACACCAGCAGATTTTTCCATACGATAATACGACAATAAGGGGGCGGGCGGTACTGACTGATACTGCCTGTTTTATGTTCACCGGCAAAGCTGTAAAATCTCCAATTTGAAAGTTTTAAACTTAACTCCAGGGATTGAATTAAGGAAAGGAGTGGGAACAGTATTGATGGCTAGGGGTTAGATGGACATCGGGGTGGTATGAGGGGGTGACAGGATTTACCACCACATTTAAGAGGACGTTCGCCCAACACAGGTTAGATTTAAGGTGTTAGGTGAACATTTGTGTTTAAGACTTCAATTACACAAGTTTATTTTCGATTTTTTAAACCATTCAATTTAATATTTTTGGGCTTATAATGTACTAGGTAGTCGAATGGCAGATGTTCTGCTTTCATTCTAAATGTAAGAATTCAGTCTTTCAGTCAGACAACACCTATTTCTTGCGCTGCCATCTCTGCTTCTAATATCTGTGCAGTATCGGAGTACATTCTAAAAACATTTATCAGGTTTGTATTTTCTGCTTCATTGATTGGTACAGTTTCTCATAATAGGATCCAACTTGTACACTAACACGTGCTTGGTCAAGCAAGTGTTCACAATTAGTATTAATATCCAATTAATGACTGTTTTCTAACGTTCAACCATTGCAGTTGTCCCATTATGTATCCAGTCGGAGCGGTTCGCGCACATACCATCAGGCCGTCCAGTTCAGCAATAGAAATGGTGATTTACAATGTTTTACCTTACTGCACACCGCAGTATTAGTATCCTTTCAAGCTTCTATTTTTGAACGCTGACCACTCCTTGCGATCCACAGATCACGTCAGATTTATTGGTAGATTTTATCTTTTTAGTGCACAGACTAGACCATGCCCTGAAGAACAACCTATAGAGGTCCGAAATGCATTGGTCATTGTTGTCCGCCTACATTAATGAATAAATATTTAGAGAAGCAGCAAGACAACCCATCAGGTCGAGTTGCCAGGCCAACAGGCCAGATGATCCTTGCCCATCAGCAAGCAGTACATAACTGAACGCACCCCCTAAGAGTGCTGCCGACAAACCACGATCCGCAAACTAGCCTTGGTAAAGACCCTCAGAGTTCGAAACACGTGTGGGTTGACCACTTAACTAACGCAAATAGAAGAAAGCCACTGAAAACCAGATTGTGAATAGTATGATTTCAGTGCAAGGTATCCATGCCAAACTACATATAAATATTTATTTGCACCTATAAATACTTGAAGAACAATGTTTGGAATTATTACAAGAATTTGCTTTTGAGCAATATACTGTTTTAATAGACACTTTGTCTATTAGAGTGCAACCCTTACAGTGCGATCATGCCCTGGTCTTTTCATTGCTGTATTTTGCACATCTTATGTGGAGGTGTTTCAGGGGCATGCACCTTTGAACATCATCTTAGAGTGTATTATTGATATACCATATGCTTACGCACACAGAGTGGTGCCCACCCCATATAACTAACCAGTATGCATCTTAGCCATTCAGTTGTCTTGGAATGACCTCGGAAGGTCCAACATTGTGTACATGAAAAAGTTAAAAAGTGCACCCCAATTCAGAACATCCGGAAAATAACCAATCTCCTCCACCACCATCACCACGAACAAACCTGTGAAAAATAAAAAAGTTCCTAAACATGACCACCACTTCTTGTTTTCCAATATTTACAACACGAATCACCTAATTTCATGTTTTTAACCACCGTGCCAATTGCCTATGCAGTGGTATACATAAGCCACTTGCATTTGAAGTATATGCCTAGATATACTGGCTGCCCCACCACCGTCCCAAAGGAACATATTCCATTCTAGTGGAGTTTGTCTCCTGTAAAAATGTAATCTGCCAATTTACATCCTTGTGGAACTCTAGTCTCTTGCATCTATAACGAGTTATTAATGCCCCTAACATTTAAGTCACAGGCCTCAAAAGTCCCCTAAAATGCAAGGTCACCATATGAGAATACATATTAAAATCTCGCTCATTTTACCAATAAAGCGACTAGCAGACTGTTTCACAATATTAATTCCTTCAATATTATTTTGCACTGTACATTCTACACCAGTTGCATACCTCACACTAGGAACTAAACATAAGAATCATTCACCCCCAACTGGGCTTCCCAACTCTAACAACATTATAAATGGAACACACTGTCACGAGATGCTTCAGCTCACACCCCTCACTTTCAGGGGCACTTGTCCCCCCCTCAACCCCCAAAGAAAAAATCTGGCAAGAGGAGGTTGGGGAGCTGGCTTGCCCAGTGTACTATACATGAATACAGTGAATTAAATATCCTCCTTGTCTGCTGTAATTAAATGTTATGTATATTTTATTATATGGTTATGTTTCTATATGAATTGTTTGTATGATTTGTGCTTCTTATTTGTATGCATCATTTTGTGCTAGATCAGTCTGGAGGTGGATGACATGCGGGTGATCCATGGGATATGGCAATCTTCAATCGTAGGATTTTTCAAGAAGATGCTGCCAAGTAGGTTTTCAGTACATTCGTCCATGCCTGCCAAGAATCATTCCTGTACGTCGTAGCGCTCCTATCAGCTTTCATAGTAGCCAACATTTCTCCTTTGTGTGTCAACGTACTCTAAGAGCTTTGGGATAGTCCTTCTCCCTCAATTTTCTAGAGTGTATATACATGTCTCAGTTTCCTTTGTATAGATGTTATCTACTTCATGATTATGCTTAAATAGAAACAAATGTCGTAATGCTATAGCATCCTCTGAGGTAGTAGAAACAAGTGCGATGGTCCCACCTTACTGGCAGTTACTTTGTGTTATGTTGAAATGCTTTATTTTTATACTTGTTAAAACTTACTTCAATGGTATGCGCCCAGGGCGTCCCCTCCTAGGCCATTTCATGGGCATAGAAACCACAATACCTGGGTTCCAAAGGCCAGTGTTCAGGTGCCTCTGTACCCACGGTAGCCGAGTCAAAAGATGTATACAAATTGATCTAATGACAACTGATCGCGGGAGAATTGATCGCAGGAGAATTGATTTAATTTGAAAGGTCAATTAGGACATATGTGGAGGGAAACCCCAGCCCCCACCTCAACCCCACACCAATCCAAAGCCCCCCACAGCCCTCCACCCAATCCCCTTATATTATTTAATATCCCAAACCCACCCCACACATATATAAGAGAACTAAAATAAAGGTAAAGGTCAATTGTGAGAAGGTCAATTAGGACCACTATTAGGTCAATTTGAAAAAGGTCAATTTGGGTAATACCGAGTCAAATTCGCTGGATTCCTCCTACAATCTAAGGGACCCTCGGATCTTCTACATAACTTCCAGGTATTCAAAGGCTTATGTTTTAGGGAAGGTGGACAGTAAGGTGGAAAGGGGGGCGGAGGGGGAGTGTGGCGATTGCTGCCCCATTCAAGTGATCTCCCTCTAGTCCCAGTAAGGCCCGATTTCAACTGTAATATGAGGACCGCATCTGATCATGGTGATGGCACATCAACATGTGCAGTTCTTGGAACATAATCGGTGTGTGCCAGCCACTTCAAATCGGTCCTAAATGGTGCCAAAGTAGTCCTGCTCCAGAGGTTACCTTGTCAGGTGGTTAAGGAGGATCAGATCCCATGGACAGGCCACTTCATCATTCATTGACGGTGACCAGCACAAAATACTCTGCTGCTCAATGAGTCTGGTCCTCCTGGGATGGAATTGTGCAATCAGCGATCACGGTTTTTTTCCGAGACCAGGTTGCACTATTTTCATCATGTGCAGGATTGCTTCCCCGAATGTGTTAACTAGTTGGAGGCAAATGTGCAAGTGTTTTTGGTGAATAGCAAACTAATGTACAAAAAGGGTGAGAGCTTACCAGTCCTGGGTCCACAAAGACTGCTGCCTTACAAACAATTCCTTGAGGCAATAGGGTTGTTAGCAAGATGAAAATACAAGAGGGAAGGTGCAGTATGACTTAACACGTCAGAGGTTAACCGGGTATGTACGGAGATGATTAAAGTTGCCATTGGAGCCGTAGATTGTATGGAGTGCTTCATAAGTTGGAGTTCCTGTTGGAGGGCAATAGAGGAGGATGATTACATTTGTCTTGCTTTTGCTGAAGGTAGGTGCCTCCATGTGCACATTATGTAGCTTTTGAGCTCCCGTGGAGTCCCCCTTTGCCGCGTTACTCTGCACCTGGAGCTACAAACTTTTGTGGAATATTGCAGCTGTCACTACATTTACCAGCAGGCCATCTGGTAACCCTTTGGAGGCGGGCAGATAAAAGGAGGAGGTCGCGTGCGCGCACCCAAGCGAGTGCCGTGGAGTCCCGCTTTGCCGCGTTACTCTGCTCCTGGAGCTATGAACTTTTGTGGACTATTGCAGCTGTCACTACATTCACCAGCAGGTGATTTCTAACCCGCAAAAAGCATACTTCCCAATGGACTTGCTATCAATAGCTAAGCTTATATTGTGTTTATTTATATCTGTCTAGGCCATCTGGTAACCCTTTGGAGGCGGGCAGATAAAAGGAGGAGGTCGCGTGCATAGCGCGCGCGCACCCAAGCGAGTCCCGTGGAGTCCCGCTTTGCCGCGCCGTCCAGGGCTCTGCGGGACCGAGGCACACATTCACATAAGGCTCCCTGTTAGGGGTAAGTGCTTATTTTGCTATATTTCTCCTCTTTGAAATGTAAGCTTTAAGCAACTATTAATTTACGCTGTAGCTCAGTGAGCCCTGCTTGATACCATGTCCACACGTCCCAACGGTCTTTACCGGTTGACAACGGGCATGCCGGACAATACAAGGCAAAGAATTATGTCTGAGTCCCATCCTGTCCACGAAGACTTCACCAGAGATGCTGTTGTGTCCACTATGTGCTCAACGCCACTTCAGCGGAACTCTCGACAAAAATCCAAAATGCTGAACAACAAAAAGGATCGCAAGGGGCACAACACGGACATACGAAAATATGGGTTTGGAACTTTAAGAAATGCTGAATTGGCATGTATCCCTGCATGTACAGAACCTTTGATAACTTCTACCATTGATGTGGAATAAACTCAATGTAACACACAAACAGTTGACTCTATTGCCCAGGCTGTATGTAATCTTTCCTTAATGACTGATAATGAAAAACTGTCTGTGTCCATGTCTGATAGTATGCTGTTGAGAAATGCCCTGTCTGGAGCGCCGCATACAGGCATCCCTGTAGACGAAAATGCGGAAGAGGCCATAATTGATTTAGATTCGACTAATTCTTCCTTTTCAGCCAGCTCAGAAAGGTCAAATCTCTCACAATCCCCCGATATGTTTCAGCGATCCAATAGCAGTACCGCAGTTGACATTTCATTCATCCCTCCAACTCCTCGCAGGGTTCAGGACGGTCAACAGGCTTCATCTCTTAACCTGATTGACATACCTAAACCCGCCAATTTAACCCTGGAGGTCATGAATATAGCACTTATGTCACTTGCCAAGTTATTCGAATCCACCGATGGCACACTTAGAGGGCTTACAGAAAAGTTTGATTTGCTTAACTCTGAAATATTCAAACTTAGTTCCGAACTGTCATGTTTCCGAAAGGACTCTGTTGAAAAATTCACTCAGGATCACGAGTTCCAAAAAAAAAAAATCACCATATTTATTAATAAAAAACAACCAGAAAAAGTAAGCAAAACCTCAGTCCTCAGATGCGTACACACAAACAAAGAAAGACTTAAATAATCAGAATGTAAAAATCAACGTCGAGATAGGAAATACACACCAAGATCCTCTGGTTATGCGACCCGCCAAAACGTATACTCACCTATCGTTTGTAGATGGTATCATCACAGATAACTCTATACCGGTTAAGACTCATGATCCAGTTCAGGCTCCTTCTCAGACAACTTCAGTACAAAAAGTAAACGGATTGGCTGCACCTGAGAAATCTATATACTCTGTCTTTGATGTCAGAGCCAGTAAAAACACAGCAGGAATAAATCCTAAATCAAAAAAGTTGCCACCTCAAAAAAAACCAAAAAATGTTAAGACCGCAAAGATGGCAGTATCGTCATCAACGAAACATTTCATTAACAATCTATCATGTGCCAATACTAGCACTCAGGTGGCCTCAGGGATCATAACAAAAAAATATGATGCACTAACTAAATTGAGAAAAATTAAATATCTGGAGTCCTGCCAGTCACCTCGAGCAATTATAGATCACCCTCCTCTTGATGAGTTAATAAAACTTGCTGAAGGTCATCACTCTCCTCAACTCTTAACACCTCAAAACACTGGTGAAAATGACAGTCAAACTCCATTACATCCAGTAGCAAATAGTAAGAGTGAAATGCCTGACGACACGCATTTATCAAGGCAAAACTTGAGACGAGAGATTGACCGTTATTTAGAGAGTCGAAGTTTTGAACCTCCTAGGTTCCCTATCATAGTCAATGGACCTGCGAAAAGCACCTTTGCTAACATCATGATACCATCAATGGAAATGCAGAGCATAGAATCTAAAAAGACAACTCTCAAACGAGTATCTTTTGCTGACTCACAATTCCCGAGTGAGCACAATTTGGCACAAGATTCAGTAAACAATAGTATTGACATACAAAAAGATCTTGATGAAATGAAAGAGTCCATTGCACGCCTGTGGATGCTAAACTCGAAATCACAGTTCATCTCGCCACAAAAAAAAATGATGATAAAAAAAAAACTGCGTCACCACAGGCCGATACAGATAAAGCCCTCGGTCCACTCAGCGGCGTATTGGACAAGCACACGAATATGACAGCAAAAAAGGCACAAGGTAAAATTATGACAAGACATGCCTTGCTACTAGCTTGTCGTCAGGCCCATCAATACACTTTGAATCGTCAGAGTGTGCTTAACTTGTTCTCTGATATAACAACACTCAGAGACATCCAATCGCAAGACATTGACCAAATTGAATTCCAAAACAAGAATGACCTTGGTGTGGTACTTGTGTGGACGACCTCTCTGATTGTACATAATGTGATATGGGCTGCGCGGGAAGCTTTATTTGACCTGGGCTTTATGCTTTCACGAGTTGATGTAAAATACCCCCTGAAGTCTTGTCTCAAAACACCGCAAAAACCACAACATCACATCTCAATCTATAATAACGGAGAGCGAAGGGAGTACCCACAAGAGCATACCAAGATCACAAGAGTATAACTAGACCCAATTAAGGAGCAAGTGTGTTTATCCATAATCAGCTGGAAAACCCGAGGCCACAGTCATTTGATTAATAACCCCAAGAGTATACTGTGTGAATTTGACATCCTTTTACAGGAAACCTGGCTCACTGTTACTCCAAGCTGGAATAACTTTGAAATTCATCTGGAGCCTGCTATACGAGCAGCCAAATGTAGACCTATGTCTGGATTACTCACTGCTATAAACACACGAGCAAACTTACTCCTCACTTCACTACCCGCGATAAACCCATTCATCCAATGTTCTATCATTGATGCCAACTCTTGCAAGATTGCATGTGTAAATGTGTATTGGACCCCTATGAGTATCACAGTTGCCTTGTTTTTCAAAACTCTCACATCTGTTCTTGAAAATATTATATTGGGCAATGGCATCACATATATCATCTTGGCAGGAGACTTGAATCTACACTTATTGTAAGGGAACTCTGTTAAAAAAATCGAACGGGCTGATCTATGGATCAAGTCTGCGAAAGCCTGGAATCTAATTATGCTAAATGGCACCAGTGCGGCTGATTCCCCACCACTTGCGACATGGCAGAGTAGAAACCAAACTGCTATTATTGATTATATATTTGTCTTGCAGTTAAAACTTCAGGGTATAGTGACCATCAGCCACTCACATGCAACCTTGTGCTAAATCTAGATACAAGTGTGCCAAGACAAACCTGCAATGGGTCAGTTAACATCAATAATTCCTTAAACCGGTTGAAATGGACTGAACAATCATTAATACGTTATCGTGACCATCTAAAAATGTTTGTGAATGATAATTGCAAAGACAATAGCATACATGATTTAGGACCGTTTCAGCTAATGCAGCTATATGCAACGCACCATAAGTCTCATAGGAAAACAATTCAGGTGTGCGACAATGCAGTTCGCTTAAAAAAAGCACTGTTTCGCAAACAAAAGACACTCAACATCTCTCAGAAACAGATAAGGTCTCGGAACTGAGAAGCATTAAAACTGCATACAGAAATTGGATGCGGGAGCATAAGATCACCAACTACCAAAAGAATGGCGAACTAATGCTGAATCAAGTGCTGAGAAAGAACTCAGCACAAATCTGGCAATTAATCAGCTCAGCTATGTCAGCACCGCAACTCGCCTCTCAGGTAAATGGGGTATCAGAGAATGACTGTGTATCTTATTTCTCAAGTATATATGCAGCTCCTTCCGGTTCTGGAGCACCAGACATGCCCTGCTCCGACTTTGACCTTGATTTCGATGAAGACGATATTCGAAACCTCATTAATAGTGCCAGCATGTCTAGCGCCCCAGGTCCGGATGGACTCTCGAAAGCAGTAATAAAGGAAAATGTGGAAATGTGGGCTTCCATACTTTATACACTATTTCGACTAATTATTCGATACCAAAACCTTCCAAAATCTTGGTCCCAGTCGATCATTTTTCCGATCTTTAAAAAGGGCAATAGACAAAATCCGATGAGTTATCGTCCAATAGCCCTGTTGGACGTCTCTGGTAAAAAAATTTGCAGACTAGTGCTACGTGATCTGAACGCCTGGTCTCTTACAACCCAGCGCAGAGACCATTTTCAGTCTGGGTTCATCTCAGGATTAGGAACCTCAATACATCGTACAATCTTGAACGCATTGAAGACGTCATATGCCCTGCGAAGACAACCCCTGTATGTTGCCTTCATCGATTTTCGCATGGCTTTTGACTCGGTAGACAGAAATTTACTTATCAGAAAACTGATAAAATATGATTGTCCCAAATCCTTGGTCAAGATCGTGAGTCTTCTTCATTCAAACACTTCTGTACAGATCAAGCTGAATTTGGAAGGCTCCCTATCCAAACGGATAATGACAGCAAGAGGCTTAAAGCAAGGGTGCCTTTTGGCATCCACTCTATTTAACATGTTCTGGACTTAGCTGACGATCTTGCTTCAGTTCATTCCGACTCACCTAAACTAGGAAGAGAAGTGATAGCATGGCTCCTCTATGCGGATGACTTGGTCCTAATCTCCCAGACGCCCTCTGGTTTACAAATCCTGTTAGACGTACTTGACCAATATGTTTCGCGAAACAATCTTATTGTGAACCAGAAAAAAACTCAAATCATTATTTTGGGTAAACCGAAAACGACCTTGCATAACAAATTCCACCGGACAATATCTAATCATAAACTGGAAGTGGTCTCGGAGTATAAATACTTGGGGACGAACTTCAACAATATAACATCCGATAAGCCATTTGAAACATCATTGCGAGCTAAATTATTAATGCTTACCTCGCAAGCAAGAATTGTTCATGCAAAATTTGGGAAATTTTCATGCGCGCCTCTTACGTCATTCTATCAGCAGAAAATCATACCTGTCATTACATATGGACTTGAATCTGTTTTACCCAAATCTGTTACATTCTGGGATCGAAGCAAAGTTCTGGAAAACAGTTTTAAATCTACCGAAAAGTACACCTAATATGCTTCTTAGATTTGAATTGGGACTCATATCAATCCAAGCCCAAATAACCTGGAAAATGTGTAGCCTGTTCAGAAAATGCATCATGGGAATCTCAATGAAAAATAGCCTTGCAGTGCTGGCCGATTACTTAACATCCTCAGACCACACTTTCCCACTGCAATGGAGAACCCACACTATAAATGCTTTAGCTAAAGCGGATATCTCAATTGATCTTTTGGTAACAAATCCAAATCGAGAAATGCCTTAAACTTAAAGATTTTGATAGACTCCTCTTCGGTCATAAACACTTCTGTACAATGGCTGACTATTTGATGAAATGTCCATCCCCACAATTAAGATTAAAAATTTTAAGATTCCGCTTTAACCTATGGCCGGTCAATGAAATAATACTACTAAAACGAGGTTTGATTAAAAAAAGGAATCGGGGTATTGTCGATTTTGCAATGATATTACCACCACAGAAACATCACAACACATTATCATGGAATGTAAAGCTTTTGACTTCCATCGTGCCAAACTAGCTAAATGTGTGAATCTGAATTATTATAATCGCTCCGATGCCGAAACTTGGGCGACAATCTCTAACTCTCCTAAGATATCCGTGAGAATAACAACTATTGCAATTCTAGATGCAGCGTTCCCAGAAGAGCAAAAAGGTCTCATCATCTACTAATGGAAATAATCCATTGTCAACAATAATGCACAATGTGCCTGTGAAATTGTGTTTGAAATTTCCCCATTTGTCTTAGATATGCATATAAAAAGCATATAAATAACAATGATACATGTGCACTTTATAATTCTGTATTTCTTCCGACATTCCTACTTCTGAGTATCCATTCTCCTTTTTTTAATGATGTACTAATTATTTATTGTTAAAAATTAATTGATATTCCTTGATTTCTAATATGCTACTATTCTGTGTTTGTATAAAAAAAAAATATTTGTAAAGTTGTTGTTTCAACTAAAGGAAATAAATAAAAATAAAAAAATTAAAAAAATGTAGCTTTTGAGTGGATTCAAATGTGCCTTCTAGCTTTTTCATTAGGGTTCTATTTGCACCTGATGGTCCAAGAGCGAGTTGTGGAGTGTTGCAAATCACACAATTCTCAGTGCATTCACCACTGTGGAGTAGTTTTATTTTGGAGTTAAGTTCAAGGGTGCTTGTGGA
This sequence comes from Ambystoma mexicanum, assembly GCF_040938575.1. Taxonomy (NCBI): domain Eukaryota; kingdom Metazoa; phylum Chordata; class Amphibia; order Caudata; family Ambystomatidae; genus Ambystoma; species Ambystoma mexicanum. The sequence continues at coordinate 768,475,262 of NC_090922.1, forward strand.
AATTGGTGCTTTGATGGCAGACCAGCAGGTTTCAATGTGCTGGTATTGTTTTTTAGTTTTTTATTTGGTGGTGCATTGGCAACGTTCGGTCATCAGTGTAGGAGCAACAAGAGGTAGTTGCGGTTGCCAGTGATCCACAGATTGTGGCTGAATAGACTGGGATGAAAGGAGTACCTATAAGTAATATAGAAAAGATGCAGATTTAGTGAGAGAGTCGTCTGATTCCAACTACTTCTGGGAGAGTGCAGTGCCGTTAGGGCTTCCAGCGTGTATGCTAGGTTCATTCTGGTGTTATTTTACCAGCTGAGACAGGGTCAGGGTCATGATCCTGTGAAAGGGGGAGGGAGGGTGAGGAACCCTTCTCAACCTGGGGCAGTAAGCTCGCTAAAACAAATGTCAGTACCAGCATTACCCCAAGTATGTGAAGCAACACTTGGGGAGTCCTCAGTCCCCCAAAAATACCACCCCTGTGCCACAAATGTTAATAGTGGTACCACTCTTTTCCAATGCCTCCCCATACAGTTGCTGGCCACAGTTCTCGCTTTATTGCACAACCACAACCCCCACAATCCATACAGGAGCAACATAGAAAAACTAGACTGGATACAAATGAGGGAGAGAAAATATCCCAGACTACAAAGGCGTTGCAGGAACCTTTTACAAAAAGAAGTATCTATCAGAGCACACCTAATTACTCAAAAACTAAATAACTATTTAGAGAGATTTTATTACAATTCTGGGTGCTGGGGAGGAATACACGCCCTGACACTGGAGCATGTGTTAAACATAAAACAAAAAGTGTCTAAACTTAAAGACACTCCCGTCCCCTGCACACCTTACAAGCTGAAATAAATCAGTCAAATTTCATAACATTTGCACTTTTATATATAGAAAGAATTGTCAATTTAGAACATAGGTAACAAAATATCTTCATAAAAGTACAGAAAAAAGCTATCAACTGACTTGCAGGAACCTTTACCATATCGTAGCAGGGACCATCACCCCAGGAAAAAAGCAAACTCAGCACTGAATCAGAAAAATGAGTTCCCAGCCACAGCACGACAGAGGAACATACTAGACTGTCAGGCAAATCATGCTGAAAAAGGGGCAGGAGCTTAGAGGTGTTTTTAAAACCACTCGCCTGGGTCCTGTGGAAAAGACAGGCACAGATTGGTGCTGTGTATTAGGTGGGTGCTGCACCCAATGGAGGGGGAAGAAAGGCAAACAATGGCAGGACTCACATTGGCTGCGTGAGGGGTGCTCATGTGTGTGGGTTGATACCTGTTGATGTGCGCGTTGTCCCTGCAAAGATAGCAGCCGTCTGCGACCGTTTCTGCCTCACCCATCATAGCACACTTCCAATTGGATGTTGCAGCTACAGAGCAGATTTAACTGTGGAATTCAGCAAGCTCGGCGCACATTAATGTGTGTAGGCACCCTGAGCGCTTGTAAGAACCAAGAAGCTATAAGAATGGTCCATGATGGTCACACAAGGAAAGGCAGCTATGGAAATCCTGCTGGCTGGTGGTGCTTCCTTCCTATACAATCGATTGTTCCTATTGACTGGCAATTGCAGTCTTAACTTTTCAGCCCAGCAGCTGTGTCACCTTGCTGTTTCTTCTCAAACCTGCAACCTACACGTGTTTTCCCCCATATAGTATTGGTCACCGTCTTTTGGGGTCCCCTAGTCGGCAGTTCCAAACTCCTTGATGGGTGGCTTCGGCAAAGGGAAGACCTAATTTCTCCAAGGCCATGCCCCCGAGCGCCCGCATAAGACATGCTCTTGACACAGAACCACCAGCCTCACACTGTAGAAGCACACTGCAGAGTGTGAGTTGCATGTGTGAGGCCACAGGAGAAGCTGAAGGTAGACCCAGAGACCAGGTCGAGCAGAGTGTTGTGGAGTTCATGGCAGAGCTTTGCTAAGGTAAGGTACTTGTGAGAGTGGTACCCGTTGTTTGTAGTGTAGCGCATTGTAGGTGGAGGGCGGTAAGATGTATTGAAGGTGTAAAAGAGATATTGAGGTAGAAGGAGGGGAGTAGCATCATAGCACTCAGTCTGAGAGGGTGTTAGTGTTGGGGGAGAGGATATTAGAGAGGGTTGTAGGAGTGGGGTGCAAGGGGAAGGGTGTAAGAGAAATTGGAGGGGGTGAGAGGCTTGAGTCATCGGGCACCATATCCCGGATGTCTGGTGAAAGGAGGGAGGAGTAGTGAGAAGAAGAGGGTAGCATAAAGAGCAGTTGTGTGAAGTGAGTTGTAGTAGTAGGACAAACAGACATTACCATATAATGCATTTTGCACACCAGAATGTACTTCAACAGTCAGCAGGCTGACCTTTTCAAAAAGTGACAGGGAGCACTGCTCAGCCTGGGGTGGGAGTACTACTGGTGTGTAAACTAGAGCCATTCCTACTCCAGAGGGGCGCAATTTGGCAGTTGGAAGGGCCCAGTCCCTGTCCTTTCCCTGTGTGCCTGTGGAATTGATTGTAGCACCACTCCTGATCATCCCATACCTCAGTCTTCAACTGCTGGCCAGTCTTTCTCTGCTCAGTTCTTTCCAGAGAACTACAAGAACCAGTAGCAGTGTACAGAGGAAACAGCAGCCCACGAGAGACACTTCACAGCCACTCAATGCCCGCGCACCCCAACCTGTGGTAGAATTCAAGAGGACACCATGCAATATGAAAGCAGGAATCTACGCTAAAGCAGGATACTGTGAGCCAATTCCCATGGCAGCAATGCTCACCTGCATCACAGACCAACCGGCTGAAACAGACAACCACTCCTTACTGACAACAGAGCTTCAGATCGACTCGTTAACAGCAATTGTCACAATCCCCTTTTATGTATTCTACTATTTGTAACATCTCCTGCGAAAGGAAGGCAGGGCAAGATTGGCCAGGGGAACCAATGGAGACAGAAGGGGTAACATAAGGGGAAACAGGAAAGGGTGGGTAGTTGGGGTGACGTCAGAATCAGAGAAGGTGACAGACCAAGAGACCAGAAGGAGAAATAACCGTGTGAAGTTGTGTGGAGGTGATTTCTAGAAAAGGTGAGGTGTGTGTGTGTGGTATTATGGAGTGAGTGCAAAAGTGAGTGAAGATGTGAAAGGAGGGTGGCTGAGTAGTAGTATGGAGGGAGTGGGAGAAGTGTTAGCGAAGCGAGAGCAGCAGCAGTAGTAACAATGGGGAGGGAGGAATAGGTGTAATTTGGAGAGGAGAGTGATGCTGGCAGTGTCCTGGACACTAAAGATGAAGGTAGACCATAGAGAGAGGAACATCAAAGGGACAGAGAATTAAGGCCCAAGGAGAGAGGAGAAACTCTGGGTGGCATAGAAGGGAGCAGAAAGGGAGAAATACATATATAGGGGGAGGAACATCAGAGTGCCAAAGCACATGAGAGGATTAAGACCTGCGAGTCTGGAAGGCACAACCCTTAATCATACCTCGGGGAACGTTTTTGGATAGGAACCCTAGATTATTCCTGGAGGAAGGCTAGATAAATAAGGGCTACATAAATAAGGCATTTTTCTTTTGCCCATCACCTAAAACTAGATTGCAGGTGTTACCGATAACTAGCACCAATCCAGAGTCGAAGGAAGCCTTTCTTAGGGTGGGATTGCCGATCCCTACGTTAAAGAAAGAGGGATTGCGATCAGAGAGTTGGCATGTTCTTGATGCCATATGTAACCAGAGGTTTGGTTTAATTCGGTGATGCAAACTGGCTTAGTGTAAGGAATATCCTTGTCTAGCCCTTTGTTTTAAAATTTCAATTGCGAAAATGGGCCCACAAGTCACACACAGCATGCAAAGCACAGTTCTATCAAAAGACAATACCAGAGAAAGGCGACCCAAATGGTGCAAGACCGAACAGCTTCTGTCTCACAGGAGCAAAATCCACTTTAATCAGCATGGCCTCAGATAGATGGTTCTGCTGCTGTGACCATTTAACAGGTAAGCAAAATAAACAATCAATAGGGGCAATGAATTCTGCATTGGTATTATCCCTGTTGATAGGTTTTCAATTAAAACAGGGAAGCCCAACTGCATCTTGGGCTACCAAAAAGCCTAAGTAGCTTTAGAAATCATCCCAGATTTCAAAGAGACCTAATGCAACTTAGTGATTCTAATTGTTTATTTATTACGCTCTTAATACCAGAGGTTTCTAAGCGCAGACCCAGGAATCGAAACTGTGTTGCTCCACATCGTCTTGCTTCCAAGGTGAACGCATTGCCCCTGAGCCATCCTTCCAGTATAGCTCAGGGGCAATGGTATGCGATTGAGCCATAAACTAGCCAATAGCATACCAAGACAATTGTGGTGGTCAGTGGGAGCCTTATGGGATGAAACATGTTTCTGGGGTTTGGTTTTGAGGCAGCACTTGCCATTCCTTATATGGAGATGGTAATGCCCAGATCCTGTTTTTCTTCTTTTACACATTTCTGCAGGTTTCCTTCTTTAAAGGACCATGTGATTGACTGGTAGAATATGTATGCTAAATGTTGCAGTGGCCCAGGTGTGTAGCTGCAGATTATTCCACTGTACCAGTGAAGATGTAGTTTTTATTTAGTAGGACTACTACAACAGAGTTCTGCAGAGGAGTTAGCCAGCGTATGTTGGGAGGAAGTCCAATTCAAGACTAGAGGCAAATATTATCCTTCACTTCAAAACTTTCTGCAGAACTGCATTCTTCATAAACAAGAAGTCCCAGCACTGTAGGACTCTTTCTGTAGGTTCAGCTTTTTAGAAATAGTTAATAAACCATGTGATGTCCTTAGTCAAGTGCAGTCCATAACCTAACGTAATCCCCACTGATCATGATGTGTCGTCTATTTGGGCTAGATGAATGCTGTACTAGTTACAAATGGGAAAATACAATTGAAGTGGTCAAGTGCTCAGTGCTCAATGCTGTACACAAATAGTTTACTCTGTTTTGTGCAATTGGTTACAATGTATTACAATTATGAAGTTTACCAATATTTCTTTGCTTTTATTATACAGCTTGTAAAAGTGCCTTGTACTTTATAATTATATGTACTTCACTTCTGTAACACACCAGACAATTGTGGGTCTCTGTGCCTCATTATTATAGGAGCTTCACTTTTGAAATATGAAGAATACACTGCATAAATCACTGGACAGGAGGTACATTTCAGATTGAAGACAACAGACCATAGGCCCAGTCTGGAGGACAAAGTGGCGGCTACTCCTGTGATTCCATGTGCAGCAAAGAGCTATTGAGATCCTAAGAAAGGTATTGATCAATAATTGCGGGTGAGTCTGGACAAGCTGTTGAACCTGCCCACCAAAAAATGGGGGGGACCTAGTAGGAAGACCGAAGGATACCAGCGTCCTCCATTGCTCGTGCGATGCAAACAGGCTGCGCCTAGAGAGCAGCTGGTAATGAAGGCAACATTAACTCTGCTATTTCTTCATAAAATCTATTAAGGACTCCTTATAACAACGGATTCAAAGCTATGCAAGCTGGCATCAGTTGAGTCAGGCTCCCTGGTGCAAGGCCTTCTTTCCAGTAATACAGTCACAAAGTAGATGGGTCATTTCATGGGATCACATTGCTGCTCTTCAAAATGCCCAGGCCACCAGTCGAAATATTTTTAAACTTAGAATATGAAGAAGGTTGACATGGCAGGAGCCAATCGTCTGGCTATCCCAAAGCAGCCTTTAGAGTAGTTAATTATACTACTGGCAGAATGGACTCCTCCACCCCACTAGGGGGTGGGGGGGGGGGGGGGGGGGAGTAGAATGCCACAGGAGGCAATCTGGCAGACAAGCTTCCATAGGTCTACAATCTTTCAGGTGGAACAGAGGACAGCATTATTTGGAAAGGCCTTTAAAAGGCTGTAAGAAGATGTCTCGGTATTGTGGATAAAGTTTTTCATCTGATCGTTTTGGGGGAAGACTTTCAAGAAGAGACGATGGATGAGGTGGTCAGGTGTTGCTCACTGAAGTGTCTATTTAAGGACACCCAACCAAGGAGGACTTTACTCCACCTAAGTACCTGGTCTTGCCATGACAACTTGAATTTGTCCTAATGAAATTGAGCATTTTAAGCTCACCCTTGATACTTTGTTTTCTGTTTTATCAACAGTGACACCCGGAAATTTGTGAGCAAGACTTCAGTGAAAGAAGATAGCTTATTTTTAATTGTTAACTCTTGATTATTGTGACACCTCCTGATGAATGTCCCATAGTAATTGAAAGGACAGAAACATGTTGAGTTTCCCTTTGTGTTATTTGATCTATAAATCGATATTAAGACATATGAAGTGTCTATACAACAACGTTTTTTATCCACTCTAATGTTGTACAAGAATTGTGTATGCAACACTTAGCCTTCAATGCAGAAGGATTTGTTTTGTCACCGCTATTAACGTGCACGTTTTACGAGTTTATGAACTTTTTGTACTGTGTATGTCAAGATGAGATTTTGAGAACATTTCTAATAAAATGTTGAATTGATTCGGAATATGTGCATTTAGAGATGTAACATTAGTTTAACACCTATGCGATTTTGTGATCAATTTCTTTCTGGTAAGCAGGAAAGAAGATGCACTGAGAGATCAATAGCCAGAAACGGAGTGCCTGGGTGGTGTGCCGTCATTTCATGAGGGAGAGTCATCTTCTAGGTGTAGGAGATATTCTGCAGGGGTGACAGGCCAGCGTAGCTTGTCCTGAAATTATACGTTACTCACCGTAGTGACTAACGTACTCCTTCGTCCCCTTACCTCCATACTGCATGGGACGGGAGGCAGAACCTTTTTCACCAGAAAAAACCTACTTCCCATTTAAATTTACAGGCACGCAGGGATGCAGCCGTGGAAAGCATGCGCTGCCCTGACTCCGCCCTCTGTCGCCACACCTCAGTCCCCATTGATGCGTCGACAATAGATTGAACATTGCCTAATTACACCAGCATTATTAGGGGGGAGGATGGTGGGATGTATGGAGGAAAGGGGACTAAGGACTACGTTGGTCACTAAGGTGAGTAACTTATAATTACTCTTACATCCCGTCCCCTTTCCTCCATACTGCATGGGCGATTACAACTGAATGTAGCCCCAGGGTGGAGAGGAGACCCTCCTTAAGCAAATAAGTTCATGAGAACCGCGTGTCTGAAAGCCGCCTCAGATCTGGAGCCGGCGTCCAAACTAATGCTTGCAGAAAGCTGAGGGAGTGACCCAAGTGGCCTGCTTATGACTTGCCAATGGTCATGGCGCTGGAAGGCGATGGCCGTTGCCTTGGCTTTGACTGCATGGGCATGCATGTTGGCTGGAAGCGGCCTGTGCTGGCCCTTGTACGCTTTTTTGATGGCCGAGACCATCCAGCGGGATATGGAGAGCTTGAAGGCCAGATAGCCTGGTCTAGAGCCTCCGAAAGTGACAAACAGGGCGTCCGATTTGTGGAAGCCCTTGGTCCTGTCCAAGTAGAATTTCAGGGCACGCCTGACATCCAGTGAGTGCATCACTCTCTGTGCTTTGTCCTTAGGATCTGCAAAGAAGGTAGGAAGGACTATTTCCTCGTTCAAGTGGAAAGCCGACGGCACCTTGGGCAGAAATGCTGGGTGTGTCCAACGGACTACCTTGTCTCTGTGAAAGGTAGTATATGGTTCCGAGGCGACCAGCGCCTGGATTTCGCCGACAATATGAGCCGAGGTGAAGCAGACTAGTAATGCTGTCTTAACGGTGACCATCCTGATGTCCAAGGATGCCATTGGCTCAAATGGTTTGTGCGCAAGGGCGCCCAGGACTTTAAAGTCCCACACGGGGTGCAGCCTCTTGATGGGCAGATAGAGCCTTGCGAGCCCTGTCAAATGTTGCTTGACGATAGAAATCCCCTCCTGCGAGTTCCTGTACACCTCGATGGCTGCGAGGTATGTATGGCAGGTGTCAACCTGTACACCAGAGTGGGCGAGGTGCGCCTAGAAGTAGAGCACGTCGCCCAAAGTACATGTCGGGGAGTCCATTTACTTGGAGTCCGCCCAGTGGCAGAACCTAGTCCATTTACTTTTATACTGGGCGCTGGTAGCCTTGCTCCTTGCGCCCTGTATGATGTCCAGATTAGCCTGGGAGAGGCGGAGGTGCTGCAGCTTTACCGGCTCAGGCACCACGCTGTGAGGGCTAGTTTCTGAGGCGCAGGGTAGATGACCCCCTACCCCCCTGCTGCACCAGATGATGTGCTGGGCCCATCATCAGGTGAATCGGTGGCACCTCCGAGAGGCTGAGCAGCTCTGAAAACCATGGCCTGGCCGGCCACCGAGGGGCTATTAGAATGATGTTGAGTCGGCGAGACTCCTGAATCTTGCAAATCACTCTGAATCAGTGGACTGGGCGGGAAGACGTAAGCCTTCACGCCGTTCCACTGAAACCAAAATGCATCACCCAGGGAGCCGGGACATGGACCCTGCCAGGAGGCAAACTGAGGGCACTTCTTGTTGTGCCAGGTGGCAAAGAGATCCACCTGGGGATGACCCCACCTGTTGAAGATCTCCTGAATAATGAGGTCTTTTAGCTGCCACTCGTAATTGTTCGCTCCGAACCTGCTGAGCCTGTCCGCCTCCAGGTTGGATTCCCCCAGGAGGTGGACTGCCATGAGGTAGAGGTTTTCCAGGGCCCACTCCCACATGCTGATAATCAGCCTGCACAGAGGAGGGGGATCTGGTGCCTCCCTGCTTGTTGACGTAGTACATACTGGTCGAGTTGTCTGTCTGGATGAGGACAACCTTGCCCCTCCGCAGTGGTAGGAATGCTCTGAGCGCTAGCCAAATGGCGTTCAGTTCCAACCATTTGATGTGGTATTCCTGCTCCTGTCGAGTTCAGGTGCCGTGGACTGAGAGATCGTCCAGGGTGGCTCCCCAGCCCTCGAGCGAGGAATCTGTGGTGATGGTGGCCTACGTCCTTAGGTTGCAGTCCCTGGACCACCATGTTAGGTCCGGGTGGGGAGATGGAGGAATGTTGATCATCTCTGATTGGGAGCCCCACTCCTGGTTCCATGAGGCTGCGAAGTGCAGCTGATCCTCCTCAATCTCGTGTGTGGAACGGCTAATAGGACCGCCACCAAGAGACCCAGCAGATGCTGGTACCACCATGCCGAGGTCTCCGCTGTGCCGAGGAAGTGGGAGGTGGCCCTCTTGATGGCCAAGATCTTGTCCTCTGACAGAAATACCTTCTCGGAGTACGTGTCCCAGATAAGGTCCAAGAATGTCAGTCTGCGTGGGCTGCAGCTACGACTTATTGAGATTGAGCGAGAAGGCCAGATCATGCAGCGTGTTCATAAGGGCATGGGAAGAGTGGTGAACCACTTCCGGAGATGTAGCCCCGACGAGCCAGTCATCGAGGTATGGGTAGATGTGGAGGCCCTGCGCTCTTAAGAGGGCAGCCACTGTATTCATTAGCCTGGTAAAGACCGTGGGAGCCGAGTTGCGGCCAAAAGGAAGGACCTTGTATTGAAAATGGTAGCCCATGATCCTGAACCGTAGGAAAGAACGATGGGGCTGCCAAATTGGGATGTGTAGGTATGAGTCCTTCAGATCCAGGCGGCACATCCAGTCTCCCTTGCACAATGTCTCCGCTATAAAAGCTGGCATAACCATCTTGAATTTTTGTAGGGGTAAGGAGAGGTTGAGGGTGGAAAAGTCCAGCACAACTCTCAGGCCGGCAGGTGGTTCTTCTGAATGGCAAAAAATCCTGCCGTAAAGCCCAAACCTTGCTGGGAGGCTGGGACTTCCTCCACTGCTTGGCTCTCGACGAGTGACCGGATCTCTGCCAGAAGAGTTGCTGTCTCAACCTGAAGGAGTGGCGGGGGAAGAGGGAGGAGAGGCTGGGATGGGTAGGCGGTACCCCGTGGATACTATGGAGAGATTCTGGCATGGAGAGTAAGCCTGGCCCCCCACTGGAGACACGTGGACCCCAAAGTGGCGTGTCATGCCTTCTTTCCCTCTGAGGATGTCGCGGAGGAGGGGGGACTGAAAAAAGACCTGAAACCCCCCCCCCCTTCCTTGCTGCTTGAGCCAGTTCTGAGACAGCGAGCGTTCCGGCTGCCTGGATCTCCATTCCTGGAAGCCGCAGAACCCTCCATATGTACGCCCCCTGTCGGAGCACTGCTGTGACTGGATGTACGACTTGGGCGTGGTCTTTGTCAAGATGGATAAAGACTTGGCTGTTTGTGAGCTATTTTTCTTCTTGTCCAGCTCTTCGTCCGTGGTGGAGTGGAAGAGGCCCCTCCCCCCACCGAACGGTAGATCTAATATGCGTTCCTGGACGTCCGCGTTGAATTTCGTTGCCCGGAGCCAGGCTGTCCTTTTCATGTGCATGGCAATAGAGGTGGCATGGCCAGAGGTGTCAATATGAGCCACGGTGGATTCCATGAGGTCCTGCCAAAACCAGCTTGGCCTCAGCAAGTCGTGCCTTAAAATGTGATTGGCTCTGCGTAGGGAGTTCTGCAATTTCCCACCATAACCTTTGGTTAGCGGCCACCAGCATGGCATCAGCCTGACAAAGATGCAAGGACATATTGGTATACAGCTTCTTCCCGTACGCCTCTAAGATATTCTCCTCCTTGCCTAGTAGCATTGTTGCTATGGAGGTTGATGACAACTGAGGCTTGGAGTTTAGCATTGCCGCAGCAATCACTGAGGAGTGTGGCTGAGGATGGGTCGATAGCAAGAGTGTATCCCCCTCCATCTGAGTGGGGCTTGAGCCAACCCTTCTTGGCCAGGGAGACTACATCGGTTTGCAGTAGAATCCCCGTTTTGGCAGAGGGGTGTCGCGTGAGGACTTCAGCCAGAACCCTCTCTGCCGGCTGCTCAACCTCAGGTTGGGGTAGGCCCAGGTACTCCGCCACCCCTGCAAGAAGTTTGTGGAAGGTGTATGGGAGTGAGGGGCCCCCAGGCCCCCTCACGCCGCACACTCCTCAGTACAGGACTTGGACCACATGCCTCCGGTAGTGGGGTTGCCCCTTGCCCTTATGTAAAGTTAACCACGGTTGACCGCTACATAGATGGGACTACTGAGCAGGACACGGGGCCTCCATCTTTTGTGCCCCCTTTCGATTCCATCTTGGGTAAACAGGCCTCACTGCGATAGTACAGCAAGGCTCAGCTCCCCCTTCCACCGCAACAGCCAAGGACAGAGGCACACACAAGGTGCGCAGGCAGCTGGCTGGCCTCCACCCTTGCCCTCCCCCTGCGAAGGAAAGCTCTGCGCTCCCATTCTCACGCTGAAGTTGGAGAAAGTTGCAACAACCAATATGATACAGTTTTCTTCCTGTGAGGTCACTGCCAGCATGAGAGCCAGCATGTGAACCAGGATGAGCTAAGCACTTTTTGCTTGTTCGTCCCCATAAACGTGCAAGCCACCCACCCCATTTAGAGTAATTTATTGCCATCCTGACCCTGCGCTCCCTGTAAGGTATTTCTTTCAAGTGCCAGATCCTCGCCTGCGCTGCGAGACCCACCCAACACACCCGCTACTAACCTTAAGCACTTTGCCACAATATATGTTTTTAATTATACTAATAGGTCTAAAGTTTAGGAGATATATGAAACACAGCTTGACTTTTTTACATGCACAATAAAGGTCAAGGCCTCCAATTAAAGCCACGAATGACCCAATTGTATTGACAATAAATACTATGTGTGATTTGTCTAGAAATATGAAAAGAAGTATAAAATGTTTAGATAATTTATTTAGTGTTTTACGAATGCAACATATTAGCTTAGGTAGTGACCACAGTGACCTGACCCTGACCTGCGTGGAGCACAAGATATTTGATGTCCATCATCTCGACAGCCACTCAGAAGGAAGAGATGCCACCCACACCTACAGCACCACACCGCTTGGCCTATATATATATATATATATATATATATATATATATATATATATATATAGTAAATGGTTTTTTGGGTTATTTCCTAGCTGGAGAAATAAACCTTCCTTTGAACTCTTGCAGTCGGTTCTCAGTGCCTCCTTCCCGACAGGGGTTGTGTTGGTTATTTTATTTTCTCTTACACGTAGTAAGCCGGGCAAAGGCACCTACAAAGGCCCTAGCTGAGGATGGCGCTCCTGGATCATCCTCCTCATCCGTATCCTGTGGATCAGGAAGATCCTGTGGCAGTGGAGGAGTAGCTGGAGCCAGAGGCTGGGGTACAGTGACCGCGGCCGGAGGCTGAGGAGGAGGAGGCAGCGGAGGCTGGTACGGAGCCGCCTGAGGAATCGGCTGGTGGGCGAGAGGAAGCCGCTGCGCCGGAGCTGGAGGCGCCGGCATTTGTGGTGCCACTAGCATCATAGGGAGGACCTCCCTGATGGCATCCTTGAGGATAACCCCCATCTGAGGAATCTCTCCAGGAACCGCTCTTCACTGGCCGGAGAGGTGGTAGGGGTTTCTGACGGGGTAGCCGGGAGCTGCTGGAGCCGCTACATATCCTCCCCGTATGGACACAGTGGGAAGCTGCCCTGCGCATAAGAAGGATAGGCTGTAGGCAACGTACCCCTTTGAGGCCAGTCCCACCTTGACACTCGTACCGAACTCCTGGAATGGTGTAGGACGGGTGCCTCTGTCTGGCGTGGCGGTCATCTTGTCAAACTGCCTGCAACGTGCCTGCGACGTGTTGCTCGGCTCGCTGGGCCCAGCCCCCTCCAAGACTCTTGTGTGTGGATCACAAGGCCTACCCTGCTGCTCGGGCCTAGACCCGGTAGGTGTGACACCCTCGACCAGGGGTCAGTAGAGGTGTGTTTAGGCGCCCCCTTGGATGTTTTGCTGGGACTACGGTGTAACCCTTCAGCCATATTGCCAGTACAAGGGCGGTGCCCTCGGATGATAATCCCGTACAAGAACCTTCTGGTCCCTCAACACTGCCACCAGGAAGATCCACGGATCTCTCAGACCGAAAGCCAGTAGCTGCAGCAGCCTCAATGCACATGCTGGTACAAGGACCTGAACTGTCCCTCCCGTGCGGGAGAGTCCTTGGGAAGGAGTCTCCATTGCGGGGTGTGATGGAAAATAGCAGCCCTATTGGCTCTGTGTTTCACAAAGTTCTTGAGGTCCTCTAGAGGAGACTTCTGGAAGAGCTCCCTTCACCTGGCTAGTCTGTTCTTCAGCGATTTCGATGATAGGGAGCCATACGCTGTACAAGCTTGCCAACCGTGGTCTGGGCCAATGAAACGTAGGCAGAGGCCGTGGGGGTCTGAAGTTGGGAAGAGCCCGTTGCAGGATGGACACCTGCTGAATCCTGTGGAAGTAGACATGCGCCGGGGAGGAGCGCGATGCCCGAGGACCAAGTACCTGAATGATAAAAAGACAAAAGAAGTATCTGCGCGTGGAATTACATGGCTGAAGCCAAACCCAAGAATTTGATCCGTACCCGTCGATGCGGAAAAGGGGACTGAGGTATGACGCCAGAGGGCGGAGTCAGGGCAGCGCATGCTCCTAGGGCCGCACCCCTGCATGCCTCTAAATTTAAAGGGGAAGGTTTTTTCTGGTGAAAAGGGTTCCGTCTCTCGTCCCTTGGGAGGGACACCCATGCAGTATGGAGGAAAGGGGACGGACATAAGAGTATGGTGCCTATTTTACAGTTCTAATTTGCAAAACCTCCCACATAAGGTTCTTATATTTCAAATCAAATGGAATGGGCCTATGTGGGAGTTTGCTAGTCTCGCTTTTGGTCTGCCCCCCGATTCACCAAGGTTATTAGGCCTGTGACAGCCCACTCCGGGACCACAGGGTCAAATTGATTACTTACATAGACAACATGGTATTCATGGCACAGGAAACAAGGGCATACATCGTTCAAGTGTAGGTAGCAATGCATCTTTTGCAAAAATTGGCTTTCCTTATTTGAGAAATGCCAGAGCTGATCCTGGCTTAATGAATGGAGTAGCTGAGTTTTACAATCAATGCAGTGATGGAGTCACTGGAACTCCAACTGGCTAATGCCAAGTCCAACAAAAGAGTTGTAACAGGCCACATCAAGAGGGCATATTTCCTTCAACGTTAGCAAGATTGGTGTGGCTGTTGGCTTCTTCTGTAAACGTTATGTTTCCAAGTCCCTTGCATACAAGCGTGCCACAGTGTTGAAGATCCGTCACCTGTGATAAGGTCAGGCCTCTACTATTCCAATGATTCCTCCTATCACTGAGACTCTCACTCAAATGATGACTTCAACACATGGAAAGATGAAATGGGTGAGTGAATTTAGGGTGGGTTCAGCTCTCATAGTGAAGTCCCTTGCCAGCTGATCAGGTTCAGGATTGATTAGGACACATCTCTTCCCAAAGGAAATGGTGTCCAGAATGATTTCGAAGGCATCGTTATATTTATGCAGTATGTGAACTGCTTAAATGGTTATGCTAAAAAAGCTAGGTCCTATTTTTGCTTTGACCCTTTACATATTTAAGTTTTATCACCAACCCATACGCAAATCACATGCACAGGCCTCACCAAGTGCACAATGTTTGAACATGTTTTTGTCAATGTTGTGCCACATTGGTAACAAAATACAAAGTGGACAGTGGTTTTATATGCGCATGTTCACATTGTGGAATTGATTCAGTGACTGGTATGGCTTTAAAAAAAAAAAAATGTAAAACATTGTATTCATACATATTGTTGGGTTATTAATCTGAAAATGTACCTTAATTGCCAGTAGTACATTCACAAGCACCTAGTTTACTATCGTGATCACAAAGAAACTTGTGAGAGGTTTTGTTTTACTATAGCACAATGTGTTCGTAAAAAGAAAGAATTGAGACGCAGCCTAATGGCATTCAGTTATAGAATTATTTTAAAAAATTAGTACATGTTTAATAAAGAGTATATGCCCGCAAATAATGAACATAATGCATTTTGTAAACTCAACTGGATTTCTCCATTATAAAGTTTCATCTGGGCTGTATGTGAGCTTTCTGCCATTTTGAAGTCATTTGCGCATGGAGAAAAAGACCTGTCCAACACATTAACAACCAATCTATAGAGAATATACATAAATGACAATTTCAATTTAGGAGCAAAAAGAGGCAATATATTACAAGTGTAAATGTTTAATTTAGTGTCAAGCCTGTAGGGAAGTTATTGATGACATCGAAATTTAATATGTCACATGGATAGTAATTTCTAGATGAAGGAACCTTTCAATTGCGTGCACAACATTTCCACTGTCTTTTCATAAAAACAATGTTAAACTGTGGCAGAAAAGTGTAGCTAGCTGGCTAAAAATATCAGAATTTGGATTAGACAAATGACACTGCAAACTAGGATTGGGCTGGCAGCAACCAAGTGGCATTCAGAGAGGCCTGGATTTGCATTATAAGCCAAGCTTCATAGGGGAGTGGTTACACAACTTGAATTTCCCTGTGAGCAGATTTCACACAGGTCAGAGTTGGCAGGCAGAGGTGAAGAGACTGAATTGCTTGGGTAAAAAGCAGCAGCAGCTATTTTATATTTACCGGAGCTGAGTAAAACTGTTTTTTGGTCTGGCAGAATTGCACTTTGCATATTTTGACATTCTAATATTACACTTGCTTCTATATTTTGGGGCACAGCAAAACAATATGTACCCATTTTAAACAAATCTTTTTCCTTTGGCAGTGTTTTTTTTCAATGGCTTCTAACTGTTCTGTGATGTGTGGTGAGACACGTCATAATGTGTGGCAAGACTGGGCAAAGCATGTGTAAAAGCCTTTGTTCCTCCTTGCATTTCCCCTAGCCAGGATAATTGGAGCCATTTATGCAATACTGGATGGAAGGAATGAATCCAGCAGTTGGGTTTTGTTTATGTGCATTCGTAATCCATGGCTTTAGACTGTATGTAAATGTCTTTAGAAACCATGAGCTTTTTAACAGTTGCTTAACCATTTTTCATTCAATAGTGGAATAGCATAAGTGGTCTGGCTCACCAATCCGGACAGCACATCTATGTTTTATTGTCTCATATTTTAGGTTGCTATACACATCGACTGGTTGTAAGCTTTAGTTTCCTAAAAGTGAATAGGAGAACAGTAGGAAGAGTAGGATGCTAGGAGTATATTCAACGAAATTATTGCTAATATCAGGGTTTTCTTATTGATGGACTATACTATTTTAACACATCTCAGAGAATATACATGAATGACAATTTCAATGTATGAGCAGAAAGAGGCAACATAATACAAGTGTAAATGCTTAATGTAGTGTTAACACTGTGCAGAGAATGTATTGATGACATCTAAATTTAATATGTCAAACATGGGTAATACCAAGGGGTAGGACAATATTGCTGTCCAATAGTAAACCTGTCAAGTGCTTCGGAGTCATGGTTTCACGTCCACTAAGCACAGAGATGGCGCTCTCCAGGGCCTTCTGTTGGACAGAGCACTTTCTCAGCCACAAAATATTCTGCAATCACAGTAGGGCGTATTCTTTATCTCTTGAGTGGAGGTTACGCTGTGGCAAGCCAAGTATGATTAAAATTATGACAGCATACCAACTGTTGAGATCAGTGGTATTCAAACTTTTTCATACCGTGTCCCCCTCCCTCAGTAAAAGTAAATATTGTTTCTGGGCTCTTCCTACCTAGGGGGCCCAAAGGATGTCAGATTGTATTCTGCTTATATTCTCTAGTAAAAGCATTCAAATTGATCTTTTTTAAAAAAAATTAAACACATACATCTTCATCCCTTTTTAAAGAGTCTGGGCCCCTAGGACATCCTTTTGTGTGCTCCCCCTCGCCCCGTCCCACAGCCCCGAATGGGGCCAGCCCCTCAGTTTGAAGACCACTGGTCTAGATATGATGACTGGTTCCTTTACCATAAGATCTCTAGCAGGAAACTAAGTGAATTGTTACATCCTCCTTCGGATGGATATTTCTGCTGCCAGGTACAGCTATCATTTAAGGGGTGCCAGATACCAGCTTATAGCAGAGTGGCGCAAGAACATGAAAATGTTGGTTTCAATATAATATACCCCAGGGCTGTCCAACCTAGTGCCACAACGGAATTCCAAACATTTGACAGATGCCAACAATTGGGTGCAAGGGCCAATCTTTCTAGGCTCTGCAGTTAACGAGGAGTTCAATACGTGGAGACCTGTTTGCATTGTGATTGAACTATCAGTGAATCAGTTCGTGGCCATATGCTTTAGCCGTAGCAACTGACACTTTTCTGCAGACTTTGAGCCCAGGGACGCTATTCATGCTCTTGCTATTCACTCTCATTGCACAGACCCTTGTTTGAGTATGCAGGGAAGCTGTGCACATGGTTCTAGTGAATCCCTGTTGCAGGCACGATACCAGTTCTTCTGGAACTTTCTATGGATTTCCAGAGATTTTGTTCTCAAGCTCAGACTTTGGTGAACCATCTAGAGGAAGTTTCATCTGCTGATCACGGAGGCTCTCTGCCGTTGATGGCGTGAAAGATTTGGGGGCTTACCACAGAGAGCCTGATATTTTGCACGTGTTCCAAAGCATACCCACAGCAAGGACTGGTTGGTGTGCAGGGCAAGGTTTCCATCCAATTTCAGTTCTTGTTGTGTACATTCTGAATTCTTTTAGCATCCCTGTCAGAAAACATCAAGGCTTTCTGGACAGTTGGAGCTTATATTTCAGCTGTTTCAGCCAGGCACTATTACACAACATGGGTAATAATAAGCAGCGCTCAGATGCCGGAGGGTTCGTAACGCTATATAAATGTGAATTATTATTATTACAAGGAAAGATCCTTAGTGCTCGGGACCGTAGACTGCTCAAAAAGGTATAGGTTTATTATGGCTGCACCCTGTTACTTGTTCCTGTGGGACTTTAAAACAGAAAATAGGTTTTTAAAGGAGTGTCCGGATTATTCTGCGCTTTGTTTTAAAGTGCTATTGAGCAATGTAATGTTATATTTTAGGCTTTATAAAAGTGCGCTGAATGTGATCAGTGAACGTGTCACCGCATATTCTCACCAGATGGAGTGACTTATTTCGAGGTTTATTAAGACAGGCTTGAAATCTAGAACTTCTCTGGGGTTTTCCTGCTAATCTGTGTCGTGCTGTTTTGCAAGAGACAGACTGTTGGCTGGATCCAGCGTATTATGTGCCACGACAGTTCACATCTGTGAATAGAAAGAAAAGTTGGACTATAAACCTAGTCCTAAGTAAAATGACACATAATTAACATAGTACATTTAACATACAGAATTACAAAAATAACAGTACATAATTTAAGCAACAAGACATAACTAAATATAAACATACAAAAACATGCATGCATTTCCATTCAAATATTCAACCAACAGGTTTACAGACACTCATTTAAAGTTAATGACCAAGATATTTAAAGCTCGGTCTCCTTCAAGGTTCTAATTTTAATTTAGAGTCCTCAGTTCCTATACTTTCATTCTGCTGTAATAAAACGCACATTTTGTTTAGGATAACGAGTTCAAAGTGTGACAATGTTAGCCTTTGATTTGCATAACTACATATTTCATCTTAATAAGGGGTCATGAAAATTAACCCATACTGGAATATAAATTGCTAATCTCACTAATAGGGTGTCCAGGGCTGTATGGTCTTAGATGGATCGCATACCGATGAGGTTGGTCATGAACCTTGTGTTCAGCAACTACCCGTTTGTCCCTTTTCATTTGCGCTACAACATGGGTATACGGGACTGTATAGGCCGATTTGACCGACAAAAAATGGTTGCAATGACCAAAAGTTCTAAAAATGCTACCACCTAAATTCAAACCTTTGGTGGTAGCATTGTAAAAAAAAAAAAAAAAAAAAAAGAAGAAAAAAAAACGGGCTGCGGGGGTGTCATCCGCATCGGCCCACTCACTACACTTCATGGTATAGTGAGTAGTGAGCGGGGGATGCGGGGGACATCCCCGGAGCCTTCCGTTTAAAAAAAATGTAAAAAAATAAATAAATAAAAAGACCCTGTGGCGCCGGTTCCCGATCACAGAAGTGATGAAAGGGAACTGGCGCCGCAGGGACCCAGCGTGAAGATGAAGGTAAGTGGGGTTTGTTTATGTTGGCGGTGTCGGTGGGGGTTTGCTGAGGATGTGGGTGGGGGGGTGTTATGGGTGTGTTGTGTGTGGGTGTGAGTATGTATGTGTGTTCGCATGAGAAAGGTGCAAACTTTTGGTACTTCGCACCTTTCTCATGCAAACATTTCAGCTGCGGGCAAATCACTTAGATTCTACGGGACACTGTCAATTTGAAGTCTTCAATCCATTGTATTTGGACCCTTAATACCTATATGTTCTTGCTTGTTAAATCACTTATTCAAGTCACCAGTTGTCTGTGGGTGTATGACTGGACATCAGAAACAGGCCGGGAGAAAGTATGCAATGGTTACAAGTACCAACATTAAAATACGTTGGATATCTCTGTCCACTAGATCAATCACTCACCTGCATCAAACTATGGTGTTCTTTAAGGTGGCTGCATGCGAGCATATACAGGACTTTCTGAAATATTTCAGAGGCCATCACAAGCAACCTCTGCAAGGAACAGAGACCAGCATTCTAGTAATAGGGGCAAAGGCATGGGGAGCAACAGTGACCACTTGCTCCGCTAAATTTCCCTTAAATGTCCTGGTCCGAGAAATAGCGTACCTGTGTAATGTCAACAGGTGCCATGTTGGGACCAGTCTTGAAGGCACGCCCATGATACAAGTAGGACTGCTAATTCCAGGGCAATGGCCACCATCTTAGACTGGTGGACATCTCATTGTTTATGCCATATCTCCATATCGCACTAATTTTTAGTTTGGCTATTAGGTGGCACTTCAGCACCACCTATAAGCCGAAACTATTGCATTAGAGTTCAGATAAGCAGAAATGGCATCTGAGGAGGGACACAAAGGTGGTAGGTGTTTGGTTATGTGCCCACCCATCGAAGGCTCATGGCCATGCAAATCTCTATGGCCATTCCCACCTAGTTCCCGTCGCTTCAAGCTCAAAGCACCTCCTAATGGGAACTCTTTGAGCTAGCTCAAACTTTGCACTCAAAGTGCTTTTGAGTGTTTCCTCAAAGCAGTCTTCTGAGTGTTAATGACTTAAATGGAGTTGTAAACACGATACTGGTGCAATACAAATGTCTTAGCCAGGTGTGCCGTCAGCCATTCGATTTATAAGCACTATGCGTGTCTTTCTCTAAAATCATGTTAGAAACAAGCATTGACAAAGCCAACTGTTTTGGCTTGTGTACAAGCAGGGCTCAAGTCGAGGGTACACGAGGGGGGACAGAGTCCACCCACTCCCCCCACCCCCCAACATGAGAAGCATGGACTGTCCTCTTTGAATTTATGAATTAAAGCCGACCTCAGGGAACAAACCGCAGTCGTCAGGTTTGCAGGCCCGCCACTTCACCACTGCACTATGTAATCTGATGAAAAATAAACAACTAACAGTGAAATGTCTCATTTCAGTACTGCAAGTTCCAGGGAAAACATTTGTATTGGTTCTTGGAGTTTCAAACATGCACAACTTTTAACGTTTTTAAAAACACTATTAGGCTGCAGAAAGTCACCAAAAGGCCATCAACCGACGGACAATAAGGAGACACCACATCACAAGCACAGACGCAGAAGGAACCAGAATCTCTGACGAAGGGATAAGAAAGCAACTAACAAATTCAATCTAGCCACATGGCACATCAGAGGAGGCAACCAGCCAAGCAAAACACGTAAAATCACAGTTCCTGCGAAGACACAAAATTGACGTGGCCTTGATTCAGGAAACGCACCTCCTCGCCAGCTCCGAAAACAACTGTGCCCGAAACTGGGGCTGCCATAGATATTTCGCCTTCTACTCTTCCTATGCCAGGGGTGTAGCTATCCTAATCGATAAAAATACAAAGTTCAGACTAATATCAACAGAAAAAGACCTGGAGGGAAGGACTCTACTGGTACAAAGAAGTCATCCTGGTCAACGCCTATGGCCCAAACACCGACGGACCAAATAACTACGACTGGGTGATGACGCACCTAGAAACAGCGGGATCGGCCACGATCATCTGGGGAGGTGACCTTAACAACACTAAATCACAAGAAAGAAATCTCACAACTCACAGACCCCCTCCCTCCAGAGCCAGTCTGCAAATCACAGATATGTGATGCCTACAACCTCAGCGACATTTGGAGACAAACACTGGGAGACCCGCGAGTACAGCTATTACTCTTGGGTCCACAAAACCAGTTTGCAACTCGACTACCTCCTCGTGTCCACACACAGCCCACTGAAATGGGGACAATCCCAAATCCTACCCAGAACGCTATCGGACCACTCGGCAGTAATCCTTGACTGTAATACACTGAGCGGCAGGAAAAGCAAACCCCACTGGAAGTTCAAGCCAGGAGCCCTTCAGGACCAAGTCTTCGCAGATGAACTGTCCTTCATTGAAATAAAGTAAGGGTCCGTAGCATCGGCAGGCACTTGCTGGGAAGCACTAAAATGCTACGTCAGAGGGGCTTGCCTGGCAAAAGAGAACAGGATATTGAAGTTGATAAGGAGAGAACTGGCTTCGAGCGAAGCCAGGCTCAAAGAACTAGAACACGATTGCTCAACATCAACTGATCCCCAATCCCTGGCATCTCTTAAAGCATAGCTTCAAACTTTCAGAGCCACAGCTGAGAGAGAAGTGAGGTTCCTGTCCTGGAACCCTAAAATACGCCAATATGGCAAAGGACAGAAACCCAGAACCCTCCTGGCAAGACTCGTGGCGGCCGATAGAAAACCTATAATGGTCGAAAGGATTCACGACTCAAACGGCAACTTGGTGCACACCAAAGAAGAAATAGTCGAAACCTTCCTTAACTTTTATCAAACGCTTTACAACACCTACTACACTGCCGACCTGACCAGTTACCTAGACAACATCGAACTTTACTGGACAAGCGCCGAACTACGTGAACCACTCAACAAGCCCTTCACCCTAGAAGAAATCCTCAATATGAAGGGTCCCGGCACAGACTGCCTAATAGGTGAATTCTACAAAACCTTCGCACAACTATTGGCCCCACTCCTACTACAAGTATATGAAGAAGCCCTGACTACCGGAAAGCTACTCTTCACAAACCCGGTAAACCAGAAGATGAATGCGCCTCATAAAGACCCATTTCTTTAATAAACCTAAACAATAAGATACTAGCGAAGATCCTGACAAAGAGGCTGCTCCCCCTAATGCCCGCCATGGTTTTGCCGACCAGGCTTTATTCCGGGCAGGAATACATTGTTCGGCATAAGAAGAAGGTTCGGGGTGATGGAAGCCCTCGATCCAGAGTGCCAAGCGATAGCGGTACTGCTCGACGCTGAGAAAGCCTTCAACTCTGTCAAATGGCCCTTCCACTACACAATCCTGGAGCGCATGGGTCTAGGCAAGTACTTCATCAAACTAATCACTCTCCTATATGATCACCCAACGTCCAACATCATCCTGGGAAACTCACTTTCAACTGACATTTGCCTACAAAGAGGGACAAGACAAGGCTGTCCACTATCGGCAATACTATTTGCACTAGTAATGGAACCCCTAGCCTCTGACCTCTGCTCCCGCCACCTAGACAGAGGCCTCACCCTGGGACCACACAAGTTGACTATTTACCTATATGCCAATGACGTTGCCCTCTTCCTCCACAATCCCGCTGAGAACTTAAACCCAGTGATGCGTGCAGTGCTCAAATTCGGCAATTTCTCAGGACTGAAGATTAACCACTCAAAATCCATAATCTTTCCCCTGACCTCCCACACTCAAGAATTCATGGATGACTTTGGTTTCCAATCGCAACAATCGAAAGTCAGATATCTAGGCATTCTCATGGCCAGATCAAGCCGAGATGCTAGACAACTACGAGAAAACCAGTTGAAACAATCCAAAGCAAGGTAAACAGGTGGAAGCTCCTCCCACTCACGCTCGGGGGGGGGAAAAGGGTCTCCCTGGTCAAAATGGTCATCCTACCTAAATTCCTTTACCTATTCTCGAACATCCCACTGGTGCTTACACAACAATTCCTCCGTCGTATCAGAAGCCTGATCTTCGACCTTCTATGGGCGGGTAAAGCAGCAAGAGTAGCCTACACTGGTCCAACCCGTGACACAAGGTTGGCTCACGCTTCCAGACCTAGAGCGCTACTACTGGGCCGCACAAGCCCAATTCCTCAGCCATTGGTTTGCCACACTATCAGACCCCATGTCCAGATTGAAAGAGCCCTGGCAAGCCCCTACCTCCTCAGAGTTGTCGCCGTCGGCCATCTGCAGGCACCCAGCACACCGAAACATCGTCTTTACCACATACACCATCTGGATAAAATTACTCTGAAAAGTAACACGCAAGTCAGATTCTCTCCTCTCATCCCAGCAAGGTTCATACCAGGCATACCCTTAACCACGGAAAGAATCTATTTACAAAGGAAAGATAAACTGCAAATAAAACTAGGCAACCTCTATCAACGGCACATTTCTGACAACGCAACAAGCTCGAGATAAAGGAAGCGATAACGCCCTGGACATGTTCATCTACTTTAGGCTGCGCCACGCTCTCCAAATGAACCTACCCACCTTCCATCGTCAACCACCCACATGGCAGCTTCTCCACGGGGTGATACAATCTCAAGCAATGGATGACTAATATCCAAAATCTACAAATCACTCCTGACTGAAACGTTGCTTCCACCTGCTAACCCCAGAAGGAGATGGGAGAAAACCCTAGATACAACAATAGCAGATGACGACTGGAACTACATACTGTGACTCACACAGAAAGTAGCCATCAATGCAAGATACAAACAAATCTACTTCAATTACCTTCACCAAGTATACCATACACCAGTGAAACTTCATGCACAAAGCCCAACGATATCGGCAGCCTGTAGCTGTTGCGGGGCCCCATACGCAGATTTCATGCATCTGGAATGGGCATGCCCAAGCATCTTGTCGTTTTTGGCACCTGGTAGTTGAGAAAATCTCTGCCATTATAGGAACACAACTGGAACCCAAACCCATTCTAGCACTTCTAGGCCTAACCAAACACCTACAAGAAGCCGATCAAAGACTAGCAAATCTGCTGCTGATCCTAGCACACAGAAGGATAGCAATCAACTGGGGGCGAGGGCCACCGCCGAGCCTACAGCGCTGGCTAAACAAAGTAACTTTCAGCCAAGATGTGGAAACTTGCTTTATAAAAGATACTCCCCCTGCACGACCTTACATATCATACTTGATATCCAATGCAGACAGATCCTCATCACAGACTTTGTCCCCAGTCTCAATGCAACGTTCCCCTTCGCAGCGAGAGGAAACCAGTGTGAATACGAGACTCCGGTTGTAGCCAGAGCATGCAGACATCGAACTGGCTGAGGTGATGTGGGGTGGTGGGGCATGGTGTGGGGTCGGGGGGTGTGGGGACACTGCCCCAGCTGGTGCATGGCCTGTTTATTTTCTTTTCCATGTAAATGAAAAAAACAATGAAAAAAGTAAAAAATAAATAAAAACACTATTAGAAGAAATTTTCCTCTTTTGGTTTTGTGTGTGTTGATTTTATGAAAGACAAGTGCCATTCATCCTGTACAATTTGGGTGGTTCTGCATAGCCAATTTAATTAAATGTGCAGATTTCACCTTGAAATGCTAATTTCTGGCGACATCACATTCCATTGCGTTTGTTGAGGAGTCCCCCCACTTTAATTTTTAGTATTTGAGCCCTGTGTAAAAGTATTCGGTATTTGCCAGCCACTGCTATTAGATGCCCAAGTACTTGCACCATTTTGCACATATTACCACCAATTTTTACAATTTTGCACATAATACCACCAATTACAACCAGTTATTCCCACTACGGCAGTGCCCTACACAAAAGCCCAAACTATTTGTCACATAATACTTGTTTTATCAAGCAGACGGAAATAATTCTAGCCAGACGTGCTTGGTAAAACTCATGACTTGAAATTGTTCCAATTCAACAATCCTTACAAAGAAATCTTAATATTTGGACCAGCAGGGGAAAGCCATCTCACAAACTAATGTTACTGTGGCAGCTATTTTGGGCTGGTGGCCGTGTCTTCATAGTATCTCTCACGTGATATTTTGGTGTGAAAATCTCAGTTCTATTTGCAGGATTCTACAGACTGTTCCACAAGAAGCATAGAGTTTGTGTACATGAGACATTAATGGGAGGTATCTAACAGTGTAAACAAGCGTGTAGATCCTTGCCAGCAGATTTGTATTAAAGGAGGCGTCAATAGATGTATGGTGGAGTAATACAAAGTAACTTGAATATCATTCAGCCATAGGCTACCGCTACAGGAACGCTACACATGGCACATCCATTGCAGGTATCATATTTCAATCTTTTAAACTATTTGTATAGCGGGAAAGACAGTCGCTCATTTTTTCAAGGGCTTCTGGCCCTTAGTCATATCTTTCACAGGCATTTCACAAACATCTCAGGATTTCATACATTCCACCACTACAAAAACTAACTTTCCCATTAGCTGCAGTTATTAGAGGCCAATTGGCAAATTTGTGTAACTGACAGAAACAAAAGACTTGCAGCAATGAGTCCAAGCTGTTGAGGGTAAATTCAAATCATTCAACTCCAGTATAGCTCTAGAGGAAGACATCGGACAAAGCGTCCATTATGACTATTGGCTTTTACAATCCTTTTATTTGCATTTCCAAATAAAAGAAACGGGTTGAAAGAAAAAAAAAAACTTGAAACCAGTTTTCCTCCCAAACACCCTATCGGATGCAAGTGGAGCACTCCCCCTTTGATGACTAGACATCATTCTTCTGTTCTGTTTCCACAAAGTGTCCCATTTTCAAAACATACGTCCACCCAGAAGGCGTCTCTCACTCCTTTACTCAACGTGGGCGTCTATCAACCATAGATAACCTTACAAAAATAAGGTCAGTATTCTGAGTCTCTGGGGGCAAAAATATTTAGATGTGATCCTGTGCTAGGAAGTCTATGAAGGGATACTAGCCCTTCAATTAAGAAGGATGAGATGAGCACAAATGTCAATTTCTCCATTGCCATTTTGTCCCAGAATTTGTGTAATCATTATCACGGTGCGAGGGGGCGGGGGTCCTTTTTTTTCCCTTTGGAATCTCTAGTTTTGCTTTAGTGGCCAACATAGAAATTAGATGCCTAAAGTTTTGAAAATAAAAAAAAGCTGCCAAAAGCTCTTTCCAAACGATAAATTGTTTCAGGCATAACCATCTGTTAGGGCAGAATTAAATTTTTTGGAGGTTCTGCAGTGTCTTTTTAGCGGCCCTTAAACTTTTTGCTTCCCCCCCCTTAATTATTATTTGGCTCACTGGCCTTTATGTGGCCAGAGGCACTTCACTAAAAGTCCTCCTGCCACCCTAATCCTTTTAAAATATACGGTCCCATGGTAGCCCATATGTCTTCTGGGAGAGGGGTGCTTTCAAGCCCCCAATATTGTCTCAAGGCTGATATCACCCTACGTTTTATGGAGTAGGCTAGTGGAATCTGTAGTTCAGTTTTGGCTACACCATGGGTGCAAGCCGATTTACCACCTTAGTAGCCCCATGTACCTTATTGGTTTTGTAAGGAATCAGGAGTAAGACTCTGACACAAGGGCTTTGTGATGGTTGCTAGAGACTTTTATTAAAGAAAAAAGTCGGTTAGAGAAAGACCTATCTCGCCATATAACTACAAAGGGTTTCCCTGCCTCAACGAAACTAACTGATGTCGGTGTCAGAATGTCCAAAAGTAAAGAGTTCTCCACCTTGTGTCCTAAATCCTAACCTGACCCTTTTTTGCTAAACTCAAAATAAAGTGCAAAGGGATATAGTTGTTCAACTGACCATCTGTAGCTTTTTTTAAAGTTCCAAAAGGTGCAAAAATAAACAAAGTTCCACAATCCTCGGGAGGAGGTACCCTTCTCCTGAGTTTGAGGCAGTTTACAGTTCACACTCAATTCTCAGGAAGTGTTTCTCTTCCACTGAGTTTTTCAGACACTTTATAGTTTGTAAACACAATAGGTCAAGGATGGCTCTTCCCCAGGTTGCCTTTCCAGTTTCCCATTTCCCAGTACAGGGGGTACGGTTCCCTTTTCCCCTGGATTTCCCACATTCAAAGTTATTTACTTTCACAGTCTATTATATGTTTGGGTGCAGGTCCCATACCCGCAATTAATTCACCTGGTGTATCCTCCTGCCAGGAGGATCTTACTTTCTTCACTTTGCTTTGACAATATACAACTTTCCAACCCAGGGGGGCTGGTCCCCTTACCCTGGATTTCACTTTCTCTCCTTGATTTTCAGACTTTCACATTCATAGTTCTTTTTCCCAGAATATGTATTTCCTAGTCCAGGGGGTATTGGTCCCTTCCCCTGGTGTTCAAAGTGACAAGCGGTTCTCTTACAGTTTATTCACAACTTGGTTCGGGTCCCAGACTCACAATCACATTGCCTGGTATACTCTCCTGCCAGAAATCTTTACCATCTCAACTTAAAGGTTTCATCAAATCGGGGAGCTTCCTTTCCCCTGAATTACACTTCTAAAAGCTTCCACTTTCAAGAGGTATGGGTCTTCCCTTGTTTTCTCACTGTGTGTTCTCAACATTCAAGTGTGCAGTTTCCTTTAATCCCAAACAGTTAACCTTTCTCTTCTCTTCTCTTTATTTATCTGTTGGGCACACGCCCCGCTCTCATTCATATGCATTAATTATTAAACTGTCCTGGTGTTCCAGCTCTCTTGCTGACATTCACCCAGTTTATTAATGGTGTGCGGCAAACGCTTTGGAGCACCCTGGAGTCTTAAATTCTCCTATTGGGCTCACCGGTTTTTGTTGGCAGTACCAGTATCCCCCCCGTCCCCCGAGGCCTCCTGTTTTCCCAGCGGTCAGCGTACTGCCCTGGAAGACGTCCTCTTCACTCTAAGGTCCCAGCTGTGCCTTACACATTGCTTGGCAGCATCCTCTGCCTACGTCACCTGTGCAGTGAACCTTCCCTCAAAGAAGCCTCTCCGTCTGGCATTTCCAGCAGATCTCCTGCTCCACTCTGCAAACTGCTTCTTCTCCATGTCCCGACCGGCTTCGGGAATAGTAAGTCTCTCTTTCCTGTCGTCAAGCCTTTTAAATATCCCTGCATCGGTCACATGTTCCAGATGACTAGAACGCATAGTGAGGTTCTCGGTGGATGTGATCTTCATTGCTTGTGCCCTTTTCCTCATCCCAGTATGCCTATGTGTATATGTGTATGTGTGTCTATCACTTTTAATGGGATGTTCTACATCACAGTATGCCATACAGGGAAAGTAATTGATTGGTATTTTCACTCCATAAACGGCAGGGAGGGGTGGGGGGGATTACACCCCAATTGGAAAGGGAGATACCATTTTCCAGTCAGGGAGTCTACCTCCCTCCCATGAGCGTGGTCTACCCCAATATGGTCCTCCCTCAGCCAGCCAGCCCCAGGGTCAAAATCAGGTAGCGGCTGCTCTTCCCTGGCCATATGGGAAGAGCGTTTTCCAGAACAGGGACCGATGGCGTTGCTAGATTCATCACAGCTGCCATTGCTAGATTGGGTACTCTGTATTTATTATGTTATGCCCTGATCTTGATCAAGTTGTTTTTGAGGCCTTCCTTTGTCTAGGGAAACCATGAGGCATGCCTACAATGATACTTGTGTATACATGGAACTACTTTAAGCCCAGCCCTGCATCCTCCATAGTGGATCTGGCTGGTAGAGACCAGTCCATGGCCGTGGGCTGGCGACTGCATATCCTGTAGACATTATCCTGGGCAATTGGTATTTTCCTTTAGAGACATCCTGATTGGCTGGCTGGCAGAACCTTTGTCATTGGTGGGCTGGCTGGGGTAGGCCAGACCCTGTGTTATGAGGATATGTAGGGGAGACCCTGCTCCTGCACTTAATTCTGTTCTGATGTTCGGGGAAGATAGCAGATTTACTTATGTGCTGGTAATTTTGGTAGCAAGAAGCTGCTACGGATTTTCTATTCCAAGTCTGGCCATACTGGATGGACCAGTGCCTGGGGCCTTCTCTGGTGTCCCCTGAGATCACTGCAGCTGTGAGGTAGATCTGGGACTTACCTGACTTTTCACCACAACCACAGTACTGCCTATTGGCTTAGTATTTCCTATGAAATTTTGAGCACTTATTCTTCCTAAAGTGGTTTTTACAGGTACTTATCGGGAAATGTTTCTGGGTCGCTAGGGTTTTAGGTCCAAGGATTGGAATTGAAGCTGGTGCGTCTGATTTCATCTGTATTTGTAAAGTTCTGCATTAACGTTTTGCGCATGGAAATGCAATGTTACATTGTGTGGCTATGACTGCATCTCTGTCTATTCTAGGAGTGTAGTGAGTACTTATGGCTAGTACTGCAAGTCTACATTATTCCTGCCTTTAGGTGCCCTCTGGGTATGGTTGAAGAAGCTCTGCTTTTATCCCATGGGGTGGGGCATATATATATATTCACTAACAAAAAACCTTGTTAAAGGGACGTTATGGTTAAGTGGTTAAGTTGCTTTTTTATAGGTTTTTTTAGTAGTGCAATGGAAAAACGTTACAGGTACGTTATGGTTACAGGTAAAACCGAAAAAAAATAAACTGAAATTCGCCAGTTATGGTAAGATACGCAACCATAACTTGCGCTAGCACTATGCACTGCAAGAACTAACACCCATGTCCTCAAAGATGACATCACTGATGCCATCACATGTCTGGCTCCCTCTTTTTGTTCACCGACATATGTAGGGCAGGCTGTTTTCTTCACTGAGAGGCAGGAAGTGAACATCCAAAAGGTACTATAGTTATAGACCTTACCCTTCTCATATGTCCTTACACGCTTTTCCTAAGGGTTCATTCACATCATGTGATACATTTACATTGGGGAAGAAGCAGGCCTGAAACACAGCAATCATTTCTGTGCATGAAGATAATCAGGTAGGGTATGAATACTTTCTGTTGATACTACTGCTTTTTTGCTTACTTTACTTTCTCGGTATATGGGCATATTTGTGTGCGATGTGGTCTCTTTATGGTATGTGTGTAGTAGTAAAATATGTAGGCAGTGAGGGGGTATTAGGTACTTAATACATGTTTCACAGTACACAAAACTCTGAAAATAAAGCATTCATCATTATACTATGTAGCATGGCAAACATTTAAATGTTGGACCTCTATGGTGCATGCTTAGACGTTAGCTAGGTTTGTGCATGAGGTGGTTGCTATACTGGAAAGAAGTCTGTAGTGCAATGGTGTTTTCATCAATGGATTGTGTGCTGAATTATGTACTTCATGATAGTTCTCCCAATGACCTCGGATAGTTTTGTGGCAACATTATGTTGACAATCCATTGTATTAAAACTAAAGGCATTTGTGATGTCATCTTTGAGGTCATGGGCGTTAGTTCTTGCAGTGCACAGTGGTAGCGCGAGTTATGGTTGCGTACCTTAGCTTACTGGCGAATTTCTGGGGGGTTTTCGGTTTTACCTGTAACCATGACGTCCCTGTAGCAACGTTTTTCCATTGAATTTCATAGGTTTTTTTAGTAGTGCAACTTTACCACAATGTCCCTTTAACAAGGTTTTTTGTTAGTGAATTTCATAGGTTTTGAAAGGTGACAGGGTTTTAGTATCGCAACTGAACCATAGCGTCCCTTTCATAATGTTTCTTTCACTAAATTCCATTACTAATTAACAAGATACGCCTGGTTTGTATAAATGTACTGTACAGCATACTGAAGCAGGTGGCTCTATACCAATAGCCACAGTGGTTGGGAACTCTGCATCTGTTTGCGGACATCAGGTGGAGTACAAAGTGCTGAGAAAGGGAGGGGTGCTCATAAAAGCGATAACATGCAGCGAATACAAAAAACATAGAAACAGCAGCAAGTGCAGGAATGGGAAGGGAAAATGCAGTAGCTGTACAAAGTCTGTACTTTCGCAACAAAGAGCACAAAGGCATAGGGTATGTAGTATAATGGAAAACACCAACAACAGAAGTGACGTTTGCCTTCATCAATGTTGCCGCATCACCTGATTCACAATCGAACAAATGTCGAAGAGGCAGAGGTTGAGAGGTCCACTAACGAGAGCAGAACGTCACTGCAACGTGGTGATTACACGAACGTTTATGTTGTAAGTGCACAGGCCCAGTAGTGTACAATAGTAGGAAAGCATGATGTTTTCTGTTTGTGCGCAGCAATGGCTACCACCCTAGAATGGCTGGAGGAGGATTTTCTGCATGAAGAATTGAGTGAGGACGATGGCCCCATTGCTACCCACCGCACTGTGAAAAGGGAAAGAGTAACTGCACGGGCAAGCACCCTAGAATGGCTGGGGGAGAATTTCCTGCATGACGAAATGAGTGAGCACAGTAACCCCATAAGTAGGGGACGCAGTGGCAATAGTAAGCCAATTACAATGTAGTGCTTCATGTAAATTAACCACATTTCTTGTCCTTTAACAGAACATACAGGAATACAAAAGTGTACACCATAAGCAGCACCTTTTGCACAGTAACATACGGCCATCGAAACTGAAGTAAACGCTGGACATATAAAAGTACACCGCCTGAGATTTGATATATAGCCTAGCAAAACAACGCATAGCCATGGGGTGGAAGTCTCCCAAAATCCCCAGCATAGCATCATGGTGGCAAGATCTCCACAAGTGGACAACTGCCGAAACAGGAGCGTTGGAAAAACGCGCAGAAGGAACAGAGACTCGACATCAGTGAGGACTTTCAACAATGGGTGGCGCTCACAGTGTCATTATTTCATCCACCAGAACCTGCTGCTAGAAGATAGCGGCAGCCCTTAAGGCAACTCGAACTTGAAGTATCGCTATGGAACATTTGTGGTCTTGGAAAGTTGGGATGGGAGGGGGGAGGGAAAGGGGGTTACATGAGGTTTCATTTGATACAACAGTGATGTTAACTGTTCATTTGTTCAAAAACCAATAAAAACATGTTAAATAAAAGTACACCGCCTGGACGCCAAAATGGATGACTTGCTCCTCCAATTTGCTGCCTTGAAATTTTTTGGAGAAGAACATATTATGGGGAAAATAAGATATCACTGCCCTACTTGCACACGCGCGCCTTCCCCATTTCCAAGCCCCCCCCGACCTCTGCAAATTGCGTGTCAACACTTTGATGATACCTCAATCCCATCTTGCCCTCACCAGCAGCTTGTTGAAATGGCAAAATCCCAGATATATGCATCTGTATCTGGTCCCCCTTCCCTTTCCGAATAGTGGCTATGAACGGCTGCTAATAAACATTGATATGTTAGTGTACTGATTTTATATGCGCCTTTTCCTTTGTTTTAAAAAGGCCATTGTAAGTGTGAAGGGCACAGCACTAGTGGGTATGATTGCAAGTGAGGAAAACTGAGTCGTACGATTGCAGCACCTGGCTGCCCTATGCGTAATCACAATGAAAGCATCCGTAGGATGCCAGTACATGCCGCATATTTGCATGCACAGAACTGCCTGTAAATAGTTGCAGGGCCGTACGTTTCTCAGTCACACAACTGCGCACATGCGTATCTCGTCCTGTGATGCCTGATAACACCATCCGTGGTCAAGATATGTGAAGAAAAGTGTGATGTAGTTGTAGTAGGTGGAAGCGCGCACCCACGTCCAGCAAGTACCTTTGCACGTAAACATTCCACCTACTGTATCTTGCTCACACCAAGCTTATTTAGAAATTTTCAATGCACATGTGCCGTACATTTAAGGAGTCCGGGGATGGCAAGAGTATCCGTAGGGGAGCTATGCACGTGGCCACAAAATATTACGGCCAATATATGTCCCGCAGACAGGCATCCAAATGCATAACCATGGCGATGTCACCATGGTAACGGAGCAACGCTGCGCATGGTCCCTTATTTGACGGACACGAGCCAGATCCAGGCACATCGAAAGAGGACAATTTTCTGCAATATATGGAGTGTTCTAGTGAGAGTGCACCCTTACAGAGATCCTACATTCTTCATGCTACATGTAGGCATTGTAGGTGAACACTTAGGCCCACTTTGCGGTGGCACATGCTCCACAACACTCCTATAAAAGGGCACACCCCACAAGTGCACTGCAATCCCGGTTTGGCTTTCCAGAGAAGATTAGCGGTACACATTGGTTTGTGCAGAAATTGCTTTCTCACCAAGTGTGTGCCTGCAAAATACCTCTCCAAGTAATGGCCACCAGAGCTTCGGCTACTCCATTGTGAAGGTCCTGAGCAAGGGAACAGGCGTCGTAATGTGGAAGGCCATCGAAAAGGAAACGAGAATGAAGTAGCTGGAATTCCCATTGCCTGCAGCCAGCATGAGTCGTGAGTGTGGAAACTATTTGGGACCGTTGGAGATGTGCAAAAATCTCGTGCAAACCAGGTACAATGCACTGAGTGCAACATTCAGTGGTGGAAAACCTGGCGTGTACAGCTACGGCACCACCTCCATGTGGCGGCACCTGAAAGCGAACCACAAGGCAGCTGTTCGGAGGGTTGTCCCTTCCAAGCAGGCAGTAGGTTATTTTCCTCTACAGCATCCTCCTCATCTGCTCCTGCCACCGCTAAGGACACTGCAGTGGGCCACTGCGTCCCGCAAGAAGTCTTGGAGGACATGCGCACCGCAACAGACCCGTACCATTCAAAGCACACTGTATTGTGCATATACTGCGACGCAGTACTGTGTGAGGCGGAACATTTTCAAAGTGCTTTTGAGGCTTTGGTCCGGGAGCATGATAAAGAGTGCCCCCTACCCAAGTGAGGTGCACCCCACTTCTACTCTCCACGTATGATTTCTTATCCCTGTGATTGGCACCCTTTCCCAAGTTTCCCTTCCATTGCTGACTTTTGTGGCTTGTCTTATAACAGGAAAAATACTACAGAACCAGAAGCGGGTGGGGGATGACAAAAAGGCTCTTATCAGAGCCACCTTGCACTGTTGAAAAATAGAAGTTAAAAGAAAGCATGCAGGCGGTGGCGCAGCCTATGAGCGCTGCATACAGAGATGGCAACAATGGGCGGCGGGACACAGCAAAAGCATTGTACGCATTTGCAAAACCAAGTGGGGGCTCTGAAAAGAGCTTTTTTGTGCTGTTTGTGTTTGCAACGTTGGAAGTGGTGAACAACCACAGGCAAAATGTTTGCTAGACTTGCAGGAAGCGCTGCACTGCATTTTAGATACTACGCAGAAACCGCTCATTGCCAACATCAGTCAGATGAACTCCATTGGAACAAAAAATGTTGGTACTAGGAAACGTAATGTTTTCATTGTGGAAGGAGAACATGCCAATGCCGTGCAATAAGGCGCAAACAGCCTTGTTCACATTGTGCCGCGGTTTCTCCATTTGTGGCCCACATGAGGAAGAACGCAGCCTTATCTGTCTCTGGGGAATGAGAGAAAAAAAATGTGTGAATTTGGAAACATTTTTTACATGAGTTGCCGAAATGTCTCCTTCATTGCAAACTGCAGTGAAATGCCACTAACATGCCCATAACTGTGTGTGGGGGGGCTGAAAAAACATTTTAAGCGTCATAGAAAATGGGCATCTTGGTGGAAGTCAAGTGTTTTTTTCTAATTTTGCTAAAGCGACATGTAAAGAAGCGCCTTTTTTGCGTGCTCCTTGTTAGGGATTGCCCTCTGCTTTTCCTCCTTACATTACTACACAAGTGTCTGCACCGAACATTGTACATAGTGCAACAGATGACTAATTTCAATAGGGGTAAGAAAATTATACAAAATAAAAGCCACTGACAAGCGTCACACTAGAAGCACTACCATTCTCATGGGCACAAAAGAACATCCTAGCATGGAACAGAAAAGCATACATATACTGGAATCGATAATTCGTAGTGCCATTTCCATGACAGGCACATTAAGAACGACAGCATGCAACACGTGTGTGTCACAAAACTACCGCGAGGGCCGCGCCCCAGGAAAGCAGGGCCAGTCCTTCCCTTTCCAGTACTTTTACCAGCACTCCCTAATTGGCTACTGTTAAACGATTACTTACACATTCACCAATTACATCCAAGAATTGTGCATGTAACGCTAGCACAACTATTCAACAGCCCATACCAACCGTTAAACTCGCAACAGCAATGTAAGGTCAAATGTCCCGTAAACCAAACACACCTGCACGGGAAAGTACTGTAAATTCACCTAAATGGTACAGCTAAACAAGTGATCGATGAAATATAGCACATCCAAAGGAAATATTGTGGAACTGAAGACCATTTACAAACTCCAGCATTTTCTGACAACAGTACTGACAACAGTGCGTCTATCAACTTTTTATATCACACATGCAGAAAAGAAATACAAAAGTTGAAAAGAACATCTGCTGAAATGCCAAAACACGCATGTGTGTTTTGTCGTAGAACTTTCTATAGAACAAGCACCAAAACTATAGATATAATGCAGAAAATAGAAGGCAATGAGGACTCCCAATGGTTTCAATTAGCTCTGTACCTTATAGCTTAAAATATACGAAATTACGAACACCTCCATACTGTGCACATACTGCACTGCCAAACTTGACAATAATCAAAGGCCTTCACGGACAATTAGTAATAGTTTGGAACTATTCCCATTGCCAAACGCACTACTGCAGCTTAATTTATATGAGACCATTATAATCGAAACATTGCACCCATTTCAAGCAATAATACGACTTAAACCGAAAACTGAAAAATTGCCTCCCACCGAATTACTTAGAGGCATTCGTGGTAAATGAGTTGATTTACCATTATGTCTCAAAGAAAATGTAGACACTCTACGAATGCAAAGGCCAATACAAGAATCTTTGATTATCCTGGTAAATGGTGTACCTACAAAAGAAAGAAATTTGGCAGCAACTAGTGGACTTAACCAAAGTTAGGGAAGCGTTGCAATACCTTAAAGAAAACAATGAATTCTACAAGGAAATAAACCTTGAAGAAAACCTGAGAGTAACAACCAAAATAATTCAGGACTCCTCAACAACTGGCCAATTTGAACGTCTAAATCCTAGTGCAGCCTGCAGCCTCCAATATTTTAGACCACTATACAATTCACCCACTGCACTCCATAGACACCATAGACGATGTACTAGAAACACATCAAACACAGCAAGCCAAATGAGCGCCAATCAGTATATGGGGAAAAAAGTGTGGAAGCACAAGCCTTTCCTCCACTGTTCCCGACTGGAAAAGGTGGAAGATATGATGAAATAGGCACACAAATAACAGCATCATAATACCACTGTTTACGAATGTATTCTGAAGACCCTAGATTTAGGCAGAACGTGGAGTACATATTCCACCTGCTCTTTGAAAGTGAACTGGCAACGCTATGTTATGGAGTTGCCCACACATTAAAAACAGGTTCCCATTTTCAAAACATGTCTGCTACACAGCTACTTCAAAGAGTTCAAGAGAAGGACAAAGTTTTACAGTCAAGTATTACAAATCTCTTGGCAAACATGCGTGGTACGAAACAGTACTGGTTCCGATGGCGCGCAGATGTACGGTGTATGCTACGCAACCCTGGGCCACCCACATGGTTTGTTACTTTAAGTTGTGCAGAGTATGCATGTGAAGACTTGCACACTTTTCTACGCATAGCAAATAAAAACAAAACAGGTGTAGACATGAAAACATCAGGAGAGCTTTGCTCTATCGATCCAGTAAATGTTTCATGCAACTTTCATCATCGCTTCCATGCCATGCTCCACTTCATTTGCAATAAAGCACTTCCTCCCCTCAGAGAAGTGGAACACTTCTTTAGGAGGAAAGAATATCAAGCCAGAGGAGCACCACACATCCACATGATTTTGTAGATTAAAAATGCTCCTAAATGGTGAGGAGAGTGATGAAACTGTTTTGCAGTTCATTCACAAATACGTCACTTGCGAAATCCCTTCGGAAAGTACACAGTAACCTACAAGCACAAATTTTGCATTTCCAAAGACACAAGTGTGGCAAGTATTGTCAACGCAAATATAAGAACAGAGGCAAATACTACACCAAATGGCGCTTTGGTTTCCCTAGACCAATTTCAACAGGCCAAGTAAAGAGCTTCATGTCTTCGGTTCGACACAGTGTGAAAGGAAAATCTCCTAAGAACACATACTGCATAAAAGCGAGCGAAGCATCAAGGTACATCAATGATTACAAAGCAATTATTGCCCCCCTATGGAATGCCAATGTTCATGTACAGTACATTGCAGACAATTTCACTACAGTTGCACAATATGTCACCGCCCACTTAACCAAAGCAGACAAACCAGAGCTCAAAAACCTCGGGATGACATATCCTCAGACAAAACACTGGCACGGTAATTGTACAGCTTTGGCATTAAAATGCTGTCCCATAGAGAATGTGGCAGCTACGAAGCCGCTGACCGTTGAACCGGCACCGCCTTATATGGGAAATATGACAACATAGTGTGGCTAAGCCTTGGCACTGCTGCATCCAGAAAAAGAGTATTTAAAATCGTACGAAGACATACAAACAATAGCCAAAAGCGATCCCAGCAGCCAGGACATTTTGAAGAACAACTTATTGGACACATACTACCCGAACAGGAGCATTACTTTAGAAGCCTTGCGCCTGTACTAGATAGCCCAACACTTTGCATACAAAAACAACATTAAACCGAATGAAAAAAAGGTAGATACAGAGTGGAAAGTTGTGAAGGCAGCCTGGTGAAACTTAACAATCGCAGCCTAATTAATCATATGACGTTGTCATTAAAAACTCCTCAACACAAAGAACTGTACTACATTGCTCTACTGCAACTTTTCAAACCCTGGAGAAAAGAAGATTTATTAGCCACCTACACCTCCTATGAAGATGCTTTCATTGCAAGTGAAAGTACAATTCCAGATGAAAACTTTACACAGACAAAACCATATTGGACAATGAACACCAACAAGAATAAGAACTTAAAGCACAACTAAATGTAGACACTTCTGAGAGCAGTGAACCTTCTCAAACAGGTAGCCACGAACCACTTGGACAGCCACTCATAGCAAATGAGGCAGAATTAGCTATGAAGCAAGTAACCACCACGATGCTTCAGTATGAGCACTGTGCAGAAGAGTTGGCAGTACTGAAATCCCAACTAAACAATGAACAGCATACAATTTTTGTCAAAGTAAGTGAAACCATTGAACATGGTATACAGCACGAAAGTAAAGCTTGCACCTGTGACAACTACAAACCTGTGCTGCTGTATGAAAGTCAGGTAAAACATTCTTAATAAAAATTATCAGTAAATACCTCCAACAATTAACAAACAGCAACCATTCTGCTGTTATAACCACCGCTACAGGTTAGGCTGTCTACAACATAGACATAGGTGGAGTCACTCTACACCGATTTCTACTCCTTCCAGTAGAACACCAAAACAAATTAGAGTACTATAAACTTTCAGCAGAATCTGCTATGGAGCTACGCAGAGTTCTGAAACAAATGAAAAATGTTCCCAATAGATGATGTGAGCATGGTCTCCAACCTAATGTTGGCTTTGATTCACCTCAGATTGCAAGAGGTCCTTAAACC
Organism: Ambystoma mexicanum; assembly: GCF_040938575.1. Taxonomy (NCBI): domain Eukaryota; kingdom Metazoa; phylum Chordata; class Amphibia; order Caudata; family Ambystomatidae; genus Ambystoma; species Ambystoma mexicanum. The sequence continues at coordinate 768,513,772 of NC_090922.1, forward strand.
AGACTAGGAATAACTCTTTGGAGGAAAACATGCTATTGTTTTCGATAATCTCCTTCAATTAACACCAGTCAAAGGTGAACCTATCTTCAAAACCCTAGGACACACAGAGTGCCGTAAAAGTCTTGGAAGCATTGGGAATGTAAATCTTTGGCAACATTTCCAATACAGAGAACAAACTCAAAACATGCGTCAGTCTGCACACCTCACCTACACCAACATTTTAAAAAACATTTGAGCTGTATGTCCTTAATGCCAACTCTAGCAAGCTGTGCACAATTTAATGCAACAATGCTGCAAAACAAAAAACAGCCACTAATGCAAATTCATGCCACAGACAAACTTGATGCACACGGTATGACAATACCTATTTGTCAACAAGGCATAGCACGACTACAAACCTTAGAGAATCTATCTTCAACACAGCTGCTTTGAAGAACATTTTAACATGTGTCAACTCTAGAGTTATGTTCAAACATGACATTGACGTAGAGCAAGGTTTAGTTAATGGAGCACTTGGTACAGTTGTTGGGTTCCAGACATACCCATGGGACAACAGCATTCAGTTTGTAAACAAAGTTTGACAAACTTTCAGAAGTCAAAAATATAGGACGTACAACGGCACGATTCCTTCTTTTCAAAGACAAGTATGTACGCAGAGAACAGTTTTCTCTGTCGCTAGCTTATGCAATGACTATTCATAAATCGCATGGTCTAACCTTAGATCAAGCATTGATTGATATTGGCAGCACAGTCTTTAAAGAAGGCATGAGTTATGTAGCACTGTCACGGCTATGTACACTGGAAGCACTGCATCTAGTGAATTTTGATGCAACTGCAGTCAGTGCAGATATTCCTTGCATCACAGAGTACAATAGACCACGTGCACTGTACACACCCCATCTAAAAACGTACCCTATTCCTCAGAAACCGAAAGGTTTGAAAAGAAGGCTCATTCAATCACAAGTTGTAAATGATTTGGCAACAGTACCATCAAAGAAACTGGAAGCAACTCCTACTAAATGAACTACCAAAAGCATACAAAAGGAGTCTACCCAACTCCACCCACAAAAATAAATGCCTCAGCAAAGAAACCACGTACTCTTCTATCGAAGTGCTCAAACACAGAAGTACCTGGCTCATTCAAATTTTCCAATACAACAGGTGTTAATTGCTATGCAAACATAACAATGAATGTTCTATTCCAAATGCCAGCAATTGTGAAAAATATTTATTTAAATGGCGCAGAATAGTTGTGTTTGCAGATGCTCGGCCTTCACAGAAATGCATTAAGTAATCCTGGAACCATTTACAGTGTCTCAGGAATAAGGCAAGAATTGGACTACAGTGCTGGAATGGCGAAATTCTCTTTAAACCGACAAGAAGATCCACAGCAATTTCTAATGTACTTACTACAAATACTGGAAAGGAACAACAATCAAAGGAAATCTTACATTACATTCACTCTGCAACCATGTAATTCAGGAACAAGTCCCTAATGAAAGCTCTGTGTACGTATCAATACCCAACTGTCACTCCATTCCATTTCAACAACTGGTGCAAAATGCAAACCATAGCATGTTGTGTACGTCGTGCAATTCTGATATTCGTTCGATGCTACCTACACACTCACATAGTCAATATGTAATATTAATGCTCCTAAGATACAATGTCAATGGAACCACAATCAACTGCAAACTTACTGCCTTCACACACGGACAGGTATTACTTGGCAAGAAAAACTTCATAAAAGTAGCCATAATCTACCACACAGGCAACTCAAACAATGGAGGCCACTATACCGCATACATTAGAAAGCAATGTTCATTGTGGGAATGCAACAATACTTCCATCAGTCCAAAGCAGAGATCACCAGCAAATCTTGCAAATGCCTACTTAATATTCTTGAAGCCAAAATGTACTCATTGATGTACAAACCTACTATACCTTACTCCCCAGCACCAACCAGTACCTTCGTAAGTGGACAAAAAAAAAGGTTTCCTTCCACAGTGTCTACCAAAAGCAATTTAGCATACTGCAAGCATTGATAAAATGCACTAAAGCGTGTGTTGGACATTTGTGTCCCCAATGAACCCAACTCGCACAAACAATACGTGTACACAAATCATATTAACAGTATTTTCCACAGGACACATGGCAAGGAAAGTACTAAGTATGAGGGTTCAAAACTATCCTCAGTAACCCCTGAAACCACCACGTATGCAAATCAGTCACCAGCTCTCCAGGAATATTCATACATCTCCAAAACATATGGACCTATCATCATGTAACTCCATAATGGTACACTACCACTTCAGAATGTACACAGCTGTCCAAGTAGCAACTGGAATGCACAACCGTCTAAACGTACCCTCTACGAATGAGACACTGTAAATAGTTAGAATACGCCACCAGGTATCTAAATGCAACCAGAATACGACAATCTTATTTGCAACATACAAACAACCCAACTCAACCTTCAACAACTACTGTGCTACAAACATATTGTAAAACACTTCCAAAGTATGAGCAGTTACAGTACGCCAACAGGTACATAACTACCGTCAGAATTCTGCACTAGCACAGAACAATGCCACAATGCTTGCAAACCACCAACAGCAACCAAACGCATAAAGAAACAGTGGTACAAAAAGTAAGCCGATAAACATTTACAAAATACCACCTGCTATACAACGCCACCCATCCTACCAACATGTATATGCCACAAATCGTAAACCCTTACATGTCCTTCTACTTCAAGAGTACATTTAAAAAGAAAATGTTACCACTCCAAACGGGTCTATCATTCATTGTGCACCATAGTAGCAAAGACATTTCGATGTTTTTTTTTTTTAATCCTGCATGGATTTCTTTTCCCCACAGACCCAATGATTATGCACAGGAACACAGGAACTGCGCTCATTGCTCAATATAATGGTTCAAAGCATAGTACTTAGGAAGTACTAGTTATGAGGGTCCACAAATTAATAAGTGGATGCTATTTAGTGGACTGCAAACTAACGAACTACCTGCTCTAACACGTTCTGTTCTCTTTTCCCACAGAGAATGCAGCAACCAGGACCACAACATTTCACACTATATACACAAAACACAGTACAGGCCCTCCTCAATCCACCCAGTAAGTCTGCAACGATTGCTATTATTCTTCTCTACAGTGCTATACACATACCAATGCCACCATTTGCAATGCTCACCTATATTACACTACGAAGATTGTGCCTACGCCCTACACGCTTCACTACACCCTGTACAGTGTAGGGCCTCCAGCCATGCACTACACCCTGCCCACAATTGCCGCTGTACTGTTCAACTATGCATACAAACATCTATCGATGTACCACTAACCCCACACAACACACCCACCTACCCCTTAGCCACTGCAGTTGATATTTGCTGCCATTTCTTCCACACAATACATAACCTGATTCCTACGTACACTGGTCACCTAAGCCTATAATAAATGGACACACTGAATGCACAACACTACAGTAACCTATCCGACAATCTGCACAATCACAACCATACAACTTGAATGCATCCATACATCTTACGTAACTGTCGTAACTGCTGCAACATTTGGCTCCTTGCTTTCCACTGGCACCGTTTAGCCCATTCGGTCATTTTCATTGTTATGTACACCATTTTAAAAAAAAAAAAAGGTATGCAACACATATTTCAGTGCAGCGCATGGGTCATAGCTCGGCAGCCATATTCCAACCACTGAGTTACTGCTTAAGTTTTCAGACTTGGGTACGCCACCATCATCTCTACTTGTACGTCGTACTACCTTCACCGTAATGACACTGTCAACATTCGAAAATTCATGCTACAATCGAAACATGTTGCCAGCTGATTCCTTTTTTAACCCAGCATCATCTCTGGAAAGCAAAACCTAACATACCTCTCCTTGAACAGGACACACGCTCATTATAAAACAGCCTTGAGGGGAAAGCATGTTTAGCTCCAAGGTTAGACATTGTATGGAAGTATACCAAAAAAGGATACATATGCTGCACTGCATTTGCTCTGCCCATGGGGCCCATGGGCCCCAAAGGTAGTCTGCAAGGATCCCATACACCGTACACTGCCATTTCTCACCCACCCAATACAAGCATGGAATTTGCTGAAGTTATGCAAGTACAACTTTACATCACATGTGTATTACAAATAAAAAGTATTAAGCTGCTCTTCTGTATGCATATTTATACATTTACTCTACCGCACTCTTTGTACATTGTACAGAGCTTTGTGACGGCAGAAAGGAAACGCTGTTACAGTGCCATGTGTCCACCACTGCCCATAAATTGCAACTGTGATTGTACTTTTTGCTACCATTCTTCCCCACCCCCAGCAAATGCAGACAAAGGGCAAGACGAAAAAGGGAACGCAAGTCGTGCACTAAAACACACCTTTGGCTCACTCGTGCAGTGCTACATTCCCAATTTTGCTCTTTCTATGCCCTTTGACACAATTACTAGATCTACGCACCCTCAGTGTACTGAACATTATAACAGCCACAGGTGCATGCAGCGGTCAACTGGCACACAGACATCGAAAGCTCACATTTCATTCATGTACTTCTTAGCAAAGCAGCTCCTCCATTCTACAGCAAGCCGAGGTGACCCCCACGAGAGTTCCTGTTTTCAACTTTCTCTGCAGACAGACACATTGTGCTGTGGGTTCGAACAACACTCGCTACCACTGTATGTTTTATAAAAAGGAAACACAGCAAAAGAGCGTCTGATGGCAACATTTGCAAGCCATTTTGCTTGTGTGGAGCCGTACAATCACAGTATCACCTACAAAACAGAGCAAGACAGTGGGGTAACATATGACCCTACTAACACACAGAACATAGTCCATGAGGCAGCCAGCTATCACGACATCCTTCCCGCAATGTCTTGTCCACACCTTCCACGTTCCAGTAGACAGCTGGTGGACCAATCACTGGAAGATTACCATAAGCAATTTATTTTCCGTTGTTATCTGAGCCAACCAATATGGGCCTGTATGTCTATTTGAGGTTCCGGCAATTACGAACCAACTTGCAAAGCTTTATGCTGTAATGCATCCCAGCGGCACCAGCTGCTACCTTGTCTACCTTTCAAAGAAAATGTGTTGTTCCACACGGCCCACCAAGCACCACCAACTACTCCTTGTCCCACTTTGGTAGACAAGAACAGAAGTACCGTAGTGCACAGACGGCATTGGTCACTGAGTTTTGTTTGCAAAATAAAAGGGGTGAATGCAGCCAAATTACACGTTGTTAACATTCTGTAGAAAAATAAAGCACTTCCAACAATTCACTGTGGCGTTACTAAACTATGGGAATGTTCTTGAACTGTATGGTCTGTGTGCGCATGTCTCCTTTTGCTCATGTTGTTCCTGTCCGGAGCTAGGTGCTCACATGACAGAGTGCGCTAAGCTTGGAAGGCACATAAAGGCAATACCTGGAGTGCACGCCGTGAGGCACGACTGTCCACATGGAAAGTCAGTGACACCAGTGACTGCTGCGATGGTGTATGCCGCACACACGTATAGGTAATGGAAGGGATGCATACATTACAACTTCACACAGTAGAAACACCAACCTCATTCGTTGGCCATCTCAACAAGTACGCAAAACAAACCTAAGATGGCATGTCGTCCTGTATTTGGCTGTACTTAACAGCGTTGATAATATTGTCGGCTGCAAATGTATGTGGGTTGGTCTGTACATTATCCATACTATACACGTGTTATGCTTATTAACTCATGTCATGTCGCAATATCTTCCTTCACTCTCAAAGCACAGGGTATTATGAGAGGCACACGATATGAAACATAAATGGTGGCATCTCAATCCCTGAAAGGCAACAAAGCCAATGACACACACCATATGCAAGAGCAGGCACTTCACGCTTCCTCTACAGGTGTATCAACTGCAAAACGTCCTCCACTAACATTCTGTAATAGTGAGCACCCACAGGAGACATACTTATTTCCAAGAGTGTACGCTGGAGTTACATATCGGTATAACAACAGACCCAAAGAAGGCAACTTTCTGAAACAAACTTCCAACCACTGGCCAGCCTGTTAGGTCCATGGGCCCCAGCCATGCACACAAGCCAGTAGGGGTTTTGCAGGCACAACGCAACATGCATGCACCGACTGCAAATATCCTCATATTGTCTGCAATGCCCTCCCCATCCCCAATGGAGTCTGCCTGATCTCCCCAAAAAAGGATAGACGGCTCTACAGCTGCCCGCCAACGAAGTGTATGCGAGTACCTGCATAAAAAGTCCATATCGCAAAAATGTAATGGTAAAAAATTCCTTCGATGTGCCGATGTCTGCCTGCCCTCCCTGAAGCACTGATGTGGCCAAGCCCTAGGCTCCTAGGTACATGCAGAGGCATACGGCCTCCGCCCATGCACCCAAGAACCTACTCCTTCAACACACCCACTATAAGGCAATAGAGGCATGCATGCTACCATGTGGCCATGTAGCTTTCCCCCGACTACCGGTACGTACGAGTACACTAACCGACTCAAACAAGGCTGCATTCTCCAACCTACTTCCAAACAGTGGCCACACTGTTGGGTGCAAGGGCCCTAGCCATGCACACAAGCCAGTACGCATTTGTAGCCACAACACAGCATAATACATCCACTGCAAATACCCTCACATTGCCTCCAATGCACTCCCCATCCCCAATGGAGTCTACCTGCACTCACCAGAAAATGATAGCCGCCTGTGCCGCTACCCCCCAATGAAGTATAATAATAATACTACTAATAATAATTTCGCATTTATATAGCGATACGAACCCTCAGGTATAGTATAAGTGAGTAGCTGCGTAAAAGGTCCAGATCGCAAAACTGTGCTGGTGAAATATCCTTCCATGTGCCAATGTCTTACTGCCCTCCCTGAAGCAAGGCTGTGGCCAAGCCCTAGCCTCTTGGGTACATGTGGCAGCATACGGCCTCCGCCCATACCTCCGAGAGCCTAGTCCTAGTACACACCCACTGCAAGGCAATAGAGGCATGCATGGAAACATGTGGTCACAGAGCTTTCCTGCCTACAGGTACATATGGGAACACTGATGGATCCAAACAAGACAACATTCTCACACCTTCTTCCAACCAGTGCCCACGCTGTTAGGGCCAAGGGCCTTAGCCATGCACACAAGGCAGTAGGGGCTTTGCACTCACAACACAACTAGTACACCAATGGCAAATATCATTTTATCTCCAATGCACTCCCCATCCCCAAGACAGTCTCTGTGCACTGACCAAAATATGATAGTCCACTGTGCAACTAACCGGTCCATATGGCAAAAGTGTGCTGCTAAAATAAAAAAACTTCCATGTCTCAATGTCATAATGGCCTTCCTTGAAGCAAGGGTGTAAGCGAGCCCTAGCCTCTTGGGTACATGCAGAGGCCTACGGCCTCCACCTATGTACCCAAAAGCCTAATCCTTGCACATCCACTAGAAGGCAATAGTGCGTAAACTAACGGACCCACACATGACAACTCCCTCACACCTACTTCCAACCACTGGCCGCACTGTTACGTGCAAGGCCCCTAACCCTGCACACAAGCCAGTAGAGACTTTGCAGGCACAACACATTAGTACACCAACTGCAAATATCCTCATAGTATATCCAATGCACTCCTCATCCCCACTGCAGCCTGCCTCCACTTACCAAAAATTGATGGTCGCCTGTGCAGCTACCCGCCAAGTAAGTATATGCTAGTAGTTAAGTGCATGGAAACATTCAATTGCGGGGGTGGTTCCCAAACCCTAGGCTCTTGGGTGCAAGGGGAGGCCTGCCGCCTCTGCCCATACACTGAAAAGCCTACGCCTTCCCACAACCACTACAAGGGAAGGCAGCCAAGCATGGGAACATTTCGCCACACACCCACTGCCATAAAACAATGCAAACGCACAAAGTCAACATAAGCACCGGCAGCCCTATGCTACAGCACAACACATGGCCAATGTCTTCGCTTCGCCCTCTTTCACCCACCCTAGCCTGCAAACCATGTTTTGCAACCCCTTCCGCGGCGGCACTATCCTCCGATACACCATGGTGGCTTTGCCCAAAACCTTTGACGCACAGCACACTTCCCTCCAGACAACCACTGGCCGTGTCCACTGTTCGCCGACAGCATGGTGTACCGCAGGCCAATGAGACTTCGGTCCGCGGAGCAAACAGGGAAATGGGTCCGTCCAGCGGACCCAGATATCACAATTTTTTTGGGACGTACATTTTAGTCCTTTGCAACAAATGTTCTGGTCCAATTTCCACCAAACATGCTTTCTGACCCAAGCCCACATTCCTGCCACAAATATGGTGAAAATCCGTCCAGCCATGCGGGCTGTAGCTGTGCGCAAAGTTTTTCCCAATTCAGTCTATGAAGAAAAAAAATTGGGACCCCCCATTACTTTGTCCCCCCGGCCCCCTGTACGAAACCTCACCCAACTTCCAACTTGGCGAAAAAATTCAGAGCCGGACATATACTTTTTTTGTAAAGTTTGGTGAGGATTCCTTCAGGGGGAGCGAAGTTATAAGCCGCCGACAAAGCAAAGTGCTCTTCCTAGGAGTTTAGCAACTTAATCATAACTAACGGCCCGCGCGTATCTCCAGGGGAAAAAAAACCTTTAATTGAGAGAGTTAAGGTGATCAGATTTAACGCAACAAACCCCTTTTCAGCATTCGCTCGCATTTCAAGCAAGTCCACCTTAACTTTGCGCCCACTGTTGTGCAGCGTATGACCACAACAATGGCATAACAGAATTTCAAGGTTTTTGCTATACTATAGTTTCTTTCGGGCCCACTAGCCATGGATTTTGGCCTTGGCCCCTGTACATGTTGCACCAATACGTTTCTATGGGGACAACTAGCCCTGACCTTCGGCCACGGCAACTGAACAGTTTTCACCTAATGGGCTGCTTTGGGGCCCACTGGGCATGGCCAAAATGGCCATAGCCACTGTACATGCTGCACCAAAAGGTTTCTTTTGGGGTCCACTAACCATAGCCTTCATCAGTGATGTCATCTGTGATGCTATTATTGTAGTCTTACGATGTGCAACAGGGTGCGCAAAGTTAAGGTGGACTTCAAATGTGAGCTCTGAATTTCAAGGATTTCGTTGTGTTAACAGACCACCTTAACTCTCTCTGAAAGGTTTTGTTGCTATGTTTATTTTACGATACATCTGATCACCTTAACTCTTTCTGAACTAAAGTTTTTCACGGCATTTCAGGGTTTTGTTATGCTACAGTTTCTTTGGGGCCCACTAGCCATTTCCTATTGGCCTTCGGACTTGGCTACTGTACTTGTTGCACCAATACATTTCTTTGATGCCCACTTGCCATGGCCTTCGACCATGACCAGTGGCCACGGTTGCACCAATAAGTTTCTTTGGGGCACAGGAATCACGGATTCGGCCATGGTCACTGTCCATTAATAATTAACTGGTTATTTATAACCTGCTTAATGCCCAGAGATTTCTAAGCGGGGCCCAGGGATTGAACCTGTATAGCTCAGCTTCATCTTGCTTCCAAGGCAATCACGTTGCCCCCGAGATATCCTTCCATGTTGCACCAATAGGTTTCTTCGGGCCCACTAGCCATGACCTTTGGCGGTAGGCACTGTACACGTTGCACCAATAGGTTTCTTTGAGCCCACTAGCCATGGCCGTCGGCCGTAGTCACTGTACATGTTGCATCAATAGGTTTCTGTGGGGAGTCCTGTGATGCTGGAAATGCATTGGAGGGACAGGGCCTCTGTATCCTTGTCCTTTACTGCTTTTTATTGTGTGTTCTGTCGTGTTTTCCGCGCAGGAGTTCATGTGGGACTCCTGGCGGTGCAGCTCTCTCATTTGGTTCTGGTGAACAGACCCATGGGATACCCTTATGGCACCCATGGGTAGTGGTACAACTCTGTGCCCCTAGGTTATGTTTTTGGGCACCTGTGTGTGGCCCACAGAGCAGGGTATGGGCTGGTGGCAGCTCTGTGCTGAATTGACTGGTGACCGGAGCGTCCTCCATTTTGGGATGCTCAGGCCCCGTCATTAGAATCGGTAGATTCCTGATGGAGACAAGATCGCCCCCGTGGCCTCTTGAGTTGTATCGCCTGGTACCTGATCGTCCCGGGAAGCCCTGACTCTGTCCCTTCCCCCTGACTGGCTGCCGGGTGGAAGTTCCATATATGGTAGTGTGGGGAAGTGCCAACCAGACTGGCTGGAGCCTTCTCAACAACCGTATATTGTGGGTACGCCTGTGGGTGGGACCTGGGTGAAAGGAGCGTGCGACGAATACGCATTCTGAGCTGTGGCTGTCTAGTATCTGGTGTTGACACAATGACTGAGACAGCCCTGCCCGAAACTGGTATGAATGCAGTGTGGAGTGTTGGATGGCTGGGTACTTGTCCCAATACACATAGCTTGAGAAGTGAATGGCCTGAATGCACTATGCACCTGATTCGTAGTGAAGTGTGACCCAGCGGAATGAATGGGAGATCAACAGTATATCTGGGGATCTCGCACTGCTAGGAATCGGTGTTCAGAAGTCCGCTACAACGAGTAACTGGAGTAAACCTGAAACTTGACCTTGAAGCCCTGCTGGAAGAGAAGAATTGCTGTTTCTCTCCGTCACAATCTGAAAGCTGCTGTGTCTCCAAGAACTGAACCAGAGAGGACCTGGTAAGGCGCCCTCTTCCTGAGCTATGAGGGACCATCATGCACCAGCTGATCTTTGCCAAAGCTCCTTGTTAGACAGAACTTCAACAGGCTGCCGACCCGAGAAGGGGACTGCTGCGGAATCCCAAGGAAAAGCGCGCGGACTGTTGTCCGCCACTGTCGACGACTGCCGTCGCCGACCGGAGCCGCGGTGCTCCCATTTGCCTAAGAACTTTCGGATTCAAGGATGCTCTCGTCCGCATCGTAGCCGTCTTATCCCGCTGGAGAAGGCCCGACCATCGACGCTCGGAGGAGCATCTGCCGGTGGGTTTCTCGCCACCCAAAGACCACAAAGACGCTGACGACTCGACTCCCTTGCTGGGCCACAGTTCTTCAAACTCTTTGCGATCCAGAACTATCAACACCGAGGTGCCCCGCACACCTCTTCCTTGCAGGACGTCTACGCTCCGTCACCGACGAGCACCGCAAGGAACAAAGCTGCCACTTCACCGTCATAGCTCACCCGGTTCTCCATCAGACGTTCAATGACCCGTGACTCCTGCCTTAAAGGGAGGACACTCAAGAAGGGCCGTCGATTCCCCCGACGAGGAACGCTACAACGCCAGGTACTTTGGGGTTGCAGAACTATTGGGAAGTCTCTTGTGAACAATACAAGGACTGGGCTTGTATTTTTATTCTACAGGTTGCACAGGTGGGGGCGGGGTATCTCCACACAGAACTGTGTTTAACGGTAGTGACCAGTAAATCAACTGCTTTCCTCTTACCTCTATTGTTGGTTTCCGTTACGAACTGATTTGTGTGCCATTTAACCGTACTGTTGATGCACTTTAAAGAGATCGAATAGTAATTGTGGTACCACGTAGAACTGTATATATTTGCCATTATAGATAACCGAGTACAAAGTGAGTCATTGTGATGTTGTACATAACCTTGAATATTAATTATATAAAGACTGTTAACCGATACAGTGTGCGGATATTCCTTTGTGGGTGCTTGGGGACTACACTGTCCTTAAGAACCATCCTGCATCACCTCCCGAGAAGCTAGACCTTGATTGCTCATCCATTGCTACCTTATTGAGAATCTTGGCAGGGGTCCTCTGTGCCTCTCCTCTACCAAATAGAGAGCGGAAGTACAGACACCCCCCCCCCTCCGGTCCCCCACAAGCCCCCTTAGCTCTGGCCTTTGGCAATACCCAGTGTACAAGTAGCACAAATAGTTTTTTCTGGCCCACTAGACATGGTCTTCGGCCACGGCCAGCGGCAGAAAGACCCATTATCCCCTCCCTAGTAGATGGGATCACTGTTGGTGTAAAATACCCTTTTTTCCCCACGCTCTCCCTATTCCCGTGATATTGCCCCAATAATGGCAATGAACTACACATACAGCGGCAATGAACTAGCCATGCCCACGGTATTGTCCCACACAATAATCCAAAAATATTTGAAAATCAAAAACTCTTCCCAGCCTCTCAGATACTCACCAAGTGAACCCCCCATCCTCTTTTCATGCCCGCCCCTCACTTCCCTCAGCTGCTTTTTCCATCCCTGACCCACTCTCATTACACCTTTTCAATCTTTTGTTCATGTGACACATTGTCTTTTCCAAGCGTGTCGTCTGTTGTAGCAGCGGGAATCTCGCTAAATTCCCCCGATATTCAGAAAACATTCAAACTTCAACTCCACAGACCACCCTCAACTCTCCTGTTTCACATAGTATCTTCTTTCCCCCTGCCCATTCTAGTCTAATGCAAATGCATCCTTTTTCCTCCTCCAAAAAGTTTTTTGATCACTTTTCATTTTCGCATTATCTTGGTATTACCCTGGTAATCGCTCAAATTGAGAAAAAAAAAATGTTGCACTTCTCATTTCTGAAAAGTCTCTCTGCTGCAAAGCACCATGGCCAATCTAGCTATATTTTTGGGAGCATGGGTCACCCACTTCCCAAATATAAAATAAACTCTGGGATGCAATAAACCAAAATCTGTCCCAGAAATTAAGTCAACGCTCTGTGCCTGCATATAAAACTTCTCTTACCATTCATCGCATCAACATTGTTCAATCTAAAACATTTGACGACCTACAAACAAAATTGTCAATTTTAGCCCCCTCAACCCATACATACTTTCTTTTCCATTGACCGCTCAGCTCAAATAAAAAGGAATTTGCAAGTGAACAGCATTATTTACTTTTGGGCCCCACCTACAAAATAGAAAACTACTTTAAGATAATGGGATTTGATACCGCGGCTCATTGCCATTTGCATGATCTTCCATCGCGCTGACATGTGATATAAAAGGGAGCAGAGAGAGAGTTAGGAGGGAAGCAAGGGGAAATTGCTTAATAGCGTTGTGTACAGGTACATGCATGCAAATAGAGCAAAACAGATTTATTTCAAAATTTTGTTTAGGAAAAAAAAAAAGTTATATTGTATGTAATATTTCACAATGAAAATATGACTGGATTCCCTTCTAAAGTAGGTGGTGTTAGGTGGGAGAGTTGGGGCCAGGGAATGGGCAATAAAGGGGAGCTTGGGGAGTGTCCCGAGTAAATAAAAGAATATCCATGCAGCACATTAGATTTAATGTGTGTGGGAAATGCAATGGTACATATTGTTTAACTGTATTGTTATGCCAAACAAATATGCGATACGAGATAATGAACAATGAAAATGTTTAAACGTCATTTACACAAACGAAATTTAAGTACTGTTTATTTTAAAAAGGATTTTTCTGATGATTGAAAGACCAATGACTGGTTTAGGAGAGATCATTGAAAACTTTTTTCAGGACAGGAACACTCACCTGCTACTCCATTCACTCTGTCCACAGCCTCAAACTGTCACACACATGGAACACTCATTCAAAGCGCTAACACAATATGCTTTGGATTCCCATGCAACATCCATCAACACACTAAGGGTTCAGAAGAAGCAGCCAATAGAACAAGCAGATCAGGGCGCCACATCACTGCAGACTCATCCCCCAGTCTCACACTCTAGCGGTTTTGCTTTTCAGAGTGCACAGATATTTTTCTCCCAAGTAGACAATGAAAAAGTTTGGATGCTGAAGGGCAACTATCTACACACACTCAGCTAAAATGGCTCTTATACGGCCTCTTTATCCACCAAAAGCATACATAAATAAATGGAAGAATAATAATAAATGCACAAATAAAAAGTCTAAATAAAATACATCACCGTTCACACAGCTGCAAGGCACACCCTCATCTCGCTAGCAGTCAGTGAAAAGCTCCAAAACAGGCAGGTAGAGATATTCTTGGCATCAACGGGCCTGGAGCAATGTGTCCATCCTCCAGTGAAGCATTCTCTCAGACTGCTCTAGTGACCCCCCCGCCCCCATTTTAAGCCATCCAAAACACGTGATGGCATTTTCCCGAACTTTCTGGCTTTCCAAGTCTCTACCCGTTGAAAGTTCCCATGGGCCCCCGGCCGGAGTCATACATGGTAACCCCAAGAGGCAAAACATTTCCCTTTCTCAAGGAAGCAGCAAAAACAACTACATAACTTCTCTTTGGCTTTAGTAAATTCCAAAACAGCGTTATCAGGTACCAGCTGGCATTGGCTCAGTCTAGCCTATGCGTGCATCTTCTCTCCGTGTCCTTGAAGCAATGCAAAATAACATCGGCATTGGGCAGCGCTGAAAACGTTTTTTTACAAGCTGTAAGGAAGCCATGGTATCAAACGGTGAAGACAGACACAAGTGATCACAGTTCAAGGGTGTTTATTGAACTTCAATGGGTTGGTAGAAGGCCAATCTAAACCTAAATTTAAAGATGGGAGCAAGCTACGACCATCAAATAATAATAACGCAGTCCTCAAAATAAAAGGGCTTATACTAATAAACATATTGCCAATCCTTACTTCTAAATACAAGTTGAGCAGTTGGCTTCCCTTCCCCACGTTTTCAGGATGGAGCACGGCGACATTTGAAGGCTTCGCACACACTCTGGCTTCTTGGCCACAAGGTTATAGGTATGGAGTGTGTGGAGGCGCACTCTGCGTTAAATACTTTCTTCTTAGAATAAGATCAATTCCTATAGTTCTTAAGTGGATTTTCAAGGTGCTCCCAGCTAGTAGAGTGCTACCCCTACTCTAACAAAATGTAAAAAGAAATGGTACAACGAAAACCTCGTTGTACAAACTGAGGCACAGCATAAGGCAAAACAAATTTTGCTCCGGGTTCTTTTACAATTACCAAAAACTTAGTAGTACATCATTCAATTGGTGCATGTTAATTCAAATTAATCATCTTTATAGTCATAAAAGACATTTATTTTCATATAATCATTACTGTTTCATAGATTCAAGTTATACATCACAAACAAAAATGTTATTCACTCATATATATACATTTTTTCTGACAATACATATTGCTTACACATATTTTTCTCAAGTGTAACAAACTGTTAATTGTTCACGTGATCCAATAATCTTGATAGGTTTCCAAACCTAGTTGCCCATCTTCTAAACTATGCGCTTCGGGCAATTAATGCCCTTCTTCAGGCTTTAAAGAGTATTGGATTCTTTTCTGTAAAACATAAATTGAAATATATTCAAATTGTTTTAATATTATGTTTCTTCTGAAAACTAAGAATTACACTTTTACTGGCTCAAAACTAATGAACTAACCTTTAGAATTCGTATCAAGAGAAAAGCTTGCTGCCCAGACAGGGTAAATTTCCAAAGCTGTAATGATAAAAAATTAAATGTGTGTCGCCATAAAGTGATCGTCAGTAAATGGGGCGGTGGTGTGCAGAGGGAACAGTCGCTGTGGTGAGCGCTGGGTCCCCCTGCTCATCACCTAATTTATACGAGTCTCAAGAGCGATACATGTTTTAAAGAGTTGCATTTTTCACTCACCAATGTTAAAGCAGTTGAGTCTGTGGGTCACTGCCACTGTCTCATATGTTTACATATCGGGAAACCCTGAAAAAAACATCAGGGGTAGATCTTAGGAAACGTACTGGATGCGGTTATCAAAGATTCTAATGAGTATTCACCTATCCACATATTTCCTACCTTGATCGGATGTAGGCAGTTGCTTGCTTCAAGATAACCGAAGTTGGGGGCGTGGCCAACCGCGAACGATGCGGACGCGAGCCGCCATTGCTCTTGAGCCGCCAGCCAGATCCTGAGCCAAATCCTGCTAAAATAGCCGCTGTGGACTGTTTAAAACTGCACATATAGCTGTCCGAACACAAGCGGCATCGATTCCTGCAGGAACGGAGCGGATCCGATGCAGATTCCCGAAGATACGACCACCAGCAAACACGGGCTTGGAGCCGCGCTCAGCACCTAAAATGGCCGCCGCCAGCTCGCTGTAAACGAAATACGCAGAGAGCACAACACATTAAGCGAAGCCGGCAGTGAAAGCAGGGGCCGCAAACGCACCTCGATGAGCGGGGGTCACCCACTACTGCGAGACCCCCGACGCTGTGGTACCAGTAACTCGAGGAGTGATCAGAGCTCTGACCACCCAAAACGCTGCAGCGTAACCGGCTTCACCATCCGGTTTGGCGCCTGAAACAAGACTACGACGCCAATCCAGCTTTCGAGACTGACGGGCCAAGGTCGGACGCAGTAAATATACACCCCTGAGGGTCTGGATCCGCTGGGCCTGCTTACTGAGATACTGCCACTACACGCCTACGTAGCTTCAACGATCAGCAACAACGTGGGCGCTCCGCTCTGCGCAGAGTGCCCACGAACCCTCCTACAAAGATCTCTGCAGCTCAGAATACCAACGCGGTAAGGAGTGGAGGGTGGCGATGCCCTGGAACTGGGGAGTGTGATCGGTGCCCTTGATTCCCCCCTCCCTCTGGGGATAACTGTGACTACCGCCCAATACGTAAAGATTTAAACTCTGAATCTGCCTCTACTACCATCTCCGCAACACAAGTGAGGCTAAAAGATGGGGAAGGATAAGCCAAGAAAATCCTTGATGCAAAGTCGAATTGAACAGTATGCAACAACGTCCGTATCTCACTCTCCTGAACAGCTGCCGATGGCAGAGGCAGCGCCCATCGAGGACGAGATCTCCCTCCGTGATATAATGGCCGCCATTGCCAGCTCCAGAACCTCGATGGAGAAAAAAAATGGGCAGCATAGGCGCGGATGTGTCCCTGCTAAGGCATGACCTTTAAAAACTAACCGCACGCACTGCAGAGGCCGAAGCAAGGATATCGGGAACGGAAGACTCCATACAAGAGGCGAATCGCCAGATGTACGGCATGCTAGCACGGATTAAGATCCTAGAATCCAGGGTGGATGACAGCGATGGAAGGTCTCGCCGAAA
The DNA here is from genome assembly GCF_040938575.1 of Ambystoma mexicanum. Classification (NCBI taxonomy): domain Eukaryota; kingdom Metazoa; phylum Chordata; class Amphibia; order Caudata; family Ambystomatidae; genus Ambystoma; species Ambystoma mexicanum. Next base: position 768,530,794 of record NC_090922.1, read on the forward strand.
TAATATCCACATACTCGGCCTCCCGGAGAAGGCAGAAGGAAACTGTATGGAACTGTTTCTCGAAGATTGGCTGTTAAACACATACGATGAAAAGGCCTTCTCCAAATTTTTCTCCACAGAAAGAGCCCACCGCATTCCGACTGGGAAGGCCGTACCCGGCCCACCCCCGCGAACAGTCATCGCAAGGTTCCTAAATCATAGGGACAGGGACGCACTGCTCCAATTGGCAAGATCAAAAGGCACAGTCACATACAACGGATCGAGAATTGCTTTATTTCCTGACTTCACCAGAGAAGTACAGAAGGCGTGCCAATCCTTCGATCCACTCAAGAAGCGCCTGCAAACATTGGGAGTCAGATACGGATTGATATTTCCCGCCCAATTAAAGATTTTTCATAAAGGCACCTCGGTCCATTTCACTGCCCCCAAGGAGGCCTGGAACTGGGCGGAAAGGCACATAGACGGGGACTGGGGAGCTGAGGGGAGCGCGGAAGACCGCATCCTGAACGACCACCGGAAATAGTACCCCAGCCGGACCCGCACAATGCGATCCCGCACCAAGCAGACGATGAATTAGTCAAAATGTTGCTCCAATGAAAGAAACTATCGAATGATGTGAGACAAACAGCCCACTTTGGACAATGCAAACCCGAACCACATGGCATAACAAGGCTGGCGACTGATTAGCAATCTCCCCCCCCTCGAGACAACAAAAGAGAACTCGAAGTACCCCGAGAAGGTGCTCTACAACCAGGCCTCTACTGGTAGGTCGTGTCTCGCAAACTGGTGGCATCTCCAGACTGGATGCCCCCACAAAAGCAGGGAGGGCGCATGCTGGTTGAAGTTTAATTGGTTTATAACTTGATGTTGGGCCGACAGATGCTTCAGTTGGGGGTGGAGTATAGGGAGGGGGGAGTTGGAATTGTTAAAGTTTTTTCACGTTTAGGTCCACAAGAGACTACCTCTTGAAGTCAAAAAAGTAATACGAGACACAGGCAGATGATACATACACCTGCAAGCGTTACTATGGAATCAAACCCTGGCGATAACGGCGATCTACTCCCCACCAGCCCTCCTCAACACCTTGCTAGCTGACATTACCCCTATCCTGGCGACGGGCATGGCAGATACATATATAATAGGCGGGGACTTCAATGAAGTAATGAACAATGCCTTAGACCGTACACACCTTCGGACCAGAAACCCCAACACGGTCACCAGACTTGCTGCCTTTGCATCCGCACTGGGGCTCCGAGACACGTGGGGTGAATTGCATGGAGAAGAACGCGAATACTCCTTCCACTCAGGAGCACATGCCTCAATGTCCAGGATAGACTATATCTTTCTTCCATCCCAGAACATTCATAAGGCCTGTAATGCTACCTTCTTTCCAAGAGGCATATCCAATCACTCTCCACTGCTAGTGGAGCTGGAGACAGACACCTCGTCCGCCGCCCATCTGGCGTCTCAACTCCTATTACCTGGGGTTCCCAGAACTTCAAGAAAAAATAGAAACAGCCACCTCCGAATACTTCGAGCTGAACGCAAGCTTGACAGATGACCCCTCCATCCTGTGGCAAGCGTATAAACCAGTCCTGCAAGGCAAGATCATATCATGGACCTCCGCCAAGAAGAAGATGCAACGCGAATCTATCATCAAAGCTGAGAAGGAAGTTATGACCAGGGAAACAGAACATGCCTCCAAAGACACCCCCCCAGACACAGAGCCCTAATGTTGGCCCAGAAGAAGTTACATAATCTATCGCTGGATTGTGCCCAAAAAGCACATAGTGCCATGAAAGCATGTCTATATGAAACAGGGGGAAAAAGCAGGCAGAATGCTTGCATGGTTGGAAAAACGAGAGGAAGGCCAACGTATAGTAAAGACCATCAAAACGAGAGAAGCCAGATTAGTCCCGTCTGACGCCGAAATAGCGGAATGCTTTGCAGACTTCTATGAAGGACTCCATGCGCCTCCCACCGATACACCGAAGAGCTCCATACTAGACGATATCGATCTACCCTTCCTCACAGTGGAGCAGGCTGAGTCGCTGGACGGTAAAATGACGGAAGAAGAGATCTTGACAGCCATAAGACAACTCCAGGCCGCCAAAACCCCAGGTCCCAATGGCTTCCCGGTTGATATTTGGAAACGTCTGAGCCATTTAGAATTACCTATGCACCTACTCAATCTGTTTGAAGACTCCTTATTGAAAGGCGTACTCCCACCAGACCTCCGAAAAGCCACGATAATCGTGATCCCAAAAGAAAACAAACCTCTGGAGGAATGCGGCTCCTACAGGCCCATATCACTAATGAATACGGAAGCGAAAATACTGGCCAGGGTACTGGCAAACAGACTCCAAACGGTCATCACGGAGCTGATCCACCCAGACCAGTGTGGCTTTATGCCCCAGAGGTCAACCAGAATGAATATCCGAAGGCTGCATCTGGCCTTGGAAAGAGCGCCTTCCCTGCAACAGTCAGCGGCACTGCTGGCCATAGATTTCGAAAAGGCCTTTGATTCGGTGTACTGGGAGGCATTGTGGGCAATTATGAAGAAAATGAACTTTGGTGAACCATTTCTAAAATGGGTCCAGCTTCTATATAAGGATCCCCTGGCAGAGGTGAAGGTGAATGGTTGACTCTCACATGTCTTCCGATTGGGGAAGGGCACCAGGCAAGGATGTCCCCTCTCGGCAATGCTGTTTGCCCTAATAATCGAGCCACCGGCAGTCATCCTGCTAGACACAGACACATGCTCAGGCTTTCGCTGGAACTTGGAATGGGAGGACAAAATATCCCTCTATGCAGATGACCTCCTGATATACTTAGGTGACCCGGCGATCTCAGGCCCCATAGTCAATGCTATCCTAAGAAACTACGGAACCTTTAGTGGCCTCAGGGTGAACTGGCTCAAATCAGTGCTCTTCCCTGTGAAAGGTGTGGACTGTATACCACTACAAGGCTCCCCCTACCAGATTGAGCTTACACAATTCAGATATTTAGGCATCATCATCACCAACGCCCTCGACACTTAAGATACCCCAAAACCTATACCCAATAATGAGGAAATTCGAACAAGATGTGGCTCACTGGGAGGCATTACCACGGACAGTACTAGGCAGAGCAGCACTCTTCAAGATGCTAACCCTACCCAGATTCCTATACATCCTTCAAAATGCCCCCCTTCGAATCCCCACAGAAGAATTCCGCAAAATAGATGGAACACCACGCAGGCTGCTGTGGGGAGGGAAGCACCTGAGGATAGCCCTCAAAACCCTGCAACGCTCAATCTGGGAAGGGGGATAGGTCTCCCCAACATCCAAGTTTACTATTGGGCGGCCCAAATGGCATCAGTCAATGACATTCTACATGGCAACCACAGACTCCCGCATATATGAGCGGAAATAAATGCCAGGCAGGATGTGTCCCCACTCGAAAGTCTCTATGGGAAACAATGTCGCCCTCCCGAGCGCGCGATAGTGGCACAGACAACACAAATATGGAAAGACTCTCACAAATATATTGTCTGGGATAAGAAAATCATCCCAGTCCAACCTATTTGGAACAACGCCCATCTCACAGGTCTCAGTAGACTCCCGAAATGGCCCAGCTGGGCCGCAGCCGATACACACTCTACAACAAATATTTGGGAATAATCAGTTCATTCCATTTGTCGAGTTCTCTACCCAATATACCCTCCAGGTTACCGAACGCTACCACTATGAGCAGTTACACCATGCCCTCTCAACCCAAAGGGATCAATTGACAGACATGCCGGAATGCACGCCTATAGAGCGAAACATAGTTGTAGACAGGGTAGAAAACAAAGTCACTTCCACCATGTACAATGCCATTTCTGCTTTTGCCACGACAGAACTATCGAACCTAAAGCTGAAATAGGAAGGAGATGTCGGCCCGATTCTTCCTGAGGATAGGATTTCGGCCCTGATGCACCCCAGGGATATAGCAATCTCAGCCAGAATCAGACTTATCCAACTAAAGATCCTCCACAGAATATACTACCCGCGCCTAACATTGTATAACTGGGGGAAAGCAACCTATCCCAAATGTCTGCGCTGTAAACAGGAAGAGGGCACCTTCTACCACATCCTATGGCAGTGCACCCACATACAATACTTTTGGGGGAGATGTACTGAAAGGCTATCGAGGGACATAGGACGCCCGATACCTAATGACCCCAAACTATTCCTCTTAGGTATTGAAGAGGAAGGAGAACTATCCCGCTTCGAATAACTACTGCTGTCAACATCCGCAGGGATTGCCAAACGTAACATTGCACAATTGTGGGGGTCTGAAATCTGCCCAAGCTACGACCAATGGTCCACGGATGTGGATGCGGTCAAGCGAGAGGCTGCGCTGGCAAGGCGGATAAAATATGGGAAAAATGGGAACAAATACCATGAGCAGGCGATGCTTGGGCGAACAAACAGCATTACGAAGCCTTGCCATCAAGCAAGGACTTTAACACAAAGAACTGCCTCGCAATCAACCGATTGTGAAGCCGGACATTAAAACAACTGGTTTTGTATATATGTGTCTATCCGCAGTGGATCTGCGGGTGCGCCCGGACGAATCTCAGTTTTCATGCGCATTGCCCCCCCCCTTTTCATATGTATGCAATTTATGTTTTAGTTTTGCGTTCAATTTTGTTTTTTATTTTCTTTGTCTTGATTGGATATTGATTGTTTTGTATACATGCACAAAAACCCAATAAAACAAAAAAAAAAAAAAGATAACCGAAGTTGGTAAATGACAAGCTTTTTCGAACGGCTTTTACTGGGTCCATCCCAATTTCGACTTCTCTCGTAAATCTATAATAATGGGTTTTGGGTTAGTGTTAAACTAAAAAATACTACGTTGGGCATCTACGTTCAATGTTGTAGGCGTGATCATACGCGAGGGACTATTCTTACCTGCTCAGAGCCAGTGTACGTGCTCCCTGTGACTTCCTCGTTCGACGCGTTGCAAAGCTAGTCGCCTGGCAACCGCGGCTGCTAGTCGTAGAGTAAGTTAAATCAGTTACAACTCGGGCCAATTTGGGCACCATGTTGGAAGAACTGTGGTTTTGTTTACTTTCATATACCTATCTGTCAATAGGTATAACACCTAGCATGTACGCTAGAAACTTTTCAATAGATTTAAACCAGTCCAGATGTAACTTATCAACAATGGTCTGTGACTCTAAGCAAAGTAATGCTGTTAAGTGTAAAGGCGCTATTGGATTCTCAATTTAGATTTCAAATTATAAGAAAAGGTAATATATAACCGACCTACCTATTTTGTTCTTTCACCCATTATTAATCGAATTTTTGGTTATGTCGCTTGATGCAGGTGTATGGACTAATTTTAGATACTTCACGTGACTCTCTAATGTTTAGGATAAATATACCGCTTTTACCGCATTCCCAATACGAATTAATGGCCAGTGAATCACTATGCATTCAAAATACTCATAGCACTATTTTGTGAGCACTTATGTGGTCTCTAGTTCATGGCTCACAAGAAATCTTCGCATAAAAATGTCATCACATTTCATTTGACAAACAATCACTGTCAATTTCCACAATATCTTGGCCACAAGGTAACAGTTCAACACATAGGCATCAGTGCCTTCCGCCAAAGCCTCTTTCGCAATGACAGTCTTATTGCAGAGGGCCTAATATAAAACAAAACACAAAAGTCCCTTTCCTTTGTCAGTGTTTTCACTCTCAAAAGTTCAAGATTGGTCTCTCTCCTTCGGCTCGGACCACAGGTCCCCCTTGTCTGGGCTCACACTCCTTTTCCACAGTGTTCACAACTTGGTCTCCCTTGTTCGGGCTCGCACCATGGTTCCCCCTCATTAGGGCTCAGATCCCTTTTGATATCAGAATCAAAGATGTTCGAATGTGCGACAGGTTTTGCTTAAATCGTCGCAGGATCACTTCGATACACTTCACACAATTTACACTTCACATCCATCTTTCCTTTTAATGTTCAAATATTCACCGCCAATTTAGCTTCACTCGCGTCCTTCATCACACGTGTTGAACAAGGTTTGTTTTCACAATGTTGCCGCTTGCTACCTTGACTTCAACACAAACCGGTCTGGCCTCGGTCTCCCCAACTCACCGGCTGTGTTCTCCGTTGTTTCTTTGTTCTTGGAGCAAAGGACAATACAATGGCGTCTGGTGCTCCTCCCCGCCTTGATCAGTTACACGGGAGGACCCTTGGTTTCTCCGACACACTATGCAAGATTCTTCAGAGTGGTTTCCTGGTCTTACGTTTTATGCCTTGAAGGTTTCTTGAGTGTAACAGCTTCCTGCCGGAAAGGTCAAGGGTGTTGCCCCCCCCCTTCCCTTTGTTCAACTGCCAACCCAATACTGCTGTACCTTTGTGTGTTTTGCATCGCTCAGAATGTGCTCTCGTGCTCCGCCTTTTATCCGTGTGGGGAAGTGTAATGGAAGTCAGGTGTGAATGATTGTAGGTAATTTCCTGACCTCGCCTGACCATAGTATTAGGATGACCATTGTATTGGGACATGTCGTGTACACTTCTCGGGTGTGAGTCTGTTATCTCCCAGAGCGGGATGTCCTTGTAAAAGTGTTTGTGCAGGAAAGGGGGGTGGGTGGGGCACAGGTTTCTAAATATCCCATCAGGTAGGATGAGGTAAAGGTGTTATAGGGAAGAGAGGGATACCGCGTTTCACCTTCCAGTGTCCCACTCCCAGAGGACCATTCATCCAGGTGATCCTCCTACACTGGTCCACCCCTAGGGTCTGGATTGTAAGGAACTCATGGTGGCAACAGTAAAGACGGACAAGTGATCACAGTTCAAGGGTGTTTATTGAACTTTATAATGGGTTAAACACCTAATCTAAACCTAAATCTAAGATGGGAGCACCCTCCGACCATCAAATAATAAGGCAGTCCTAGTGGTGTCTTGTCAAATAAAAAGGGCCTATAAAAAAAAAATGATTGCCAATCCCTGCTACTAACTTACAAAAAGAGTGTGGGATAATGTTCAACAGAAAACAAAGAAGTCTTCACAAAATGATAAGTCAGGATGGTATGGCTGGGACTCCCTTCCCCACGTTTTTAGCACGGGATAAGGCAGGACTTCTGAGCACAGCACACTCCTGGGCCTCTACAGCATAAGGCTCACAATTCCAGTTCAATTACACCAGATCCTTCAGGGGCCAAGTCTCTTCTCTGCAAAGTCCCTTGCCTTACAATGCCTGATGGATCAAAACAACAAACAAAAGTTCCTTTGGTAATCTTGTACCTTGGCCGATTGTTTCTTCGCCTCTTGATCTCCCTCCGCCAAGTTTGGATCCTTCTTGCAACTTAGGCCTCCCACCGTCGGGTTAACTATGGTATTTCAAAATACATACTTCAAGAGCCTTAATGTCTTTTTAAACAACTTCTCACTGATGACAACTCTCAGCTGGGTTCACTCTTGTCGACACAATGTTCACAGGTGTACTACTGTTCACCCCAACTCGCAGGCATTCCTTAGCCGGGTTCACGTTTGCCAAATACCCACTTTACTTTATCATAATGCAGGATTCACTCTCATTAGCTTTCCCTTTGGCATCCCTTTGCCAGGTTCACATAGCCATCTTTAGCACAGTTCATAAGTTTCCAACACAGTTCATGATTTGCTTCTTTTCATCGGAAAGCGTGGGTTCCCTTTTCTCAGCTTTCTTTCGGCATCCCACTATCGGGTTCACACTTCCTTATTCCATAATATTCACAATCTTCTCAGAAAGCAGGGCTTCCCTTCCCCTAGCTTCTTTAAGCAATGCGTCAGACTTTCGATTGTACACGGGATTTGACATGACCCTTGTGGGACCACTCTGACACCTCACACCACCCTATCGTAGGGCCTTCTGGTACTTGCAATTTAAACACAAAAGGGGCCAGCGAGAGTCCTTCGACTGAGCACTCCTTCGGCCCCTGTGTATCAAAAGGAGAAAAATACTGCTATGTGTTGATACAATTTATGCAACATACCATCATTTGAGGTAACATATCAACTAGTCAGACCGTCCACCTTATGGCGATTTTGCGATTTCCAAAAAAAAAAAAAAAAAAAACGCAAAATTTGCCATTTCCCGCAATTGCCGCTATAAATCATTAAATGAGCGCAAAAAAGACACGTTAGCTTAGTGTGTCTTTTTTCGCGCTCATTTAATGATTTAGAGCAAACACAGCTGGCTGCTGATTGCAGCAGCTTGAGGGTTAACACCTCGGCTCTGCGTTGCAGGCCCAGGATTGGGGGAGTGTCACGCAGGCCTGGGAGATGCACAGCATTTGGCTGTGACCCCAGGCACCTCCAAGGCTCATTGAGTGCCCGAGCTGACAGTTGGTGAAGCTAGCCAGGTAAGCACTGGCCTGTCCACTCATCTGGCCCCAACTCAGAGCACCCAAAGAGGCCACTGGACTGTTTTCATTCCCGGCGCTCGACAGGAAAGTAAATTACTTTACTCAAGGCTGGGCTGCATGATACCAATTGAAGACTCTCGTAGCTGTATTAATTTCAAATTGCTTTACAATTGGTATCATGGGCTGCATGATACCAATTGTAAAGCAATTTGAAAACGAATACAGCTGCGAGCGTTTGTATCATGCAGCCCAGCCTTGAATCAAGGCTGGGCTGCATGATGCCAATTGAAGACTCTCGTAGCTGTATTCGTTTCAAATTGCTTTACAATAATTGTAAAGCAATTTGAAACGAATACAGCTACGAGCGTTTGTATCATGCAGCCCAGCCTTGAATCAAGGCTGGGCTGTATGACACCAATTACGCACAAAATTGGGTGTTAAAATTTATGAAAGGCAAATGCCATTCGTCCTGTGCAATTATGGTGGTTATGCAAAGCCAATTTAATGATATATGCATATTTCACCTTGATATGCTAATTTCTGATGACATCACATGCCATTGCATTTGTTAATGAGTTCCCTCCCCCACTTTAATTTGTAGGACTTGACCCCTGGTAGTGTTGTGATGTTTCATTTCTGTTTGTGGGTGTGTTTAGTCACCATGTGTGGGTGGCATAACCAAGGAATTATGACCACCCAAGAGAGTTCATTGTTTGGCTAGGTATTATGGGCTTGCAGTTACTGCCACTGCATTGCCCCTGTGTCTTGGCCTAATGGATTCCTTCCATGGAGAAGTGTAGAGTTGTTCCCCCTCTATCCTGGGGTCATAGGACAAGCGAAAAGCAAACCTATGGGCTTCAACCAGGGTTACACTTTTGAATTCAAGCCTATCTGTTTATTTGCTTTCCACTTGTCTGCTGGAAGTAGTGGCACAGCACCATTTCCTTGAAGCTCATCAGGCTGTATCCCCCTTCCCCCACCACAATCCAGAATGTTAGGCTGTGGTGACTCGACCTGGCTGTCCTACAGAGCGCAGCCAGACAGAACACATTTTGTTCCTCACTAACAAAAGCCTTGCAATTACTTGGTTTTAGGCTAAAAAAGATGTTAAATGATATATTTTTGAACGTTAGAAAATGCCGCACAAAACGCAGTTGGGTGCCGCAATTTTTTTCTTTTTTGTGCCGCAATTTTTTCCATTTCATGCCGCAATTTTCTGGAGGGTCTGACCAGTGGATTTGAACAGAAAACAAATCCCAATAGGAACATGTTATATGCCAAGTAACACAGACACACAGCCTGTAAAATTGGAATTATTATTGTTCCAAATAGAAAATGATAAACGTGGACAAAAGGCACATCATGTGAAGTAATTTTTTCAATAAAGTAAATCTAAATCAAGACAGAGTAGAAACAACTATAAATCCATTTGTCATACTCTGGAAATGTTAGTCTGTATCATAGGTGTGGACATACAACACTTAAATGAAAGGATAGTATAGACTGGTGAATAGACACGACCCAGGATTGAAACAGTGCGACTGACCTAGAGGGTGGTCATATAAAGTACAGAAAATAAAAAACAGAACAAGAACCATGAGGAGTAATAAATAAAACAGCGGTATGCAATTAAATGGAAGCAATGCGACAGTTGTGATGACCAAGTTACACTTTGGATATTTTAAAGTACAATTTCTTCGCCCAAATGCCCGTCTCTTAAATTGAGACAGATTGAAAACAATGAATTTCCTTATATGTGGCTGGCTGCCATCCCACTTCCATTTATGTAATATTCCAATGTCAATACAACATCTACTTGGAAGTGAACCCCCATTGGCGCCTGAACACACTGCAGCAGGCTCTTCTCTGCGCTTTCCCCAAAGTTCAAACACACACACATTCTTTGTTCCCAAGTTCTTGTGTTTATATAAAGTTGCCACTTGGGCTCAACAGTTCTGTTTGCCATCAGCTTCCTCCGTCTCACCGATTGTGCCACATCCGTTGGCTTGTCAATGACGGTACCACGGTAGCCAGAGTGCCTCCCCTCCATGTTATCAATGCGGGAAACCATTGACATCTGTTAGTCCATGCGTCAGCTGTACTTCCCGGTCTTTTAATACCCTTTTTGGAGGCTTTGCGGGTCGGAGTTGAAAAGGGCAAGGGCAGTTCCCCCTTCACCATCCCTCCAGGTCTCGCCACCTTTCTCAACCATTTGAACTGCAGGTTCGGTGTAGCGGTTTCCTTGTGCATTCGGCCTTTCTCGCAGTGTGCTCTTGTTCTCCACCTTTTATCCCTGTGGGTAAGAGAGAGGGCCGTCAGGTGTGTACAGTTCTCGTCAATTGCCTGACCCTTATTTAGGGACATGTCATGTAAACGGCTTTAGTCCGTTGTCTGTCACGGTGTGAGAAAGTGTTTGTGTTGGAAAGGGGGAGGGGGTCAGAGTTTCCAAGTATCATACAGGGTAGGAGGAGTAAAAGGTGTTATATGGAATTATATCCCTCGTATTGGGGGTTTGGTAAACTCAGATGGGTGAGAATGGCAGGGTTTGTGAAACAAACAGGATTATTATTGTCAAATGAACAAGAGGATTGTGTGAACGGTAGGGTTTTGTCAAAGCAGACTGGGAGTTCAGAAATTAAGGAGGAGAGGGACGGGTAGAAGAATAACGGAGTGTTCGGGTAGGAAACAGGAAAACAGGGATTCTGGGAGATGCAGTTTCCGAGTGCAACAGGGTTTGGGCTCTTCGGGGATTTACCAAATGCAGAGGGATTGGTAGATTCTGGTATGGGGAATACTTGGGTGGAAAGGAGGTTGATTTGGAATATCCTATAACAGCCTCTGATATTTCGTCTTCCTCCCTGGTGTACTACTGCATCTCACCTGGGGCATTACCCAGAACATAACCCCGGGATCCCCTACCCAGGTGAACCTCCCTCGCTCGTCCACCCCCAGGGTTGTGATCTGAAAGCATCAGCCCTTCCCTGGCGACCTGAATAAGGCATTGTAAAGGTTTGCTTACAGGATCCAAAGGTGATGGCAGTGCCCTGGCCACCTGAGAGAGAGGTCCGCAGGGACTAGCGGGTGATTCACCTTCTCGTTTCTCACACAGTGGAATAAAACGGTAAGAGTTTGCATCAAGTGCAGCTTCCACTGAGGCCTGGAGCAAATGTCCATTATTGCTCTGGGTGCACCCAAAATGGACCGCACACAGGTGTCACGTTTTAGTCAAAAGCAGTACACAAGCATACACCCCTTCACAGCAGCAGTCACATAAACATTCAGACTAAATGCTCTACTTGTGTGGAATTTGCAGGGAGATGCCCGCTGCCTTCCTAGTGAGGGCACCAACCCCGGCAGTGGTCGATTGGCATGGATGAGAATGGGAACACAGGGAGGGACAAAAGAAAGGGGAAAAGGCACACGGTAGCAATTTCTATATAGCTTGTAATACAGAGTGATTACCATGAGGGTGCAGAGTGGACATTAACAAGCCGATAGGTTCAGGAAAGATTCAGGGGGGAGGAAGGTCTGAATGCTGCGAGTTTTAGATGCACTGTAAAGAAGCTGTTATAATGTATTTACATAGGGCATGCATGCTAGGGGTCTTCGTTTGGTGCACTGTTCAAAAAATAAAAGTGATATTTCGTGATTTACTGATCAGAGTGGGTGCCTTGGGCAGGAAAAGGTAGGGCCCATGTAAATCCATAGGGTGATTGCTGGGGTAGTTCCTTAGCTAGTTAGGTGTGTGGAAAAGACAGGTCTGTAGTGTTTTCCTGAAAATAATTTGTTAATGGATTGTGCAGATTCCCTATAGCGGGAGTTCTAGAGTTTGACTGCGATGTTCGAGGAAGACAAGCATGTCTCTCTCTATGGCATAGAGCATGGTTTCAGTATTCCAATTGGTTGGTATGGGATTATCTTTCCTTGGATTCATTTGGCTTCACAGTACTAAAGAGCTCTATGGGCTTTGAAATTGTTTTTTTTTAAATTTTTTTTTACCAGGATCCAGTGGAAGGATCTTACAGCTGCCTTTACGTGTTCCCTCCAGTTGAGCCTGAGTAGTAGTCTTGTGCATCTTAGGCAACTTTAATTTATGGGCCGATAATAAACATTGCTCAATTGACTGAATTCTACAACACTTATCTGAACTGGGTGGTGCAAACCTTTCCACAGGCACCTTCCATTTAAAATGGTCCATCTTCGGCTGTCCCTAGAATAGTATTAACACGTTTATTAATATCGGTACACAGGTCTTGGACTGGACAGACCAACAAGAGGTCATCATTGACGCTCAATACCAAAGCTTAATTCCACTTATCGTATACACTCTTTACCTAAAACTAGCAGGTCTGCAAGGATGTCAAATTTGCACCTTCTACTCAAGTTACTCTTCAATGTATTTCACCTTCTAGTATTGTTGCCCAGCAAGTCAAAACATTACAATGGACTTACTCAAATTACAAGGACCACTTCCTCTACTAAAAATCACAAGAACACAAACAAAATAATTCCACCACACGTGGTAAATGACCAACCTACAAATCATCTGGATAAAATGACGATGCATTATGAAATCGCCAAAAGCTTGGTTTAATTCCAATGAAATTTCACTAACACAAAGAAATATTACAAACCAGCTATCACAGGAAACATGTTTTTCCACCTCAATAGAGCAAGCTGCTAATTCCATAAAAACGACCTGTGCTTGAATCTACCGTTGATGACCCAACAGCAAAGAACATTTCTCCTCCTTCTATGGGCTCTTCCTGTACTCCAGGGTCCGCCCGAGCTTGTCCATGTGTGAGGCACAGTCGTGCACTTACTCCCCTAGCTCCGAAGGCAGCGCTAGGATTGTCATTGGGTTGGCAACCCAACCCAGACAAAAAAAATCATCTGCATGCTAAGGCATTTGAAGAACAATCCCGATTTCAGCCTCTGAATCCCATTACTCTGGATTTAAAACAATGAATCTAAGACACATTGGACTCAAAAATGAAATCCAACATCACCTAAACAATAACCACACAAACTATTCATTATCCCATTGAAAATATTGTTTCCTAACCTGGACTTAAATTTAAACCCATCACAAATGAGGAAATTAGACTACTTATTGCGAAAATGCACACTACATCACACCTTGGAATCCCCCGTCAAATCCATTACAAAAGATTGGCAAAAAGGCAGGTGTTTGTTCAACAACTCCCTCATATAGTGGCAAGTCCCAGATCCTTATAAAATGTAATGGATTATTATTATTATGTATTTATCGAATGCGGACCTAGCTTCCAGAAGCAACAGAGTGTTTTAAAGAAGTATACAACGGTATCCGGTCATATTTTCGAAAACTTATTTTCGAAAGGCTATTAACATTTTGCCGAATGATTTTTTTTCTTTTAGAATGTATTCTTTTTTTAATTTAATGGGTTTTTTTTATTTTGGAAGTAAAACAAAAGTTTAAAAAAATGGGTTTGAGGGAACACCCCCATTTCAATTAAAAAAAACAACAAAAAAAAACATTGGAAAACATTTTTATGCCGACAAAATGGCATTTCGAAATAAATCACTATAAACCGTATACAAAAGTACAGATGGATAACGAAACACTTTTCATAGGCAACAACAGAACAGATATACAACGGGCGTAGGATACAGGGGTGCACAGACAAGGGGTACAGCTGTACAGGGTGGCAGGGCGGAAAGGGGCGGACAGCGTCTAGCGAGTCTGGTGGCGAGGGGATGACCTGATGGCCTAGGTGTGGGGGAGGAGAGACTCCTTGAAGAGGTGGGTCTCTAGTTGTTTTCTGAATTGTAGGAGCGTGGGGGTGAGTCTGGTGCCGATGGGGAGGAGGTTCCATAGTCTTGGGGTAGAGCAGGCTTGTTTTCTGGTCCTTTCCTTCTTGCATTGGCCGATTTCAAATCTGCACGTGTCCTGGCTTTTAGTGGTGTGCTATCTGCCGGAGATGAGTTTAACTGGGTGACTGGAGGATGACTGCCTTATAGATGATGCAGCAAGACATCAAGGTGATTCATTGGTGCAGTGGGAGCCAGTGAAGGTCGAGGTGGGCTGGGGTGATTTGGTTGTATCTGCGAAGACCCTTAATGAGGCCTGCAGCCGCATGTAGGACACTTCTCAGGGGCACAAGGGAGGACGACGGGAGGCCTTTGAGGAGGGCATTACCCCAATCCAGGTGGGATAGGACGAGTGCTTGAACGGTAGATCTAAAGCAGTCTGGAGGGAGGGAGGGCTCGACTCTCTGCAGGAGGGAGAGTCGATACCAAGCTGCCCGAGTTTTCTTAGCTGTGTGTCTTGAAGGAGAGTGGTCTGTCAATGTTGAACTCGCGAGAAGCCATCAAGATTCATTGTTGATAACAAGGTCTGCATGTCTGGGTGTTCAGTGTTGTTGGGGAGGTGTAAAATTCAGTCTTGGAGGGGTTGAGCGTCAAGTATGCACTGGACATACAAGGCTGGATCAGCAAAAAGCAGGTTTTGAGCCTGTGGATGTCCTTGATGGATGGTCGATCTTGAGGCATAGCTGTGAGTCGTCAGCGTATTGGTGGATGTGGATGTTGTGTGTGGCTAGGAGGGCTCCCAGCAGCTCCATGCATAGATTGAAGATCACTGGGGAGATGATGAAACCATGCAGGACTCCACAGGTGATGGGTAGCATTGGCGATCTAAAAGAGTCCATCTGAACAAACTGCAGGCAGTTGGCTAGGTAGGACTTCGACCAGTATAGGACAAGATCACTGATTCCCATGCACAGATGTAGGGTGTCCGTGAGTGCCTGGTGGTCTACTGTGTTGAAAGCGGTCGCAAGGTTGAGTTTAAACAGGAGGCAGGGGTGGCCGTCGTCAAGGATGTTGAGGGAAGTTGGCCGCTTGTATGGTTGTCAACTTGGTGCTGCATATGGATCTTAACCCAGATTGGCAAGTTTGGAGGAGATTGTTGGTGTCGATGTGTTGCTGCAGTTGCGCGGCTATGACTTTCTCAATGATCTTACCTAGTGTCATGATTCCTGCCCCTCATGTCCCCAGCCCTCCAAGATGTCAGGCTGGAGCCAGGCCACAATCACCTACATGGCCCGCAAGGGCCTCTCCATCCCTCCAAAGACCCACTTGGAGTCAGACTTGGCGCTTGTGGCACCAGACTCACTCACTCACTCCCATAGGATAACACTGGGGATTGGACTTTTAGTGCATTGATGGGGACAAGATGGATGCCCCCACATATTTCGGTTCCCAGAACTGCATGTGCAGTCTAGTCTTTTGGGTGTGGTTCAGCCCAGAGAAACCTGAGATACCCAGAGACTATTTAAGCCACGCCCAGGCTGAGAAACATGCTTTGTGTTTTCTGCACCTGCAGCATCACACTCACAGTGTTCGGATCGGTCTCCAGTAGGCCTGCATCTTTCTTCTGCGCTCAGCTCCTGCAAGCACAAGAACACCGTTAGGAACAGCCTTACCTTGCGGCGTTTCTGCCCATCATTCATTGATTCTTCTGTTCTGCAGGCATCTTCGGCGGTGTCATTCCCATCCCGGCACGCTGCTTCCTAAGGAAAAGGGAAAACAGAAAAAAGGCATTAGTAAGCATTCAGCAAATCTTTGCTTATTTTTCAAGACTGTACGAGCTTCAAACACTTACCTGAATCCCACCCGGTCTGAGGGAACTCTGTCTCCGTAACGTCTCATCCATCTGCAAGAGGGAAAGGCACTCCAGGTTAGCGTGGAAACATCTAGAGGCGCCGCATACCGCGCTTACTCACCGCATTTCTTCTTCATAACCGGCATCCACGATGAAAACGTTGCGGCACCTAAAAAGACACAGAAAAAGAACTCAGTTCAATACAAAAATACGAAAGGGGCGCAGCGCGCATCGCGCTCACCTTCAGCACTACTCATCTCAGCAGTACGTCGCCATCCCCGGACGCCGGCCATCATCTAAGGAAGGAAAGGAACGAAGTTAGAGAACTGTTCAAAAGACTCATTATACTTACCTGTTGGACTCTTGCCAGTGAAGTAACTAGGCAGCAACGAGCCCACATCAATCAACGTGCCCCTGCGCTGAAAGCAGGACGGAGAGCACACTTTCCAAGAAAACAAGGCCCAGTCTCCAGTCGAGTAGACTCCAGGGAAGGGTCCGAGGTCGTAAGAGGTCAGAACAGGCTGAGTGACGTCCCCGTGGATACCAGGTGAGCGTTACACCTAGGAAGTGAAGATGGGGCAATAGTAACCTAGGTTGTCAGGATACAGAGTGGGTTTCTTAGGTAGAGGGATCATTTGTCCTTTCTTTAGGGTTGAGGAAAAGGTGTCTCGAGTTAGGGAGCTGATTATCTCTAGGTAGGGAAGGAGAGCTTCTGCGGAGAATGGGGGAATGTCTGTAAACAATGTGGCTTTGAGGGCGGCCAAGGTTTCTACCAGGTCCTCTGTAGACTGTCTTGAATGTTGTCCAAGGTGTGTAGATTGTGCGGGGGACAGACTTGAGGTGGGTCTGGGGATGCAGAGCTGGTGTCATGTGGGGGTGAATCTTGCAGATTTTATAGATGGTGTTGATAGCAGTGGACTTTTTGATAGAGTGTGGTATGGCAGGTTCAGGTAGCGGGTTGATGCAGTGCTTGACCGCTTTGAAGAAGGCTCTGTTTTTGATGTTGGCTTCTGCTATGGTGTTCTGATTGTAGGAGTCGTTGGCTGTGTTGATTAGTTGTCGGCGGGTTGCTTGGCGTTCCTTGAAGAGCACCAGGTCAGATGCTGTCCTGGAGAGGTGCCAGGTTTTCTCTGGTTTCCCGGTGACTCTTTTGCATAGGTTGAGTTCTTGCATGTACCAGGGTGCCGACTGTTTCGGTTTGCAGGTTTCAGAGGAACGCGTTGGTTGATGGAGGGTGGCATGGAGTGCTTTCATTAGAGAGTCGCAGTTTGGTTGGGGGTGTTCGGTGCATGTGAGGTGGAGGTTGGAGAGGTATTCCGTGAGGGATTCCACCAGGAAGTTCTTGAAGGACCTGAAGATTTGTCTGGTGAGTTTCTGCAGGGAGTGCTTGACTGGAGTGTTGTGCAGGATGTTGAAAGGCATGGCCAGGTGGTCAGACCAGTCAAAAAGGAGAGAAGAGCTGTAGTGGAGGGAAGGCAGTGTGGTGTTAATTAATTTGAGGATGTTACCTTTCTAATGCATTGGGTCTTTTGTGTGCTGTGGGACCCTGAGGGTGTTGAGAAGGCAGAAGAGAGATTCCTTTATTGATTTGGTGGCCTTGTTGCCTGGGATGTTGAAGTTGCTTAGGAAGATGTTGGCATGCGTGAGGGACATGGTGGTAACTAGGGGAGTAGAGTCTCAGATGAAGGCTATGTTGGTTTTGGGTGGTCTGTAGATGAGATTGAAGGGGACTGTCTGTTGGGGAGAGCGGGCAGTGGCAGGAGAAGACTTCGAAGGAGCCAATGTTGTTGATGTCAAGTCTGGTGCAGGGCCACAAGGTCTTGTGGGTGATGGAGGCCTCTGCCTGTCTTGTTCGGCCATCACTGTGTTGGATTCTGTAGCCATCAGGGACAAGGACGTCTAGGATGTGGGTGGAGGTGGGTGTCATCCAGGTCCCTGTGATGAAGATGGCGTCAAGGTCATGTGTAGTGAGGAGGATGACTGTCTGCTGCATGGGCGATAGCGGTCGGACGTTAGCAAGCATCGACTTCAATGTTGTGGACAGCAAGGGGGTGCTGGTGGGCTTGAGAATGATGTGGGTTGGACTGCTCCATTGCCGAGTCCATGCCTCAGAGGAAGGATGTCGTTCACTTTGCCTAGTGATGGTGGGGATGGCCTGTAGGGACAGAGGGAGAAAATACATGTTGGCGCATGCTTACCAGTTATCTGAGTTGGGGTTCAGGCCCTGAGCCCGGGTCCTCTCAGTCCAAACAGGAATTGCCCTTTTCTTCTGCCCATGCACTCCGGACGCCCAGGTGAGAGATGTCCTTGATCTAAGAGTTAAGAGCAGAAAGGAAGAGGCAGGGCTAAGAAGGTGTTTCTGGCTTAAGCCACGTGCCCAATATCCAATTGCACCTGCTCACCAACTGCAAAGGAAAAGAGGCGGGAGGGCTGCTTAAGTAGAGGAAAAAGGGCAGCAAAACCAGAAGGCGCCAACAGTTTAGTAGTGATTGGTGGGTGGGCAGTTGTGAGAGGTCAGCAATGCGAGGCAGAGAACTGTTTGATTGTTCAAAATATGCGATTTTTATTATGAAGCGAATAAAGAAAAATGCCTCACTATCCCTACTCTGCTGAGGATTACCCTGCCTAACCAAAGCTAAAGGAGAACACTCCAACACAGGATGTCTGGCCCTCACACTAAACTAATACACAAAGAAAACATGGCAATTCAAATAAACATTCAGTTTCTTTAACACCTCTCAGTAACCCGGGTGAATTCCCTTCCCCAGGATTCAAAATGAATTCTTCAATGTTCAACTGAAAAGGAGAAAATATCCTTGTAGATAAGACAGTCTCAAATCAGTTCTCGATGTTTCAACGTCTTAGCAAACGTTTTGTTAACCAAAGTTCCAACAGCAAATCTTTTCTCCTTGGTTAAAAGTGCATCTTCCACAATGGTAATCCTAGCCACAATGCTTGGTGACCACTTCCACTTCCAGCAATCCAAGAAAACATATCAGAGTTCTCAACAAATGTAACTTCTATCAAAGTCAGTGAAACACAATTATTAACATTTTTGAATGTCTATAGTTACAGAATTAGAATTCACAATAGGTATATTTGTCAGGATGATTTTACAGCCTAGAAACAGAAGGGACAGCCCCATCTTGGGAACAACTATGGGCTTGTCAGATACATGGATACATGGGGGTGTCCTTCCCTGGGCATTTTACTGTATTACTAACAATTGGTAATACATATTTCAATTTTTGTCATGTGGGATACACTAGAGAGCAGTTAGAGTGTATCATGTACAATATTTGTTGGTTTAAGCAGCAGAAGCACACAGGTTTAACAAAAAAGGTTGACCAGTCTTTATTAGCGGTCATAAGCTATTTATAGGTTAGAGACAAAGTATTGTAGGTGGATAATCAGCAGAAATACAATGGTATAAAGTGCTATTAGTGAGCAAATCCTTCCACTCCAGTGACTCGAGATGTACAGTAGTTACAGCATTTATAAGTCACATTTAAGCAATCTATTTCAGTGCATAGTTGCAGAAGCCGGGCACAGAAAGGGTGGCCTAATCAAAGGTCAACATCTGGGTTTTGGTCAATGGTTCAGATGTATTGAGGGGTACCCTCGAAGGCAGTCGGGGGCCCCTGGACGTTTCGGCAAAATGCTGTTCAAGAGCCTTCTTCAAAGGACTGGGAAGGTCTCCCTACAGGAGGAACATATAAAAGGACTAGCGTTAGCCACATATACTGTGAATTCACATGGGTGCTAAAAGCTAAGTGACATTAAAAATTGCAGGATTACTGCTGACACGAAGGGCAATGTTAGGAGGGGGGATTGTGCACGGACCTTCAGTGTACTGGGACCAGGATCTCTCTCCGGGATGTAGTAAAAGATTCTTAGTTTCTTTTTAGAGGACCATGAGTAGAATATACTCCCACTAGGAAGATGTCATGCTGTGGAAGACATATGTATATGAGTAAAAAAGCTAGCTATCCTGATAGCATTGTGGCCTAAACAAAAAGATAGGAAGACTAACTGTATTTACCAAGCGTTATGGGGTTCCCCAATTCTTGGTGGATATAGCTGTAGCCTTTACATTGAGGGGGGGGGGGGGAGTAATCAGCAAGCTGTTGCCTGGTTCCAAATGAATGGGAAGTTCAGTAGACAGATGTAAGGTCCTGTGGAGAGTAAAAGGACCAAGCTTGTATCAGAGTAAATCCCCAATCTAGTTTGGGAAGGAGTTGGCTATGGGGGAGGTCTGGGAGGCAGCCTCTTGCCTGGGCGGGCTGTACGACTTGTCCGTTCGTGCTGCAGTGCTGGAATGCAGGGCCGGAAAGTTGCTCACTAACAGGGAGCTCAGGCCCTGCATTATTGGAATGAGCTGTGTCATGGTGGTCCCGAGCACATGCGTCGCTGGGGAGACACTGCTCCCCGCGCGCATGTGCACTGCACACTATAGCGCAGCCATCATCACCTTTGAAAAATGCATCAAAACTCTACAAGACAACCCCTGTAACCTACGTAACATGTCCCCAGGGGAACGCATTGTACTCAAAAACCTTTCAGAAAACAAAAAAATAGTTATAAAACCAGCGGATAACGAAGGCATAGTGGTAGAAAACATCGCCCAATATAAAACCATGGTATTAAAACTCCCCAATGAGGCTACCAACTATAAAAAGCTGAAGAAGGATCCCACATCGTCAAAGAACAAGATCCAAGATGCAACTACCTTCGCCATTGAACCTAATTGGATTTCAGACAAGGAGGCAGCCTTCCTGACAACATCAGAAAGAACACCAGCTTTCTACGCACTTCCCAAACTTCATAAAGACGAACTCACACCTCCAGGCAGACTGATAGTTTCAGGGTGTGGGTCCATTTTGGAACCCATCTGTAAATGTATTGACCACTTCCTGAAACCTCTCTGTCAAGAAACCCCAACCTATCTTAAAGACACAATGGCTACAATCTCTGTTTGAAAACACCCCTTTCAACAATGATGAGGAACTGCTAGTGATAATGGATATGGTAAGCCTCTATGCTAGCATCCCCCAAGACGCTGCAGTGAAGTGCATGAGACAAAACCTTACACACCATATGCACCAGAGGAGGGTTCCCACCAGCTTCATAATAGAACTATTGGAGTTGGCCTTGACTAACAATTACTTGCTATTCAAAGACACATTCCATTTACAAACCAGCAGGACGGGCATGGGAACAGCGTTCGACCGCAGCATGACTATAATATTCATGACCGAATATGAAAGGATCCATGTCTTAAACATCAACAACCCCTTCCATGACAAGATATCGCACTGGTATCGATATATAGATGTCATTCTAATATGGAAAAGTGACGAACAGACCATGAACAATTTTCTGACATGGCTTAACAGGCAAACTCTAGAAATCAAGTTTATGATGACCAGCAGTAATGAAGAGATCAACGTCCTGCATCTTGCTATTAAACCATCTAATGGGGCCCCCACATGTACTCTATTTTCAAAAGAAACGGATAGGAACACTATCCTACATTATAAAAGCAACCACCCAAAGAATCTCCGGGACAACTTCCCATACGGACAGTTCCTCCAACTTCGTAGAAACTGCAGAGATCTCACAATATCAAAAACATGCCAATACTCTGCAACAAAAACTGCATGTCAGAGGCTACCACAAATAATTACTCAGCAAGACCAGAAAAAGAGCTAAGCTCACACCAAGAGAATTGTTCCCGACACCCAGAAACCATAGCAACGAAGAAAACGACATCCTGACCTGCATGTCTACATTTGGCCCTGCGACCACCAAATTTAAAGGGTTGATCAAAAAATTCTGCCCAGTGGTACAACTAAGCCTACCACAAGAAGGATTTCCCAGAATGGCTCTAAAACACTCCAAAAATCTTAAGGACATGTTGGCCAACGCCAGACTGAGTAAGAAGAACACATGGTCCCTTACCTGGGATATGAGGGAAATAAAAGGCCATCACCCATGCGGAATGTGCTCTTGCTGTAAATTCACCAGAAAAATGGCATCTTTCCTCATTCAGGACAGGGTATGGAATATTCACCACTTCAACTGCAAAACGTCCAACGTAATCTATGCTATAGAATGCCCATGTGAACTAAGATATGTTGGTCAAACCAAGAGAAATGTCTATAAAAGAATAGGGGAACAAAGGTCGAGGATTAGATGCAGGACCATTACAGCGCCAATGGTACCCCACTATGTTGAAATTCAACATGGCCCTGACGATCTACTGTGGTGGGTTCTTGACACAGTCACCACATCCTCCAACACCACAAGTGCCCTCAACCACAAAGAGGCTTGGTGGATGTTCAAACTGTACACCATAAATAAAGGTCTGAATGAGGCCTCCCCTTGTGGGCCGTAGTCGTACAATTAACATCTTCCCGTCCATGCTTTATAGCACAAGTAGGATATATTCTCTCTTGTCTCCACCGAGTGTCATCTATAACAGCTTCCCCGGTATCTTATCCACTAGTGGCCCATACACATGACCACCCCTGGGGCACACAACCATCACAACCCACACCTTTATTTGGGAGTGCCGGGCAACTACAACATCCTATCATACAGGGAAATAAATGGGGGGGGGGGGGGGTCTGGGCTATTCTATTGGCAACCCCCAGCTATGTACTAGCATGCATCCCAGGTGGGCTAACTTTCCCACTTTCCCTTATATCTAACACCTTTGAAGTATAAGGAAGTTGACTATATGCCTATTAATATGAATCATGCTGTAGAAGTGCTAGCATGTTGTTTTTATGCCTATGAACGTGATCCATAGTACCCATCAGGTATCATTGATGCTGGGAGTTTCTAATTGGCCCTTCATGCCAGCCACATCAGCTCATCTGGTTGACCTTGGGCCATACCTGCTCTTCCCAACAAGCACCTTCCACAAACTTCAAATTATAGGGCACATATGCCTACCATCATGGACATAAAGCTTACTAAAGCCACTACTCTCCAATACCATGCATACTGGTGCACATGCGCTAGGGGATTAGCTTTCTTTTCTCCTCACCCACGCATGCTCAGAACACAGGGCAGACCTCACCTATTCTGCCACTCCCGATCACTTCGAATGCACGACCTGGGGCTCTAACAGGCCCCCAGCCTGAGCAGACTTCCTTACACCATTTACCCCATAGTGGGGGCACTTTAACATACACGGTGCCCAGTAACTGCGCCATAGTGTGCTATGCGCATGCGCGCAGGGAGCAGTGTCTCCCCAGCGACGCATGCGCTCGGCACCACCATGACACAGCTCATTCCAATAATGCAGGGCCTAAACTCCCTGTTAGCGAGCAGCTTTCCGGCCCTGCATTCCAGCACTAACGGACAAGTCATACAGCCCACCCAGGAAAGAGGCTACTGCCCAGACCTCCCCCATAGCCAACTCCTTCCCAAACTAAAAATTGGGGATTTACTCGGATACAAGCTTGGTCCTTTTACTCTCCACAGGACCTTACATCTGTCTACTGAACTTCCCATTCATTTGGAACCCAGCAACAGCTTGCTGATGCCCCCATGTGAAGGCTACAGCTATATCCACCAGGAATTGGGGAACCCCATCACGCTTGGTAAATACTCTAACTGCTCTAGTGTATCCCGCATGACAAAAATTGAAATATGTATTACCAAATTGTTAGTAATACAGTAGAATACCCAGGGAAGCACACCCCCATGTATCCAAGGATGATTTCACAGTGCTGCTACTTTCACTTCAGTAACTTCACTTCTACTCATGTTTACCATGAGAACAGGTTCTGTTGACTCATAGTACTCCTTTTTTTTAGGCTACTGGAATGTTGCATCTACTGACATCCAGATATACTACCACAGCTTCAGTACTCTGGACTACTATCAAAGCTTCAGTAAATTGGGACTTCAAGACAGTTCTGACAAGATCAACTTTCAAGCACTTCAACACCTTCAAGTAGGCAAGGCACTCTTCCTCTGAATATTTCTCTTCAAAGGGGCAGTCTCTTTGTCGGTCTACCACAATAGCAACCTAGGCTTGCCTGTATAACCAACTTCTCTCTTCTTTTAACAGTCTTTGGCAATATAGGTTGTGCCAACTACGAAATAAACAAGCAGCCAATTTCCTTCCCTAACTTTGCTTTCACCTTCTGCCAACCATTAGTGTCAACAAATCCCCAGAAGCCTTTGTGCCACTCCATTGGCTTCAGGTAATACTTGCACTATTGTATCTTCAGCAAGGTTCAACTGTTACTGGGTTTACAAAAATAGTTTGCTTGCTTTTGGTTCCGAGAAAGCATTGCTTTTACTCTTTGTATGAGAAGACCTAGCTTGGGCAATGCTTGCTCTTCTCTTCAAATGGTTGTATTTCTCTTCAATCGTGGTTAGAAAAGTGTATTTCCCAGGTGAAAGTAAATGAGAGTTCAATATTCGTTTGGAAAGCACAATTTAGGCACACGCAGCCACTTCTTAATATAGTTTTCAAAGTTTAAAGACTTCAACAATGGTTTTGTCAATATTCGGTATTCAGCAATGGCCTTCGCAACGTTTACTCTTTTTAATAGGAGACACACAGCCACTTCTTCATAAGGTTTTCAGTCTAAATATTTGACAATGGATTTTAGCAGCGTTTGCTCTTAATGGGCATAACAAGGTATTATTCAATACACGCTACTTACTCATTGTTGGCTTATTAAAACTTGGCCAAACAACTACAGCTCGCTTCTAACTATATGCGAGTGAGTAGGAAACAGGCTACTGTTGCCGGCAGTGCTCGCGCAAGGAATTAGAACGCCAGGTTTCACTCAATGGCTTCTGAAATCCTTGCTCTGTGAGTTGCATGACTTCTCTGAAGGTGTCTCCACTCCCGACACCGACGGCTTGACAACAGCTCTTCGCCTCGGTCTTCGACACGTCCTTTGCACGGCAACCACAGCAATCAGGCTCACATGAGGAAAGACTGCTCTCCTGCACGCCTTCCGCTGCGTAACATCTGCGCTTCAGAGTTTAGGGGAACAGGACCCTCTCAGAACAAGCAGGTGAAATCTGCTGTATCCACTTTCCGATGCCCCTATGGTTCTCCAACTTCTGTTTCGTTTGTTAGTTCTGTGCCTGGTTTCTTCTGCCTCTACTGCTACAGCTTGCACTCCAGTCACATTTCCAGCTCCTTCCAATTGCCTGCATCTGAGGGGGCCTTTTATGCCTCCCATGTTCCTTCAGGTGTCAGCTGCTAGGCTCAATGGCTCGACTACTCCATGCCTCTGCAGCCCTCTTACTTGTCCCAGTACCTGTGGGATCATGGGACTCCTACTCCCTAGCAACAAAATTAGTTATTTTAAATACATTTCTGATTTTTAAGGGTAGCTTTAGTTCCCTTAAAATGATTTAAGGATGCATTATTAGAATCTGTAGTTATATAGGAAGACAGTCTGCTAACGGCAATTATGCATTATTTACCGTAAGAGTATTTCTGATGGTTGTATCTGCTTAGATTCACATGCTGTGCATAGTCCGATATCCAGTGGTCACTGCAGAGTATTGCATTTTGTTTTTCGTAGTCGAAAAGGGGACGTCGACAAGGCGTGTCTGTAACACTATCCCTATAGTGACGTGCATTGTACCCACAATCCCTCAAGCGTCGAGGTCCCTCTGTTTGTATTTTTTTCTGCCCGGAGGGAGCCTATTAGACATGAGTGAGTACAGAAAAGAGAGAAAGGTAAGGATGTCTATGTTCCTTCCATCTGAGCGGGGAGGCAGGGTGGGCGCATGTGAATCTAAGCAGATACAACCATCAGAAATGCTTTTACGGTAAGTAATGCATGGTCTTCTGATGTTTGTTAATCTGCTTAGAATCACATGCTGTGCATAGACTAGCGAGCAGTACCCGGAGTTGGGTTGTGAGAAGGAACAGTAGAAAATAGATGTCTTAACACTGCTTGCCCCACCTAGGAATCAGATCTAGAGTGGGCATCTAGACAGTAGTGTTTTGTAAAGGTGTGTCCAGAACTCCAGGTTGCCGCTTTGCAAATGGGCTCCAGAGGGACATTTGCAATGAATGCTATGGAAGCCCCAGTGCCTCGAGTAGAATGTGCTCTTGGCTTGAAGGGTAGTTCTCTTAGCAAGAGTGTAACAGAGAGTGATACATTGGACAATCCATCTAGATATAGTGGATTTTGAAACTGCATCTCCTTCTCTTCCTGCTGCCACCGAGACGAAGAACTGATTAGTCTTTCTCAGAGGTCTAGTTGTTTCCATGTAAAACATGACCGCCCTGCGTACATCTAGTGTAGGCAGGCTCTTTTCTCCCAAACTTGAAGGGTTCTGAAAGAAAGTTGGTAGTTCTATTGATTGGATGACATGGAATTTAGAAATGAAATTTTGTGCAAACCTAGGATGTGTGTGTAGAACCACCTTATCCTTGTAAACTGTTACAAAGGGGTCTAGTATAGAGAGTGCTTGTAGTTCACACACTCTCCTAATGGAGGTGATAGCTATTAAGAAAGCAGTTTTAAGAGTGAGGTTCTTAAGGTATGCTTTGTGCATAGGTTCAAAGGGTGAGCCCATAAACCTGGTAAGTACCACATTTAGGTCCCATCCGGTAGCTGGGTTAGCTATAGGAGGGTGTATTCTCTTTACTCTCTCCATGAAGGCCTTAATAACTGGGACTTTCCACCATGACACTGTGTTGAGAAGTGGTGAATGCGGAAAGTGCAGCTAGATGAACTTTAATGGAATTAAAGACCAGACCTGAGTCTAATAAGTGAGTCAGGTAAAGAACAATCTGTGTGGGAGAGCAGTGAACTGGGTTGATGTTCTTATCTCTACACCAGATGAAAAATCTTTTCCATTTATTGGAATAGCAGTAACGAGTGTTAGGTTTTCTAGCCTCCTTAAGAATGTCCATGCATCTTTGAGGGAGTTGTAAATGTCCAAATTCTATGACCTCAGGAGCCAGGCTGCTAAGTTCAGGGTATGTGGGCATGACTGTAGTGTTCTGCCCTTGTCCTGTGACAGCTTGTTGTACGGGCAGGGAAGTTTCACTGGAGGAGATAGACATTTCCATCAAGTGAGCGAAATATGGTTGCCGGGCCCACATAGGGGACACTGGTATCATGGTAACTGGTTCCTGGTGCATCTTGTGCACTATCTTGTTGAGAAGGGGAGACAGGGGGGGGGGGAGCGTAAACAAATTTCCTTGACCATGGTATCGATAGACCGTTCCCCTTGGATTGGTTCTGGGGTACCTGGAGGCGTAATCTTGGCATTGGGAGTTCTCCAGAGTTGCAAAGAGATCTATTTCTGGGGATTCCCATTGTGTGAAGACGTCGAAGACGATGTCTTCTTGTAACCACCATTCGTACTCTGCGGGCAGAGGGAAGTCTCTGCTGAGTTCGTCTGCCAGCAGATTGAGTTCCCCTGGTACATGTTGTGACAACAGGAACATGTATTTGAGAGCCCACTTCCAGATGTTCTGGGACAGCTTGAACAGTCCTGGAGAGTGAGTGCCCACTTGCTTGTTCAGATAGTACATGGCTGTGTTGCTGTCTGTGAGGACCATCAATATCTTCCCTTGCAGGTGTGCCTGGAAAGCCTTCAGTGCTTTGAAGACCGCTAGCAGTTCCAGCAAGTTTATGTGTTTGGACGCTACGCTCGGAGTCCGAACTCTGTGTGCAGTCTGATGGGATAGGTGAGCCCCCCCCATCCTGTGAGGGATGCGTCTGTGGTTAGAGTGGTCTCCACTGTGGGGGTGGCGAATGGTTTCCCTATTACAAGGTTTTCCTTCGACCACCACCGTAGCGAGAGAACCAAGGCCTGCGAGACCACCACTAGATCGTCCCATTGTCCGCTGGCCTGACACCACTGGCTGTTGAGCCACTCTTGCATTGGGCGCATGCGCAGTCGCGCGTGAGATACCAAATATATACAGGACGCCATCATTCCTAGCAAACGCATTGCTTTGCGCACCGTCACCTCTCAACCGGCCACATATTGAGGGATCTGAAACAGCATATTTTGGACCCTCTAGTTGGAGGGGAAGACGAGGCCATCCTTTGTTCGAATTAGAGCACCTAGGAATTGTTTGATCTGGCTGGGGTCTAGGCTGGACTTCTCGTTGATGGAGAAGCCCAGTTAGAACAAAATGTCTACAGTCTTTTGGGTATTTGAGAAGCATGTTTCGTAAGAATCCCCTGTTATGAGCCAATCGACGAGGTGAGGGTATACTGGGATGGACAACCTGCGCAGGTGGGCCGCTGCCACTGCCAGTACTTTTGTGAATACCCTCGGCACTGACTCTATGCCAAAGGGTAGCACTCTGAACTGGTAGTGTTTGCCCTATCATGAACCTGAGGTATTTTCTGTGCGCTGGCAACATTAAAATATGAAAGTATGCATCTTTCATGTCCAGTGTTGTCATATAATCTCCCTGCGAAAGTAGGGGGCATTACTTCCTGTAGGGTGACCATGCAAAATTTTTGAGGTTTGACAAATTTGTTCGCTGGGCGCAGATCTATTAGAGGGTGCATGGTTAAGTCCTTTTTGGGTACAAGGAAGTACACTGAATAAATACCTTCCGTTACCTGTGATAGAGGCATGACCTCTATTGCTCCTTTTAGTAGCAGTAGTTCCACTTCTTGAAGGAGAATGGCGAGGTGTTCCGATGACAGGCGTCGTCCCCTTGGGGGTCCGTACTTGGGGGACCGACTGAATTCTATACAATACACGTGGGCTATAGTTGACAATACCCCTCAGTCTGATGTTATTCCCTCCCATGCTGGTAGGAAAGATGTTAACCGGCCCCCAACCAGTGATGCAGGGGAGGGGACCCGGATCTTTGGGTCATTTGGTGTTGGTAGCAGGGGAACCTCTGGGAGTGGGGCCCCGACCTCTGCCCTTGCCATGGCGCTGTCCTCTTTGTGTGTACTGGCCACTGGTTCCCCGAGTAGAGGACCAGTTGCCTATAGTGTACTGCTGTTGTTGGCGTGGCCCTCGAAAACAGAATTTGTTGCCGAATCCTCGCTTTTTGGGAGGCCTGGAGATTTGGTCTAAGGTCTTGAGGTTGTCGAACTCTTTCTTTGCAGTCTCCACTGCGTCGTCCACTGCCTTCCCAAAGAGGTTAGACTCCTCTATTGGTTTGTTAATGAGTGACGCCTGTGTTCCTGGCTTAAAACCGGAATTGCGGCGCCAGACATGACGCTTCAGAAGAATTCCCTGCACTAAGGAACGGCCAGCCGTTTCTGCAGCCTCAAGAGTGTTTTTAATGATGCTCTTGTTAACCAGAGTTCCTTCTGTTACTGTGGCCAATAAGCGAGTTCTTAAGGGCTCAGGAACTTCCTCAAGGTCTTGCCATAATTTTCCCCATTGGGCATCAGCATAACTTGCCAGTAGTGTATTATTGGCAATTCTGGTTGAAAAAGCTGCCGGGGCTGTAATTCTTTTACCCAGGGCATAGAGCTTCTTTCCTTCCTTCCTTGTCTGGGGGTGCTTCGCTGGTTGACAGCGGAACCCCGGCTCTTTTCCTTGTGGTAGTTACCACCCAGGAGTCTGGAATTGAGTGACCCCTAATGTATAAATGGGTGCGACTGAGAGGGAGTAAACAATTTTTCAATTCTGGGATTGACCCCTCTTACCAGTGCAGGTGTGGACAGCGATGGAGTAATTCGTCTCTTAACCGAAGAGGGGAATGGTTTGACTAGTGGGAGGTTTTTCTTTAATCTTTTCCACAAAATCAGTATCAGGGGTAATTTCGCCAGTTTCAATGTCAAAATGTGCTGCTGCCTTTCGAAGTAGCGCATTGAAGGTGGGTTGATCATCTATTGGTGATGGATTCCTGACAGGTGTGGTCTGAGGAGAGGGAAGGTTTAAGATGTCATGATCTGTAGACTCTGTTGGTGACTGCCAGGGCTGTGAGCCACCTTCATCTGGGTCTTCCTCGAAGTGAAGTCAGTGTTTTCCTCAAAACCTTCTTCTGTTCCTAGGTTTTGTTGGTCTTCACTATTTAACTCCTCATCTTCCTGCAAGTAAGAGTCTTCTTCAGTGAGGTCGTAAGTATTCATGTCCTCTTGGAGGGGGTTAAATAATCTAGGATATTTAGCCCTAGGGTCCTCCTGAAGCGCCTCCCTTGGTCTCTTAGGTGTTTTATTTTCAGGAGTGGACATAAATCTGTCCAGCTTGTCCATACATGACTGGAATCTCTCACCAGTCCAGTATGGTAAACCAGAACGGTCTGGAGGCGAAAAAAAGAGGTCCCTCTGCCTCTATCCATCTAGGTCTGTCCCAGAACATCGAGGATAAGGTCCCTTCGCCTTCTGAGAAACCTTCTCGCAGGCTAGGGCCTTCTTTTGACGGCGGGAGCGGTCCCTGCCTTCCTTCCGGCATCCTCAGCCCTTCGCTGGCCTTGTGAGCGGTTTTCGGTGCATCACTCGCTGTCCGTTTCTGGCCGTCCTTGGAAACTATACGCGCTAAGCTCTCGCCGATTAGTTTCTGCGTCAAGGGTTCGTCTGGTGTCGTGCTGGGCGGTGGCAAGTCTTTTTCGGCAACGATTGCGCTCTTACGCGGCGTGTCGCTTGATGTTTTGGTGGTAGCGCCCTGGTCTGCAGGTAGCCCAGTAGCTAGTCGCGGTTGCGGTGGCTGGGAGGGCTTGCGACCCTTACGGTCGGTGGAGGTCGCCAGTAGGCCCGGCGTCTCCGTTAGCGCTCGGGCTCTCTTCGTCTTTGACGAAGACATGTCGTGGGATGTGTGCTTATGTTTGTGTTTTCTGTGTTCGTCAGTGTTGCCGGGGTTTTCATCCCCATAAGCAGGGCGTGAGCCGAGCTTGTCGGGGCTGGGGACAGACGACGAGGAGCGAGAACGCTCCCTAGAGAGGTCTCCAAACTCTGACGCGGAGCTCGGGTTATCACTATCCTCGTCACACTCGGCGGCGGCGGGTGAGGAATCAGACCTAGACATAGCGTAGGCTGCCCACCTTTTGACCCTACGGTCCTTTAAAGTCTTAGGCTTAAGAAGCTTACAGGCCACACAGCCATTCTCTTTGTGGTCGAGGGGCAAGCAACGGTTACACCGTTTGTGCTTGTCTTTCCAAGTGAATTTTCCCTTGCAGCCCGGGCAAAGTCTAAAGGGAGTCCTCTCCATAGCTGAGGATGCAGTTAAACGTGATAACGCGCCGAAGGAAAGGGAGTGTAAAGAGAAAGGCATTCTCATAAAGAACAAGAAATGTCCCACGACCCCACTCTCCCTACTGTCCTAGGCCGGCGAGGCCAGGCCACGTGTTCGGCAGCGCCGAAGGATCTCCTCTTTCGAAGTCACCGCCGAAGTTCTTATTCGGCGGTGAAACAGCTTCTCAGCTACGACGTCGAAGGAGTGTCCTAATGTATATGTTCTTAAATAACGGCCAAAGGGTCGAGTAAATGTCTTAGCAATTTCTCATGAGGAGCTCTGCGACCGATATCTGGATGAAAAAAACCATCTGAGGGACCTCGACGCGTGAGGGATTGTGGGTACAATGCAGGTCACTATAGGGATAGTGTTACAGACGCGCCTTGTCAACGTCCCCTTTTCGACTACGAAAAACAAAATGCAATACTCCGCAGTGACCACTGGATGTTGGACTATGCACAGCATGTGATTCTAAGCAGATTAACAAACATCAGACATTTAGATTCTTTTCCATTATACCTTTGGGAGCAAGGAAGATGTTTATCCTGAAACACATTGAAGGGTCTTTCTAAAGGCGTGTTCATGTTTAATAGTACTTGTGCCTAGATCCACAGATTCTATATGTGCTTCAGGGACATTATAATGACAATAAGCCATTCTGTGTTCTTGCAATTTGGAAAAATGTTCCCTTTCAAAGGACACATACCGTGTCTTACGGAGAGGGAATGAAAATGCTCCTTTTGCATAAAGCAAAAGAAGAGGTGCACTATGTGCCTTAGCAGACAACAGACAGGGATAGTTTGGTCTTCAGTTTATCTTCACTGATGGCAGAAACGAGTAAGTGGATTTATGTTTTTGAGAAGGAAACAGAAACCGTCTCACTGGCCATAGGAGACATTAAGAGTTTATTGGGGATATTGGTGGGGGAGCGAAGTGATAACAATTAGCAACAAGCAGGATATGCTGGCGTAAAATGAAGTTCCAACATACATGACTGAGCACCCTTTATCAATTATCAGGCACACGTGTAGAAAGCTCTGAGACAGCTGTATCCTGATACATCAGATATGGGGTCAATATTAGCATGAAAAATGAGCCACGCGAGGACCCCGCAGGGTATACACGGTCACTACAAGAGACAGAGACACAAGAGAATAAACAGTCCTGGCATGACAAAATACCTGTTTTATCACATCTTAGTGAGAAGACTTCCCGCGGATGTGCAGGTTATCCTAGAAAAGATAGTTGGGATAGAAGCAAAAGGATGGCCTGAGATACAGGCAACTATTGTGCAATATTGCCAACTAAAGCAGGAGAACGATAGACTTAGCAGACAACGCAGTAAAAGAGTAAAATTAATTAGTGCATGAAAAACTGCCTAAAATAGGCATGGAAGCAGCAGTGCTCACTGGACCAGTTGTTGTCCCACCAGCTTAACAAGAGGGGCTCCCATTAGCAGCGGTAACACAGCACGGAGGATACACGCAAGCACCATATAATCAGCAGTGGGGAGCAGTGCAGATGCAACAACCAGCATTTTCAAACACACAACAGCCTGGGTTTTCATATGCGGGAGTAAACAATTACATGGGACAGTACCAGACAGGAAGAGGATATTATCCGAGAGGAAGAGGAGTGGGTTATGTGGGTATGGGGCCACGATTTGGAGGATAAGGTTTTGCATGCAGCAACTTTGGTCATTTTGGCAGAACATGCCCACTTGTTGCGCAAACAGGGCAGCAAGGAGTGCAGCAACAGCAGGCATATATGCAGACAACGCTGACACCTCAACAGATGCAGGTTATACCACAAGAGCAACTGCAAATGCTGCCTGCACAGACACAGGTTATATCAGCCGAGAGACATGAACAAATGGAAGGTGGGGATAGAATGGGAACGCACGGTACCGTTAGCATACTTCAAGCACCAGCACAAACACACATACAAGAAAAAGTAACAATACTAGGACAGAATGCAGTGCCCTAAGACACAGGAGTGACAGTGGTGGGCGGCAATCCATTCACGTCTTTTACAAACACATTTTCCCGATAGGGGTGCCCACAGGAAGTGAGAGCGTGTCCTGTCCTTGCAGTAACTGAAGACCCCGAAGGAGAAGCCTGAGGAAGCAGTTCAAATAGGACAGAGGGGATTTTCCTTAAATCATAGATATTGGGGCGACCAGAGCATGTATAAAAGAAGAGGGATATTTCCATTATCCAACAAATATTTAGACACACAAGGCTTTTCGGGGACAATTTTGAAGGTTCCTCTGACAAAAGATTTGCCAGTAAAAATGGGGATGCGGCATATTGTAGCGCCATCATTGTATCAAAAGACACACCAAACAACATTCTAGGAAGAGACTTGCTAAGCAAACTGAATGCCACGATTTCATTTTCAAAGAAGGGGATGGTGTGCACCACACCTAGGATGTACCCAGCCAGTGTGGCATTGCGAAAACAAGCCTAGTATGCACACAGCGCGCATGTGTTTTTGTATGGGGTGCATGTGCTGCTGGGATGAGAAAAGGCATGATTATATTGGTTGCTACTGGTGACAACATGGAGTGGCAATCCATATTATGTATAGGTTCCACGCCGATACTGACAGGAGTAACAAAGAGTTGTTCGCTACCAAAGACGACGAGGAGGGAGAGTTAGTGTTTCAAATGAGTATAACATGTTAGTGCACCTAAATGAAAGAGCAGTATCTCAGCTGACGCAATTGGTGAAAAAATAAAATACTTGCAGGAGGATCTGGAGAAAACGGGCAGGGGCAGTACACATTGAAATAAAAGGAGCTTTGCTTCCATGAGTAGAGCAATACCCTCTCTCCCGCGAAGCAGAGGAGGGCATATATGAGACATTGCATGCCCTATGGCAGCAAGGTATAATACAGGAATCCACATCACCTTTCAATACGGCTATCTATCCAATCAAAAAATCAAAGGGAGAGGCATGGCGTTTCATACAGGATTTATGCCTCCTTAACATTAGCGAAGCAGAATACCCATTAGTTACAAACCCCACAAGAATTTTCTGTAGCTTTCCAGCAGAGGCACACTACTTCACAGTTGTAGATTTGAAAAATGCCTTCTCCATTGCCCTGCATCCAGACTCCAGGTATCTCAGTGTTTACGTATCGCAGGAATAGAGTCGAACATACAAGAATGTCTCAAGGGTACTGTAAGGGACCCAGCATATTTAACCGAGTAATACAAATGGATTTGAGCAATTTACAGGTTGCAAATAACGCGATACAATATGTGGAGGACCTTTTATTGTGTAGCACAACAGAGAAAGAACGCAAAAGGACTCCGCGACACTACTAACATTGCAAGCTGACAACGTTTACTAAAGTAGACAAAGACATTGCAATATTGCCAAAAAAGGTAGTTTACTTGAGTCAGATTGTGTCAGCATATAGGAGAAACAAATACCAGAGAGTTGAGGCAATACATAAAACACCCAGACCAAAGATAGTGAAAGAAATGCAACAGTTTCTAGGGCTGTGCAATTATTGCAGGGTATGGGTTTTCGGTTCCTTCACTTATACAAGGCCATTCCTGCAAGCACTAAAAGAAGCCCAGAAAATCAAAAGCAACGTAAAATGGACAGCTGAAATGGGTAAAAATGTTGACGAATTCAAACATGAGCTAACACATGCACCAGTATTGGCCACACCCAATTACAAAGATAAGTTTCACTTGTTTTCCCTTTCAAACAGTAAGGTAATGACAGCTGTACTAACACAAAAGAAGGGACACGGACACAATCCACTGGCTTATTACAGTTGATCACTAGATCCAGTAATGCAGGGACATTTCTACAATTACCATGGGGTGCCCCGTAATTCTGTATGTGGAACATGCACTGTTTACAATATCAAATCAACATTGACAACTCTGAGATCTGCAGGATACTAAGTAATACTGACCAACCCTGCGATAGAGGTGGTAAAGTGCATTAAAATAAACCCAGCAGAATTGCAGAAGGAAATTGAGGAGGGAGATTACGTGCAAGCTTGTGCTGCATGCTTAGAAAGGAGTAAAGGAAACCCCCTGGTAAAAGAGGAAGTGATTGAAGGCATGATCTTTATTGATGGAAGCTCAAGTATTAACCAATGTACAGGACTCAGACATTCTGGTTCAGCAATAGGAGGACACAGACACGGAATACACAAGGAAGAGGAGTTGCTAATGTACTCACAGATGTGATTACCAGTATACTACTCAGCCTAAACAGCAGAATTAGTGGCATTGAGGCTCTAAATATGTTGGAGGGCCAGGCGGTTAACATCTTTTCTGACTGCATTGTTAGAAACCTGAGGGCGTCTCCCTGTTTAAAACTTGAGGATCCGTTATCCAGGTGGCCAGGACATGGCCATCGCTATTTGATCCAGTTCCTGGGAGTGGACCAGTGAGGGAGGATCACCTGGATGGGGGGGGATCCTTGAGGAGTGAGAGTGGAACACCTATGGGTAAGACGCGGAATCCCCCTTCCTTTGACACCTTTTCCCCCATCCCCTCACGGGGGACATTAAAAAACACTGTCCCCCCCACTATTGCGACATGAACACCTCCACACCACGCAATAGACAGACTAATAGGCAACCTGTTCAGCTAACATGGCCCAACCAGATGGTCAGGCAGAGTCAGGCAGCATTTGAAGACCCTAAAAAGATGACATAAGTCAGATGGTTAGGAGCGTAATTGAACAAGTTTCCTATATTCCTGATATTTCCTATCAATATAAGGCACCTTTTTGGCAGGTTGAAATTTCCAGAGAATTAACTGGGCCCTGGTTTCTCAATGCATATTTTGTACACAATACATTACCAGACTGTATAATCACTTGAATTAGTTGTGTATTGTTCATTTGTTAGGATTATGTTGTATTTTATGTCACAAATATGATGTGTTTGGTATGTTCGCAATATTCACATTTATGATTTAGAGATTTTTGTGTGTGAGTTTAGCACACTTATTTGGGAATCTTGAGTAATTTCTCCCCCTCTCTCTCACTCTCTCTTTTTTGTTGGTTTATCAAACTTGAACTGTATATTACTGATTGTGGCACACTTTGTTTATTGCACTTAGATGTTTGATAAACCCTTAAATTGTGTATGTTAATTAAAAATCTTTTTCATTTTGAATTAGTGAGTGTTTAATATCAGACCAATTACACACAGACTCCAAGACAATACGGAGCTGTGATGAGAAGTTATTAAAATCGTTCATTTGTGATTAGTAACAGGGATGCGCTGTTTTTGTTTAATAGAGTCAGGCAATTAACCAAAATCACACACACCTGAAAGACATTTCCTCTCCCCGCAGGGATAAAAGGTGGAGCAAGAGTGCAGTACAAGCAATGCGAGCACATCAGACAGCACATCAAGACGGCTAAGGAGGCGTGGTAGTTCTAGAGAATGAGAAAGACGGCAGGAGTCGAGAGGGTGGCGAGGAGAGAAGTGACCTTGCCCTTTTTGTACCAGACCCGCAGAACCTTCAAAGAACAAAGTCTAAGACCGCGAACAATAGCACAAGTGCTTTGCAGCAGATGTCAATGGTACACTGGGCAAGCCTACCCTGATAAGCAGGAGCGAGGTAAGCTTGTGGTACCGGCCTCGACTGCGATGAAGAAAAGCGAAGTGGTTCATCACAGCCGGTGAGTCGAAGGGGAAACGATAAGAACCGGGCTGTGTTGAATGAGAGTCGCAAAGTGGCAAGTTTTGAACGAAGTTCGATGAACTATGAAAGAACTGTAAAGAGTGTAAAAGGGGAGACCAGATCCAGAGGGAAACCGGCACAACATGGGTGCTAACTCAACAGACTCTGGTCGATCCCCATCTGAGAGAACCTACAAATCCTAGAAGGACATAGGGGGGCCAGCAAAATAGGTCAAAGTAGTCATACAGGGGGGCGCTGTTGAGCAGCCTTGGAAATGGCTGCCTATCTGATCAGCTCCACACGAAGTGGACAATTTGCTGAAGGTGGTGGTTTTACAGATCCCCTAACTCTAGTACTATATCTACAGAGTACTGGAGGTGGGGTGCACCAATGGTCCACATCCTGGGGACATTGAGCACCCCAGGGCGGAAATCGGGCCTCCTACGACCTGGGAGGCGGTGCGCAGCGTATCTTGCTCCGAGGGCCTTGTGTGGTCCTTGCGCCTTCGGCAGTGATACACGCCTGGATTTGATACTACTGGGACGTCCAGAGCAGGGCTGCCTTGGGCGTCCAGCAACCCGCTCTTACCAAGGCCGGACCAGCGACAGTGGGGCGGACAGTTTATGGGCCACAAGTCCTTATGGCGTGGGATGCATAAAAAGCATAGGAGGGGTGGGGTGAAGATTAAACTGAAACCAGGAGAGATTTTGCCAAGAGCAAAACAGTATCCCCTGACCAAGGTGGCAGATGAGGGCATTTATGAGACAATTAACGCTGTCATTGAGAGAGGCATTTTGGTACCATCAGAATCTCCATGCAACACAGCAATGTACCCCATGCGTAAGGCCAACGGTGACTCATGGCGTTTTATTCAGGATTTAAAACATCTTAAGTATATTGTAGAAGCAGAGTATCCAATAGTAGCAAATCCGGCAACAATTGTATGTGGCATGCCAGCAGAAGCCACCTGTTTCACCGTCATTGATTTAAAGAATGCATTCTTTTCAGTACCACTACACCCAGACTCACAAGATCTAACCAGCTTTATTTACCGCAACCAGAAGTGAAAACACACTTGTTTGCCACAAGGGTACTGTGAGTCACCATCGATCTTTAGCAGAGTGATCCAGACGGATTTAAGAAAAATACAGACAGAAAGCACAGTTTTGCAATATGTAGATGACATTTGGATTTGCAGCGAGACAGAAGACAAGTGCAGAAGGGACTCAGTGCACATGCCGACAGTGTTAGCTGACGCACAAGGCCAAACTCCAGTACTGTCAGAAGGAGGTGTTATACAACCCGGACTATACCGCCATCATCATAGATGGTACTCCCATTCCAATTTCAAAGCAGGTGAAAATACTAGGAGTGTACTTGGACTCAAATCTCATCATGAACAAACATATCAACTCTCTCACTTCTTCTACAGCGTACATGGCCAAATCTATTGCCCTTGGTTGACAATTTCTTACTCCACAGAACTGCATCACATTAGCAAAAGTACTTATACTTTCAAAAATGGACTATTGCGATCTACTCCTGCTAGGTACCACAAAGAAGAATCTAGCTAAATTGCAACTATTGCAAAACAAAGCTCTAAGAGCGGCAATTGGAATAGAAAAAGGGCCACATCATACACACCAGGAGAGAGGTACACTGGCTACCTATACAAGTAAGAATACGACACAAATCTCTCAGCATCACGCACAAATGCATCACCCAAGAGGCACCAGCCTACCTCAATGTCTCTTCCGCAAAACTTCAACTAGGTCACTAAGATCAAGCTCTAGCGCTCATTTATTAGCCCCCCACCCCCGATTCAAGAATTCCAGGGCAGGAGGAGCTACCTTTCCTGTAGCAGCACCAAGAAAGTGGAATGCGGTACAACGTCCTTTCATCTCAGGAGTTTTTTGGGTTTTTTTCCCACAAATTTTTGAACAAAAAAAAAAAACATCGAATTCTGTCGGGGGGGGTTAGGAAATTATTATATGGGATGTGGGTGTTTGGGAATAGATAAAAATTTAAGGGAATGAGGGGTTTGGGGGGACCCAGCAAAGATAATTTAAAAAAAGAAATTCGATGGGGTTTTTCGTTACAAAATTCACGGTAAAAAACCCAGCGAAAACAAATCCCGCAATGAAATGATATGGAACCGTGGAATGCACCCCTGCTGAACATACGTAATGAGTCTTCCCACCCTGCATTAAGAAACTCATAAAAATGTGGCTATTCAACAAGTTCTAACATGCGTAACTACATCAAGTAATATCAGGGTACCCGAGCATTATGGCTATACTGGGAACTAATGTTTCCTCATGACTAATGCATTTCAACTATCTTTGCAACCAGATATGCTGTTTATTCTACATGTCTTTTGCCCCATCACTGTAACCATGTAACCTACGCCGTGATAGCCTCAGGTTTGGCTGTATAACAAATGCAATAAATGAGAATGCATTACTTACCGTAAAAGCATTTCTGATGGTTGTATCTGCTTAGATTCACATGCTGTGCATAGGTCCGACATCCAGTGGTCACTGCGGAGTATTGCATTTTGTTTTTCGTAGTCGAAAAGGGGACGTCGACTAGGCGTGTCTGAAACACTATCCCTATAGTGACGTGCGTTGTACCCACAATCCCTCACGCGTCGAGGTCCCTCTGTTTGTATTTTTTCTGCCCTGAGGGAGCCTTCTTAGACGTGAGTGAGTACAGAAAGAGAGAGAGATATATAAAGGAAGTCTATGTTCCTTCCATCCGAGCGGGGAGGAAGGGTGGGCGCATGTGAATCTAAGCAGATACAACCATCAGAAATGCTTTTACGGTAAGTAATGCATTCTCTTCTGATGTTTGTTAATCTGCTTAGAATCACATGCTGTGCATAGACTAGCGAGCAGTACCCGGAGTTGGCGGTGGGTTATGAGAAGGAACAGTAGAGAAAAGGTGTCGTAATACTGCCTGTCCCACCTGGGAGTCAGATCTAGAGTGTGTATCTAGACAGTAGTGTTTTGTAAAGGTGTGCACAGAACTCCAGGTAGCCGCTTTGCAGATGGACTCAAGGGGAACATTTGCAATGAATGCTATGGATGCCCCCGTGCCTCGAGTAGAGTGTGCTCTTGGCTTAAAGGGTAGTTCTCTCTTAGCAAGAGTATAGCAGAGAGTGATGCATTGAACAATCCATCTAGAAATAGTGGATTTTGAAACCGCATCTCCTTCTCTTCCTGCTGCCACCGAGACGAAGAACTGATTAGTCTTCCTCAATGGTCTGGTTCTTTCCATGTAGAACATGACCGCCCTGCGTACATCAAGTGTGTGCAGAGTCCTTTCTCCCAAATTGGAAGGATTTTGAAAGAACGTTGGTAGTTCTATAGACTGGTTTACGTGGAATTTAGAAATAAATTTCGGAGCAAACCTAGGGTGAGTGCGTAGAACCACTTTATCTTTGTGAACTGTAACAAAGGGGTCTAGAATAGAAAGAGCCTGAAGTTCACTTACTCTCCTGATGGAGGTGATAGCTATTAAAAAAGCAGTCTTAAGAGTAAGGTGTTTAAGGGATGCTTTGTGCATGGGTTCGAATGGAGAGCCCATGAGTCTGGTAAGTACCACATTAAGGTCCCATCCGGGAGCAGGGTTAGCTATCGGGGGGTGTATTCTCTTTACTCCCTCCATGAATGTCTTTATAACTGGGATCCTCCACCACGACACTTTGAGTTGGGAGGTGGTGTATGCAGAAAGTGCCGCTAGGTGGACTTTAATGGAGTTAAACACTAGGCCTGAATCCAAGAGATGGGTCAGGTATAGTACCACATGTGTGGGAGAGCAGTCAATAGGGTTGATGCTTTTACTCCTGCACCAGATGACAAATCTCTTCCACTTGCTAGAATAGCAGTGGCGAGTGTTCGGTTTTCTGGCTTCCCTGAGGATGTCCATGCATCTTTGCAGGAGTTGTAGATGTCCGAACTCTATGATTTCAGGAGCCAAGCTGCTAAATTCATGTTCTGGGGGCATGGGTGCAGAGTCCTGCCCTTGTTCTGAGATAGCATGTTGTACGGGCAGGGGAGTTTTACTGGGGGAGATAGAGACATCTCCATCAAGTGAGCGAACCATGGCTGTCGGGCCCACATTGGGGCCACCAGTATCATGGTCACTTGTTCCTGGTGCATCTTGTGCACCACCTTGTTGAGAAGGGGAGTCGGGGGAAAAGCGTAAACAAATTTCCCTGACCATTGCATCGATAGACCGTTCCCCTTGGATTGGTTCTGGGGGTACCTGGAGGCGTAACTTAGGCATTGAGAGTTCTCCAGGGTTGCGAACAGGTCTATTTCTGGGAATCCCCATTGTGTGAAGACGTCGAAGACGATGTCTTCGTGTAGACGCCATTCGTACTCTTCGGGCAGA
Source organism: Ambystoma mexicanum (assembly GCF_040938575.1). Classification (NCBI taxonomy): domain Eukaryota; kingdom Metazoa; phylum Chordata; class Amphibia; order Caudata; family Ambystomatidae; genus Ambystoma; species Ambystoma mexicanum. The sequence goes on from NC_090922.1 coordinate 768,572,060, forward strand.
GGGAAATCTCTGCTGAGTCTGTCTGCCAGCAGATTGAGTTCCCCGGGTACATGTAGTGACAGTAGGAACATGTCCTGTTTGAGAGCCCACTTCCATATATTCTGGGACAGTTTGGACAAGCCTGGAGAGTGGGTGCCCCCCTGCTTGTTGATGTAGTACATGGCTGTAGTGCTGTCCGTAAGGACCATTACTGTCTTGCCTTGTAGGTGTTTTTGGAAGGCTTTTAGCGCCTTGAATACTGCTAGTAGCTCCAGTAGATTGATGTGTTTGGATGCTACGTTCGGAGTCCACACTCCGTGAGCAGTCTGATGGGATAGGTGAGCACCCCATCCTGTGAGGGATGCGTCTGTGGTTAGAGTGGCTTCCGCCGCGGGTGTGGCAAAGGGTTTTCCTTTTTCCATGTTCCCCTTTGTCCACCACTGTAGCGAGAGAACCAAGGCCTGCGAGACCACCACTAGATCGTCCCATTGTCCGCTGGCCTGACACCACTGGCTGTTGAGCCACTCTTGCATTGGGCGCATGCGCAGGCGCGCGTGAGGTACCAAATAAATACACGACGCCATCATTCCTAGCAAGCGCATTGCTTTGCGTACCGTCACCTCTCGGCCGGTCACATATTGGGGGATCTGAAACAGCATGTTTTGGACCCTCTCTTTGGAGGGGAAGACGAGGCCGTCCCTTGTTTGAATTAGAGCCCCTAGGAATTGTTTGATTTGACTGGGGTCTAGACTGGACTTGTTTTCGTTGATGGAGAAGCCCAGTTGGAACAAAAGGTCTACCGTCTTTTGGGTATTGGAGAAACATGTTTCGTAAGAGTCCCCTGTTATGAGCCAGTCGTCGAGGTAAGGGTAAACTGGGATGGACAACCTGCGCAGGTGGGCCGCAGCCACTGCCAGTACCTTTGTGAATACCCTTGGTGCTGAAGCTATACCAAAGGGTAGCACCTTGAACTGGTAGTGTTTGCCCTCTATCATGAACCTTAGGTATTTTCTGTGCGCTGGCAACATTGAAATATGAAAGTATGCATCTTTCATGTCCAATGTTGTCATGTAATCTCCCTGCGAAAGCAGCGGGATCACCTCCTGTAAGGTCACCATACGAAACTTTTGGGGTTTGATAAACTTGTTCGCTGGGCGCAGATCTAATACAGGGCGCATGGTTAGATCCTTTTTGGGTACAAGGAAGTACACTGAATAAATACCTTCCGTTACCTGAGATAGAGGCACGACCTCTATGGCTCCTTTTTCCAGCAGTTGTTGTACTTCTTGAAGAAGGATGGCAAGATGTTCCGGCGTCAACCGTCGTCCCCTCGGGGGTTTGTAGGATGGGGAACTGTTGAATTCGATACAGTATCCGTGGGCTACGGTGGAAAGTACCCAACGGTCTGACGTTATCTCCTCCCATGCAGGAAGAAAGGATGTTATCCGGCCCCCGACCGGTGTTGCATGGGAGGGGACGCGAATCTTCGCGTCACTTGGAGTTGTTGGGGGCTTGGGAGCCTCTGGGGGTGGATCCCCGACCTCTCCCTTTGCCCCGGCGTTGGCCTCTTTGGCTGTACTGCCCACTATTGGCTTGGTAATTGGTGGCAGGGTATTGCTGATGCTGACCTTGTTGTTGTTGCCGTTGGCCACGAAAAAAGCGCTTGTTGCCATAGCCGCGTCTGGTAGTGGGCTTAGAGATCTGGTCAAGAGTCTTGATAGTGTCGAACTCTTTTTTGGCCATCTCTAGGGCTTCATCTACCGCTTTTCCGAAGAGGTTAGCGTCCTCGACAGGTTTATTTATTAAAGACGCCTGTGTCTCCGGTTTAAAGCCTGAGTTGCGCAGCCATACATGGCGCTTTAGGAGTATTCCTTGTACCAGGGAACGTCCTGCTGTTTCTGCCGCGTCCAGAGAGTTTTTTACAATGCTCTGGTTCACTTGTGTTCCTTCGCCAATAGTCGACAGTAGGCGTGTACGTAAAGGCTCCGGTGCTTCCTCTGCGTCTTTGCGCAGTTTGGTCCACTGCGCGTCTGCGTAGCTCGCAAGCAAGGAATTGTTGTTGGCAATTCTTGCTGAGAAGGCAGCCGAGGAAGTAACTCTTTTTGCAAGGGCATATAGCCTCTTGCCCTCCTTGTCAGGGGGTGCCTCACTGGTGGAAAGTGGTACCCCTGCCCTCTTTCTAGTATTAGATACAACTAGGGAGTCCGGTATGGAATGTCCTCTAATGTAGAGCGGGTCTGAGGGTGGAGGAGCGAAAAGTTTCTCAATCCGTGGATTGACCCCTCTGATCAAAGCGGGAGTGGACAGCGACGGGGTGATCCTCCTTTTAACTGAAGCGAGGAGAGGAATGGTCTGGCTGACCGGGGGTTTTTCTTTAATGACTCTTTCTACAAAGTCTAATTCTGGAGAGAGTTCTCCCGTGTCCAGTTCGAAATGCGCTGCTGCTCTGCGCAACAGTGCATTGAAAGTAGGCTGATCGTCTATTGGAGACGTGTTCCTAACTGGAGAATTATCCGGAGGAGTTAGATTTAGGGCATCAGTGTCGGAACACACTGATGGTGATTGCCAGGGGTGCGAAGGTCCTTCTCCTGGGCTAATCCCGAAGCCTTCTTCTATAATGTCTGTTCTGTCTTCTAGACATTCCTCCTGGTTCTGTCCTTCGTTGTCCATGAAATCATCTTCTTCTTCGAAGTATTGTTCCTCCCCAGTGAGGTCATATACGTCTTGGAAGTCTGAGGCTGTGTCCAGCAGGGGATCGACCAGCCTCGGTTTTTTGGCTCTGGGGTCGTCTTGAGGCCCTTCTCTAGTTCTTCTGAGAGTTAGAGGGGCTTGGGTACTCATAAACTTTTCCATCCTCTCCATACAGAGGTGGAGTCTCTCCATAGTTTCATGGGGTACCCCAGAGCGGTCTAGCGGGGGAAAACTCGAGTTGTCTACCTCGAAATGGCTCGACCTCTCCCAAAGCGTCGAGGAAAGTGTCCCGTCGCCCTCCTCAAAACCCTCAGGTGTGTAGGGAGACTCCCTGACTGAAGGGGGTAATCCCGGCTTTCCTTCGGGTGTTTTCGGCGTATCCTTTGATCTATGCGTAACGCTCGACGAAATTTTCGGCGTACGCTTTTGGGCGTCGGCTACAACGATCCTGGCTAAGCTATCGGCGACATTCTTGTCGGCGGAAGCTTGAGTTTTCGACGCTATGGGTATCGAGCGGTGTACGGCGGTATGCGCCTTCTGTTGATGCGCACCGGCCGGTGGTTTGGTGGTGGCGCCCTTGTTTGCCGAAAGCCCAGTCGCAGGTCGCGGCTGCGGTTGCGAGAGGGGCTTCGAACCCGAACGGTCCGAGGAGGCTGCCGGTGGAACCTGCGTCTCCTTGGGCGCCGAAGCTCTCTTCGACTTAGACGAAGAAGAGCCATGGGTTGTGTGCTTATCTTTATGTGAATCTTTGTGTGCGTCAGTGTCGCCGGGGTGTTCATCCCCATAAGCAGGGCGTGAGCCGAGCCCGTCGGGGCCGGGGACAGACGACGAAGCGCGTAAGCGCTCCTTAGAGGGGGTTTCGACTTCCGTGGCGGAGGTCGTGTCATCGCGTTCCTCGTCACTGTCGGTGGTAGCAGCGGCGGGTGAACCTTCGGCCTTCGACATCGCGTAGGCCGCCCACCTTTTAACCCTACGGTCTTTTAGAGTTTTAGGCTTCAGAAGCCGACAAGCCGCGCACCCTTCCTCTTTGTGATCGAGGGGCAAGCAGCGGTTACACCGTGAGTGCTTGTCCTTCCAAGTGAATTTGCCTTTACAAAGTGGGCAAAACCTAAATGGTGTCCTCTCCATAGCAGAGGCAATAAATCGCGATAAACACCCCCAGGGAAAGGAAGGGGAAAGTGAAAGGCATTCTCAGAAAGACCCAGAGATGTCCCACGACCCCACTCTCCCTACTGTAAGTGGCCAGCGAGGCCAGGCCACGTGTTCGGCAGCGCTGAAGATTTCCTCCGCTCGACCCTCCGTCGACGATTTTGCTCGGCGGAGAACAGCTACACTGCGTCGAGGGAGTGCTGTATTAATCTTCGTAGAAGAAACGACCAAAGGTCGAGGGTTGCAATGTCTCTCGAGGAGCTCCGCGTGAAGGCGACCAGAAGCTGGGCGGAAAAAAACAATCTGAGGGACCTCGACGCGTGAGGGATTGTGGGTACAACGCACGTCACTATAGGGATAGTGTTTCAGACACGCCTAGTCGACGTCCCCTTTTCGACTACGAAAAACAAAATGCAATACTCCGCAGTGACCACTGGATGTCGGACCTATGCACAGCATGTGATTCTAAGCAGATTAACAAACATCAGAAACATATTTATATTTCTTTAACAGATCATAGGGACAATCCAACAATGCCTTCTTGTATCGTTTTGGGCTGCACTAATAACAGCCATGCTAAAGGTCAGAGTACAGTCATGCATGTATTTCCAAAGGATTTACATTGAATTAAAAAATGGCTCTTGAGCTGGGATTTCCAGTGTCTGAAATTGAAAGCAGAGCCAAGGATGTCTTGGATTACATGAGGGGAAATCAATTCTGTCTCTGCAGCATGCACTTGTATGTATGAACAAGCATAGTACACTAATAACCATCGCCGCAGACTCCTTCATAAATTACTTCCCAATGCAGTTCCAACTGAATTCCAGCACACGCTGACCCAGGGGAGTAGTGTACGCTGATTTTTTAAATATATTTTACCATTTTCTAAATTTCTCCTAAATGACCACTCAATATATTAAAATAGTCTGAACAGGTGACAATGAACTGTTTTCAGTTTTTGGTGAATGTTTCCATTGATAGTTTTCTTTGTGACAAAATGTACTATTGTTTGTTTTAGATTACTTTTTATATACCTACTTTAGAGCACTCAAATATTTCAGTGCAATGGGACCCTTTCCAAACACACACTCACATCGCGTGATTTAAAATAAGGCCTTTTTCTGTCTCTACTTACACCGCACTGATGTAAGTACAGAACGTTACCATGGAGGAAACCACAGAAACGTTCAACATCATAATATTGAGGCCAAGCAACTTGCACACAAACTTTATTTTATCGTTTTTGATGTGATTTAATTTATAATATTAATGTCCATTTTCTATTGAACAATGGTATTAATGTATAAATCGATTAAAGGACTGCGACATCACATCGACCACAATTCGCGTCAACAGCAATTCCAGTCACCTTAAAAGTAATTTATTCCTTCAGATGCGACTATGCAAAATATGCATTTGTTCAAGTTCAACTAAAAACATTGATTATTGGTATGTATAATATTAGCTTTTGATGCCAACTGGCTTGTAGGCTTCTTTGTCAATATCGACTATCTTTTACATGTAATATTTTTTTGTTGATGTTACATCTTTATTATTACAATTACTGTTATACAGGCAGAGCCTGGAACTCCAACAAAGTACTATTCTTCCACTTCAACCAGTCTGGAGGATGAGGCATGAGAAGCGATAATTTATTGATTTATACTAATAGTTACTGATTAACAATATAGTTTTTACATTTAATAACTTATTTATTTGATAATTTGCAATAGTCAGAAAATTGCAAAGCATTAGATCAACAACCTTAATGTATTTATCGCAGAAACACATGCAACATTGAAAGTTAAACCTTCAGAAAAATATACTTTGTTACTGAATAACACAGACCCTTTCACTATATGAATGGTGTATGTTTTTGTTTATAAACTTTAGCTGCTTAGCAAAAAAATTGAATCGTTAAACAAAACATTACAAAGCATTAAAAAGGCCACATTTTAATCACTATGTTTTGCATGATGATCTCGCACCAACTCCCTGCGACATCTCTGAAGGTTACCAGGTACCAGTTTTCAAATATGTCCTTTTAAAATGTTACTTGTAGACAGTGTTCAACTTTATGTCACTAGTAATTTAAAAATTTGAAGACGATTAACCATATCTTTTTACATAGTTTAATTTATATTGTTAGGTCGACAATCATTAAATCGACTTTCTCAAGATGTACTTTGTGAGATCTAAGATTTTAACATTAAATTGTTTAACAATTTAATGAATGTTCTTTGAATTTGTTATGCACAAAGAATGTACTACTGAAGCAGTCAAAATTAAAGAGACACATGGACAAGAGGTGTACATAAGATATTGAAAAATAACAGTTATCCATTTTAACTGATGTAATATTTAATGTTTTAATGGTTTCCATAGTGACATTTTGTTATGTATGTATAAGTGGAAGAGCACATTTCAAGGTTTATACAATTTCAAAATGCTGTTTTTTAGCTTGGTCTGGTGGTCAGCAAATACAATTTGACTGTTTCAAGGAAAATTCTGAAAAAAAAGTTACACAACAAACGTTAAAAAAAAATAAAAAGTGGTTTATCAGTTATTTCATTGATATTACATTTTCAAGTTATTTATATATTATATGTGTGCTATAAATTAAGCATCAATTAGAGGCCAAGGAAGAAGAGCAGCATAAAGACTAGACAGCTACACAAACTAATGAGGTTGCTTGCCAAATAGTTGTCACTTGGGAGCACCTACATTTCAGACTCAGCATGGTCCTCGCGAGATTCAGTGTCGAGATGCAAACGTCCAGTGGCCAGAACGGAGGATAGCACAGGGGCAACACGCTGGTCTTGGAAGCAAGACCACGCATAGCAACAGAGGTTAAAATCCCGGATCCGCACTTAGAAACCGAACTTGGTTACGGTATTAGGCGCGTTATAAAACAAACAATTAAATACATAAAAAATGTTTTTTAAAAAGTGACTTGAATGTCAGTGACCCATGGAAAGTAACTCTGGATCATTGTTACACCACACATCACCCAAAAGAGACAAACATCACAGAAGAGGTTTCAGAATTGCTTGCAGAACGTTCACACAATCCATACCCTGCTATCTAAGAAACAGACAATGTTCCCTGTTTCCACAATACATGTGGACAAATCGGAAATATCACACAGAGAAATAACCAAAGCATCTTCGCTACTGACAGACGATTGTGCTTGTGATGTGGACTTCACTCTTCCTAGTGTTGAGGACTTATCCACCAACATGGAATCGCAAACCAGTATATTTGTGGATGGATGGCTATTAAAGGAACCAAAATTGATTGTATTCGACTGCTGCCAGATCGAGATTATGAAAAAAGATTAAATGTGATCATAAATTGCCTAGGAGGATTTGTGGGGAGGCATCAGTGAAGTTTACTTGTGTAGTCAAAGGCATCAACCTTACGATCAAGGGTAGCTGTGTACACCACCATAACTCATTTTCATGGTCTGCTCAACCTATACTTGGAAACGTGCTTGCTGAGAATTTAGGTTGTTCATCTGCTTTGTTGTTTAGAGGATTAACATACAGTACAATTTCAAGTTTTTCTAACTTTGTGGGACTTACTACAAATATCAGAAGGATTTCTTGTGTCCCGCTATTAGCCAGGCACGGACACTCAAACAGACGTCAATGGACAATGGTCGCACTGGCAAAAGGCTCTGGCTTGCTGGTGATGGACAGTGTGATAGTGCAGGTTTTTCTGTCAAATACTGTACTTACCACTTCCAAGACATGGAAACCAAAGAAATACTGAGTTCAGTCGTCGTGCAAGTATCCGAGTGTACATCTTCTGTTGCCATGGAAAAATATGGTTTCATTAAATCAATCAACTGCTGCAATCCAGAGGAATGCAAATAGACCCGATAGCCACTGACAGGCACGTTTAAATAGCCAAGGCCATGCAAGAGCAGCTCCCAGACATAAAGCAGCAATATGATGTATGGCAGGTCGCAAAATCAAAAGGCTACAAAAAACATTTTAAATTGGTCACAGTCTATCAGCAACCATCTTTGGTGGAGCTCAAAAACTTGTGATGGGAGTGTAGATATTCTGCTCATTGATGCACCATTGTTCTAGCATACACTCTTGGAAAAAAAATGAACATGTCCACGAATGTCGACGGACCATACGCGATGAACAGTTGTCGAGTAGACCGAGTTCTTGTATCCGATGTAGGTAAAATTTTAGGGCCCTCGTAACGTCCAAGGTATGAAGAGCTTTTTCCGCTGCCGATGATGGGGTCGCAAAGAAAGTAGGGAGGACAATGGACGAGTGTTTGTGATACACTGTAGGAACTTTCGGAACAAAAGTAGGATTGGTTGCCAGAACCACCTTTTCTTTCGTGAACGTTCTGGGGGAGGTTTTGAGCCCAAAGGGAAGAACCGTGAACTGGTAGTGAGTCCGCCCTATCACAAACCTCAGGAACTTCCTATGTTTCTGACACATTCTGACACATTGGAATATGGACGTACGCGTCCTGCAAATCCAGGGACAACAGAAAATCCCCTTCTTGAACAGCTCGGATCACTTCCTGGAGCGTGAGCATTTTGAATTTTAGGCTCTTTTAGGACTTGTTGAGATCGCTTAAGTCTAGAATGGGACGCCATTTTCCGTTTGGCTTTTTCACGACGAAGTATCTTGAGTAGACACCTTGACCTTTCTGTGATGCTGGAAGTAATTCTATCGCACCTTTTGCTAACTTGAGTGTTACCTCATGTTGCAGTACCCTCAGATGGGAATGAGCCACAAACGCAGGTGGAATGTGCGGAGGGCTGCGCTTGAACTGTAGAGAATGCCTGTTCCTTATTGTGTCCAGCACCCATTGATCTGTCGTTATTCGTTCCCATTCGTCGACATATGCTGATACTCTTCCCCCCAGAACGGTGTGTTGCTCGTCATTGCTGATCTTTATTTTGCTTCTCTCTCGACGACGGATAGGATGGTCTCTTCCTGGAAGTCTGGAAGTTCTGGCGTCGGTTTGCTGTTTGGGAAGCACGCCTGTATCCCTGGGAGGGATACGCCGACCTACCGAAGGATCTGTTTCCTGACGCAGAGAATCTGGAATTACCTGAAGCCCCTCTAAAGGGAAGAAAAGACTTGTAGCTTCGGCCACTCTGGAGGGCACCCAATGAACGTACCGTGTCCGAGTCCTCTTTCATTCCCTTTAGGGCCTCATCTACTTTCTCTCCGAATAGAAGGTCTCCCTCAAAGGGCATATCTAATACTTTGTATTGTACCTCCGGCCTGAAGTAGGTACACTTAAGCCATGACTGTCGTCGTAACACGACCCCATTATTGACTTGCTTTAAGCCTGATTCAGCGAGGTCAACCGCGATGTTTATTGCGTGATTGGAGGCTTCCTCAACCTCTCGGACAAGTAACATCGCCGCCTTCCTATGCTCGTCCGGAAGATGATCCAGCAACGGAGCCAGCCTGTGCCACATTTCTCTTTCGTATCTGGCTACAATAGCCAGAGAGTTTGCGGCCTTTACTGTAGTTGCTCCCACGGATAGCACTTTTTTGCCGAAGGCATCCTGACGTCTTGCCTCGTTTTCAGGCGGAGTCGTGCACTTGTGCTGGGCCTTCGCTTTCATCGCCGCTGCCGCCGACACCACCGATTCAGGCGTTGGTTGGGAGGTTAAGCACTTGGGGGTAGACTCTGGAGCCTTAAATTATTTCTGAAGGCGACCTTTTACCGCAGGTTCCTAAAAGGGGTGACGCATTGTCTGCAAACCTTCCTTCCACATGTGATCTAGCATGGGTATTGAGAACACTGACCTTCTCTTACCCATGTGGTCGAACAGAAAACAGTCCTTTTTCTGTTCTTCCTGGGACAAACCGAATTCCTTACACGCCTTCTCCATCATAGAATGGAATGATGCAATATCGTCCGGGGGGGGACGGGTGAGCCGGGCTCCTTGAGGTTTCTAACTCCACCTCTGACTCCCAGGTTGGTTCCCTGGAGGGGGATGATGAGATATCCGACATGGCTCCTCTGTCAGACTCCGGATCTGGCAGCTCACCTTCCTCCTGGGGTGCCTGTGGTGCTGAGACTGGCGTGCGGAAGTGAGTCGGTGGATGGGACGGGCCCGGCTCGTCGACGGGTGACTGTGGTAGGTTTACCTGAGGTAGTCTCTGGTTCAACGACTGTACTAAAGACTGAAGCGTGGACAGAATCTCCAACGACAAAACAGATTGAGAAGAGGGGCAGACCCTGGAATTCCGGATCCCCTCGTCGACGACTTGTCAACCACTCATAGCCAAAGGTCTGCCGGGCCAGCTATTCTCCCGCTCTCGTCCTCTCCCGAGGACAGCAACACTGCCTGTTCCTGCAGTAAAGTATCCGGAGGGATCGGATCGAAAACTTCAGGCCTCCAGGCTTCCTGTAGAACCTCGGTTGACAAGGCCACCGTCGCAGTCGTTGTCGGTGGGACGGTAGATACCACATGCGTCAGTGGTAGGGAGGAGGCCGATGACTGGACCGCCGTCGGCGACGGTGGCTTAGCAAGTGGTTTAGGCGGTCCTGCCTTTTCTGCACTTGGCCTGCTTTTACTCGACTCTCGACTCGTGGTCGATCTATGGTGATCGCCCGAGGAGGATTTCGGCCTTTCTTTGTCATGCTTTTTTGACGAAGATGACGATTTTTTCGACGAAGATTCTCTAGCTGAATGACTACGAGATGACCCTTTCTCCGTCGGTCGAGATTTCTTCACCGGTGGTTCCGACGATACAGCGCGGTGTGATGATTTCGCCGATTGTGTGGAGCCTACCTCCGAAGGGGGGTATTCCCCCGCTCCATCATTCAACCATGCCACCAGCCGTCGATTTCGGTCTTTGAGGGTCTTTTGAGAAAACCCGCATATGTCACAGTTATCAGCCGAATGATGAGGGTGGAGACAGTATATACAATCCATATGTCCATCCCCCTTGTAAACTTTTTTCAAGCCGCACGTTGCGCACGGACGGAACAGCGCCTTTCCTGACATGAAGGAAAACATTCACCCAACTCCAAGTACACAACCTTGTACATAATAGGAAGATGACGCGAGGAGATCCCACTACTTTGGAGACGGTTGAAATCTGAAGGGAGCCGCGGGGGCGGGGCTCTTATACCACGACGTCCTACGGAGCATGCGTAGGCGGGCCCCAAAAGGACGTGGATAGGACACAAAAGTGTCAGAAGTTTTCCTATAGGAAAAGGCTATATATGTGTACCGAGGGGTCCCAGTCTGACGACGGGGAATATTCTAAGCATGTGAATCCATGAAAGATCCAATGCTGGAGAAGTTTGCCGGGCCAAACGTAACTTCTATGATGTGCGCATTGCCAAATCTAATTCTAGTCTGAAATAACTCTTCTCCATACTAAAAGAACTAGAGTCACCAATACCCATACCTGATATCTGTACCAAAGACAAATCTTGGTGTGCAGACATCCAATACGCGCTAGCCAACAAAATTAACATGCTCCAAGATAAAATTCAGCAAAAAAAAAAAAAAACTCAATCTACAGTATTCGCCTAAAAACCTTCTGCCTAGTGTATCACCAATGTCACACAACAATATATTCCACTTTTTCCAAAATTTGGACGTTGAAAAAATAATCTGGTCACTGAAGCCTTCTAATTACAAAGGTGACATATGCCCAGAACAACTAATAAAAGATGCTGCTAGAGAATTATCTCCATTCATTACTAAACTGATTAACGCTTCCTTTGCTTCAGGCACTATCCCTGCCAATCTTAAACAATCCTGGGTGCTCCCTCTTCTCAAGAAACAGACATTAGATCCTCTCATCCCTACAAATTACCAACCCATTACCACTGTTCCATTTCTACTCAAAATATTGGGCAAAGCTGCCTACACTCACTCAAATTCAAAACAGCTTGAATTGCATGAAATTCTAGGCAATAGACAATCTGGCTTCCGCCCATTACACGGAACGGAAACAGCCTTCATCGATCTAAAATTGCAAATAGACAAGCTGAGAGACAAAGGGAGAACAGTACTTCTGCTCCTACTTTATCTCTCAGCCGCATTTGATCTGGTTGACCACAAGGTCCTCTGTAGTCACCTTGACTCTGCCGCCCATTTCTCCCCGGAGGTTATCAGATGGATTGAATCCTTCCTGAGTGAGAGAACTATTAGAGTCTTCTCTCCCCTCGGCAGCCGCTGACCCGACCCCTTGTCATGACCCTTGCCCCTGGCCCACACTGGCAATTCAGCCTTCCAGTTAGGACCAGGTCAAAGGTCTTAAAACCTCATCCAAGACTTTCTTAGAGTTAGTCCTTTGGCACCAGGCTCATAACCATCATGAAGACAAAACATTAGAATGGGACTATTGACTTGGGACTATTTAACTTGGGGGTTGGGAGGGCGTTCAGCCAACATGGAGGCACAAACATAGCTCAGTTACAAGGAACTGAGCTAGGCGGTCTAGTCTTGTGTGTGGCAGGCCTGGGACGATTTTACCTGGACTACTTTACCTGAGACTATTTAAACCGCACCGAAAAAGTAGAACATGCTTTGCGTTATTCTGTTGTGGGCAGCGTAACGCTCACTGTGTCCAGTTCTTTGATGCCAGCTTACCTGAAACTAAGGACCTGCAGAGAGAGAAAGAACATGATGAAACTTATCTGGAACAGAATCCGATCTTCAATCCATCGCCAACTTCAGTTCCACTCACCTGAAGGTACGAACTCAATCATCAGACACCGCATGCATCCTGGAATACCATAACCTGGAAAGAGGAGAAAGAAAGACAGTGTTTACTCACGTTTCCTCCCGAATGAAGAAAGCCACACAATTCTTACCTGGGTAGTCTGGTCAGTATCATTGCTGGAACATTACCGCGCTTGGCGAGGAACATCGCAACCTGCAAGGAGAGAAAAGACACAGGATAGCAATATAAAAGGCGAAACAGCGCAGCGCATCGCGCACGCCGCGCTTTCGCCTACCGGTCCATGCTCATCTTCAAACTGCATGACAACACCAAAATACCTTTCCATACCTAAAAGGAGAGAAGCAAGACATTATTCAAAATAAGAGGAACATAAGAACTGCATATAAAGACTGCAAAGCAGCAAACCTACGAAGTCGCAGCAGGCCTGGATTCCCACGGGGGGGCTTGCACCAGTGAAGTAACTTGGTCGCTGCTCTCCCCCCACATCTACACGCCCCTGCCACAAGGAGCAGGATGGAGAATCCACCTTTTACAATATTAAGGTGAGGAGAGGGCCCAAGGGGGAGGAAGGAGTTGAGGCCAAGGGAGGTGGGAAAACAAAGACAATCTGGTATTGCATCCAGCTCTCCTATATTGCAGACCCATCTTTAACCAGAGGCCTTACCAAGGGACTGGGAGAGGGTTTGCGAGTGCAAATCATCCAACCAGGGCTGGGTGGCGTCCCCGTGGATACCAGGTGAGTGTTACACCCCTATTTTGTGCAGTTTTCCTCAGGGCTCTTGTGTCTCGCCAACTATCTAAAATATATTCACCAAACCCCTGCTCGATGATCTGGACCATCTGGGTGTCACCTACACGAACTATGCAGACTACATCCAGATTCTCCTCCAGCTTTCTGGGGATCATAGTAAGGACACAGAGTTGGTGAATAAGGCATATCTTATCATCCAAGCATGGATGCCCACGCATGGAATATGCTTGAACGATGATAAGACCGAGTTGTTAATTTTGGGATCACAGGCCAACATCAGAAAACTAGGAAAGGAGTTTTCCTCATTCAAGATCAATGGGAATACCATTAAAGTCTCCAAGGAGGTAAATACCCTACTTTTGACAAACAGATAAAATCCCTAACTTCTTCCACGGCCTACACTTGCAAGTTGCTAAGAGCAGGCAAACCATTCCCTCTCCGATGATAGCTACTTGTTCCTGGCCAGAGCCCTAATACTCTCTAGAATCGACTATTGTAATGCCCTATATAGCGGTGCCAATAAAACTACTATCCGGAAGCTCCAGATATTACAAAATAATGCTTTAAGAGCAGCCCTAGGCATAAACAAAAGAACTCTTATTTCCTCCCTTAGATGCCAATATAAATGGCTGTCTACGGGCAATAAAATACTGCTAAAGACAGTGTCCCTGACTCACAAAGCTCTCAACAACGCTGCCCCCAGCTACCTTATGATACATTTCAGAGGAGAATCTCTCCCAGACTTACCAGAGCTGGTAATATTAATTGCCTGGCTATACCTAGATTCAGGCTTACCACCATTGGTGGTAATAACTTCCCTATAAAGGCGGTGAAATCATGGAACTCACTTCCACAAGACTTGCGAACTGACCAACCCTACCTACTCTTTAGGAAAAATGTTATAAAACAGATCATCTCGTCCGACCTATAGCCTCCTACCTCTTCTGGCGGAGTGGAGTCACTTATTCCCTCTTACCCATCAGCCTCACTTGCTTTATGCTACCACTTGAAACCCATGTGGAATGTATTCTACCTGCGAGTCCAAGTATTCTACAGAATGTAAGATTCAGTAATTCGTATATTTGAACATTGTAGATGGCTGAAACTCATATGTAAACGACTCTACCTGCGAGTCCAATTGCTCCACGGAGCGAAGTACTCTGTAATTTGTACATTATATATTACTGTAACCATATAGCTGCCATATTCGTACATCAAATTGTGCTTTGTAACTATAGAAGCCTTTATTTATATCTGTATATTGTATAACTATGTAAGCCTTGCATTCTCATACTGTCGCGCCCTATTACCTCCGGGTCTGGAGCGCGAATAAGTGAATAAACAAACTCTATTGTACTCTTTGTTTGAATATGTAATAGTCTCATGTGTCCTGAAGAAGAATAGGTTCTATATTGGCCATGATCTCAGTCTTCCTCTGTCTATGGTGTTATTATATTCTGGACATTATAATACACGTTTTTGATTATTACTGAAGCAGTACTAGTCTCTTGAATGTTTGACATTGAGTTTCCATGAAACATAGTGCATTTTTTGGCGCTAGTTCTGTGAGCACATGACATTGAGCCTCCTTTAGCCCCAATCTATCTTGGTCTTACCTCACCCGATTGTGCTGGTTGGGTTGTCGCAGTGCTCCTCATACTTAACACAGTATTCTTCTACTACTGTACATCTATTAGGCGGTGCCTGCTTTTTCCCTTGGTCTTAGCAGGCACCATGCCACAACCAGGCATGGTTTATATTTAAAGCTTTATGCACCACCAGACTGACTAAGGCATATGAGTCCTATAATTTGGATCAGAGCTTCAAAAGATCAAAAAGCCACATTTGTGTGCAGGCACATTGTTCCCCAGCAGCTGTCGGGGATGCACATGTGACATTTGAACCCACTACGTGCCAACGCACAGCTGGGGTTTTGGTGCCAGGAGATTGGTTACAGCAAAGGTACATGTGTACTATACATTGGCATGGAGCATTTATGAAAGGGGCCACGATTAGCAAGCCTCCCTTTCATAAACACTTGCATCATTTTATTTAATAAAAATAAAATGAGGGATTTAACACCCTTGCAGAACGCAATCCATCAAACAGGGTCACAAGCAACCCTTTTGTTCCCATGTTAAACTTTTTAAGAGCAAAGTGTGCACCAGTATCAGTATCTAAAGAGATTTTGGTCAGCAATATAGCCAACAATGACATCCTTTTGCTAAATATCAAGACCTGGCCCACCAACAATGGTACCTTTGCAAAGATTACCTGAAACAAATAAACGGTTGGAAAGGCGTCATTTTTTCTCTCCATCATCAGGGTTGAACTGGCCGTATCGGTCGATCGGCCACTGACCGATGACCTTTGGGACCTGGGGGCCAGTTTTTTCCTGAGGTGGGCCAGTTTTTAAGTGTTCATCGTTGGCGCTGCGCGGCCCAAGCTTAGCTTTTTTTTTTTAGATCTAACTGTGGGTGCGGCTGTGCGCACGGTGCATGTCCCGTGCCGTGCCTGTGGGGTGCCCGTGGTGGCCTGGGCTGATGGGCGCGGCCTGAGCAGCCAGATCGCCTCGGGCGCCGAGGGCCGAAAAGGAAACAAAGAAAACAAAGGAAACAAAGGAAACCGACACGCTGCCCATCATGCACACTCTCACTCTGGGGGGGCCGGCCCACCCAGCCAGGGGGAGCCTCAGCGGCTCAGCCTGGAGCTGTAGGTCCTCCTGACCTGGAGGGTGAAGCGAGCATATTCATCAAAGCAAGATAACAACAACACACACGTTGTTACCTTGCTTTGATGATTTGCAATGCATGATGCATGCATCATAATCATGATGCATCATGCATATGAGAGAGCCGGCCGCGCCAGGCTGGCGGCGGCGCAGTGCCCCCTCCACACCCTTGAGAAGTTCTAGTGTTAACGAACGGATACACAAACACCGGCGGGACGGGCGGTCTGCAGCACACCGCACGAGGTTGGCTGGGCTGCTCGCTCCCTCCGGCTCCTTCTGCCTCCAGGGCTGGGGCCCGGCTGCCCAAGTTCACACACAACAAGTTGCTTTCAACTTTCAGGAAGTATCAACAATGAATTTGTTGCCATGCAAAGTTAAAAGCAACTTGTGCCTGTGGGGGCTGGGGCGGCGACGACAGACTCTGAGCCGCCACACAATCTTAGAGCCGGAGAGAGTGTGGCCACGTGCGTTACTCTGATATAGTAGGCCTCCTCCGGACCCTGGCATTTTTTGGCCACGAGTCGACGAGGCAGGCAGCCCACAGAGAGTCCGCCAGCTGAGCCAGCCCAGTGCCCATTGCCCAAGACTGACGACGACTCACGAAGACACTGTCTGCTGGCAGCCAGCAGGCAGCAGCATTAGAGTACTGGCCGCAGCGCCCATAGCCAGCAGCCTGCCCTGGGCCTGGCCCCCAGCAGCAGACTGAGCCCCCACGCCACTTTGCTGTGTGTGCATCGAGACCTGCTGCCACACACGTCGCAGTCTAGCATCGACGGTGAGTGCCAGTGGGAAATTCGCTTATTATTTCTTAATTTATTCTGCTCAAAGTCGCCACTATAATATGTTGTTAGAGTAGCCTCCTCGGCTCCTGGCCCTTTCGGGTCGATTTGCACAAGTAGCGTTAGTCTGATGATTATGGAGTCAGTCTCGTGGGTGGTGTGTTGGAGTGGGACTGGAAGCTGGAGTTGATGCCAGTCAGTCAATATCCAGTAAGGTTGTTTTTGCAGGGTATGGCATCAAGCAGTTGTGTGTACTGAGATGCTTTGCAGTGAGTTCAATCTTGAGATGCTCATCCTGGGAAAATAATATGCAGCCGGAGCACTTGTGTTGTATGCATCATTACTCTGTCTCTGTAAATACAACACAGCAATTTGTTAGTAACACAGCCTGTCTTAAAGTGAACCACATTGCAATTTGCAAGCAAAATTGGCACAGGATGGCGTCTCGCTCTCCTGAAAAGAGAGAGAGTGGATGATTAAGGACCGGTGTATGGGGTGGAGATGTCCCGTGTGTGTCTAGGTTGCATGTCTCTCTGCATAAAGCCCCCTGTGCTCTCTGGAGCGCCGGACCCTGGACTGACTGTCCCAGAGGTGCTTGTACTTCTGACTCTGATTTGAACAGAGAGTTTCCCAGAGTCTCTGCAGCCCTACAGTGATGGCTCCTGTCTGGCTCGGCGCCCGGCTCCTGCTGCTCGCACTGTCTGCTATAGCTGCACCTCCAGCGTGGGACCCCGGTAAGGACCCAAGAGCCGGGATGGCCGAGGGGGGTTGGGAGTCGGGACTGGGGTGGCAGGGGGGACATGAGGAGGGACGCTTCCATCAGGGCGGCCGGTTAATAGTGCCCGACTCTACTCTCTCTAGGGGCTGTTTGGGGTCCACAGACTGGCCGTCCTGAGAAGACTTCAGAGAGCTGCATCATGGCCTGGGTTCGCGAGTGTTGACGCATTTCGCAAAACCAGAGCTTTTTTAATGTGCGATAGTGGGTTTAAGGGGAGCGATTAGAGTTCTATTTGAGACTGCAGCTGTATGTCTGCTGGTGTTAGTGGCAGGTTCGGTGCTGGGTGTGAGATACGTATTGCATTGTTGTGTTTAACTTGAATACCGTTATTGGGTTAGATTGGGGGGGCGATATTGTGATACTGGCGCCAGAGTCTGGGTTGTGCGCTGCCATGCTACATGGCACATATGTGGTCTGCATTGCGTTTCAGCAGCATGTCATGTGCATAGTTGTTAAATATCTATGGTTGGGTGTCACTGGGTGTGCAGGAGTGTCGTGTTAGATTAAGGGTGATATAGTTTCTGGGACATGCTGGATTGGTGTAGTGAGGTTGCATTTTGGTGTTTTATAGCATTTTTTAAGGTTGGCTGTGGTGCAGCCTGGGGAATGTCTTGTGCTGGATGTTGGCTTGCAGTAATGAGGAAGCATTCGGGGTTTGGGAGGGTATCTCGTGCTGGCGATGGGAGCGGTCTCAAATGGTGGTTTATGTTGGATTTTGGGTGGCTACATTAGGGTTGGAATGGGGTGCAGGACAAAATGGCTTGTGATACTTATTGGGTTGCAGTAGTGGGGTTGGACTGCTACGCAGCACCTTGTAGTTTGTCTGAATGCAATATCATGGCTTGATGTGGGATGCACAGTGGCGTACCGAGTGTGGTTTGGGGTGGTCAGAGGGAGGGGGCAAGGTGCCCAGCAAAGGCTCTTTTGAGAGCCCGAGTGGGACTTTTGTCAGCGAGACACTACTCCCGTTCGGCACCTCACTGAATGTGCCCATTGGAAAAGGTGTCCAGCTGGGTGGACAATGTATGGGCATTGTCCTGGCAGCAGGACACCAGGTGTCTCCCTGCCAGGACAATGCCTCAAGGAGCTCTGGGCAGCCAAGGGGCTCTCACACTTTGCTCTGTGTATGGGGGACTATTAGCAGGGACTTGTGTCCCTTAGAAATGTGCATGGGAGGGAGTGATCAGCAGTGAGAAGGGTGCATAATGCTGCAGGCTTTATTAAAGAATGACTATGGCTTTACCCAAGGGGGATTTTTTAGGCTCACGTTCATCTGCATGATTCTTTTGTGATCTTGCATGCAGAACGGGATGGGGAGAGTACAACTAAAGCCATCCTTTTTATTACTCAACATATTTCTATGATTATGTATTTAGTGTAAAGTTAATTATTTATTATGTAATATGCTTTGCTTAAAATGCATTGCTATAAATAAAGTATTCTTTGAAGTACGTGATATGGAAAGGGAAACCTTGATAAATATCTATATCACCTAATCCTGGGAATATTACTTAAATCATCCAAATCCCGGTTTCACCATTTAACCAAAGTGTGTGATCCTGGGCAGATCACTTAATCACACTGTCATATCTGCAGCTCTGTAAGTGGTTCACTTCAGAGCTTTTGTTAATATATCATGCTGTTATTTTTTAAAAAGCCCGACTATGAAGTTGTCAGTTGCCTGTGGCCCTGTTCTGCCTAAAGTCCATTTTCCAAAGCCACGATTTCCTCCGAGACCCAGTGATAATTTGGCAAACCTTACCACCTTCCCCTCTCAGGCTACACCAGCCATTTTCAGGATATGGGCGCTGTGCAGCTGTGCCGCCTGCCTCCAATCACTGGATGCTGCTCTTAGCTCTTGTCAGGAGAAATGGGGGGTCGGGAGGGAAAACATTTGAATAAGTATTAGTGTCAGGATAAATGTGACATTGGAATGGTCTAAAGGGACCTCAGATGATTTTACAACAGGCCAGTGGTGCTGGACAAGAGTCAGTTGTTCAAATCAAAATCCACTTTTTAAGCGTTTGAAATGGCAGCTGACACTGCAAGGTAGGTTAATATTTCTAGGGCACAATCAGTGAGAGGTTTGCTTCTTTTCACAATTTGAACCAGAAAAGATCAGTGAATAACAAACCTGTATCGTGTCAGTCACTGCCATTTCTTTATGTGTATTCTATTTGCACCCTGCCATTGCTGCCAATGCACCTCTGAAGTGACCTGCTTGCTCTGCCACTATTCCAACAATGGTCAGTGCGCTCACCTGGTATCCACAGGGACGTCACCCAGCCCTGGTTGGATGATTTGCACTCTCGAACCCTCCCCCTGTCCCTTGATAAGGCCTCTGGTTAAAGATGGGTCTGCAATATAGGAGAGCTGGATTCAATCCCAGATGGTCCTCGTTTTCCCACCTCCCTTGGCCTCAGCTCCTTCCTCCTGGGCTTTCTCCTCACCTTAATATTGTAAAAGGTGGATTCTCCGTCCTGCTCTTCATGGCAGGGGCGCGTAGATGTGGGGGGCGAGCAGCGCCAAGTTACTTCACTGGTGCAAGCCCCCCTGTGGGAATCTAGGCCTGCTGCTTTACAATCTTTATATGCAGTTCTTATGTTCCTCTTAGTTCGAATAATAATGTCTTGCTTCTTTCCTTTTAGGTATGGAAAGGTATTTTGGTGTGGTCATGCAGTTTGAAGATTAGCATGGGCCGGTAGGCGAAAGCACGGTGTGCGCAATGCTGTCCGTTGAGTAATGCGCGATGCGCTACGTTGTTTCGCCTTTTATATTGCTAACGTGTCTGTTCTCTCCTTGCAGGTTGCAATGTTCCTCGCCGAGCACTGTAATGTTCCAGCAATGATACTGACTAGGAGACGACTACCCAGTTAAGAATTGTGTGGCTTACTTCATTCGGGAGGAAACGTGAGTAAACGCTTACTAATGCTGTCTTTCTTTCTCCTCTTTCCAGGTTATGGTATTCCAGGATGCATGTGGTGCCGGATGATTGAGTTCGTACCTTCAGGTGAGTGGAACTGAAGTCAGTGATGGATTGAAGACAGGATACTATACCAGGTAAGTTTTGTAGTGTTCTTTCTCTCTCTGCAGGTCCTTGGTTTCAGGTAAACTGGCATCAAAGAACTGGACACAGTGAGTGTTACGCTGCCCAGAGCAGAACACCACAAAGGGGGGCGTGGCTTGAAGCTGCCGCGATCGGCATGACTTCGTAGAAGCTCCTGGCTGGCCCGAGGCGCGGAATGTGACATCGCCGCCCCCGGCCCCAGTTTCTCGCCGAAAACTGTTCACAGTGTGGGGGAAGCTCTGCAGCTGTGGCATGACAAGTGGCATCCGGAACGGTAACAAGCTCTTCGAGTTCGGAGGCCTTTAAGTCCTGGAGATCTCCCGGCGGCAAGATGGCGGCCGCTCCACTGGGCCACAAGAAGCGGCGGAATGGGGGAGGGGCAGGCGTATGAAGACAACGCGGGCCGCCGGGTGAACTGATCGATCCAAGCGGTCCCGCACCGCCCGAATGAACAGTGCTGTGTACCTGCAGTCCACCAGCTGGTCCCGGGAGTCTGGAGGCATATCGTATCCCATCTGTAGAGGGCTCCTGGAAGGTGTGCAGCAGAGGAGCGGAGAGGAGTCGACGGGAGGAACACAGACTGGGGGTGAAAAGATTCCTCTGGCCTGGTCTTGCCTTCTCGAGGATGCTGCCCTGGCTCCGGTCCGCATCCTGGGCCCGAGACGCCTCCGGAGATGGTATTTGAGCCAGCCCGCGCTTCTCATGGTAACACAAACAGGATTCCACTTGCGCAGATCTTACTCACTGCGCGAGTCAGCCAAGATCAAGCGAGCACTATCCACATAGGGTGCTCCGCTCGCCTCGAGGCAAACGAAGGAGTCCCAAGTGCATCGGAGGGACTACAGAGCCATCACGCTGCGCTTCGGGCGCATGAAAGAATGTTCACACCGTTGCCTGCTCGGTCCTGGGGACGGGAGGAAGATCCAGCCCGGTGTCAAGCACAGCAGGCTTACCAATATAAGGTGAGGAGCAGCGCACCGACCGCCGCAGACCCCTTCCAGCATACACCCATAACAAGGCTGAAAAAGTGGGGAAGAAGGCTGATGCGGGGAAGCAAACGTCCCACACATCTTTCAGAGCAACCGCTCTCATCAGTTCTGCCATAACCTTACAGCCGGCATAAATCTCCGAAGAATTTGCTCAACTGGGCGCCGTCCCCTCTCCCCCCCCCTCAACTTATGCTTATCCCCTCCGGCCTGCTTCAGGGTAGCCAAGCAGATAGAACATCAAGGGGGTGAGGGAGTGGATAGTGGGCAGTCGGGAACTAATGTCTAGAAGCGGGAAAAGGTCGAAGCAAGCAGACATTGTGACGCTAATGGCCGGCGCCTCGACCGAGCCCTCGAAGAAGGGGGAGATGCCAGAGTCTCTCCCCGGTGAAGACGGCCACGCCAACGCAGCATCGGCGAATAATACAGCACAAATGGTGAGCAAGAATGACCTGCAGGAATTACTTACTGCACTGACGAAGGAAATTCACAAAAGCACAGAAGAAGTAACTAAAAAAATAAACCCTCTGGACAAAAGAGTGATCGAGGTGGAGAAAAAAACGGCGGATTTTGAGTCAGAAGTCTGTGACCAGCGAATCGACAGAGATAAAATCAGAGCTCTGGAAGAAAGATCTGAACTCTTAGAAACCAAACAAGAAAATGCGGAAAATCGGTCGCGGAGAAATAACATTCGCCTCATGGGGGATACCAGCAGCTATTCCAGACACAGAGCTAAGAAGTTACGTCTCTCAGCTGCTTAGATCATTATAACCCTGCCGGATGAAGCAACTCTAGAGCTGGACCGAGTAGGGCGGTTCCGAGATCGGCATCCAACTTCCCCACCAGACGTCCTACTAAGGGTGCATTTCTACCAACTCAAGGAGGAAATCATGAATGAAGCACGACAAATGGGCCAATTAACATTTCAAGGATCTAAAATATCACTATATCGGGACCTAGCAAACTCCACACTCCAGAAGCGCAGAGCCATGAGGTCATTCACGGAAGGGCTGAGGGGGGAAAAAAATTGCCTAACATTGGGGATTCCCAACTTCAGTTACATTTACTTGGGAGGGGACTCAAAGACAAATGCACTCACCGAAAGAGGCCGACAAATTCATGGGCATCGGAGAATCAGGAGGTGGGTCGGACTCCGAGGAACCATCCCAATCCCAGCACAAGAAACCTTCAGATGGTGAATGGTCGAAACCTACCAGACGACGCAGACCCCGAGGGCCACCCAGGAAATCCTACAACCCTGGATGATCTAGACAGGTACATCCACCTAAGTCTGCGGATCAGGGTACCTTTACAGGGGAACAAGCTATCCGAAGATAAACAAGATGGACGGATCTATGGGTCCAACAGAAGAGGGGAAGCTCACGTTGAAGCTTATACACATCTCGAGACAGAAATCGATACACCATGCAGGGTGGATGCACGACATTATCTCCAGTTCATTCGGCGGCCCAGTTGGCCAAGATAAGCGCATCGATGCCACCAGTTTCCCAGTGGCAGTAGGACGTTGTTCTTCCTACATGTTTGTTCGAAGTGGGGTGGGGGAGAGAGAAGGGATTTTCAAAAGACATACAAACACTCTGGGTCAGGAAGCCCTTGTGGCTCGGACCAGAACTCTAAATCACATCACGACAGGTCAACGAAAACATCAACAAAGCACCACAGAAGCATGGAAGTAACTTCAGGAATGGAAGATCACTCTCAGCAAGCGGATATGAACTCAATCTCGGATAAGAAAGGAACAGGAAAACATGGCTGATACGAGCACAATAACAATCTTATCATGGAATGCGCAAGGGCAAAACTCGCCACGGAAACGAAAATCCGTAGAACACAGGCTTGGGCAATTAGCAGGGGACATTGTGTTGCTTCAAGAAACCCATTTACTACAGGAAGACGAACACCGAGTAAAATGTAACAGGTACCGAAAAGCATACTTTGCTACCGCGGGCCAGAAGAAAAGGGGAGTGGCAATACTCCTTAGTGATACCCTAAAAAAAATGACTATAAAAAGAGATCCAAACGGGCAAGATCTCCTACTCAAAGGGATGTTCGAGGAGCTCCCGATCACCATTGCTGCAATTTATGGACCCAACTCTGCTCAAGCTAACTTCATCACAAATCTAATCCCAACCATTTTAGCATTCCAAGAAGGGCATCTAATCATGGGCGGGGACTTCAACTCAATGCCGATTCCCCAGATGGACAAGACCCTTCCGCCCACTAAATCCGCCTATGCACAAGCACTCTCACTAGCCAAGCTACTAAGGGAAACGGAAACCGTCGACGCCTGGAGGATCTTTAACGAGACCTCGAGAGACTACTCCCACTATTCCCAGGTGCATAAAGGCTTCTCAAGAATCGACCTCATTTTAATCTCAGAAGTCATTTATCCATGCTTGGAGGCAACTGCAATACACACCTGTATGATCTCGGATCACGCTCCAGTGACGGCGAAGCTAGCTATATCGGGGCAAAAGCTCCCTGCACAAAGACACTGGAAACTGTGCTCTGCTACTGGATGAATGCATCAAGATGGAAGTCGAGAACACAATAGTCAACTACTTTAGAGAAAATACCACAGAGACCTCTCCTATCAATATCATCTGGGACGCAATGAAGGCAGTTGTCAGAGGCTTGCTAATCAGCGCAGGAGCGGAACAACGAAGGGTCTCTAACTTAGCCACATCCAAGCTGTAGGAGAAGGTGAACCAACTGGAGACAGATATGAAAAGGCGATACTCCAGAAAAGCAGAGAGAGAGCTAAGAAAGGCCAAAACAGCCTTAGAAATGCACTGCGCCGACCGCACCGCTAAGTCCTTAGCCTTTACAAGACAGTTTTATTACATAAAGGGGAATAAAGCGAACAGAGTACTAGTGCAAAAACTGAAAAAAACTCGAAGCAGAAACAACATCCTTACAATAGCTGGAGCGGATGGCAAAGCTCTCTACAGTGACGCTGATAAAATTGCGGAACTATCAAGATACCACTCAGAAATCATGAGTGGGATATCGACAGCACTAGACAACCTACCAAAGTATTTACAATCAATACCCAAGCAGAACGCGATCCAGCTGGAGCACCTCGAGATGCCTGTGTCGGCAGAGGAAATAATCGAAGCCATCAAATTGCTGAAATCCACGGCTCCTGGCCCTGATGGCCTATCTGCATCCTTTTACAAGAAGTACGCCAGGCTCCTGGTCCCTCAGCTGGTGGAATTATTCAACTCTTTCCTTGCATCCGGCTCTATCACTAGGTCGATGGCGGAGTCGCTGACAGTCCTGCTACATGAACCGGTGAGGGCTCCTGAACTTCCCAGCTCCTACCGCCCGATTACGCTCATGAACAATGACAGGAAGATTTTCGCTAAAGTGGTGGCGGGCAGACTGGGAGCGGTCCTGCCGGGCCTAATTGACAGTGATCAGACAGGGTTTATACCTGGGAGAGGGACTCATGACAATATCCGGAGAACAATAGACATTATTGAACATGCCCACAAGGCTGGGGACAGAATGGCAGTTATATCATTAGATGCGCACAAAGCTATTGATATGATGGACTGGGGGTACCTGCGGGCAATCTTGGAACATTTTGGTTTCGGCCCAAATTTCACCAAATGGGTTATGGCCAATTATCAAATTCCCACAACACAATTACGGGTTAATGGCAGGAGATCTGAAGCAATACAGATATCAAGGGGCACCCAACAGGGGTGCCCACTATCACCTCTGATTTTTGCATTATCTATGGAGCCCTTTGCAGCCAGGATTAGGCAGAATGCCAGGATAGGGTGGGGGGTGAAAATAGGTGGCCGAGAATATAAAAATCGCTCTATATGCGGAAGATGTTTTAATCACAGCCACAAACCTGGCATCATCCCTAAGGAAAGAAAGTGACGAATTTGGAGCATTGTCAGGGTTTAAAATTAACTTGGACAAATCATCACCCTAGCGATCAACATCCGTGGTCTCGAAAAAGCCGCCCTCCGCCCGCTAATGCCTATTCCATGGGCAAAAGGTGCAATAGAATACCTAGGGGTACGAATCACTAAGGACCAGGCCCAACTATATGCTGAAAATTTCCCACAACTTATTACAAATCTCAAGAATGACCTAAAGACCAGGTCCTCCAGGGAAATCTCCTGGTTCGGGCGGATTGCGGCCATAAAAATGAAGATTATCCCCAGGTGGCTATACACCTGCACAGCAATACCGACCCGCATTCCGGGCCCAGTACTTGTGGATATGCAAAAGAAAATGCAGGGATTTGTCTGGGGAGGGGAAAAAGCTGCGCATTGGTAAACGAATAATGATGTGGGACAAGAATCAGGGTGGGCTGGGGTGCCAGACATAGCCAGATATACCCTAGCAGCTCAGCTATCACATGCCTTCTCCTGGGTACAATAAGAGGATGCCCCAAAATGGACGCAGATAGAGGAGGCCTGGTGCCCGGGCAGCCCTGCGGACCTCCCACACCTGCCAGAAAGAAAAGTGCAAGCGAATAAAGGCCCTCTGTCTGCTACAATCACAACTGCCCGATGTTGGAAAGCAGTAGCTCGGTACTGGGCCCGCTATCACCTATCTGGAACAACCCAGAGTTTTCACCAGGCTGCAGCCCCAATAGTTTCCAATCCTGGAGGGAGGGTGGACTGCTTAAAACAAGTGACTTCCTAGAGGAGGGCACAACGATTTCATTTGAAAGATGTAAAGAGAAATTTGGGATAGGGGAGAGAGAAAGATTTAATTATACTCAATTAAGGCACTGGTTATCTCACAGGGCGGTTCAAAAGAAATGCGCTAGAGAGCCGACGGCTCTAGAAAGCATCCTCACAACCCCAATAAAAAAAGGCAAAATCTCTACACTATACCGTCTCCTGGACAGGGTTGACCCCACGAAGAAAGAAAGTTACATGATTGAGTGGGAGAGGGACCTAGGACGAGAAATAGAGGTTGAAGAATGGGCACAAATCTGGACCAGGCTGCATAAAAGCTCACAATGTATTGCTAACAGAGAGGGTGCCTACAAACTCTGTTACAGATATTATGTAACCCCTGTCCAAATCAACAGAGCTAATCCAAATCTCTGACCAATGCTGGCAGGGCTGCAACATCCCCAGTTCATTATTTCACATGGTATGGGCCTGCCCAAAGGCAGAGGCATACTGGAGGGAGGTGATCAAACACATCAAAGACATTACTGGACTCACTATTCCTTGGGATCCGGGGATCATTCTCCTGGGGGAAACAGGGGATAGGGCATTACCAATCTCAGGTCACATACCTCAGTTGTGTACGCATCTACACCTCGCAGTGAAAATTGCCATGGCCCGCCTGTGGAAACATGAGGAAGGACCCTCAATAGCATTATGGTGGTCCAAATGTTGGGACATTGCGGTGGCGGAAAAGGTAACCGCGATCCGAAATAATTCCTTCACCAAATCCATGAACATCTGGGATCCTTAAATGGACTATGCAACTAGATTCCCGGCTCTGTCCAGAAGGCCACCACTCACCAGATGGCTACAACACAGCCCCCTCTACTGACCAGCCCATAATCTTCAATTAGAGTCACCTAACCCATAACTGCTGATATATCCACCAAGTTCAAATACAGTATCGGACAATGGAGTTCTGCCTAACACTGACTAATAACTCATCTTCCATACAAATGTATATTGCTGAATGTTGAGATTATTGATGACAATGCTGTTGATGTATTGCTGATTTGTACAACCTAATAAAATGTTATGGAAAAAAAAAAGGATTATTATTAGACAAGAGGGCAAATTCTACAAAATTAACAGATTATTACCCCTAGTAGATTATGTTCACACAATAGATGGGCAATATACATCTGTGTTGTTCGCAGCCAAGTAAGAACCAAGTGAGGTCCAGTCGGCACAACCCAAACAACTGTGGTAAGGACTACAATTTCAGCTAATTTCTAGCTCGAGATTGAGAAAGATGTAAAGACAAGGCTGTGGCAGAAGACAGAAGGATAGAACAAGAAATATACTATACCTGCCTAAAGTGCGCTCTCAACTAGGTTGCGGTGTTACAACGCCTGTCTACAAGTGACAGAATAAGAGTCAAATTACCAACTTCTATGGTGTGTAATACATCCAGCCTTGTAGGTCCTTGTAGGTCCTATAGCACTTTCTTCCAGATCTAGTACAGATTGGAAGAAACTGTAATTTAAAAGAGAAGGCGCACCAGGGGTATTGAAGCGGATGTATATCCCTCCAAAAACCCGTGTGGCAGCGAATGGGGTAAACCGTCCTTTAATAGCCCACCGATTTGTCACACTGACCCTGGATTGCTAGGGTTAAAAAGACACAAACAATTGAAGAAGGAGAAAATCCTTATTCTTTAAGCACAAAGACAATACAGTCACAACTTCCCTTCCAAGGCTCGTTTTAATTAGAGGGGAGTCGGACAATGTAAAAAAGGTTTGCTCAAACAATCACAAATAGGCTAACTGTTGCCTTTTTTAGATGTAGCAAACACCATCGACCAGTTTCAATGGCATGACTTCATTACAACCACATTCATCAGGACAGTCTTTGCTTCCTCAGAACTGGTGTATTTTGTAATTTAACAGCCAGTTTATGAGGAACAGAAATACGGAAGATGGATTAGCACTTTACCACCTTGCCGTAGGGGTCAGTGGACTGGAACAGTCTATGAGGGAGCCTGTAGGATCAAAACAAAATAATCCACAGTCACAACGCAGCTGCTAGGTTCCATGCATTGGATTATGAATAGACCCCAAATTATGTGTCATTCATCTATGCAAACAGAGTCTGTTAAAACCACACTACATCATTCAATCTTAGTGTACATCTCTCAATCTCCTTCGTATGTAGCCATCATGGCATCAAAGGCCAGAGTGTGGGCTACAGTATTCTAGGTATTAAGTCAATAATCATGGGCACATGTGAAACATTCATAGACAAGTCTTGAACAAGTGTGCTCTTAGGTCAATGGAGATCAAATGTTGTAAATATACATATACAGGATTGAAAATAGACATATAAAGGAAGGACTCACCCTCTATTTGCTTCCCTCGAGAGTCGAAGAAAAAGGTGACTATGCCTTAGTTGGAGGCACAGTTCGACTACCCATCCCATGCTGTTAATCTGTGGGGTAATATAAAGATGTAACAGTATTACTCATAATGAAGGTACCAGATTTTTTGGTGCCTCTAGCTGCAGTGCCACTGATTAGGTTGCTGGTGAATTTTGGCACTTCTAATGCATTTTAGGTATTTAGAAAATTATGGAAAACTTATAAAGGGGAGGGCCAAGAGTTACTGCTCCTGAACGGGGGCGAGTACTCCCTATCCAGCGTGACATAATCCCATGGCTCTAGGAAACTTAAGTCAAGATTGTATGAAACCTCAGAGGAGTTCCCAAAACCTTACCAGCATACACCTTCCTCGGTGTGTGGTACAGCTGTAATGTCCGATGCGAGTGCGACCGCAAATCTATCGCATTCGCCGTTTAAAAAGAAAGGAGAGCGATGAGCCTGCCAACTGGACCTCCCTTGGTTCTTACTTCGCTGCGAACAACACAGATGTATATTGCCCATCTATTGTGTGAACATGAACAAAAAAAAGACCACCACAAAGCATGTTCTGCTGTTTGGGTGCGGATTAAATAGTCTTAGGTAAAGTAGTCCAGGTAAAATAGTCCCAGGTCTGCCACACCCAAAGTAGTCCAGGTAAAGTAGTCCAGGTAAAGTAGTCCCAGGCCTGCCCCACCCAAAAGACTAGACCACATAGCCCAGTTCCTTGTAACTGAGCTATGTGTGTGCCTCCATGTTGGCTGAACCCCCCCTCCTCCCCAAGTTAAAAATAGCCCCGAGAAAATAGTCCCATTCTAATGTTGGTCTTCATGATGGTTATGAGCCTGACGCCAAAGGCGCCAGGACTGACTCCAAGAGATTCTTGGATGAGGTTCTAAGGCATTTGACTTGGCCCCAACTGGAAGGCTGACTTGCCAGTGAGGGCCAGGGGCACGGGTCATGGCATGGTCATCATGATCTGCTCCTCTCTACCTGTGTTGTCCTGACATTGGTTACACCAACACGACAAAACCAGGTGGACAAAAGAGGGGGCAGGGAACTGGGAGTGTGTCTCTCCGTGCTGTCATAAGTTAATTCAGAGAGTGATTACTCAAGCTCCTTCTTTGCCGAGTGCCATCTTGGTAGGCACTGGTCTCACCTTTAGTTTTGGGTTATTGCATTTTCTTTTGTTGGATTGTGTGAATTTACCCTTTTAGAGTTCCTGCAATGGGTCTGAACGCCTTGTCCTGCTTCATGACTAGTTCTTGGTTTCTCGAGTGACTGACGTTGCGCCTGTTCTGGGACATTGGGTCTAGCTTTAGGTAAGGTTTCCTTGGCACACCGAGTTTACAGTCCGAGCCCCCTTTGGTTGTAATGTATTTTTTCAGTGGTCACTGGTCACCCTGTCTTTGAAGTATTTGCAGTTTTGCTGCTAGGTGCGCGTTCCAGGTTTAGAGTTTATTTTGATCAATGACTTCTTTCCAATCCAGATTTTGCTTTTGAGAGTGAGGGCAGCAGGGGTGAACCTAGGGGGTGGGGTTTGAACCTGAGTGAACCATCATGTTGCCCTTGCCTATTGAATACTGCGAAACACATGGGCTTGGTCGTGCACTTGCATTTGGTTTTCGCAGCCTGTATTCTTACTACTCTACATGGTGGGGTTGTTTGCTGCTGTCTTCATCTTGTTTGCAGCTGCTGCTATTGCTTTCTACTTCCACTGTTTTGCTTTTCCAGACATTGGTAAAATGTCCTACTTTCTGGCAGTTGGCACCAGTCTTGCCTTTGGCAGGGCGTTCTCTACTGCCTGTGATGTGTGTGTCGCTGCTGCAGCAGTAGTGCCCTTTCTTGTGCCTTCTGTCTTTGGTGCATCCAATATGTGCACCCTCTTTACTTTCTCCTCACCATGTTGAATTTTGTGCATTCTGTTTTTGCAGGTCATCTGTACATTGTTTTTACCCAGTGCACTGTTGCTTCTTCCACACACTGCGCAGCCTGTGTGATTATTTTTTGTCTGTATCCGTTTTCCCTCTCCCGTACCGCAGAACTGAAAGGCGCCTCTGCATTTTACCTGTTGTCTTCCAAATTGGCGGGTGCTTACCGTGCTTGCTGCTTTCCACAGCAATTCACAAAGTCATCCATAGTCTGACCTGTTTTTTGCAGGCACTTGTGGAATATCACATGGTGCTCGAGTATGTCGCCTTTAAAGTCAAAGTGCTTAGTTACTCTTTTTAGTGCCACTTGGTAATGGTCTTATATTTCTCCAGGGTCCTCTTGTTAGTTGGCTATTGCACCACCTATAAGCTGAAACTATTGCATTAGAGTACAGCTAGGGAAAAATGACATGAGGAGGGACACAAAGCTTGTAGGTGTGGTTTATTTGCCCACCCATTGAGTGCCCATAGCCACGCTCATCCCTATGGCCATTCCCACCCAGTTCCTGGCCTGCCACGCCCAAAATACCACCTCATGGGAACTCTTTCACCTCGCTTTAATCAAACCTTACCTTCAAACTTTGCACTCGAAGTTCCTGGCAGTATTTTTGCAAAGCAGTTTTCTGAGAGTTAATGACTTAAACGAAGCATTAAAGTGCTACTAGTATAATACAAATGTCTTGCCAGGTTTGCCTTCAGCCACTCAAATTATAAGCTTATTGCATGTCCTTGACTGAAGTCTTCTTAAAAACAAGCATTGGCAAAGCCAACAGTTTTGGCTTGTATAGAAAGAATAAGGCATTTTCCCTGCCGGTGCTATTAGTTACCCGAGTACTCCCACAATTTTGCACCTGCCATCATCAATCGGCAGTTAAAACCGCCTCGCAAATGCCTTTCTCATATATAAACAAAAGGCCAAACTGTTGGCATTGCCAAGGTTTGTTTTTCATTTGGTAGGGCGCTGAACACCCCCCTTTGGCCGTCTATCCCCAGAGATGAAACAAGTAATACATCAACCTCCAAATGAAACAATGAATACATCAACACATCACAAATCATCCTCTATTGTTTTTTTTAGCTCAATTTGACAATTTGTATACAGCCTTTATGGACCTGGATGCTCTACTCCTTTTTTTGTGACAGACCATCTATGGTTTAGCCCCTGGCTATTGAAGGATGCTTCTGCGGCCATCTCTTTGTTCCA
Source organism: Ambystoma mexicanum (assembly GCF_040938575.1). NCBI lineage: Eukaryota > Metazoa > Chordata > Amphibia > Caudata > Ambystomatidae > Ambystoma > Ambystoma mexicanum. The sequence goes on from NC_090922.1 coordinate 768,603,891, forward strand.
AGCCATGCACTGTATTTATATGATATATGCTGTGTTTATTGGGTTTTTCGTCATCTTTACCTGGTTTCTTTTTTGCAGGCAGGTCGCTGTTCAAGTATCCTTTCTAGGAAGGCCTTAGCGCAGAGCTACCAGCAACAGCCAGCTAGACAAGCCCATCCCTGTGGGTAAGTAACCACTAGTGACTGTATATCTTCAATGCAGTGCAATGTAAGGTGGTCCTGTATAGCACACTCAAACCACTTTGGCAGCCTTTATTATGCACACCTGTTGTCTTCCCACCAGCACGGCCATCCTAGGCTCCAGTCCAGCCTATAAGCAGCACAGTGGCCAGGCAGAACTCACATCCTATTCCTCCCCTTTCAATCATCTGACTAAGTTTTGTTATTGTGAATTTGCATTGCATCCAGACCTAATGTGCGCTAGGGCAAAAGGAAAACCTGGATTATACCGCTCTCAAACACTGGGGTGGAGGGTAGGAGGATTACACAAACGTGAGCATGCAGCAGGAATTCACTTGCTTTATGTATGTTGCTGCATGCACCTTTGGTGTTTTTCATAAGTTAATTACAATGCAGCTTTCCTTTTTGGCTATTTTTTTCTGAGACGTCATACCATAATAGAACGTCCAGGCCACTGCTGGCCAGGAGAAATAACATGCATGCATCCAGGTCATTTACCATGCCATGGGACTGGATTACTGTTAAACTCAGCATTTTATAGGCCCCGCTGGATATTGTTCTCTTTTTTGGGGAGGGAGGTTATGGTGAGGCTGGAAAACAGTCAATTCTGAAAATGCTGACAAGCACTTGTTTCCTCTTAATGAAAGGATATTTTGGATGTTGACAGCCAAGTTACTTAGACGTACTGTGATAAAGGTAGGAATCCGATGCACAATTAAACTAATTCTATTTTTTAGGAGAGAAATGGATTTTAAAAAAAGAAAGGGAGGAGAAGTAAAACTAAGAAAAAAGAAGAAAAAGCGAATTGAAGCAGAAATCCTGCAAAACCAAAAAAATGAATATCTGTTTGCAGGTCAGTCCATCAAAATCTCACGTGGTATTGCTGGGAGAAAAGTGGATGAGGGTGACCAGCCATCTTCTTCTGGTACAAGTGTTAAACCTGGTTCTTCACTGGACCCATCAACAAGAGCTCAAGATGTGAGAAGACTAGAAGCCAGAGTGTCTGCAGTTATTGGAGACATCTCAGAGGCAGATGCTGCAGCAACTACAATGTCAGCAATCATTGAATGTGCCCCCCGAGAGGAAGTGTCGGAATCAAGTCTGCCAGAAATAATTGAGGCTCTCCGATTCGAGGAAGTGGCAGCCGGTGGTGGTACCAGTCTGACACAAACAGTTGAAGATTCCCCCACAGAGGAAGTGTCAGAAACAAGTCTGCCAGAAATAACTGGAGACAAAATCATCCCCCCAGAGGAAGTGGCAGGTACTAGTCATTCGCAAGAATCTTTATCTGCTTTACAACATACTGAAGACTCTGGGAACAAGGGTGTGAAGCACAGAGCAGGGAAAGATGACCTACAGGTGGCAGACAATTTGTTTCAACGTCCAAAACCAGATCAACGTTCCTATTTCTTTCAGCATTATCCAATTCAACCTCCCAAACACAGACACATTAAAGCAAGCTTAGCCTTTTGCAGGAAAGATGGGGGAAAATGGTATTGGTTAAGTTACTCAAATACAAAAGGCCCTTTTTTGCCGTTTGTTTAGTGTTTACTAAACGTGGAGAGAGGGGTCTGTTCATCAACGGGATGAAAAACTGGAGGCGTATTTACCAGCGCATTGCAGAACATGAGGCAGGCCAATGTCACCAGAGGTGCACAGATTCATATATGTTGAACTTTTCAGGGGTCGACATAGGCGGTTTACTCTTTCACCGACAGAAATTAGCTCGAAGTGAGCAAATCGGACAAAGACATATTGGAGCGCGTCATTGACGTTGTAAAAGACATTTGGAAAAGGGCCCTCAGTTTTCGTGTGAAATCAGAGTCCATGTCCGAGCTGGATAACAAAGAGCTGGATCATGGCAACATCCTTGAAATCCTTAATCCTTCTGCTCCTAAGTAAATAAGACAGACCTTGAAAGGAACATATTGAGGCCATTCAAACCAAATCCAAAAAGAAAACTGGGCAAGGACGGGGTGCTTCTGTGACCTTCACGTCAAAGACTACAGTTGGGTATGTGATTGAAGCCATTTCCAAACTGATCAAAATGGTAATCTGTCAAGAAATAAAGGAAGCAGGAACATTTTCCATTCAGACAGACTCAACCCAAGATGTGAGTGTTACTGATCAGTGCTCTATAATTATTAGATATGTCACTGACACTGTACATGAACGCCTATTAGCAGTAACCAACTGCACAATCCAAATAATAGGAACAAGGTGGTGGGCAAAGGATGCAGCACTATGGAAAGTTGTTGGCTCCTTTAATAAACCAAACAAAGCAATGTTCATTGATGTGGTTGTTGCACTCAATAATATTGGCTCAAATACAGATAAATTCAATGCAAAAGTCCGTTACCAAGCTTTAAACTTTTCTGAGGCTCTGTGCAAATTCCAAACACAGTGCTCACAGCCCAGATATATCTCAGAGTATTTAATTCGACAACCCCATTATCCAAGTACCTCCAGACAAGTGGAATGGACATCCTCCAGGCACAAAGAACGGTCTCGGACACTAGAAAAGCGCTCGCAGCACAGTCAAGAAATGTTGATTCTGTGTATTCTGCAGCTGAACAATTTGCAGAATGGGCAAACGTGGGCTTGGAAGAGAGGTTATGATAAAGGAGTGGAAACTGCACTTCCAGAGGGGGGAGTGTCCCACAAAAAGAGGATGCCTGGAATGAATGCAAGGGATGAGCCAACCACCTTGGCTAAAGACCAGTTTAGAGTTACTGTACATAATGCCATTATGCACAACATTCTTCAAAGCCTAACTAGTCTTTTTAAAACCCACTCATCTCTTGCCGCAGATCTAGCATGCCTGGATCCCAAAAATTTCAATGAAAGTCTACCCGACAATGCTCTTACAAATATTTGCTCCTTGCTTGAAAGACTGGAGGACGCCATAACACTACAGGGGTTAAGGGAAGAACTCTCAGACTTTGCAAGCAAGTGGACTAAACTGAGGAGGACACTACCGGAAGAGTATGCCTTTAAAGCCCTACGCAGTGAATATCCAGCACTAGAAGAATTTGGAGAGCTACCTAAACATTTAGTACAGAAATGCAATACATGCCGTAACTGTGCAATATGTTGCTATGCAATTCTAAAAAGGTATGAACCTTTTAGTAGTGCTTACCGGCAATTGTATTTGGCATACAAGTTCATCTTGACCTTATCCTTACCAAAGGTAGCATGTGAAATAATTTTTTCGAAATTGAAGAATATTAAAACCCACCTAAGAAACCACCTCTGCCAGGACAACCTTGAAGCCTTTATGCTCATGCCTGTGGAGCGGACTTTGCTTGTCCAATTGCAAAATTCGGACATAATCGACCTGATTGCACAAAAAAGTGCATTGTTGAAGGACCTCTTGATTGAGTGATTTTTAAGGATTTCCACGAAGACTTTAGAGCCAGCTTTTCAACGCATGCAACAATGTTCTTAGATTGATTTGCCAAACCACATTTCTTGAAGGCAAACAGCCTAATATCGTCTTTTAAAGTAAAACAAAACATTTAAGTTTGGATAAGTCACCAAATAACATCTTAAAAACGTACTGTATGGCACCTGCAGGATTCACAATTGACCATATCACTTCAATCACTAGGACCTTGACTTGGTTCTGTTGAAATGTGCAATACATCATGTACTCTGAAACCATGATGATGTGTCCAATCGAAGACCAAAGTGGGAAGGGTGACACAATTCTTATAATCATTAAGTTTCTGTGAAGACATTACTGTTCATCAAGACAGTGTTAACATCAGTGGGGACAGTATATGAAGTCCAGGCCAGCTACATGACTTTCAACAGAAAAAGACTTTCCACAGATGATGGGGCTGGGGGACGAGGGGAGGCGCCACCCAACAAGCAAGAAAGGCAAGCAAGCAATATATATATATATATATATATATATAGTCAGGCCAAAGACATTGTAATAGTGCCAAAGACACAGCAACAACTAAAATGCACCCCAAATGGAAAATCCAGACTTTTAGAAGACTTCTCTCTGCCCTTTTTGTAGGGCAAACACCTAGCAAACTGTTTCCCAACAGCACCTGGCCCCATCGTGTGTACCCAGGAACAAAGGCACAGTGCCTGTGCTCAAGTCCTCTTGCTGAGAAGACATGTCTCAGAGCAACTCCGGCTTAATATCATTGCGAGGAGCCCCGCCCCACCGGAACAAAATCCCGGACCCTCGCCCAACACAGATAAGTGCTGCAGCGCTCTGCAGAAGCACGGGGAGCAGTGTGGTCACGCAGGGGCCCAGCCAGCCCCACCAGACAGACAACTGGAACCTGCTTCCTACAAAAGTAACTGTACCAGTAAGACTGCATGCCACGTAACAGAGCACAACACTAATCAGCGCTTCCTAGCCACGCGCACCACCATAAATCATTGGATAGCGTGCCTGATTGCTAGCTGTGGACACAATTCGGAACACCTTCCCATTACTATTACTGCTTACTCTTGCATGCACTAACACTTTACCACCACTTACCAGAGCCACATGCAACCCTAAACATCTTGCATGTGTACAAGCATGTGAACAGCAACATGTGACAGTGTTTGATATGTGCACCAATTGTAGCACTTTATTGCAGCATTTGAAAAGCTACTACGACACATCCTGGCACAAGGAAATCACAGGAGACAACAAGGGACACTCTGGTGACAACTAACCTAAGCCAAGTGCTGCACTAAATCATGCGTTTATTATGTTGCTGTGCCTTTGTATAGTGCTATAGCGATATTGTACGTGTGTGTAGAGTCACTAGAAGAGACGTGCGTTTGTATGAGTGTAACAGCATGCTAGAAGTGAGCGCAGTGATCAAAACATTACCCTAACATCCCCAACCTATCCATAACCTCTCCCTATACCTCATTCCAATTCCCCTACTCCCCCCCCCCCTTCCTATCCAACCCTCCTTCCCTGCTGGGGTTGCGGAGCCCTGTATAAGCATAGACTTGCAGCAGGTCCCAAAACCGGAGTGGGGTTGGTTGGTTCATGCCACTCCTGCGCCTCGGAGCTGTGGATGGACCCTGTCACAGAACTGTATGCAAAGTAATGTTATTTTATGAGTTGTGTTGTGATGCAACTGACATGAACCCTCCATACGTAGCATTTTCTTTTAAGTCGTGAATTGACGCGATTCACGGATGATGGTTTGAGGGCCACCTTTTTTGAGGCGAGGGGTGGCCCACTTTTTTGAGACGAGGAGTGGGCCACTTTATTTTTGGTGTCCGGGCCCATTTCTTGTCCCAGTCCAACACTGTCCATCATGCACCCACAAGGCTAAACATACAGGGTTGATATTTGTGTCTACTAAGAGCGCTTGCCTCAAATTCTACTAACAATATACAGTCTATGTCCTAACAACGAAGAATTAGCTTTCTTATTATTTCCTCGTGACTAAGTTTATTTTAGGATCCATTTTTAAATGTAGTGCTTTTATTGCATTGATTTAACTACAACTGATGCTATACTAACCTAAAACTCAACATCGATTTGGAATTTTGCAAGTTTTTCACTACTAATGATTGTTATCTCTTCCACTTATTTGTTGCATAACCAGAACATGTCATACGTCAGTATGTTTCATGTCTCATTCATTTTAGGTATCATCATTTGTATTTAAATTTTGATCAAAGAAAAGGTTCAATTAAAAAAAAACTGAGCTGGGGGAAAACATTATTTTGACTTTCTTTGGAGGTTATCCTGGACTTGTTATTTAGCGCCAAGATATTTGACATTTCTCTAGGTACACATAGTTCCTGCAACAACAAATGTGAGAACTATCTCCTAATATTTCAGAGTCGTTTCTAAGGTTTAATAAGACTTATCCGTTTTACTCCCTATAATTAGGGAAATGCTCCCCAAAAAAGTGGGAGCCTAACAGATAGACCGATGGCAGCCCCCTGCTGTCAACCGTACTGCTGTCTTCAGAAGAGGTGTTTGCAACACATACCATACAGAGGAACTGTATTCAAGTGTTAGCTGATCTTACAATTGTCTGAAAGCTTGCTTATGGTAATTACTGGGCACAAAGAAAGTAGGAACAAACCAGAAAGAAACACCTAGGTTTCCAAATAAAACACACTTTTACCGGACTAAAAAATAAAAAAATAAAAAGTTGGCAGTGAGACTTGTTTACTAACTGAAAAATCATTTTACTCCCAAATTTCAAAAGTAGTGGATAAAATAATGCCACCCAAAAATCTTAATTGGAGCGAAGTGCACATCATTTACTATACCCACTAGGAACCTGCACTGCAGTAACTCCCTGAAACATCCATTAGGAAGAGGTGCAAAACGAGGATCAATTTAAATTAAAACGAATGTTAGTTGTTACATTTCTGTCACCATGTAGCTGAATCAGCCAATGCCTTTTGCACGCCTATGAACAACTAAAACGATAATCTACTGACAAACCTGGGAAAGCTTGCCGATTTGGCGACTGTCTCTAGACCCACAAACTTAGTACATGCGGAGACTGCAAATCCCAGAAGAGATGATTTCACTTACCTCTACAAGCTTCACTGCCCCAGCGTCCAAGAGCTTGCGACTGCTGGAAGCGCTGTTCCCCATGCTGAAGAAACAAGACAGTAATGTGTAAGAGGTGAAGTGTGCCCCCCATTCCCATCAATTATTAACTGTTTACGAACATGGACAAATTGATCCTCCTACCAAGTACCAGCACCCTGACCAAAACAATCACTGGTCAAGCCAATCGTTATGTTTTGGTAAAGGCAGTGTAAAAGAGGGTCTGCAAGAAGGGTGCGGCGAGGGAGGGAAACAGTGGTGCTCGCAGGGACGTGTGCTGAAGAGTGGCGCAGCGCACAGCGCGATAAAACAATTCCCACTGAAACCATCTTTATAGCAATTCAGGAAATACACACAAAAACCACGGGTCCGCAATAAGATCCAATAAAAACCATTTGGAAACGGTCAATTGGCATATGCACGACGGCCCTACCTCCAATAAAAATCCTAAGGCTGGTTAAAGTAGTGGGGGAGAACTACCATATCCGCTCCTGGTAACATTTAAGAAATGCTAGTTTCTATTGGATCCAGTTGGGACATATGGTTCCGAGACATTATATATTTTCTTTAACACAGAAACCCTGGCATAGCGTTTGCAACAATATATACAATACAAATTGTGAGAAAAATAAAAATACACCATTCGATTAAGCTGGGAGAAAAAAAAAATGAAAAAGCAAAGGCAGTCTCCAATAAAAGAAATACATTCGACTTCATAAACTATTAAGATAGACATTTAAACTAAGAATAATCATGATCCCCCCCCCCCCCGTATCAAGAAAGCCAAAAATCGCAGGCACACAGAAATGTATAGCCTATGGAACTGTGGCTGCCATGTTTGGGCCTCGACACTTCTCTCTGTCTGACCACAAGCTAAACTGGATGCAGTGCAAATATAAACTCTGAAGCGTGGGTGTCATTACCTCAAAGTATGCCTTGGTCCTCCAAACTGTCTTGTACTCTACGTAGAATGCCCCCAGGGTAGTTGGGTGGAGTATCTCGATATATAAGACGTAACTGGTAGAGTGGATCACAACTGTGAGAGGTGCATTCTTTTAATAGAAAATAAAAATAATACGCCACCTAAGAAAAATAGAGTTTATGGAGTCAAATGCGAGGTTTGTCTACACTTCACAAAGTCTTTTTTCAAACATGATAGTGAGAAACACATGATCCAGTCAGTAATTAATTAGTATTTACAAAGATAGAGATATTGCAGTCCCTTGATAACTCGGTCTTCAAATAGGTGCCTTTTAAATGAAAAGCCCATCCTACCACATTGGGTCCCTAAAGTAGTAACATTGGCTCTGAGATCTATTGAAACGAAGTCTCTATGGTTAAGACGTCTAAACAGCAGGGTAATCGTGTCTTTAGTGCAGTCCGTAGAAGTGCAGTAACATAAATGAGAGGAAATGTGTTGTGAAAATGAAAGATAAAACAAAAGGTAAATGTCACTTTGAGCAATGAAAACCTAGTTCCATCATACGTCAAAGGGCAATGCTTATGCTAAAGGTCAAGTAAATGCCAGTCACGAGCCAATACAGTTAGACATTTGAAAGTTATAACGTTAATAATACAAAGGAATATATATCAACTTTGTGCAACAGAATTATCTTTACCTAGAGCATGAAGACCCTATGAACCAAGTATTTGTCATTCTCTTGGTCAATACAAAAATGTTTTTGCCGTTTATGCCATGACATATAGACTGGTCATATTGCATTTCTATTACTGCGCACAATATGCCCATCTAAATATTATAGTGTGGCAGCCACCGCACTATAGTTGAGTATTGAGTTCCATGGGAAACCCGAAGAATGAATTGCTAATAACTTGAATCATGACAGATTTGGCTGAAAAGATCCATTAAGAAATAAAGTTATCAAGAAAGTAAAAAAAAAAAAAAACATGGTTTCAGCTAGTCCCCCATTCATTTTCCCATAATGAACAAAAAACTTTTTTTCTCTCAAGCGCACAGCTAAAACTCCTGGACAGAATCGGACCAGGTACGAAACATCTTGGACACGATGCGTTGGCTCAATTTCCGGAAGGCGCAAGGGCCAATTTCACCCACGTTACTGATTTAAAATATACACGGCTGAAGGACAGTGGTGCACAAAAAGAATACAGTGGGCACTGCTGGGCAGTGATTTAAAAACTACACTGGGCACAGCCGAAGGCCGTGCCACTGGGCCTTTAGTGTTTTAAAAAAATACAGTGGGTACGACCGTAGGCCAGTGGCCGTCCGTGCCCACTGACTAGACAGTGGTGCCAAAATAAACTGTGGTATAACAATACCCTTGAAATTCAAGGAAAAACTTTAAGTGCGGTTAAAGTGACTAAACATAGCGCAACAAAACCCTTGAATTTCTGCACATTGGAAAAACAAAAAAAGAAGACCATCTTGACTCGCGCGTTCCCGTTGATATCCCACAAAATGCCATATCCCCCCACAAGGTCAACAGGAACGCAACAAATTAAGCCATTCCCGAGTTTCCCAAATGCGCTGAATTTCAAGGGATTAGTTGCGTTATGTTTAGACATTTAACTGCACTTAAAAAATGTTCCTTGATTATATATACACATACCACGCATTTTATATTTCAGAAACAGTAATCACACCACGATATGCAAACGGGAGAATTTTCTTTTCCTCCTTTTCTTTTAACTTGGAAAATAAATCATTGCAACTTTAAACAAGGGAAAAGACCGATTTCATACACTTTAATCATTATTAAAGTTAATCTTGGTGGTGGTTTTGGAAATAATTCTGGATAAAGGCGGACAGTGTTGGGGGGTAGGAGGAAAAAACAACAAAGAAAGATTACACTTTATTTGTGGGGGGAAAAACATCAAAAAATGAGAAGCTTATTGACAAAAACTACTCCTATCCAAAAATAAAAGGAAAACAAAAAAAAAAAAAAATCTATGGGCAGTGGTTTTCATGCACTGGCCATGCCTTATCTCAAGTCACAAAACTTGCCCAACAAACTGACTGATAGCACACCATCAATGTCCCTTCTGCCCTTTGGCAGTGAAACACATGTACCACTGCAGTTTATGCTCAAGGGGGCAAGCCATCCATCTCCGTCACACTCGTATAAGCCATTCAAGCATCAGCTGGATGTGCAATAGCAGCTACAGACATGGCAAAGGCATAGTGCTACCCCCTCTATCCGTGGGGCCTGGCTCCACAAACGGGCTCTGAAATTATTCTGCAGCTAGTTCCAGGGCAGACTTGTCAAATGCTGGACAAACTACATGCAGCCCATAAATTGACCCTGCACTGTGCAGCATCTCTGCCACTGCATAGGTCCTAAAAAAACAAAAGTGCTCCTCAATCTCCAAATGACTTGCCTCCTGGCAGACAAGAACATTCCCATCACGGGGAAAGACAACGGCATGTGCTAAGGTGGTACCAGTGAGGTGTTTGTGGCTGGTCCACTAAAGTCACTTCCTCTGCCTGCTATTCTGACACAACCACCCACTCAATTGCCTCATGCAGGACAACCTCCTCCTGTTGAAGGTTATGTGTGGCTCCTCAGGCTCCAACACTAAAAATCAAGAGGAAATTTGCAGCAATATTTGAAAAAATGTCTATGTTATCGACGAAGAACAGATTTGATGGGATTCCGGATGAATCTGATGCCTACTAAAGAACTTCTGGAAGCAAGAAAAGAGAAAACTCAGAGATTACGCCTGTGCAAAGGGCAAAGAGAGACCTTGCACCATCTGACCTTGCTGTGTCCCAGCCTAACACAAGAGAGAAGTAAATGGTTGGGTAAATTCATTACACCGTATATGACAAGATCAATAGAGGAATGGTGGTCAGAGTTCTTACAAGGAAATAGTATCTCAATGACACTTGCCCTTTTAGCCTACCTGAAAGAAGTGTTCTCAATGATACAGCAAAAGGCGGGTTCATGCTGACAAAATTGAACTACTATGTACATTAACAAACAGGCCTCTGCTGACAAGAGGCAGTTTTTTTGGGAAGGGGGAACTTGTATATTCAATTTTGTACTTTTATTTCTTTTTTGTTGTCCTTCATTTTCTTGCTTCCATTGTAAATTACTATTTTTTGACTTCTCTTGATGTTAATGCTTAAACCTTTTTAAATGATTATACTGCATGTGAGATTTTGACAAAAGCTTAAGGTTTTCAGTTGTAAAACCAGATGCTAATAAAATTAATTCAAATGTAAAATGAAATCCACACTAAATGTTTAAAATGAAAATCCCCAAGTCAAACACTATGGAATAAAACCACAAAAAAAGAAACCTGAAAAAAGACTATAGAAAAATAACCACAAAACGCATTCCACAACAAAGTGTATGAGAGAAGAAAAGTTAAGGGAAACAAGGACAGGAAAGGCACTTTTGACATCCCAATCAGAGATCCAATCAGAGATTTTTGGTAACACCATGAACACTGCTCAGATTCAAAAGCAATAGCAGTAGTGGAACTTCCGAGAGCCCTTTACACTTTAACACTGCGATGCCCATTGAGCAATCACAGCTCGCCCAAAACATTTTAAACAGATGTTTGCTCCAATATTTTGTTCTCTGCACACACACAAACCAATGACACACCAAATTGTTTCAGTCCCTATCCTTGCCGCCAACACACTTCATCGCTAATTCATAAGACTAATATTAATGTTTCTACTTATTTTAAATTTCATTGCAAATCACTGGTATAAAGCCGTGACTCAACATGTTCAGCAAGTACATTGTGAAAGAAGTTGCAATGTTTGATCAAATGGTTTCTGTTCATCTCTGCACAGTCACTACCTGTAGACCGCACACATTTTCAGTTCAAATCCTTCCCCCACACACGCACATTTATTTCCTGGCGGCTTATTCAAAGTGCAAATCATTATTCACTATGTTTTGTTGAGGTAATGTTAAACGAGGCAGTGGGCCTACCTGGTCAATAACGGCCCACTGCCAAAGTTAAGGGACCCGATTGCAAAGAGGGTCCCTTAACGCAGATGGTGGTGCCGTTATCGGCAGGATCACACGTCGCAAAGTTTAATATCGCCATTAGCACCCGTGTAGTTGCCTACACAGGGGCTAATGGTGTCTTTTCTTTTGTAATAGTGGTCTTTTTTTGTAAATAAAAAAAATTAAAAATAAATAAATACATTTTAAAAAACTTACCTTGCCTGCGCAGCCTGGCACAGTGCAGTGCTGGTGTCCTGGAAGTCCCATTTTCACTGTTGATGACTGGGATGTTAGCAACATGAAAACTGACTTTAGGGAAAGGAAAGCAGCACTGCGTGGCACTGGACCGCACAGCCAAGGAACGCTTTTTTTTTTTGTTGCGAAGAAAAACACCAATAAGCACCCATGTCGGAAACTACACGGGTGATGAGATGAAATGGGAGCCCCTCCCCATCTGGCCAGAGAGGTTAGGTGACCGGGAGGATCTCATGGGGAGAGACTTCCACCTCCAAGGATAATGACAACCAACTAGGGAGAATGCGGTACAACACCCCTCATCCAACACCCTACACGCGTCCCTACAGTATAGACCCCAATACCTTACCCAACACTTCCATGCATCTCTGCAAAACTGAAGATTTAACCACTACTGATAACATACCCAGGTATTACGGCAGTGCCTGAAAGACTGATGAAACTAAAAGACCTGAGATAAGTTGGCTCACAAGAAGCATAACGAACACTACAGAGCCATTAACAACAAAGACAGACGTTACGCAAGTGCAGAACAAGCCCTATAATAAGGAAACTGAAGGTTTTAGCGTCTTCTACCACGTAAGTCAGGAGGCCGCGACAGCTACTGGGAGATTTGAACCTGTCAAATGAGAGAACGCTAGACGTTGACAAAGTAGCAGAGGAGGAAGTGGACCATTAGGTCTAGTGATGGTACCAAAACCGTTCAAAGTCAGAGGTGCTGGAGGAGACACTGGAGAAGGCCGGTCGGAACAGAAGAGGACCAAGGAGGCTGGTGGGAAGAATTATGAACCCTGGAAGATCCAATGACGCATCCTGGTTGGAAAGCAGTAACGGGGAACGCTGGAGACCCGACGTTGTGGAGTGGAGAGCCACGCATAGCCTCAGGGATAAACTCCTTCATCCTAGTGGGAACAGAGATCACTGACCACCACAGAAGTGTCTGAGACCCGCACAGAAACCCACAGAGAATTGGTGGGAACCTCGTTCATGCTGGGGGTCAAGTAAAGCCACTGACCACCAAGGAAGGGTCGAGAACACAAGAACAGAAACATAATGCAAGTCATCTTCCTCGTGGCAGTACCAGGCAGGAAAGCAACCCACGTCTGTCAAATCAAAGTAGTAGAGATATGGGTCTGGGACCAGCACCCACAAGTTAAGATCAATACAAGTCATCTTCTTTGGGGCAGTATCTGGCAGGAGCGTCAACCAGGTCTGCTGGAACAAACCAGTAGAGGGCTGAACTGTGAAACCAAGTATATAAAAAGGGAAAGGGAAGGGGAAGGGGAAGAGGTGGGGGAAAAGGGGAAGGGAGACCTTCCCCTGTGGTGTTATGAACTGTGAGGTAAACCTGAGAAAGGCCAGGAGAAGGAAGTAATTCTCTTGGTAGTTGAGCACACAAGGAGGAACAAACCAGTGATCTAGGGGAAGGGAGTTTTTCCCCCGGAGTAAAGAAATAGTAAACTTTCTGGCACAGCAAGTTAAAGGATTAGCAATCCTTTTGTGTGTGAAGTATCAAAACCATGGGAAGGGAGTCATTACCCTTGGCGAGAAAATTACAACCAGGACTGTGCCATCCAGTAAAGGCGCAGGGAGTCATTCTCCTGGACCAAGAACGTTTTTTTAAATTTTTATCTAACGGTTTATTTTTATTTTTTTAAGTAAAGCATGACAACCAGATGACAATGCATGATAGAACATCTTCCATCTTACATTCACTGAATTACAGTGCAGTAGCAGAGGAGACAACTATTGGTGGCAAAACATCTGAATAAAAGGCTCAGGGTGAAGGCAAAAAATAATCCCAACTGCATATCTCAACCCTCCCGCTCCCACCAACCACACAATGTCTGAAATTTTCTGGGGTAACACCTAGCATTGTATACCCGCCTCTCAAGGGACATGCATCTGTGAATTTCTGCAGATAATCCTCCCTCTTTGCCACCCTCCATGTGACAGACAAGAATTTCAAATTTGTTGAACCCTGCTTCACCCCAGATTCCAAGTATTGCCAGTTTAGGATCACAGGGGACATGAGACCCAAGTAATGTGGTCAACCTGCAGAAACACTTCGCCCAGAATATTTGGATTTGTGTACACTCTCATAACGTATGGAAAAAGGTCCCTCCCCGCCATCCCACAATCGCAGACAGTCTACTTGGTCTGTTGCACCCCAGCAGGGCCAGAGCTGTTTGCGAGTAATATATGCAATGCAGTATTTTATACTGCATAAGGCAGAGACTGGCTGCAATTCCGACCTCCCGTGGGAACACGAGTCCCTCAACCCATTCTTCTGAGTCTAGTGGTGCGATATCTCTCTCCCATCTGTCCCTGAGTCGGGACAGCTTCTGGGCCCTAAATGTCGTTATCACCCGATACAATGCTGCAGTGACCTTGGTAGCAATGCAGTCAGGGAAAATGTTGGCTTCTATAGGTGAGCACTTGGAAACCTCTCCTAGGGAAGGGAAATAGGATCGGATAGCATGAGCCAGATGCATATGCCTGTAGTGTTCACTCCCTGGCAACCCAAATGTATCCTGCAATGACTCAAATAGGATGCATTGCCCATCTTGCACCACATCGGCCAGAGCTTTTACCCCTCGTCCCTCCCAGTTCCTGAAGACCCATTATGCATATTTCCAGGAGATGTCTACTGTTCCAGACGGGTTGGTCCAGCTTTGGTGTTCTCCCCACCCTATATACGGATACATATCAACCCATACCTGCCAGGTCTGGCGTATAATCAGAGGAAGGGCCCTCCCCTGGGGCTCGCCCTCATAGAGCACTTATCTGGGTGGCCTCTCTCCCATCCACCCCCTTGCAATCAACACATGTGGGAGCCTCTGATCCCCATGTAACCAGTCGTTCACTGCCCCACGTTGCATGGCCCAGTAATACCTCCATAGACATGGCAGTCCCAACCCTCTATCCCGTATGGAGTGCTGTAGCATTCTGAGAGCGATGCATGGCTGTCTTCCCTCTCCCCCCACAACAGACACACAGCGTGCTCTCAATCATGACACAAATTAATGCAGGAACCAGAAATGGGGCATTTTGTAGCACTTAAAGAAACCTAGAGAGTTCCACAATTTAAAAAGTGTTGCCTTGCCCAGCAGAGTCAGTGTGAGAGCTTGCCAATAAACAGTGTCGGAGGCAAATTTGTACATTACTGAAATCTGATGAGCTTGGGCTCACATAAATGCCAAGATATTTAAATCCAGAGACCGAGACTAGATAAGCGCAGTTGCGGCTGATAGACCGCGAGTGCGCGCACCCCCTCTGCCCCCACAGCAGGAAGAGCACCGACTTCAGGCAATTTATCTTAAGCCCACTAAACCTCTGGTATTCCAATAGAACTCTGGTCACGACTTGACAGGAGACCTCAGGGCTGCTCATGTAGATTAAAAAGTTGTCAGCATAAAGCAAGACCCTGTCTCCTCCCTCCTATTTCTCCCCCCCCCAGGCCACTTCAGTCTTGCCCAGTCTGGGACAGTCTGCAGTTTAATCACAAGCAGCTCTATGGCCAGAGTGACCAGCAAGGGGCAGAGGGGATAACCCTGCCTCGTCCCTCGCCCCAGGGTGAAACCCCCAGAGGATACCCCATTGACTCAGACCACTGCATCAGGGGAGGTGTAGAGCAAGTGAACCCATTTGTGAACATTTTCCCTAAACCCGATGAGGTCTATGATCTCCCAAAGAGACGCCCAGCTGACGGAGTTGAACACCTTCTCGAAGTCTGCAGCCAGAAAAGCCACCAATTCCGGTATTACTGAGGCTTGGCTGAGGGCAAATTGAACCCTGCAGAGGTTCAGGCGTATGGATCTGAGGGCATGAACCCACATTGCTCCGGGTGTTTCAGCGAGTCTATTACCCCAAGAAGGCGGTTAGCTAGAACCCTCGCTAGGACCTTGGCCTCCCCATTAATCAAAGATGTGTGTGGCCACAACCAGTGATATTGTTTCTCCCGCAAGTATATATTTGTAGCCCTCCCAGGGTGTGACTGGGCTATCCATCAACCCCTCATTCATGGTGAAATATTCCATCGTTTTACAGGACAAGCCTTCCATAATGTCTGGGACCCCTAGGTAATACGCGTTAAGGCACCACATCGCCGTGGATCTTGCATGCCCGTTCTTGAGCTCCATAAGGAGTAGAGAGTGATCGGAGACCCCCCGGGCCAGAAGTTTCGCTGATAGAAGCCTATGTATGACACCTGGGGGATGAACAAGTAGGCAATATGCGACATGGAGCCATGCGCATTAGAGAAAAACGAGTACCCCGCTTCGGACTTGTGTAGCATTCTCCAAGTATCAACCAGACCCACTACAGTGGCAAAGGATCACAGCGTGATGTCGAGGGCTGGGTTTCTTATGCCAATATGCGGCCAATCCTACCCCAGGTCCATGACCTTGTTTAAGTCCTCCCCCCCCCCAGTACCCGCATGTCAGCTTGGGTTTGGAGTATCAGGGCTTGGATGTTGTTAAATAGTTTGAGTGTGAGAGGAGGAGGAGCGTAGATAGCCATGATGCCCCAAGTGCCCCCCCACAGTTCCCCTTGCACTAAAACATATCTGTCCCTAAGGTCCACCTGGACCTCTTTGAGCTGGAAGGGAATCCTTTTATGTATCAGTGTACCTCGTGCCCCTTCGAGAATCCCGCATGAAAAGCCACTGTGTAAAAGCTTAGATTCTGTCCCAGAGAGGTGTGTTTCAGTCAGAAACGCAATGCCCAGGGGATACCCATTGAGAAACTGAAGCCCCAAGTGCTGTTTGATGCTGGAATCCAACCAGTTTACATTCCACGTAAGCAGAAAAACCCCCTTTAAGGGGTGTCGCCCCCAAGAATGTGCGATTAGAATCGCCTCAGCCATAAGGCCCACCCCCTCCCTAGAACCTGTCAGACCACCAGTCCATATCACTTGCCCCATCACACACAGATGCCCCAAGCTAAACTGCCAAAAAGAAGCAACTTTAACACCCTCCCCAAACCACCCGCTCAACCAGTGGTTCTGGGGAAACCACCCCATGTCCCTCCCGTACTTTCTCCCCAACATGAAGCACCCGTCGCCCTAACACTGCAACAAACTGGTGCAGAAAAACATCACCCGCCTGTGGGGTGTCTGTTGACACAGCCCTTGCAATCCTCTGTCGGCAGCCTATTAACACTTTCCCTATATCCATCTCGTCCAGGTGTGAGCCGGTGCCATCCTGGCTGCGTAGTCATTCGTTGCCTGCGGTCTAAAGCACGGGCTCTGCAGGAGCGGACTGTTTGATGGTCTGTGATTCGAACAGGACTAGGGACTGGCCCCGATCTGGATCTTTATGTGGTCGCCTGCTTGGCGGATGAGGTTTAGGCATTAACAGAAGTTGAGTTTCCAGTCATGCACACCCTTCCTGGGGATTGTTGAGGTGTACGGTCCCATCGTGGTACACCTTAAGTTGTGCTAGGAAGGAAAGTGCAGTCAAAAAGTGACTGAGTCAAACAATAGGTGTGCTTTCTGGAACTCCCTGGTGTAACTCTGAAAAGAAAAATCAGATTTGGTAGCCACTGTATGTAATGGGACCATTGACTCGGGTCATTTCAGTAGGGCATCGCGGCCACGGAAGCACAAGAGCCATGCGATTATTGCGTGATGAGACTCCCAGTTGGGATCCTATGCGCCCCTTTGACAGAAAAGTATTTCAAGAAAATCTTTGGAGCAAACAATTCTGCCAACAATTGTTCCATGCTGGGCTCCTCCAAGGATATGAATATTATTACGGTGTGCTCTTCCTTCGCTATCTTATGCTCCGTTTTCCTGGTGCGTGAGTTTCTGGGTTACTGTTGCCAGTTGCTTGTCTAACTCCTTGATCGCATCCTTTGAGTCAGAGATGCGCTGCTCAGTCTCGCCAACTGTCGAAGCCAGGTTCCATAGATCTTACCGTAGGAAGGACACTTCCGTCGAGAGGCCACCAATAGTCTACTCAACGGGCGATATGGACTCCCCTATGGCACCCATGATGTTGCACAGTAAGATCTGAGTCTTCCATCTCCTCTCTCGTGTCAGCCATCCCCGGGGCACGAGTCATGGAGGAGTGGGGGGCACCCACTGTATAATAGTCCATCTTGCTTTGTAGCCCTGTATTTTTAGCTTTGTCTTTAGCAATTGTGCTGCACGTAGTTCATCTGGGAGCCGTCCCTCCTCCACCACCCCACTTGCTTGTGCCAGGGCCTTATAGCGTACGTATTGTTCCTGTGCACTATGGTTCCATGGTTAGGTGATCTGCAGGGGGCCCTTCACAGCTTCTGGCACACCTGTGCAGCAACACCCCCAACTACACAGAGTTCCTCTTCTTTTTATATGTCTTCCACTGCATCCAGTACATCTGTGCTCATCCCTCGTGCCATAAATCCTCTGGTGTCAGTTGTAAGCCGCAGATGGGAGCTCCCACTGCCCAGGATACCACGCGCTGCCTTCACCACTGGGTCCCAGAACCCACCACCCCACAGGTCTTCTCAGCCACACTATCTCAGCAAGGGTCCATGCATCCCCGCCCCTGCTATGTCTTCAGCTTAATGAGGGACCGAAACCCTCCCCACCTCTCCTTCCCCCCCCCCCCAAAACAGCGAGTGCAGGTATCAGGTGCTGCCCGTTGCTGTCCTCAAGCAAGTTTGGGGACGAGGGTCCAACCACCAGCTGTGGTATCGAGCATGTGGCAGTGGGGGCAGACAGTCTATGTAACCCTCTCCGTTGTGTAAATGGGTTTGGGGCTGGTCCAGGTGTCGCAGATACAGCACACTCATCTGCTGTATAAAGCCTTGACTGCCAGCTTTTTATGGTGCTCAGATCACCGCTGCTGTCCTGGTCCCCGGTCACTTTGATGTCAATGCCAGTGAGCGAACCCATGCAGTGGCTACTACGGCTGACACGTTTAGTTGTTGTCTGTCCCTCTGTGCACTCGCGAGGGCACAGTCTCGCTCCCATGCTTCCTGCCTTGATTATCAGGCTGTTGTCACCACTGCAGGCCAGGTCTGTGCTTTCTGTGCCATCAGCTGAGCGAGCGCACCCAAATGCCTCAGCTTACTGTGTGCCAACCCAGGCACTCAGCGTCCCAGTGCGTGCCCTGGGGGGGGGGGGGGGTCGGGGGGAGTGGAGGTGGCGGTCTGCTCCGGTGGCGGTCTGCTCCAGCGCCCAGTTCACCCGCTCCCTTCACCGGGCCAGCAGATGCTGTCTCTGGCACCGTCCTTCCGCCCAATGTCAGTGTGCAGGGCGGGCGAGCCGGCTTGTTTTATTACTGAGGGAGGGGGATGGGGGGGGAAAATCACACGGCAAACCTGCAGGCATTTTCTTCAGTTCTTCAGTGTGCAGACAGCCTCAGTTGGCACCGCCGGCACAACATTCCTCAGCACAAGATGGCGCTGTCCTCCTTGCCTGCGCCAACTGAGCAGTTAATCAGGGGATTCCTTTTTTAACATCCACCTTCCGCCGGTAGCAGATGTGAAAATTCCCTTGTGATTTAGCCAGGGGAACAGGATTTATTCTGCAGGATGTCAGTGGCCGCGTCAGAGGCTCACGTCCTCATCCGATCGCTGCACAACAGCGCTCCCTGGACCAAGAACATTGGCACAACTTTTTAGTTCAGTTATAAGTGCAAGGGACAGAGATGGGGACGTTTTGAAACAGGACGGTGGACTCTTCAAGTTACAAAGACATCCTGACAGACCCATTCACACTTTTGGTTGAGGCAGGGAAACCCGCATAGATATAGGAACAGATATGTTTTCTCTTTGTTTTTATTCTAAATAAAGGTCTATCGCAATCACTATGCCACCTGTGTGTCAGTCCACTCCTTCTGCACCCTTACACTTCCCAGGCTGCTCTGAAAGCGGCTTGTACCATACAGTAAAGCAAGTGTTCTGAGCATCCAGATTGGTTAGCGGCCCCCCCAATCCACCCATTAGGATTCTATTGCATGTTAAGCATGTGAACATCGCTCCGTTGTACTGAAACTCAATGACACTTTTACTCAGCTGAAACAACTGCCAATGTCACAATGTTGGATGAAACACCTCAATTTTCTCTTCTGTGACACAATCATATATAAATGTTGCATCCAAGATTGTGATTATTTTTAAATCTACAATACTCATTTTTCTTTTTAACTTATAAAATCGTTGTGAAAGGAATTGCTGGATTGGGAGATAATGGAATGAAGACAGGGCGGAGGGAAAAAGAAAACCAGTAAGGTAAAATAACACAGAAAATGTTTTGAAGGGAATTGGTTTTTTCTTTTCAATTGTAAAAAAAAAAAAAGAAAAGAAAACCAACACACATCAAGGAGAGCAAAACGGGCAAAGGAAAACTATGGGTACTGACCAAGGTGTGCCACCAATGCGTTCTCCCAGGCCTCAATAGCCAGTTTGGGGGAAGGTGGGGCACATCATGAGTTGGAGCGGTGCACACGTTACGCTAAGTTGAGGCCAGGTTGAAGAACCGTCGGGAGAAGAAATGGTAAACTCAAGTCAAGGAGTATCATCACAGGAGGAGTAACGATCGCTGGAACAGGTGCCGGCTCTGCCGAAAAAATCCCAGGATGGGATGCAGCTGCTAGAGATGGTGGTGCAGATGAAGAATTTATAGCAGGAGACAGAGCGGTGGTGGGAAGGTGACTCCTGCCGACCAGTCTGTGCACCCACTTTTTAAAGCGGGTCATGAAAATCTTGACAGACCAGATGCAAACGTTGACGAATGAGGCATAGGAGAAAAGGGGTTGAAAGCAGGCTCTGCGTCTAGATTGTAGAAACCAGCTCCTGAACAACTCCTGTGCAGAAGCCCGCCAAAAAGTGGAACAAAGGGCTCGACTGGGGTTAGAGTTTCAGAGGCGAACACAAACGCCATTTTAAAACAGAGTCCTGGCAAAGACCCAACCAGGGAATTAATATTGAATAAATAACCCAGCAGTATCTTTAACATTGCACCAAAAAGTGGTGCGTTTAAAATCAATGGGAAAATCCCATAAGAAATATTCTGGTGGAATATTTCGTTTGGTATACACTTCCACCAGCCAGAAACTCGACAAGGGGGGGACTGGACAGTGCCCCCTTGAAAAACAGACCCAGGGGCAATCTAATTACCCCTTACCAGTACTTCCACAATATGATGGTTTGTACTGGTTCTGTTCACAGTTTGAGACTAGTAAAGCCAACGGTGACTTTACATGCCCTGGGAGACAGTAGTCAGTCCCAGGGTATGGAGTCTATGTTTGGGGGTCACTATGACACCCCTGTGTTACTGCACTGAGGGTGCTGTGTAACACACATACCAAAAACACATGAAGCCCTATGGAGTAAAAGACCCCATAGCCCATAAAACACATTCAAAGGACATTCTCAAATCATGCATAAGAGTGGGAGAAAGAGTCTCACTCTTAGCAGGAGAAAAAAAAGAAACCCCAAAAATCCAGCAAAACTGCTGGGGGACTCACTAGGTTTGGGAAATTAGCCTTTACAGAGAACTCTCCCCAACAGTCTGCCACAAATTATCTTCAGTTTTGCGTTCCATCAACCTTTTTTCTTTCTCTTGAAGGTAGAGCAGGAGCTCGACAAGGTCCGTCCAGGTTGGAATCCTGCAATGCCTGCATGTACTGCATGAAGGCGGAGCTTTATATAGCCACCATGGTAAAGTCACAGAAGAGTTTGAAAACGAAGCAGTCTGGATGGCCTTAACCATCCCAAAGGCACTATTAATGTTGGCGGTCCCCATGCAATTCAATTTGCATATAATGCTGTCACCTCTTGTTTTCCAAACTTGACAACTACAACAGGTTGCACTGTGAAGGGGGCTAATGTCATATTGCAAGCATTAATGCATTAACGCCAGTAGGCCACTGTATGTTAAATTGTAAGATTAATGGTAATGAGGTGGAGTGTCTAATAGACACAGAGTGAATATTTTAAAGAAGTTTATTCTCTGAAACTGGACAGGTGGTCAGCATTTCTAATAACTCAATGAACCCTGTTTCTGAACCGCTAAAAGAGACCATTAACTATGTTAGGAAGGCAAAAATGTAAAACTTTTTAGCGTTAAGTGCCCCAGGAGAGGTTGTCTCAGCATGTGAAATATGTGGGTTTAATGTGCAATTGTAAGCCAGCATGGATTGAAATAGATTCAAGTAATCCCCTACCCAGGTAGCCCCAATAGCCAATGAAACCAGAGGTGGAAGGAGTAATATGTATAGCAATAAATTCATTTTTTATTCAGAGGATATAGAAACCAACAACAAGCTCTTGTAATACGCCACTTTTAGCCATTATAAAACCTGGACGGAACGTGTATAAGTTTGTTTGGTACTTACAAGCAGTAAAAAGCAGTGGCGTTACCATAATTCCCAGTTTTTCCAAACCCTGTAACCATACTGTTGTTTATGCCGCCTACTGTCATCAGTAGTTTACACTCCACAGCCAATATTGGTTTGTTTCCCCCACGCCCCCCAGCTAGGTCGACATATTACGTGGACCCAATTCCCACAGGCATACACCAAAAGCCCAACGCTTTTTATCCAAGCTTGAAAGAAAGATCTGGACGATATTCACATTTTCAGGTGGGACGGTCTACAACTCTGAAAGTAATGTTCCAATGGAATACACCCGAACCCCTCCAATGGCAATTACAAGGTTCGAAATTCAGATTCGATGAGCAAGGACTAAAACCAGCCCCTGAGCGTCCGGCATCAATCACCCTGCAGGCAGGAGCGACCACTAGGGAACCAGGAGTGAGTAGACCTGTGCACTGCACATCTAAAAATTCCACAAGAACTTTTGCCCATTAAGTATCGCCGTTATATTTAAATGTGTCCTCATTTTTCTTTATGCTCATTCTCAAACACTCCGTTACATGTCAGATATGCATGTTTGTAAAGCAATAGTTGGTTTAGGGACCCAAAAGGTAGTTCCCAGTAACTGTTGGTTTTAAGCTAACCAGGATCTCCTAGGATAGAAGCAGTAGCTGAATACCTCCCAGCTCCCATCAATTTTGAACCTCAGACAAAAGGAAGCAGAAAGGGCATTTGTATGAATAAAACATGCTTTAACAAGTTCCCCTGCTCTCACGCTGCAAGATTATAAGAAACCATGCACCTTAAAATTGCCATTAAAAAGGGCTAATGCAAAAATGGTGCTGACTCAGAAGCACACAGTGCTGAACCATTCAATCGTATACTATGGCACATTAGACACAGTCGAGGATGGGTTACCACCTTGCCTTCGGTCAGTTGCAGAGCTGGGATGGCTGTCCAAAGTTTGAAGAATATAGTATTGGGGAAGCCCCACATGCCAGTGGTCCCACACACTGCAACTCCCTGGTTATTGAAAACCAAAACACTTGCCTGTATCACAATTAAATAGAAATTAATATTTCTGAATTCTGCAAACATTACTCTTGTTCATCGCCCAATATTAAATCCTAGGTACACATTGCCATGCCCCCGGGTGGTGAGGAACAGGACTGTAAAAAATGCAAACTATGTGAATCAATAAGGCTTCCATAAGAAATGGCGGTCAGCAAGTGCACTGCCCATCACGCCCCACGAGAGGACATAAGCAAAGTCAATGCACTTGCTGATTAAACAGCAAATGGACTGCCCTTTCCCTTGAGACCTTGGCAGAGAAGATGTCTCAGAGGCCAGTGCAGTCAAAAGAGACCATTTAAAATACCAGAGCAATTGTCAGTGTTGCAGGAGCAAGTGCCAGATACACAGAATAATGCCTGGAAAAAAGCAGGATGCTCTGGTCATAGCAGTAAACTGCTGCATTCTCCCGCTCAACGTTTAGTTGTTCACAAAGAGTTACAGGAATATTTTGTGTACATGCTACATTGCGTACACAACAAGTAATGGTAGACCGGATGAAAAGTGAATGGTTTGCCAGAGGATGTTCATAAATCGCAAGTTGGTTTGAAGATGTATGGCAGCATCAGGCTACTAGAAAGACAAGTAATGTGCAGCAAAGCGCACACTGCCGAGAGGACCCCATCTGCAATGTGATTTTATTTAAATCAAAAAGTAGCATGCTTCGTATATGTGGCGTTTATAGTCAATGTTGTCTCTACATTGGTTGAGAGGGAGACATACAGTTCTGAAGGCTTTACTATTCAATTGTATTCATAGGTCTGGAGTATACGCAAATAGTGACAGAGGGATACATTTTATGAGAAAACTGACTTAGGCGCTATGCAAAATACCATACAATAGAAGGTCTACTGTCCATATCACCCACAATCAGTTGGGCTAATGAAATGCCAGAACGGGATACTAAAATAAATTGCTAAGTTATGTACTGTGAGGGTGTAGCAATAAGACTCGGACACAAGGGTAGCATTTTTCTGGATACAGACTTTTATTAAAGAAAAAATGCAGGGTGGGGAAAAGCCTCATTAGCTGTAATGCTAAGAGGGGCTTCCCTGCCGCAACACAAATCTTAAAGCGGGTTATCAGGAGGTCAAGATAAAGTTAAGTCCATTGTTGTGTCAAAACTCTAATTCTCAAAGTTCAAAATGGTATAAAAATAAACAAAGTTCCAAAGTAGCAAAGTTCTCTGGCTCTAAAGAAAGCAAAGTTACAATTCAAAATGTTCAGAATGGTTCCCTTCTCTTGGTCTCACTCAGACCTCACTGTGGTTACAGATGCCAGGGGAAATATCTCCCTTCCTCATGCTTTCTTTAGGCTTCTTACAATGTCAAGAGAGTAATTGTAATTGGTTATTTATAACGCACTTAATACCCAGACGTTTCTAAGCAAAGGCCTGGGGATCGATCCTGTGTTTCGTGTTGTCTTGCATCCAAGGCAAGCGCATTTCTCCTGAGCTATCTTCCCGAGAGTGCGGTCCTTCTCTTGACTGTTCTCATGCAGTTCTCACAACACCAGGGAGGATGCTTCGCTTCCCCTGGTCTCTTCTCTAACCTTCTTTCACCTTGTTTTCAAGTCTCTGGGGTACTGGTCACAAACCTGTAAGGTTCCCTCGTGATAGTGTGGCAGACAAGCCTGCCAAGTACTGCAACTATGAAGATGACCGACGATGGTAATCTTCATTCGGGGCAGGTCCCAGACCAGTCTTCCTTGGTTTCTTTCTTGGGGGCTCGAGAAGGTTACTTTGCTTCCCCAAGTTTGCCCTTCTTCCCCTGGGTCAGGGTATTCCCACTGCTCGGTTTTGCCCTTACCAACCAGCCCGGTCACCCCTGTACCTTTGGGGTCTTTCCCGGCAGTCTGATTGGTCTGGAGTCTTACTGCTTTGGTTTTGGACTTCAGCAGTCCCCTTCTCCAGTGTGCTGAATCAACTCTGCAGCATGTGGTTCCCCCAGGGAAGTTTAGGCTTCCTGTCCGGTCCTTTGAAAAGGGGGCTCTCCTGGGCTCCCCCGAGTCCTCAGCACTTTACCGGTGTGCAAAGATTCCCCTGCTCTCTGGCAGAGCCACTGGTCCACAGCTGCTTCAGCTTAGCATTCCTGCTTCTCGCTCCTCCAGAGAGGGCTTCTCGCATACTTCCCCGAGTCTGTCTTCTCTATTATACTGGCTCTGGCCAACAGGACTTGGGAAGACAATAGGCCACTAAACCTGGTTCCTACAGGTAATCCTCATGCCTGTACATGTCTCCCTCATCACAGTTCTAATCTTAGGACTCCCTTGTGAGTTAGTGGGGTTCTTCCTCGTCACAGTACAGGGAAAGGGATCTTAACTTAGGCAATTCCTATTCTTCCTCATCTCTGTACTTTCTAGGAGAACGGTAGGATGACTACAAGTTATTAACTAATTAGGAAAGTAGTTGTTCTTAGTGCTGTAGAAGATGCCAAGTTCTCATTGTTACGCCCTGAGCTCGTCACCATAGCAGCCACTCACCTGGAGGTTGTATCCCTGTTGGAGGCTGCATTCAAGGACTGGCCAACGGGCTGCAGGCAGACTGGCAGCTATAAAAGTCCCTGCCGTGCACAAGAGACAGGGAGAAACACAGTATATGGGCGCCGCCATGTTCATACAGTCTACGCATGCGCTGAGGCCCGAACACTGCCTCCGAGCAATCATGCGTAGCGCACAGCTTCAGAACATTTCTAGGCAACGACGCCTGCTACAATGACCGTCACAGGAGCAGCAGGTTATGCAAACCTGGATCACTGCATTACGAACGTGTCTCAATGCGGTCCATAGATTACAATTCTTGGAAGTCTTATCCTGGACTAGTCTCGGTTAGCCTTGCCTAGCTTTGCTTTCTACTCTTTTCTGCCAGTTATCCTGCCTGCTGTTCCTCTTGTCTTGTGCCCCCTTCCTCTGGCTGGGTTCTTCTGCTCCTTACCTCTGGCTGACCTCCTCATTGTCCAGTCTCTGCTACTAACTTGTGCTGCCTACTGCTGGCTGGATACCTGCCTGAACCTTCCACAGTTCTCCTTCCTCATGTCCGGGTACACTGAAAACATACCATCTTTACAAAACTTAGAGGGAGTATGGTTTACTCTTGTGACGGATCACTGGAGGTTTCCTGCTACCATAACATCATTATGTTCATCTGTCCCGATCAGCGCTTGCGCTTCCTTATGTCACGTTAATCCAGGAACAGCGGCCACATGGCGTGCGGAGTTGGACTGTGTGCCTGTCCTGTCTTTACATCCCAGTGAGGGGGCTCAGGGGTGAGACCCTATGTCATACTAGCATCAGTGTGGTATTCTGGAGGACAGAAGATGATCCAGAAGCGAAGCATCCTAACCACAAGCTTGGGTTCATTGATATCAGGTACTTGACATGAAGGCATCATGAAGTAGACACAGACAACAGATTCAAACTCTGTTTCAAAAGTTTTATTTAACTTATTAATCAGAATGATTAAGACCTAACTTTCCCTGTGCCAAGGTGGGATTTCCCTACCTAATGAAAATGATAGTCTGTCAGGAAGTCCAAATCAAATGCCTGTCTGTGTCCAAAACCTACACCTGCACTCACAACTAACTGTATACAATGTGTGACGTCAGCATCAAAATTAATAGTGTTCAAAAATTTGAAAGAAAGTTTAGAGCTTCTTTCAGCTCTTGGTTTTGTGACCAGCTTCTCCAGCTACCAGGCAGATCACAAAAGATTGGGGTTCCCTTCCCAGAGTTTTCAAATCTTCCAGCTTCAAAAATTACAGTTCCTTGAGCCACTTCCCAGCTCCTTTGATATCAATACTTTTCAACTGTTCGCTTAGGCAGTTCCGTTTCTTGAGTTTAAGTTCACACACAAGGTTGTTGCAAAACAATACTTCTTGGAGTATGCTTTCTTTGGCTTTCCCATGCAGGGCACTCGGTCTAGGTGCAGTTTTCGGACCACAAAGACCACCCATCACAGGTCACGCAACTGATACCCCCTTCTTGACAGCTTCCATCAGCAATTGGTCACTGCTTCCCTTTGACAGTGATGTTCAGTTAATTCCACAGTGCCACTCTTCAGACACTGTACCGTAGCTTGGTTGGCCACCATGCACAGGCAGGGGGACACTTAAACTGTAGGACAAACAGAAAGTCAAGTCAGAAAGAAAATACCCACGCATAAGAAAACAGGTTAGTCAAAAAGGAAGGTTTTCAACTGCCACCGAAACGTACCCAGATTTGAAGGAATGCAAGAGTCGGGCTGAGGTTACTGGGAAAGCCTTCCCTAGACCATTTACGCATTTGTAGAGGGGCTAAGTTACCAGTGCCTGGTTGGAGGAGCAAAGGGCTCTTGCTGGAAGGTGAGGGATCACCAAGTTCTTAAAATATACTGGGGCATGTCCGTAGAGACATCTGTGGACAAGCAGTGCTGATTTGAATTTTATATGTGCACAAACAGGTAGCCAGTGGAGAGATTTCAGACTACTGGAGATGTGATCTCTCGTAGATTTGTCTAACAATTTGCACAGGGTCGTTCTGGGAGATTTGTAGTCAAGCCATGTTTTTCTTGCTGGTGCCCAGTAGCAGTTTGTTGCAGTAATCCAAATCAGAGAGGATGGTGGCACGTGCAATGGTGGCACAATTGGTTTCAGAAAGAAACTGACAAATGTTCCTAAGTAGCCAAAGATGATCTGACCAAGATCTAGAGGTGTGGCTAACCCAGGTGTCTGCACAGAGAAAGGAATTCAGGTAGGAACCTAAGAATTCTTTACTTTTTCAACGACTTGGATGGTACAATCGTGAATCACAAAGGATTGATAGTCAGGGTGCAGCATATCTCTAGTGTGGGAGAGAGCACATATCAGTAGCTCAGACTTATTGCCATTGAGGCACATCCAATGATGGTTCTTCCATGACTCAATTTGAACATATGTCTTTCTATGAAGAGTAGAGCCTTGCTCGTAGGATCCAGGTTATTCCAGAAGTGGGTGTCGTCAGTATAGTTAGTTAAAAAAGCTCTCCTTTTCCAGGACGACAGAGGGGTCTGACAAAGATTAAAAAGAAGTGGCGATAGGCAGACTCCTTGTGGAAAACCACAAGTAATATAGAAAAAATGCGACAAAGCATCGCCCCAGCACACTCTTGAAACTCATTGAGATAGGAAAGACTGGAAACAGTTGAGGGAGTCTTCACAACAATTTCTGCCGACATTTGTAAGGGAGGTAATAAGTCGATCGTGATCCAGAAAGTCAAAAGCAGCCAACAGGTCCATGAGGACAGTGGGCCGGCTTTGCCCCCGTCAGTAATATCAAGCATGTGAGACTGCAAGTCAATGAGGGCTGTTTCAGTACTATGACGTGGTCTGAAACCTGACTGTCTGGGGTGTAAGAGCCCCAGATTTTCAATAAAAGCTTGAAATTGAGTAGTCGCAATCTTGTCCAATGTTTTTAGTAAGAAATTACAATTCGTGATTCGTCTTAAATTGTTAGGATCCGTACCATCTAGGCCAGGCTTCTTCATAAGGGGAGTGACAGTAACCGCCTTTATGGAAGTAGGCACCAATTTCCAAGAAGAGGAGGAATTGACAAAACGAACAAAGAATGGAGCACAAATCCTTATTCGCAAGCACGAGTTTGGGAGGAATAATGTTACCTGGGCACGAGGAAGGCTGTATGTTGGCTAATGTTTTAAGCATCTCGGAGTTTGCAATAGCAGAGAAAGAGAAACTGGAATACTCTTCCATCACGTGCTGAGGAACAGGAGATGCGACGGGGGGGCCTCCTTAGATTGCTTTTAATCCTCTCCCAAGCTGTTGCAATCTTTGTTTCAAAAGCCATTTGGGCCTTTGTAAAGTGGTTAGTGAGAGGAAAGTCAGTATGTAAAGCTTCTGGCTATTCCAAGGACTTAAGAATTTCAAACAGCTTTTTGCAATTGTTGTTGGCCTTGGAAATCCGACGATTGAAAGTCTTTTTTTGCATCAACGATTGAGGATTTATAGATTTTGTCCAGGTCTTTCCATTTGTTTATTTCAGACTGTTGCCTGGGCCAAGTGGACTCAGCTTTCCTTTTCTTTTTTTCAGTAGGTTAAGGTCTGTCGAAAACCATTTATGGTGACCAAAATGACCCAACGGTTTTTGTGCTTATAAGTGCGAGTCTGTTTATCAAGCAGTTGAGAGTGGAGATAAAAATATTAACAAGAGCTTCAGGGGAATCAGTGTTCTGTGTAGAGACCATGACATTGTCCATAGATTCCTGAAGGTCAATGGCATGTATTTTACTGTAGGTGCGTCTAGAAACCTTTCTAGGTGGATTCTTGACTTTTGGCTGAAGGCCAGGAAACTGAATGAGAAAGTCAATTATGTAGTGGCCTGACCAGATACACAGGGACATGTAAGTTATCTGGACAGTTCGGTTTCTAGCCATGACCCAGTCAAGAATATTGCCTTTTATTGAAGTCGGGTCACGGAGGAAAGAAAAAAAAAAAAGACAGGAGTGTTGCATGTCACCCATTCTGGAGGACATGGTACCTCCCAGGTTTGGTGTCATGGTCACATGGGGCAACCATGTGACCAAGTAAATAAAAGGAACGAGCCGCTTCCGGCTCGTCAGTCAAACCAAGATCTGACCCGTGTCGTGTGTGGAGCACCATGATGGTGCCATGCAGTATGCCTGAGGCCTGCCACGTGGCCCCGTCATCCGGACGGTGCCCCTGCTGGGCAACGCCGTCCATTGGAAATGGATCTGCTGTGTGATCACGGCCTTTGGTAGAACCCCGGCCTGGGTGCTCCCAGAGCTGGGGGCTGCAGTGCGCTGGGTGCTGGGTGGCACGGTGGCCTCCCAAGTCAAAAAGGAAGATCTTCCTGGAATCATTCTTGAGTCATCAGGTGGCTCCATCCTAGAGTCATCCATGGCTAGTTCAGGGAGATCATCCGAAACCATCCTGAAGCATGTGTATAGACCGAAATATTCAAATGAGATGACTAGAGTTACCACAGAAACTACTCCAAGAGGAGTTCCGATTACTTCCAGTGATGACCTTGTATTACTCCAGGATGACTTCATGACAACTTCAGGATAGGTTGGGGGGTGCTGGGGGGAGCGGGGGGATTACTCCAGGATGACCATGTGACAACTTTAGGATGGGTTTGAAATTGTGCACGATTATTGCAGACAATTTCAGGAGGATGTTACTTTCAAACGATTTAGGAAACAGGTTTTGATTCCTTGTGTGTAAGATGGGTGGTATTACTATAGGGTTAGACTTATGGATAGTGTACTGGAAAACATGGAATTTGCAGCCGTTACTTGCCTTCTTTGCTAGAGTACTCAAATGTCATTAACTAAGGTTTGCTGATTTAGTGTACAAAACTACAAATCCACCCCACAATGTCACGTACCGACCTCTAAACAACTCTCATTTCATATCTCACCTCTAACTAACATGGCATCACACCCAATAAACTCCCACAATTACAAATCACTGCACTAAAATAAACACTTTCAGTGACCTAGATAGAATCCGTTAAAGGTGTACCTGCATGACAACATTGTCGATCACTTCACCCAATATCACTATGCGCAGCTAGCAATTAGTTTGACCATTCACCACACCCAAAAAAACATTAGCTGACCCCCCCCCCCCACACCCCAACAGAAATCCAATAGCACAAAAACATGTACCATTTACAGGTTGGCACTAACCTACAAATTCACCAGATCAACTAGATTAGTTCTACACACAAGAGCATTTGCATCTTCAGTTTCACAGAGCAGCATGTGCGCTACAATTACATTGTAGATTAGTAGCAGGGGCTGACGTAGCAACCAAACTCAGTTGTGGGGATTTTACAATTACATCGGTTTTTTTAAACGGTAATCTGAAAAATTGTGCAGTTGAGTTGTCTGGTAATATGTAGGTGTCACTTCATTGTCCAAACCGGCATGACCGTCATACTGTCACAAGAACACACTGTTAAGAAGATGTGGTGATAAAGTTGAGCTTGTCAAATTAGATCTGTCCGACAAAACATTTGTAGCAGATAATTGAGAGGTTACTTTATAGTCCAATATTTTGCAGTTGTTGCACAGCTACATCTCTGGGAACTGCAACATTACACAGACATTTGCAGATTTAATGCTGTGTCTATCAATTGTCCAGGTGAAGTAAGAGGCAGGTTCCGAGGAAGGAATGTAGGAGGAATGTAGGAGGAATGAAGAACACTAGCCATCCCTGCCAAAAGACTTAGGTTTTCCAACTTTTGTGAACAGCCATTAATACATTTTGGAAGAGTCAGTTTTCACCCATCAGCTTTTACAATATAATGCTCTTGTTTTTTTCACTGCATCTTTTTTCCAGATTCCACCAGTGGCTGCTTTTTCTCCTCTACCTTTCTTTTTAAAGCCACAATTATAGCTTTTCATTATTTGATCAAATGTTTCCTGTCTCTTAATACGGTTTCTTGGCTGTGGGTATGAAAAAGGCAAGTTGAAACTTCATAATGTGACTACCAATACAACAAACATTTTGCCTGAGCTGTACACTGGGGTGACTCCCCTTAAGCGCGATCCTATCCGCCACCCTCCCCCCCCCTTGGAGTTTTGCTAATTCTTGCTCTCCATGGCGCTTTCCCTCCCTCCCCATGCAGCTACCCACAACTCAGTGTAGCTGCACACATAAAAGTGTGTATGGGTACATACCCTTGAGAGTGCGCTGTGACCACTAGAATTTATAAATAGCGGCGAGCTGCGTCACCAATTCCACATGGTCTACGTATAAAGACCTTTGAATGAATAGGACAGAAAACGGATTGGTATTTGCGAATCGTGCTCACATCCTAGATTAGTTCCCCAACCTGTGGACTAAACTTTCAGGATTGCATCTAAGGTTAAAAAAAAAAGATAGTTTAGGAATTTCGATCTGGGGAACCAATCCAGGATGTCCAAGCACCACTAAAGACTTTAGCACAACGCGCCAGCCACTGACCGGTCTCTCGGGACTCAACCCTTTATCAAGTACCCTCCAGAAATTGTTTCAAGATATTTTTACAATCAACTTCAAGACATAAA
The DNA here is from genome assembly GCF_040938575.1 of Ambystoma mexicanum. Lineage (NCBI taxonomy): Eukaryota > Metazoa > Chordata > Amphibia > Caudata > Ambystomatidae > Ambystoma > Ambystoma mexicanum. Next base: position 768,636,239 of record NC_090922.1, read on the forward strand.
TTAGTTTTCAAAAATTAGCAGAATTTGCTAATTAAAATATTTTTGATTAGCAAATAAACCTATTTGATTAGCAATTGTGTACTCCTATTTTAAATGTCACCAGAAGTTAGTTTTACCCAAAGACATACAATTAGCAAGAATACAGCATTTCTATGTACCTCTGATGTAATACATTCGTGCAATGAATGTAAAATGTAAAGGTTCACTGCATGAATGGACTACATAAATAGATATGATAAAAAAAGCTCTGTAAACATTTTTCAGTTCAACGCTCTGTACAGAATGATGGGATCAGACCAATCCAGTGACCTGACAGCTACATGACTTTGCCCTGCACTTTAGGTGAACCACCAGTGAAGGTAATTGGCAGAGCGTGCCACCATCGCACATCATCTGCATATCAGACTGAGTAGGATATCAGTCTTCATGTTGTTCAGTTATTTATCTGCCACTGCAGGAATAAATATGTATTGGCCGGGCTGCTGCTACAGAGCAGTGACAAACGTTGCCTACCAGCTCTGTGCGATTACCTTCTGTGTCAAATATTTTATTGATTAAATGCAAATAAAAATAAAAATAAAAAAAAGAAGGTAGGTAATTGGTGTTAACTTACGTTCAGAATTATAAATTTTTAACATTTGAACATCTTTCCATTTTCTGCTGTTGGGTGGGTTGTGGATCTTAGAATGCTCCAGTGGTGCCAACAATGTATATTTTGTATTTTCCCGTGATGTAATTGTTATGCAAAGCATTAGTTTTGAAACTTGAAAAAGCCTACATCTTTTTGGCCACAAAATATTGGCAAGTATGCTACAGGCCTGGGTGCTTGGAAATTGGCAGAAATAATATTTCCACCGTCCGTTCGGGTGGGAGAAATATTATTTCCAGCCACTTTCTTTTTTTTTAACTTTGTTTGTTTTAAATCAAGGCAGGATGACAATTACAAACATTATAAGCAGTGATTATTTAGGCATGTTAATCCCCAGTCCTTTATCCCGCCTAAGTTTCCTCCCTCCCTCCTCCCTTTGGTCCCTCTGTCCCTTAGGCATTGTAGGCGGAATCTTCCCTCCTAGGCTGTCCAGTTTGCGCCTCAGCATCTATGTATCTTCCTCAGGGATCTCTTGATTTTTCAGGATCCAGCGGGCCCGGGTAGGTTTATATGTCAGGGCGGGGAAGCGCTGGTCGTATTCCAGCACTTGGGCCCAAACGTTCTGGAAACGATGGAGTTCCCGCTTGTGCTGCCGTCATCTTCTCCGCTACCAGAATGTCCCAAGGTTTAGTCCACCATTGGGCTATGTGAGGGCCTTCCGGGGTTTTCCAAGCTCTGGCCACCACCGTTTTCCCTGCCAGTAGGCAGTGAGATAGTAGTTTCGATCTGGTCCCGGAGCGCGGGTAGATCTCGGGGATTGGAGCTCCCAGCAAGACTGGTTCTGGTTCCAGGGGAATCGTTGTTCCGGTAATTCGTGTGATGGACCCCAGACATGATTTCCAGAATTGTTGGATCTCTGGGCAAGCCCACCACATGTGGAAGAAGGAGCCTGGGTGGCCGCATCCTCTCCAACAAGAATGATCCACCTGGGGGTTCATATGGTGAAGTCGGAGGGGCGGATAGTACCACCGTAGCGTGATCTTGTATGCACATTCCCTATTGGTAATGCAGGTGAATGAGGTGTGTGTTCTGGTCCATATGTCCACCCAGGTTTGATCCTCTATTGGATGACCTAGGTCCGCCTCCCATTGGGCCATGCAGCGGGTCTTTGTGGTCAGGAAGTCACTTAGAAAGCGCCTGTATAGGGTGGATATTCTGCCGCGGGTTGGAAGGTCTCCCAGAGTGAGTTCTAGGGCAGTAGGAGGGCGCGTCGCTGCTTGCAGAGTTTGGGGGTGTGAGCACCAGTGGCGTAATTGAAAGTAGGTGAATCTGTCCCTTTCCTGGAGTTGGAATTTCTCCTTGCATTGGGCGAATGTGAGAGGTCTCCCCCCCCCCATATACAGCTGGTCTATGGTCTCCAGCCCGCCCTTAATCCAGTTACGAAAATTGTGAGGATTCGTTCCAGGTGCGAACATTGGATTATGGAAGACCGGGGAGCGTGGGCTCAGTCCTCTTGGCACGCCCTTTCGTTTTAGCGCCCAGTCCCAGGAGCTAAGGGTGCGTTTGGTTGATAGCAGGAGATCTCCCCATTGTGTCCTGAGGGGGGTGGGATGTGTGGTAGAAATCGTAAGGGTAGGGACACTTGTGATTGTTCCAACTCTACCCATCTAGGGCGGTTTGTTGTATTTTGCCATGCCTGGACCTGTGCCAATTGAGCCGCCACTCTGTATGCCTGCAAGTCTGGCACCCCCAATCCTCCCAATTAGGAGCTCCCCAGCATAGTTCTGAGAGGGATTCTCGCTTTCTTACCTTTCCAAATAAAGTTCAGCATTTTCCTCTGGATCCCTCGAAGAGTTGGTGTGGGGATCGCTACTGGAGGCACAGGCGTATAGGAACCTCGGAAGGAGGTTCATCTTGCATGCAGCGATGCGCCCGAGCAGTGAGATTTCTTGGGTCTCCCAGCGTTTCAAGTTGCCTTCCAATTCTTTAAAGAGTCGGGGGAAATTGGCTTTGTATGTGTCTCTTGTGTCAGCCGGGATGTGGACCCCTAGGTAGGGGATGGCTCTTTTTTCCCCATGTTATCGGGCACATCTTAGTCAGTGGTTCCCGTTCTGCTGGGGTGAGGTCGATGCCCAGGGCGGATGATTTATCGAAGTTTATGGTGAGGCCTGAAACCTCCCCGTAGCTGGCGATTTCTCGTATCACGTGTTTTAGAGATGAGTGGGCCTCCGAGATTGTGAGCAGAATGTTGTCCGCGTATAGGGCGATTTTGTGATGCGTGGGGCCACTTTGTATGCCCTTGATTCGGTCGTTTCGCCTGATCTTTTGTGCAAAGGGCTCCATGGTGAGTGCGAAAAGCAAGGGTGACAGTGGACAGCCTTGCCGGGTTCCGCATGATAGGGGGATTGGAGCCGAGCTGTGTCCGTTGATTCTCAGGCTAGTTTTAGGGCTATTATAGATGGCTAGAACCATCGTTTGGAAAGTTGACCCTATCAAATGCCTTAGCTGCGTCGAGTGCCACTAAGACTAGTTTTTGGGAGTTCCGGGAGGCAAGGTCCACCAGGTTCAGGGTTCTCCGGATGTTGTCGCCTGCTGTCCGGTGTAGGATGAAACCTGCCTGGTCGGGGTGAATGATCTTCGGCAAGATGCGATTTAAGCGGGTTGCTAGAATTTTTGAGTATATGTTTGCATCGATGTTTAAAAGTGCGATCGGTCTATAGGACGTTAAGCTTCTTGGATCTTTTCCAGGTTTGGGCAGGAGGATGGTGGTTGATTCCTGCATCGATGGGGTCACTGCTCCCGTTTCCCTGAAGGAATTGAATAGGGTAACCAGGTGGGGGGTCAGTTGTGCTCTGAATAGTTTGTAAAACTTGGTTGAAAAGCCGTCTGGGCCGGGGGCCCGCGTTTTAAGTGCTTTGATGGCTTCCTCAACTTCCTCCCCTGTAATGAGCTCCTCCAATTCGTCTGTCGCTGTGTCGGAGAGACGGGGCACTGCTGCCTGCTGTAGGTATTCCTTCTGTTGTGATAAGTTTCGTGGGGTTGCCTTCATGATTTGGGTCAAATAATCTATTGAGAGTCGTCGCTTTTCGGGCTCTGAGTATAGTGTGACCCCGTTGGGATCACGCAGACCAGTGATCGTGTTGACGCGTCTCCGCTTGGCTAGCTTGGCCACCAGGAACTTGTTACCCTTCGCGTAGTATGACTGTTTGGCCTTCGCCATTAATTGGGCAGTTTGTTCCGCATAGTGGGCTTCCAGTTTTTTCCTTGCTGTACGAATGATCCGTTGCGTTTTGGGGGACCAGCCTTTCTCCTTGTGGAGTGCCTCGGCCTCTCTTAGTTCGTCCTCTAGACCCGTCCGGGTCTGACGTCTGTCTCGGTGGTAGGCCGTTCCTTGGGCAATTAGGGAGCCCCTGATTACTGCCTTCATGGCGTCCCAGTTGTTCGCTAACGAGGTGTCCGAGGCTGGATTTTCGTTAAAGAAATTTCTTATCTCTGTTGCGATCTTGTCTCTGGTAGCCATATCGTTAAGGATTGGGTCGTACAACGTCCATTTACGTGGGTTATTGCGGTTGAGATTTTGAACCCGGAGTTCCAAGAGCACTGGGGCGTGGTCGGATATCGCTCTTGTGCCGATGGAGACTTCTTTGACTGAAGGGAAAGTTTGCGGGGAGATCAGGAACAGGCCGATCCTTGAAAAGGTGCGATGGACGAATGAGTAAAAAGAAAAGTCTTTTTCGTCGGGGTGGAACACCCGCCATGAGTCTATTATCTCCAGGGACCTGAAGAGTCGGAGGAGGCTAAGTGCTTGGGTGAAGTCGCTTGGAGTCGGGGGGTGTGACCTGTCTTTGGTGGGGTCGGGAACCCCATTGAAGTCCCCACCGACTATTGTTTGGCCCTCCACAAAGCCAGCGAGAGATGTGCCCAAGGAGTCATAGAAGTGGGATTGTCCAGTGTTAGGGGCGTACACCGAGACGAGAGTATATAGATCTCCCATTAGGAGGCATTTGACTGCTGTAAATCGGCCTTCTGGGCAGATTTTCGTTTCCAGAATCTGTGTGTTCAAGTCTTTCCTGAAGAGGATCGCCGTACCTCCTTTTTTGTTTGTGCCAGAGGCAAAGAATTGGAGCGGGAATAACCGGGAGCGAAGCCAGGTCACGTCTACCAGCAGCAAGTGAGTCTCTTGGAGCATGGCTATCGCTGCGTCTTCGTCCCGGAGTTTCAGTAGAATTGCCTTCCGTTTATTAGGGGAGTTCAGACCATTAACATTCAGGGAGAGGACCGAAGCGTTTGGGGGTCCGTTGGGGTCTCACTCTCCTTTCCTTGGGTTAGGGGGGGTCGTGGGCCAGTGATTCAGCTGCCATGTCTGTTGGGGAATCCCTTAATATCATCCTGCACTTGAAATGTCAACGCGGAACCCCAGCGGGGGGCCGCAACTTTAACTGGAGGGTAGACCGACATTGTAAGTACGGGCGTACCCTCTACCAACAGGGCCAAAAAGGTTGGAAAGTATCCTTGGAGTGGGTATGAACCATGGGTATGGCCCGCCGCCACCGCCTTCAAGGTTCCTCAGTTCGAGGCCAAGGTGGCGGGTCTTAATTTAGGTAAGGGCACTTGCGTCCAGGTGAAGTTGCTGACGGTACCTGGGGCCGTGGAAGCGTCCTCGTTCATCTCTTTCTGTTGTTCCGCTGGGTTGACGACCATGATGTGTGTTTGGGCTTTGGGGAGGGAGGCGGTCCAGAGTCCTCGGTCCTCTCCGGGTTTGGCGTGGAAGGATCTCGTGGCGAGGCTGGATGTAAGATTCTCTCTGCGTCTTCCAGGTGGCTGATCCGGCGTAGGGTGCCTTTATATGTAAACTGGAAAGCCGTCGGAAACAGCCACCTGTAACGGATCTGTTGCTCCTGAAGGAACATTGCCAGAGGTCGGAGTGCTCTTCTTTTCTGAAGAGTAAGTGGTGAGGGGTCCTGGTATATTTGAAGTGGAGTGCTCTGAAAAGTGATCTCTTCTCCTTGGCGACTGATCGCCGATATCGCCTCTTTGGTTGTGAAGAAGTGGACCCTGGTAATAACATCTGGGGGGGGGGGTCCGAATCTGTCCCTCGGCGCGGGCAGAGTCTGTGGGTCCAGTCTAGCAGGAGCTGAGATTTGTCCAGATCCGGGAGTAGGGCCTCGAAGAAGCGTCCCACATAGTCTGCTAACTTGTTGTCGGGGACAGAGGTTGGGACGCCTCGAATGCGGAGGTTGTTGCGACGTGCCCTATTTTCTAGGTTTTCATGTTTGAACTCCAGGATCTCGCATTTGTGATGCAGGGAATCGATGGATCTTTGCATTTCCCCCAGCGTGGTAGTGTGGTCCTGAGAATGGTCCTCAATTTCTCCGAACCTCTGTTCGATCTCTGTAACCCTTTGGTCCGTCTGTTCAACTTTAGTGGTGAGTTCCGAGAGGCAGGCACGGAACTCCGATTTAATATCCTCCATGAAGGCTATCATGTCTCCTTTGGTAGCGAGGGTGCCCCTGTCCTCTTGTGGCTTCTGTGGGGTCAGTTTAGGAGGGTCTTGTTTCTTGGGTTTCTCCGGTGCAGTAAACATGGCAGAGATATCTGTGCCCTTGCTCACCTTTGTTTGCCTAGGCATGCTGCTCGTATTGGGTGGTCTTGATTGAAAGAGTAGCAGCGGGGCCCAGGGCAGTGGGAGGCTGCACTCGGGGTGTGTATCGCTCTCAACCCCCTCTTTGGTCCAGGTCTGGGCGAGTGGGCCGGGGCGCCCCAGGAAGCGTTGGTGGGGGGGGGGGTCTCAGTGAGTCGGGAACGGTGCAGGATAGCCGACTGTTGCGTGGGGGGGGGTATGTCGCTGCGATGAGGGCCACGGGCTCAGGGCCTCTCTGGATAAAAGCGGTTATCTCGCTGCTTCCCCGCCCCTCCTCAAGTCTCTATCGGTGGTCCTTCGCTGATGAGGTCTCAGATCCCTCTGTGAACCTCCCGTGTGCCGTTCCGTAATGATGTCGGCTGTCGCTGAGAGGAGGTCCTGACTTGTTCTGCGTAGCGGGGAAGGGGGAAGGCCCGCTCTCCCGGTCCCTCGGAGTGTGCGTCGAGCTCTCAGGCCCCAGTAGCCGAGGATGCACTCATGTGTAATCCAGGCAGCCTTGGTATGAATCGGATGGCTCTGTGCTGGAGTCCACTCCCCTCCTCCAACTCCCTGGCGCTCTAAAGCCCCGTTATCACCAGGTGCGGAGTGCGTCGCTGGGTTCCGGCTTGGCAGCCATGCTGGGTTCCGGCTTGGCAGCCATCTTGGTTTCTTCAACTGGAGACGGGGGAGAGGTTCGGCCGCTGAGTTCTGGTAGAACGCCTCCTCGGTCGAAGGTTATGTTTGGACAGGTTGTGCCATGTCGGTTCCGGTCGCCTTAGATGGCATTGGCGACACGGTAACCCGCTTAGAACTGCCGGGAATTGACGGCGGCGGCGGGCATCCCACGGGCGGCCTCAGAGGAGCGACCACATCGATGGCGCTCCAAGCCACGCCCCCCTTCCAGCCACTTTCTAAGCATCCAGGCCTGCAGTAATAACACAGCCTGCTTGCAGAGGGCATTTTTTTTCAGTCCTGTGATTAATGCTTTAATCACAAGACTGAAAGAAAATTAAAAATGTCCTCTGCAAGCAGGCTATGTTATTACTGCAGGCATGGGGGCTTGGAAAGTGGCAGAAATAATATTTCTCCCGAACGGACGGGAGAAATATTATTTCCAGCCACTTTCTAAGCACCCAGGCTTGCAGTAATAACGTAGCCTGCTTGTAGAGGGCATTTCAAATATTTCTTCCTTCTCGCAAATCACGAGAAGGAAAGAATATTTGAAAGGCGATCTGCCAGCATGCCATTTTACTATGGGGCTGGGTACTAGCAAGTGGCTGGAATTAATATTTCTCGTGGCCACTTGCTAACACCCAGCCCCGCAGACAAGGGACTCCCCCCTCCTACTCCCTCCCCTAAGCACCCCAGCATGACTCCTTACCTTGGATGGAAGCCGAAAAAAAATAAAAAATAAAACAGGCACAGTAATCTGTGCCTTTTAAACTCTGCGCTCGGTGCCACAAATCATATTGCAGTCTCTGCGGCATGATATTAAATTTAAAACGCAAACCAGCAGTATCGTATCGCAAATTGCGATGCCATACCGCTCATTTTATGCCTTGCAACTTCCAAACCTGGTCACCATACCAAGTGTTCAATTTCAAGGCCTTGAAGATGGCTAAGCTCGAAACATGTGTCAGATGACTTTAGGGAATAAATTGACCTACAGATGATTAACCAGAGATCTTTCTACTTTCATTCGAAAAGACTGTATACCTAACTTTAAGAAGGTAGAGTGCGATTCGCCAATACCAATCCATTCTCTGTCCTAGCTGCACACATCCTGGACTACGGTCCCCGAGGGCATTCAACCCATAGCACTTTGCCAATAACATAAGAGAAATCAGTAGATACTTTAGAGAGTTATTCTAGAGGAAAGAGATGCTGTAATAGAGGTGGGCATTGTGCAGCATTCATATATATGTGAAAAAAGGGAATGACTCTGCATAGGGACGTCAGATGTACCCTCCTCCCCCAAACAAATAGATGAACCACAAAAAATAAAAGAAATGAACACATTGCTTACCCAACTACAAAAGCATGACTGCCTTGAAATCCTTTTCTTCACGTATTTCTCTTCTACTTTCGATACCCTCTATCAGCAATTTACAATTAACTTCACCAGGCATTGCAAAGGCTCAAATCCCCCATCTTTCAAATGCAGAGAATTGTCGGAATCAAAAAAAGAGTGCCATGATTTGAGTTATTGTCTAAAAGAAGAAATAAAAAAAGTAAATTTAGTATGCTCCAAGTATTTGTGAACCAGGTCTGTACCCAAAACCATAAATGTATATTGGGCTTGCTATGGGTATTCCTGCCTGAGATGTCCCGATTTATGAGTGACTGGTGCTTGGTTAACTTCCTCCAATACTTCCACCCATTGTGGCTTTAACTAGCTGCATCTGTTCGCAAAATTAGAGGTGGGTGTTCCGGAGAGGCAATACGTTCTTAACTGCAGAGCTCTTGTACCTAAAATGCTGCAGTCATTTTGTGTGTGTCTCCTCAAAAGACAAGCACCCGTTTCGTACATATCAACCATAGAGTGCCCCAGCTTGCAGACAGTAACATGTACAGGAAATAGGAGGGTATGCAGAGACAGGAACCATGAACAAAGTGATTGTTTACTGGGGGAACAAAAAGTCAATATTACACCATAGCAGGAAGGCCTTTGCTAATATGAGCCAGGCTCTATCCTCCAGAAGACACAGATGTCGCCTCCCACCCACCTCCCCCCCCTCGCCCCTGGGGGGGCAGAAATTATTTTACTCAAGGGCGGGGGGCTCAGCATATAAAGGCTTGAAGACCACTGCCCTAAGGGAATAAAGTGACCTCCCACTTTCAAATAGCAAAGCAATTAACAGCACTCGTTCACACCCAGGACAGAAAACTCTGGCTACCGCGCCAGTCCTGATACACAAGGCTGGCTGCTTAAAAATCCAGACAAGCATGAAAATAGCTCAACATCATCTAATGAGAAAGAACTGGTCCCATCATTAGAGAAAAAGCATTCACCCCAGATCATCATAAACAATGATCAAAAAAGATATTTTCAAAATTTATAACAGGGATCACTATCCCTAGCAAGCATTCAATAAAAGTTTACAGGCAAACTATCTTCAATTAACTGCTAATGTCAAGTGGTTGGAAAAAAACCGCATTGAAGGGGCAATAAAATCCCTCCGGGAACCTCAGCAACCTATATAGAGAATGTGACATAATTATAACTACTAAAAAATGCAGTAATCCCGAGTCCCTGAAACTTACATTTGTATATATTAAATCATGTAGCGATTTCCCCAAAGTGTTGAACAAACTAAACGTAGATGGAGTAGAGCATGAGTCAATGGGGGCGGGGGGTGGAAGGAAATTAGAACATGCCCCCCTGTACCTAAAGGCTGGCACACCTAGCCCTACTGTGAACCGAAAAGGCAATGGAAAACAGGGGTAAACAAGCCATCTATGTGTTCTTTAAAATAAATGGCGTAAAAAGTTCTGCCTCACGGGTATAGCATCTGTAACTTCCAGCAGTAAAAAAAATAAATAATATATTAAAAAAAGCATTACAATACAAAATGAGTCTTCAAATGCCGGACAGTTCGCTTTTTATGGGGGGGGGCAGCTTTACAGAACCTCTTTAGGGGTGCTTAGATCTTGAATTTCACAGATTACCTGCCCTTTACACATTACACACATCTCAATATTGCCCAGCTTGAAGGGGGATGGGGGTGTTGAGACTCCTTTAATGCAAATTCAGTTGCTGGACATGCCACTTTTTTTGTTGGCTGGTGTTCAATGGCTTAAGTGAAAGCAATGATCAGGTTGCAAGCATTGTTAAGAGAAATAAATAGACGGGGGCATCTGTCCACTGTTGGTTAGAGGAGTCTTTTTCTCTCCCTTCTTCATGAGAGTTTGAATAGCCAATATCTGCAAGCCCCTATGAGACTGAATGCAGGAATCGAAGAACTCATTCATCAGGGCGCTGCAACCATCCCCAGCCTGAGACTACACATGGCGGTGTGTGCAGCACATCCTGTGACACACAGCGGCTCAAACAGTCTGCCACACACTTCAAAACTTAACCAGCCTTCATGCTAGCCAAACAAAAACGTTGCCACTTGGCACACTGCTTCAGAATTAAGCAATATTAAAGATGCTGCGAAAGTCACACACGCTTCCCACAAGCCACACAACAATCCCCACACAAGGGAAATCTATGCCAGCGGGTGTCTTTTTTTTCATTGAAACATTTTCTTGATAACAAGAAAGTCACTCTACAAGCAGTTTTCAAACTTCTTTGACCCCTGAGCCCTCCATAAGAAAAAGGTACCTGGCATGGGCCGCTCTATACACATTGACTCCAAAATGTGTATCTGGTGTAGAATGGTGCCAAATGGAGGTGTAGGTGCCAAACACCATTCTTTCAAAATCATTGCTTGCAATAACTCAAATTAGAGGGCAAATATTTGTAAACACAGCATTCAGAAGTTTTTGCTACAGGGGACTTGACTAAAAGTAGTTGGATATTTATTTCATACAGTAACATAGGACATACTCAAATACAACAACTTGATTACTATCAATGCAGTCACCTGCAAGTTGGACAGTAGCATACTGGAGAACTAGTGTGTAGGGTGGGCCTGCCTTCAGCAGCCAGCCATCACTATTGGGTTACATTTTTGCAATAGCCAACCAAAGGTTTTCTCAGCTTTGACTGATCTTTAGTCTTTAGGGCTGCAAGTGTTGAAAATCCAATCTTGCAAAGGTACAAGGACAATTTTTTGAATTGGCTTTCCAGTAGGCAGCCACTTTGACGTTCCATTAGTTCCTCCTGGAGGTGTATTGGGAGGTGGGCGGGCCCCTACGTCTGCTCTGAGAGGCTGACCCACTCAGTCATTGATGCTACAATTGTCCTCTGGAAAGTACTTTTGAGAGTGGTTCTGAGATGGTTTCCCATTAGATCAGTAATACATGAAAAGGATCGTACGCCTCCTCAAGAGCATCTGCTAATATAATGGAAACACATTTCGGAATGCAGACCTTAACCCTCCTTCTCAAAAGCTCCAACTTTGCTGACATTTTTGCATTCATAGCCAATGATGTGATTTTTTTGTGCCTTGCAGGGAGTGGTTTAGAAATGTTAGCTTTTCAAAGAGGTCGCCATAGTAAGCCAACAGCACAAGCCAGCGTGAATCAGACATAGGCTCTTATTGTGTCTGGTCTAAACCCAGGAGAAAGCGTCTCACTTTCTCCTGGGTTGCAAAACACAATTAAAAACCTTTCCCCCTGGAGGCGCAACCTGACCGTTTGAAAAAGCATCATGTTCTCCTCCCGTTTCTGCACAGAATGGCCTGAAACGCTTGCTTCCCGGCACTCCCACCAACTATGGTGTGGCGGTCTGAGCCGAGAAGCGACATCCCTTGCCAGGCAATAAGACGCTGGCGGCACCAGCAGGAAGCAACAACGCAGCGTGGACATGCGCCAGGCTGCATTTATTCCCTGCGCCCCATCACATTGCACTGACTGAGCATATATTTTCTCTTCTCTCGCTGTCCTGGATCACACGCCCCACTGAAGACCTCTGCCTTCAGTATGGCTATTTTTTAGTACTAAATACTCATGGTTATCTTGCTCGCAAGACTACATAGGAGTTTGCATTTCCACTGTATACTAGCAAAGCAACATGCAGCCACCTAGTCAGTGAGACAACGCAGGTAAATCAAGGAAGTCGCAAGGAAATGAAGCAAGTCAGTCCTATACAGAGAGAAAGAAATATGGGGGGTCAAGGGGCGGGGGTGGGGAGTTTCAATGCACTGCCTGGCAGCACTGAGCGGTAAATCAGGAATATCTCCCTGCAATATTCAGAACCCCTCACCTCGTAAAGGCAGTAAAGTTACAGAAATCAGACCAAGGGAACTGCATGCCGTCGTAGGGAGCTCATTGCTGTTAACAGTGAAAGCTGTGTTGTGCAGATAACAGCAACGCTGGTCATTGGGCAAGCTCTCGCCGGATCCGAAGTCCCGCACCAGGTGTGTAGCCGGATCCAGCCAGAGTCAGCTGCCGCAAACCCCAAACCCATGCTCTGCGCTGGGTTACTTTGAAAAAAAAAGAAAGAAAAGAAAGCGGTGGTACGGAGTGGGGGGGGCGGAGCAGCTCATTGCCGCCATGAGCGCTCTGATGGCTCCGCCCCCCCTACATGTACACAGCACGACTGATACAGGTCACAGCTACAGGAAAAGCAAACTGTAGCTTCCTCTGGTGACCCTGTGCAGGGTGCACAGGGTCACCATAGGAAGTTAAAGTCCTCAGCCACGACCCAATTTATTTATTTATGCAATGTTTGTCGGATAGGGGCTTGGCTAACTAGCCATGAAGTAGGACGTGTCTCTTAGAGCTGCTCCTGAAGATTCAAAATTGATCCAGCTAAAACATGCAGAAAAACGACTCACGGTCCCCATAAACTGAAGCATCGATGGCGGAATATGTGCCCCGTACTAATTGAAAATTGCAAGCGAATTGGAGGTTGAAGAGGAAGAGAAAGAAGCTTTCTTGGGATATGGCCGCACCGAAATGCTGAGGCACAAAATGGCGGACAACAAAGGAACTGAGCCTGATACTGTAGAAGCCACCATATAGACCCGGGCAGCAAAGGCTGGAGATGAGGACCGGATTGTGCAGGGCCTGCTGTTGCTTGGAACTACGTCCTTACCGCTGAGCCTACTGTAAAACTGGGAATGGGAGTGCTCAGTGCCGTAGACACAGTGTTTGCAGTGCGTGGGCTTCTGGGGGCAGCGGTGGCGGAGCATCTGATGCGAGAAGGGTGTCCCGAGCGGCAACAATCGTAGCCGCGTATGTGCCGACAAAGCTAATACGTCAAGCTCTGCGCGGTTCAAGTGAAACCAGTGCGGACCACATGGTGCGCCTTTGCTGCTGTGCAAGTAGTTATCGAGCTGAAGCCGGCAGAGCAGATACATTGTTATTTTTGTGAAAGGACAAAAGACCTGCGCTGTGCGAGGAAGCCGGCGCAGATCTTGCTACACACTTCTGCCACTATACACGAAATCGCCGGGTTGGAGCGGGTGAGGCGGAGACATTGTTGCCCTCGCTGATACTGAGCCAGTGAAGCGGAAACGTCGCCCTCACGAACAAAGGGCAGTGAAAGCACCGGCGTGAGGTGCGCAGCATATTTCTGCTGCATTTAAATACAAAATCTAATAACACTGCATGCCCCGCTTTCCTGTCATTATAGCAGAGGGAATCATCGTCTTGCATGTGCAACCAGCTGAAAGGAGGAAGGGAGTGCCTTCCTGATTTACTCGAGGACATAGGCCTGGGCAAATGTGATAGCCTTGGGCATAACTCAAAGAAAATGGGGTGCATGTACTAAATACTGTCACTCAAGACTACTGTGCTGTACAATACAGATGAGACGGCACCTAGGAAGAACTGCACCTGGCTCATCCTGAGCAGCTGCTGGATGGTTGTATGCACTAAATAAAAGGTACCTGTTGAGTGGGCTACTGACACCATAGGCAAACCCTCGCTAAGGGGGTTGGTGTGACACCAGGTACTGCGAGAGTTCGAGGAGCGATGGGGTGATGCTGGAGAAGAAGAGGGGTACGTCCATTGCCCTAGAGAACAAACGTGCAGGCTATTGATTGCCACTGTGGTGGACACATTGTAAGCAAAGTTGAGTTCGAACACTGGTGATATCAGAAACGTGGGAGAACGAAACCCATTTGAAACACAGCTCGACGCATCGTACTACCCGCTGTAGTTCTTGGACGATAACGCTGTCAAGCTCCAGCTGTCCTTGTGGGTTCCCAACTGAAAGAGCTAACTCAACTGACACGTTGCTACAACACTAGACCTAGACATTCAGGCAAGATGGAACGATGGCGGCGAGAGGGGCTAAGCCCAAGGCCAAACAACCTACAATGGATGTATTTGCTAAGATCCAGCAGACCCCTGTTGCATCGGCGCAGGGCACAGCAGTTGCACGAAGGGAGATACCCCGACAAAGGAAAACCATCAGATCCTAGCAGCTATAACGGAGCTGAAGTCGTCATGGGGAATAACAATGGCGGACCTACGGACTGCATTGGAGGCCAAAATAGATGCGGTGGGAATAGAAGTTGCCCTACTGCAACAAGATGTCAGAGCGCTTGTGGAAAGAACGAGTGGCCTGGAGAGTGCGGCGAAAACCAATACAGAAACCAGCGCAAGCAACACAAAGAAGGTTCCTATATTGAAGCAGCAAGTAGCTAACCTTGAGAACCGAGCGGAAGAAGCAGGGGGAAGGGCGAGACGCAACAACATTCGCGTGGTCGGCCTGCCTGAAGGGGAAGAAGGCCAGGACCCCACAGACTATGTCGAAAATCTGATCCTGCAAGAGATAGGGGCTGACAAACTTTCACAGGGATTTACTGTTGAGCGAGCGCACAGGGCCTTGATGAGGAGACCGCAGCCTGGGGCTCCCCCCAGGGCAATAATTGCAAAGATCCTGAACTATAAGACAGAGAAAATTCTGGTGTATTTTTGCAAAGGAGGAACGATAGATAGAGCATCTGCAACCGTCAGAGTATCCGGATTACACCATGCTAGTGCAGAGGCAGCTGTGAACAAAGAGATCCCGAGGGGCGCGTCCCTATAATGGAATAGCTGTCTCTGGCAGATGGCTACAGTAGCACATCGTGGAAGCAATACACGAACTGACATTTTGCTCGTTGCTGGCGGCTGCTAACAGCGTGTGTCCCTTGTCGACATAGCAGATGACACTGGCGCACCGAAGGAGGGCATTGAATGGGTGTGCCCAATAATATTCGGTCATACGGCACGAAAGCAGAACGGAGGAGTGATGCCTACTGAGTGCGGGGTCGGACCCGGAGAGTAACGGCCGACTCTGCAGAACAGGGGGCTGCCGCTGCAACACATCTGACATGAGCCCGGGAGCAGGCCCAGAGCTCCCGGGACTGGTGTTGCGTGCTGCAAGCCGAGGCTAGCATACTGCAACTGCATGAAGCAGAGAGGCTGGCTGGTAAATACACACGGTCACAACAGAGAGCCGTGTGAAGCGCAGTGCGCGGGCGAACCGAATACTGGCATATCACAGCTGCACATAACTGACCCTGCGGATTAAAAGGTGGACTGAGGATAATCTGGGAGGTAAAGTGCCATTGAATCCCCTGACACAGCAAAGCGGGAGTAATGGAGATAAATTGATGGCTGATGAGTGCGAGCGTGTGATATACCATAGCAAGAACACACCCAAAAATCTACATGTAATCAGGCAGGCCAACGACATAAGGAGGAGGAGAAGAAATAAAACTGTGCTAATAAACGTGCGCTGCCGGGCTGATCGACCCAGGCGCTCGACAGAGCTGGTATTCTATCGGGAGAGCAGAGGCTTGTGAAACAAATGCAAGATGGTGCCATGGCTGGACAGGTGGGGCTTCTTGATGATGTGAAAAAATATAGCAGGAGAAGCGACTCCACGTGAAGTGAGACACTGGCAGCAAAACTGGGAAATAAGGGTGGAAACAGGACAGGCCTGAACAGTTGCTAGAAGACCACGACACAATAAGCAAGAATCGATAAGGCCAAGCACAAGCGCCCAGGAGAAGCTCCCTTTGAAGTGGATGTATAGCGCTGGACTTCCTGTGGGCCTGAAAATTCGTGGCAGCGACGGCAGGGCGAACTGAACGACCCTTGGAAACAAGCAGATGGCGCAAGGATAATCGTACACAGAGAATAGACGCGAGAGGATATAATCCACTTGAAACGCAATTTTACGCGCCATAGCACAATGCAACCTGCTGAGGTAGACGCCCCAGCGCCTGAAGGACCTGGGAGTGTCACAACAACACCGAAAAGTTGGAACCAGACACGCAGGAAGGAGTGCGCGATGTCAGTGAAAGGACTGAGAGCCAAGACTAAACAATCCACAATGGAGGTCTTTGCGAAAGCCCAACGGACCCCTACAACAGCAGCACAAAGCATGGTGGCGACCACCGCAGACGGCGTCTTAGAAGGAGACAACCATCAGATCCTAGCGGACATAACGGAATTGAGCACCAAATGGGGCTCAGCAATGGCGGACCTGCGGACAGCCCTAGAGAACAAAATTGATGCTGTGGGAATTGAAGTCACCCTGCTACGACAAGATGTTAGGGCGCTGGCAGACAGAACAAGTGGGACGGAAAGCGCAGTGAAGATCAACACAGATGTCAGCGCAAACAACGCAAAAGAGGTCCACGTCTTAAAACAGCATGTCGCCAACCTCGAGAATCGAGTGGAAGAAGCGGAAGGAAGGGCGAGAAGAAACAACATAAGGGTGGTGGGCCTGCAGGAGGGAGAAGAGGGCCAAGACCCCACAGACTATGTGGAGAACATGATCCTCCAGGAGACAGGAGCAGACAAGCTCTCACAAGGGTTCACTGTTGAGCGAGCGCATCGAGCCCTGATGAGGAAACCACGACTTGGGGCCCCGCCGAGGCCGATAATTGCGAGGATTTTGAACTATAAAGACAGGGAGAAGATCCTGTAGTATTTTCATAAGGAGGGAACAATAGACAGAGCATCCACCAACATCACAGCATACCCGGATTACACGATGCTGGTGCAGAGGCAGAGGTATAGCTATGTGGCTGTCAAGAGGAGGCTGCGCATGGCTGGCATCAAGTATATGCTTCTGTACCCGGCGAAACTAAAAGGTGTTGCACAAGAGCAGAGCGCTTTTCTTTGACACCCCGGAGGAGGCGTCGTCATGGCTGGACCTACCTGCAGGGCTGCCCCGAGCAAGAGGCGGAACGAGATCGTCAGGAGCATGACAAGTGAGGAGTCTGTGTCATGGACATTGAGGGGATAAGTGGGAGGGTGGCCCTGTCACGGAGAAAAAGGGAGATTTGATTGACATTTGGTAGTTGTTGGACCTTATGACTCGGCTAGACTGGAATATAGTGAATAAAATGCATGTGGGAGCTGAATAGCACTAACATGAAGCGTAGTAAAATGGGAAATAGGAGCAAAGGGATGGAAGCAACCTACCCCTGAGAATTAGTAGTTAAGTGGCCACTAGGGCGACTTCACCCTACTGCACCCTGAGCATAGGCTCGTGCTGGACAGGGCTAGATGTGGGGGTGCCTGAGATCCAGGGATGGAGCTGGGCAACAGTTGAGGAGGGTGTTGTTGGGTAAGGGCAGGGAGGTGGGTGGGAGCTTGGGAGGGGGGGAAGTTTGTGTACATAGTTTTGGGTGTTGAAGTTTGAATACGAGCCTACATAGAAGAGTTGAATGGTTGAATCTGCACCGCATGAGTGGGAGGGATCTGGACTGCACTGGTGGGAGGGGAAAGGGAATACTAAAGGGCCATTGGGGGACCTTAAAATAATTACGTGGAATGTCAAGAGGACTTAATAGTTATCTAAAGAGAAACAAGGTCATGTTGTACCTGCGCAGACAAAAGATAGACATTGCACTGTTGCAGGAGACTCACCTGACACGGAAGAAGATGGAGATGGTTGTGAAGAAATGGAAAGGGGTTGTGGCGGGTACGACATTCTGCTTATGCTAGGGGAGTGCTCATCTGGGTGGCGCCGCATGTCCCGTTTCAACTGTTGCAGGAAATGGCGGAATTGGACGGGAGAATGGTCATAATGAGGGGATTGGTGGAGAATAGGGAGATCTGCATTGTAAATACATACGCCCCCAATCAGAATACGGCAGCATATTTCAGAACTCTGTGTACTAACCTTAGCATGTGTATGGGGAGTGCAGTGATCTGGGGTGGGGATTATAACTGTATTAAACCCCAGGGTGGATAAATCAGATGGAAGGATTGATAGACCCGAGCAGCTAAAACGCTGCAGACACTACTAGACGACTTTGGCCTGGCAGATGTGTGGAGAATGACACCCCCATGAAAGGTAGTACTCACACTATTCCACCCCGCAGCAGTTACATACAAGACTAGACTGTGTCTTTGCTACGTCGGAGGTAATAACAGAGATTACACAGGCAGAATATAAAGCGAGTCTCGGACTACTCGCTCCTGGTCCTTGGATGGCAATACTGCCCCCTCCCCCGAGAGCAAGGATTCCGACATGGAGAGGCACTTAATGAACCCTTTTTTATGGAAGATATGAGGGATGAGATTATAAACGACTTTGAGGTGAACACAGGTAGCCTGGACTCGACGGGCACATTATGGGAAGCCTTCAAGGTGGTGATGAGAGGCATAGCCATTGCAAAATCTAAAGGCCTGCAAGGTGGGATCTTGGCTGACCTACAAGAAACAGAAAGGGGACTAGAAAAGGCATTGAGGGGTGGAAGTGACATGAAGGGAGACATGGAACCGATACTTAAACTGCAACAGAAATGTGCGGGGCAATGGGAAAGACTGTGTAACCTCAACTATAAAAAATATATAGAGAGACAGCATGCGGGAGGGGATAAAACAGGAAGGCTTTTGGCGTGGTTATACAAGAGCGAAACCCCCAGACCTACGATTAGAACGATGACAAGAGAAGATGGTAGTGTAGCTGACACCCAAGAGGGAGTCAAGAGTTTGCAGATTATTATAGGTTATTATATGAGGAAGAAAAGGAAGTAGCAATGAGATGATAATCACTGGAGGACATTGGACTGCCCGAGATAAGTGCTGAGGAAAGAGAGGAGCTGGATGCACCAATCACTTTGGAGGAGTTAGAAGAAGTGGTGAGGCAACTGCCCACTAGTAAGACTCCGGGGGCCGACGGGTTCCCTCCTGAATTTTATGAGGTATATAAGGATGAAGTGCTCCCCACAATGTTAGAAATGTTAAATGAAGCGTTTGAGGTGGGACGGCTGCCGGAGTCACTTAGAGAAGCGATTATAATACCGCTTCCCAAACCCAACAAGCCTGGGCATAGCTGTGCCTCCTACAGTCCTTTGTCAATGTTGAACCAAGACAGCAAGATATTGACGGCTGTCTTGGCAAATAGACTGCAGAGAGTTATTGGCAACCTAATACACCCCGACCAGACGGGCTATGTCCGGAACAGGAATAAAACTCAATCATAGACGACTCCAATGGGTCATTGAATCGGGGAGCAGGAACGAGGGCGAAATGGCAATCGTGTCCTTGGATGTGGTGAAGGCCTTCGATTCGGTCAAGTGGCCATAGCTGCTGGTGGCCCTGGCGGGTTATGGAATGGGGCCTGGATACATAAGGTGGGCGAAGATGCTATATAGTGAACCGTTGGCCAGGGTTAGAACAGGATCAGTGATATCCGTAAAAAAATATATATATATTTAAAAAAATATTGTTGTATTGTACTACCCTGGTACTTGCTGCATTTGTTGGACTGGATTATAGAGCATGAAGTATATGTGTAAACTGGGTAGCATGGAGCGTGGTGATTCTGAAGCAAACAGGAGCAGCAGGATGATGGCAACCTACCCCTGAGAAATAGTAATAAGGCAACCACTAGGGCGACTTTAGCCTGCTGAGCTGCGAGTACAGGCTATTGCCAGAAAGGGCTAGATGCGGGGGTGCCCAAGATCCAGGGATGGAGCTGGGAAACAGTTGGGGAGGGTATTGTTGGGGCAGGGAAGGGAGATGGGGGGTGGGGTGTTGGGGTGTTTGACGTGTTTTTAGTTAAGGGGATTTTCCGTTGGGAAACAAGCCTATACAGAAAGGGATCAAACTTGGATATGGACTGCACTGATGGGAGGAGCCGTCGGAGTTTAATAGGCCATGGGGGAACCTTAAAATAATTCCTTGGAATGTCAGCGGGATCAATAGCTACTTAAAAAGGAAAAAGGTTACGTTATACCTTCGTAGACAAAAGATGGACATAGCCCTGTTGCAGGAGACTCACCTGACGCGTGACAGGATGGAGATGAATGGGAAGAAATGGAAGGGAACTGTAGCGGGCTCATCATATTCGGTTTATGCTAGAGGAGTACTTATCTGGGTGGCGCCACATGTCCCGTTTCAGCTGGTACAGACGATAGTTGAGACGGGTGGGAGGATGGTCATAATGAGGGGAATGGTGGAAAACAGGGAGATAAGTATTGTAAATACGTATGCCCCGAACCAAAATACAGCAGCATATTTTGGAACACTATACAACAACATTGGCATGCTTGTGGGGAGTGCGGTGATGTGGGGAGGAGACTTCAATTGCATACTAAACCCTAAGGTTGATAGATCGGATGGGAAAATGGATAGACCCGCCCCAGCTGCTAAGGCGTTGCAGATGCTGTTGAATGACTTTGGGTTCGGAGATGTGTGGAGGACACGATACCCCCATGAAAGGCAATACTTGCATTATTCTGCCCTGCAGAAGTTACATACTAGGTTGGACTACGTTTTTGTCATGCCAGATGTACTGACGGAGATCACGCAAGCAGAATATCAAGCAAGGGTCCTCTCGGACCACTCGCCCTTGATCCTTGAGTGGCAATACCGACCCCCAAGGGAGAGGATTCCGACATGGCGCCTCAGAGCAGAGGCACTGAGAGACCCCCTTTTTAGGGAAGACATGAGGGATCAGATTGTTAATTACTTTGAAACGAATACTGGCAGTGTGGACTTGGCGGGTACGTTGTGGGAAGCCTTCAAAATTGTGATAAGAGGGGTAGCCATAGTGAAATCTAATGGATTGCAGGGAGGAATCCTGGCTGACCTACAAGAAATGGAGGAAGAATTGGAAAGGGCATTGAGAGGACGAAATACGACTAAGGAAGACACCGACCCGATATTCAGGTTGCAGCAAAAATGTGCGGAACAATGGGAAAGACTTTGTAACCTTAATTATAAAAAATAGAGAGAGAGACAGCATGCGGGAGGTGACAAACCGGGAAGGATCTTGGCGTGGTTATATAAAAGTGAAACCCCCAGACCCATGATTAGAACAATAACGAGGGAAGATGGTAGTGTAGTTGATACCCAAGAGGGAGTTAACCAGGAGTTTGCAGACTATTACAGGCTAATATATGGAGATGATGGGGAGAGCAATTGCACGGCGATAGTAGAAACACTGGAGGATTGCCACAGATCAGTGCTGAAGAAAGAGAGGAGTTGGATGCACCAATTACGTTAGAAGAGCTAGAAGAGGTGGTGAGACAGTTGCCCACCAGTAAGACTCTGGGGGCGGATGGACTCCCAAGTGAATTCTATAAAGATTTTAAAGGAGAAGTGCTCCCCCCACTGTTAGAAATGTTGAACGAAGCATACGAGCTGGGCAGACTGCCAGTGTCACTTAGAGAAGCAATCATAATACCGCTTCCCAAGCCTAATTAGTCGGGGCATAACTGCGGTTCATATAGACCCCTATCAATGTTAAATCAAGACAGCAAAATATTGACAGCACGTTTTGGCAAACAGACTGCAGAGGGTCATTGGTAAACTGATACATCCCAACCAGACGGGCTTTGTCCCGAATAGGAACATATCTAATAATCACAGACGACTCCATCGAGTTATTGAATATGGAAACAAAAACGATGGGGAGTTGGCAAATGTGTCACTGCACGCAATAAAGGCGTCTCCTCTGCTCTATATTCTGGCTTTGGAACCCCTAGCGATATACTTGAGACAACAATATGATAAGATGGGCATTGCTGTGGGAGGGGTACGACATCTGATCTCCCTATATGCAGATGACATGCTGTTGTACTTGCGACACCCGGAGGAAAACCTCCAATACATATTGGAAGTGATGGGAAGATATGCGGGGCTGTCTGGTATAGCTGTGAACCCTCAGAAATCTAGCATGTTCCCATTGGGGGGGATATAAAGGGATCCCGTTGAAACAACTACTGGTGTTACAGATACCTTGGGAGGACAGTACTTTGCCATTTGGGGGTAGATATATGCCACACGGCGGCAGAGGAGCATAAGCGCAACACAGGCGTGGCCATTAAGAACATTGCATGAGGTTCTGGGTAAAACTACCTTTAGCAATGATGGGACGTGGGGCAATGCTGAAGATGGTGGTCCTGCCTAGGCTCCTGCACTATGCGAATATACCGCACAGGATACCAAAGAAGTTCTTCATTAGACTGGACAGTATGTGCAGGGATTTCCTGTGGCATGGCACACGGAACAGGGTGGCCCTCTGGAAGCTGCAAAATTTCTATGAGAAAGGGGGGATAAAACTGCCGAATTATGAAGTTTATTATATAGCAAGCCAACTGCAATATGTTGCTAAATGGCTCTCGGAGGAGGTGACCTCTGAATCAAGGTTGTTTGGACAAGATTGTGCCCCATTTTATTTAAGACAAATTATGTGGCTGTCCAAGACGGAAATGGAAGGGTGCCCAAAGATGATGGTACTTGGATGGAAGATGTGGCGTAGGGCATGCCAGATGATGAGAACCCATCCCCGTGTTCCCCGCAAGTACCCCTAGTTGCACTGGCGGGTGGAGAAAAGCAACTAAGGATGATAACCAGAAACCACTGGGAACCGGTTGGGATAGCAACAATGGGTGATATTTGGCAAGAGGGGACTATAATAGATTTTGATGTGTTGTGGGAGGAGACCGGGTTGCATGCTGGCCAGTATATCGCGTACCACAGAGTGGTGCGGAGAATTAAGAGAACATGGCCTGAAGTGGTGTTGGAGGAAGAACCAGATGCTACCATAGATGTAATATATGACATAGAAGAGGGGATATCTAGAATATACGAGATGATGATGTTTAAAGTAGGAAAGGAGGTAATACAATTGAGACAAGACTGGGCAGCGGAAGTGTGGGCCCCAATGGAAGATGGGATGTGGGAACGAGCCCAAGGGTACCATAAGAAGGTGTTGAGGAATGCAAGACTACAGCAGATGCAACTGTATATCACGCATAGGGCGTATATGACACCCCAGAGGATATCTAGGTTTAAAGATGCAGGACGGCAAGCATGTCCTAAATGTGATGAAGAGAATGCGGGTATGATGCATATGTTTTGGTCATGCCAGGTTATCGAGCACTTCTGGAGCGAAGTGGTACACAAACTAGCAGAAAATGGGGTAAAGATGGTGGTCGATACAGTGTGGGCCTGCTTGTTGGGGGGGTTCCCGAGACCACGCAAGCTCAAGCATGTGAGCAAACTAAAGGACCTGGCATATGCGCTTGCAAAGAGGATTGCCATGGGATGGAAGGCGTGCCACAAACCACGACTAGAGGTATGGCGGAAGGATTTGCAGAAATGGGCGGAGGCAGAAACCATGGTGTGGCAAGAAGCGAGCAGCGCTAGGGGAAGAGGAGGAGACAGACTGATGGCCTGGAAATTGTTAGTAGCAGAGTTAATTGGGTCAATAAGAGACCCAACGGAACCCACAGAAAGGGATACCCTATCACAGGATGCAGGAACAGAAAGTGAGAAGGGATAGGCTTCGAATTGGGGGGTGGGATAAGGGAAGCAGTGAACACATTTATGCCATGTATAAATTGAAATGTTAACTCATGCACTGCAAAGTTTGGTTTGTATTGTTGGAATAAACTAATAAAACTGTTAAAAAAAAAATAAATGTATGTCGGATACATGGACCAGGATTATTCATTTATTTATGCAATGTTTGTTGGATAATTGTATCCGACAACCATTGCATGAATAATTAAATACCCCTATATGCTTATGGCGGAGAGTGAACGCCGAGTGGGACGCAGTCAGACGTTCCCTTTGGTTTGCAGTCTTTTTACGCGCTCCATTCATCCAGAGGAAGCGCATTAAACAGTGTTGTGCATGCTGAGTGTGACGCAGTTTGTTGCAGTCCGTGGCACCAATGGACGAAAACAGAAGTCTGCGCAGTGGGTTCCATAGGATTATCGTGCCCTGCCAACTTCAAGCAGTCAACGACAACTCCCATCAGGAAGGGGGGGCAGCGAGAAGATTGAAGGTAAGAGCTGCATCTCCCGGGAGAACCTAGTGTGACACGCTGGGTGGGGGAGCAATAAACAGAACAGACCACTGAGGCAACACGGCCAGCATGCCCAGATAAATACAAAGAAAGCAACTCAGAGACTATCTGAAGATGGAAATATTGTTTACATTGCTATAAACGCCGTCCCCCCCAGGTTAAGCCTACAGGCGACGCTCTAAGGTCAGGAGGCAGCTCTCCCCCAGCCCCTCCTACGTGCTGCTAGCTTGCGGTTTTGTTAAGAAAACGAACATGAAAGTAAATATCGAAGTCCACGATAGTGGTCAGAGAGGATTTAACAACTCCTCCAGATACGCCGACAAGGAATAATCCATGGGGGTATTGTGCGGATAACGTGCAAGAAGGAAACTTAGCCCAATTAACATCTGAAGACAAAGGGACCACACGATCTGCGAAAGCCTAAGAAGGCAAAAAGCCAAAAAAAATGTAAGATCAATCTATGCAAGCCACTACCTCAACCCTCCCTACCAAAGGCACTTGCTAAGAGGAGTCGGGCCCCCGAGGGATAAAGTCTGGCCAGGCCAAAGCACTGAAAAAAAAAAAAGGAAAAAAAAATACTAATCCAGGGGGTGGGGTTGGGCGTGTGCAGCCCGGGGCAAATTCTTACAGCAGGCTACAAATCAGAAGAAAAGACTCAGAGACCCCGAGTACAGGCGTTTGCGCCCAAAAGCGTTAAAACCAAAACCTGGTCTTCTCCCTATAGCAAAAATCAGTGCCATCTAGCACGGTGAAACATTTTTTCGCAACAAAATCAAATGGGGAGCAGCTTCCTGGTGAAGACGCCGAAATGCTGGCAGGGTCGGAAGCCTGTCACACGTCAGCAGGTGTCCATGCCTGGGCTACATCACAAGTAAGCTCAGCAGACAAGCTTCCCCTACAGGCCCGTTGCAACGACAGAAAACGAGCGCTAAGGGCCAGGGAGGACCTGCCCAAAACGCAAACATTGATAAAATGGCATATCAGGCAAGAAAAAGGACAGTCCGATGGCCAATTAAGTGAGGACATTCTACAGAATCGTATTCCAGAGATGACAAACGAAACGGCCACAACAACGGATCCCCCTCAAAAAGAAACGGCTGCCTGTCTAAGGCCTAAAACTCCAGACCAGCGGACCGAGCTTGGCTTAGAGAAAAGTCAACCAGACTCAATACCTGCATTGTCTAATGAAAGTCGCCTTCCAATGTAAGAGCTTGGAATGACACCGACAAATGAGGGGACTCGAAACGGGATGGCATCTCCACACGTGGCTGAAAAAGAAGAATCACAGAAAGCAAGATCCCCATTAAAACAAAAGAACAATAAAAACTGGAATTAACCCTGCAGCATGGGTTGATGACTCCCCCAAGGAGACGGCTCAGCAAAATTTCAACTCCAGTTTCACGAAATACCACTTCCAATAAAGGAGACTTGATGTCCATTATGTCAATGGTCACAATTGCGCTAGCCCCTTTTTGTAAACTATACGAGGCTATAAATGAAGCCCTTGAAGGCAACTCAGCAATAATGTCATCAATGCATTCAAAACTAACCCATCTGGAGGGTTATATTGAAGCCAAAAATGAGGAGAACACCAGACACTCAGAACTAGTAACAGTAACAAGTTCAACTCAAACACTAGTACGAGACTCCTCTGAACAGAGTTCCGAAGTGGCCACATCAGCCGGCACCCAAAAGGAAGTACTGGCACTAACCCAAGCCATGGTTAAAGCAGCTTACGTCTCAGAAGGCATTATCCCAGATCTGCAGTCACAAGAGAGGGAACCTGCACAAAAGAAACCAAGGGAGAATGGGGCTATTACAAAAGAGCTAGGGCCTTTGATTCTAATTGAGCCATTACCCCGACAAAGTCCTTTGCGAAAACCATTGCGGGATTCAAACATACGGCCGAAGGCATCCTACGGGATCTTTGGACAAAATGGGCTAGGAATAGCAGAGGATGTGATGGTATTTAGAGGGTATAAAGAAAACACAAAGGGAACAGGTTACGGGGCAGTGGCTCAGGACGTTGTGAAAACCAAAGCCGACCCTCGAGAAAAAAAAAAGAAATATGACAACACTGAAATTAAACATAAAAGAAAAGGGGGATTTACCACACGAGACCACGAGAACTGAACCTCTGGCCATGAATTTTGTAGACCCCGAGAACTGAACCTCTGGCCATGAATTTTGTAGACAACAAACAGATGAAGGAGTTACTGGAGCTAAGTGTTTACCCGAATGAAGACTCTGAATCAGAGCCAACTCCAAGCCAGCTGTAAAGATAAAAAAAACGGGTGGTCTGCAGGATGAACTAAAGAAAATGGAACCTAAAAGGAAAAGATGTATAAGGGAAGCAAGAATAAACCCACTGCCAAGAATAAACCACTGCTCCAGCCCCCAGGCAGAACACAGGGGGGGGGGGAGATGGGGGCGCCCTGCAGAAGCCAAAGTAAAGAGGAAAAAGCTCAGTATAAAAGGCCAAGCGAGAAATCCAGGAGTAACTCTAGGTCACACAAGAGAGTGGGAGATTCAGTAGGGAGGTATTCCTCCAGTACCCGACGGACTAAGCAAAGACATGAGGAAAACTCAAAAAGGAGTTAATTAAGGAGCAGAACCACACATGGTCCCGTAAAAAAAATATATATATTGGAAAGGAGAACAAAATACCACAAGAAAAGTGTGTCTTTAGACTTGAATCGATCTCCAACAGAACAAATAATGTGGTACTCAACCGAAGGAAGGTTATACAACTTAGCGAACAAACTGCAAGCCTGAAAAGACTGCACTCAGGGGACATCCTGATTGTTGAACCAAGGGAGGAAGTTAATAAAGAGTGCTCTTATCTCCATATTGAAGCAACTAGCATAAGGAGCCTCTTCAGAAACTCTATAGGGGACTTTAAAAGGATGGGTTATGAAATTAAGGAGATTCACCAACCAAAGAGACAAAAGTTTGATATGAATCAAGAGAGAAAGATACATGGCCAGAAAAGCTCTCCAAGAAAGCTCAAGTAATACAAAATTGAAGGACATAAGACTATAAATGCACAAGAACCTACATAAGGACGCCTAACAGTCGGAGGGGGTATCTTCGAAATTGTGAACGCCGTCCATCATATGTACGGACCATTAACGAATCTTCGCCAACAAGGCGAGGCAGCAGACTCTCCGAGAAAGCTAAAGAGATATTCCCACGAGGCTCTGCCTTCGGGAGAAACAAGATGATAAAGTAGCAAACAAAGAGCCTGAGATTCCGAGAAACCATCAGAACAAGCGTAGAGAGGAAAATGAACAACAACCACCCCAAAGCAGGGCATTTAGACATCAAGAGTCCAGAAAAACTATAAATTCTTCTAGCCACCAACATCGAAATGCAGGGAGGTTTCGGAGCTTGACCTAGGGGAAGTCAGAAGAAGAGTTGTACCAAGGAAAAACTTGATGTGCTCATGGAATACCTGAGGTTTCGGACATTTAACTACGATCTCGGATGTTAACCTGGGCGACTTTGATATTGTCTGTCTCCAAGAGACATGGTTAACTACAAAGCTTTACCTCGATGGATATGACCTGGAACTCTCACCAGCAATTAAGGGGGAGGTTGGTAGGCTAGTTTCCAGGCTCCTAACCGCCATAAGAGCAGGACGCGGGTTAACGCTAGATTCTACCCTTCAAGCCAAATAACTAATTCAAGCAGTCTTAGTTTTGTGGTATAGACAAGAGCCCCGACTAAATTTGAAAAGATCCTCCTAATCAACACTTACTGGAACCCAGCCACAACCTAGGACAAATACTTACACGCCATAGAAGACACCCTTGAAGAAGCCAACACAACCCACAAAAACCGATCACACAATTTCGGGCGACTTAAATGCAGTGTGCTTAACAGAGGGGGAAAAGGAGGCACACCTTCATTCGAGAGTGCATTCATATCTTCGGGGTAGAAAATGGAATCTTTATGGATGCATACGATCTGCATAACCTCCATAAAATAAAAAACAATCAAATATCATCAGTGCCGACATGGGAAGGAAAAGGAGTGTGTCTCATGATGGATCACACACGTGTCTGGAGAAAATTGCTGGAGCAAATTGAAGACTTTGAAGTCGTGAGAACCTTAAACAGCGACCATAACCTAGCAACCCACTGGAAAGTCACCCACCTGAACCTGGAACCTTGTAAGGGGAATACACGCCTTAGACTAAAAGAAAAAGAAATTGTCTCCTTGACACCCGACTATCGCCAAGCAAAGGAACAGTGGTGAAAGAGAGGCATAGAAGTTCTTTGCTATCACCCCTTCCTCTGGCAAAAACTCCAGGGCCTTCTGGACCCTGATTGAGCCAGGCGCAAATGAATCAACAACACTTGATAACAATGTGGCTGAACAAGCTTGGATTTCACACTTCAAGGAATTATATAAATGATTGGGAAACAAATGCCCCCTTGACACGCCATCTGTTAAAGTGCGCTGGAACATCGCCAGTGACAAGAAGAATATACAAGACAAGATCAGAAAATTAAATAACTTTGAGCACCGGGTCCAGATGGGTTAACTAATTATAACCTGAAACAGCACACAGAAGCCTGGGCATCCCTAATAAGTGAGATATTCCAGGACTGTGTAGACTGCAGTGCAATTCCCTCAACATGGAAAAACGCCATTGTGGTACCAATCTTTAAAAAATGAGACAAGAATGATTCGAGGCAATATCGCCCAATCGCTCTAGTGGATAAAATCGGCAAAATGTTTGGTTCCTTAGCTCTGGAGGGCTTCCAAGAGTGGACCTTTGCCTCTGATAATTATGATCCACTACAAGCAGGCTTTGTTTGTGGACTGAACTTCAGCAGACATTCTTCTAATAAGTGTTCTCAAGGCAAAAGGACTTGAAGCCAAAACAGGATTAGGTCTAATCTTCGTGGACTTGGTGCAAGCTTTCACCAGGGTGAATAGAGACATCTTGTGGCAAAACTGATCCATCAAAGGTGCCCGAGCTCAATTTTACAGCTTATCCAGGTTTTGTACTCACAGACCTCAATGAGTGTAAGGCTAAACAAAGCTGGCCTGTTATCAGATAACATTGTTACACCGTGTGGGGTGAAGCAAGGATGCCCTTTAGCACCAGCTTTATACAACTTTTACATCGCTGACTATAGGGTCTCCCAGGAATTAATTTGAACCTTCCCACTGTCATTGGGAAATACAAAAATCCCAAGAATCCTCTATATGGGCGACATAATACTGCTTGACCAAACACCTGTCGGGTTCCAAAGAGATGGATAACTTGAAGGTCTAACTGAGACACAACTTTGTACTCAACGAAACTAAAACGAAGGTAATGTTTGGAAAAAAGGGGCAAAAAAAATATACTAAATTAAAAAAAACAATGTCTCAACTGTTCACGGAGGGAAACATGCTGGAAAACGTTCCCAGTTTCAAATACTTGGGGATAATACTGAGCAACAGTAGAGCTGAAATAGTCTAAACAAAAATCATGGACAGACAGTTTGGACGTTTCTCATTAATGCCAATCCTGAAATTCTTTAGATCAAAAGGTGATCCCAAGAATAGTTTTTGGAGCTGAAGCGATGCCATCACTTCCCGACTCCATATGGATTAAGCTTGAGGGACTCTTGGCGACAAGTGCTGTCATTGCCACAGTCGACTCCTATGGTGTTGATTAGACGTGAACCGAGTTTGTCCTCCCTGAAAACAACTGTTGAAAGAAGCGGTTTGATGCTATACAGGAAGATCATTCAACCAGCTGCAAAATCAATTCTGGAGATAAACAGAGCAATGTTGAACGATGGAAACCAAATGCTCACAAAATGGAGATCAAAGGACAGGAGCTTATTGGGAAAAAAAAATCTTAAATTCAGAAGAGGAACTCCTCTCCAATCCAAGGAAAGTCAATAAAAAGATTCTAGAAATGGATTGGTTAGAGACTCTGAATGCAGCCTGACAAAGGATCTGCCACATAATGCAAAAAAAGTCAACCAGACTATACCATACCTCGTGTAGCTCCCAAAGCAAGTTTCATGAGAATTTGCATGAACTTAATCGGCACAAACGAGATCTTAGCGATCAGGCGACAGTTGGACTAAAACAAATGCTGCTTGTGCACCCAAGATAATCAAATCGAGACAAGAAGGCATCTCCTATCCTGTACAGGCCTCTCAAAAGAAAGATCCACATGGACAGGAATGGTGGGCACCCTTAAAAAGCAGTGAAAAGACGAACTGGGTCATCGCAGTGGTGGGTTTCTTCAAAATGATTGGCCTGGTCGCATAAGAGACAAAAAGGATCTGACCGATAAAGAAACATTCATTCTTTTGTCTAAGCTGATGAGAGGAAAGACGCGACTACAAAGCTAATGAACTTCATAATGCTCTGGAGAACTTGAATTGCTTCTTTTTTTGAAATTGTTCACACAATTAAATAAATAAACCAGGATTTCCCCAGATTATCTGCTCTTTCACCATTAGCTAGAGTAATTGCTCTTCTTAATGATTCTTTCACAGTCTGCTTAAAATACTCCTCTGCATGAGCTCAGATCACAGTGTAGACTAACATTGCTGTTGGTAGTTTACGGTTTGCTCCCGTGTACATGTGCGGGTCGGACTGGGCCATAAAATTGTCTTGGGGCACCAATGAAAAAGTGGAGCATAGTTGTTGAATAGTACCCAATGGGGCGGTTTTTCTTTTATAAAATGGGATGCAAATTGTGCATTTCAAAGAATATTTACCCAGCAACACTGGTCAAAACTATATTAACATAGTGAAGTAACATCACCAGTGGCATGAAGTGGAATTGATATGTAGTTTGGAAAAGAAGCAGCATGAAAGAAATTGCGTTGTTTTAAACTATTATTTTGGACATTTGCTTTGATCGGAGGTCACCTGCCAGCTGCGCCCCCAAACGCCGCCTCTTTGGGCACCGCCCACTTAACACACACCCCCCCCCCATCCCCCACCCCACAACCAACACTAAATTTATTTCATTTCCATCACTGGATTAGGGTGAAGATGGAGGCAAATATATCGGCCATGAAATTCCCTCGGCGTGTGCAGCACGGCCATAAACCACTGTGGCACGGCCATAAACCACTTCTGTTTGGAGGTGGGTGGAGCCGGGGAAGAGGATACCAGCCAAGAACACACAAAGATCCGCTGTTGTTGCAACTAAAATCAAAATAGGAAAAACAAACCCATCTGCGTTTGTTCTTCCCCTATTCCCCTCCCTTGCCGCGCTCTGTAACACCTGTGTATGAGCTCGATGCAAATAAAAATATTATCATTAAATATAACAGGCACATTCCCGAGATGAATAAGTGCATTATAAATGGTAGCGACTAGTTCCCATCCGAGAAAAGGACCATAGCAACGGCCCGCCCCCTCGTTGTCACGTGACCTCTGATGTCATCCGTGTGCTTTCCGGAGCAGAGAAGCGGTTCCGGAGCACGTTCAGTAAGCGGGCTGGGGCTGAGCGGGAATTTTGAACGCTCTGGCTGCCGCCGGTGCAAGTGTAACCGGACCCTGCCAGCCTTTTGCTTGCAGCGTTTGGGGTTGGCATTTCAACACCGGGAACATTTCTAGGATGTCCTGGAGCGTCCTGAGCGGCAAGGCTCTGGCTGCCAGGCTGCAGGAACAGCAGCAACTCGTGTGCTTTTGGCTGTAAATACAATTGGAATTTTCTTCCAGATACAGTGAACGTTCCTGCAAGACACCAGATTTAGACGGGGGAGCAGGAAATTACATTTTACTTTAAAAATCATGCTCAGCTATTCAACATGAAAGGTATGGAGGGCTAAGAAAAGGAATAGGGAGACAGTGTATGCTTGTGTTTAACTGATCAACAGGGGTTAATAGTGTGATTTAATGTTTTATGAGGGTGTGATTATTAGGATGCGTGGTTTTAGAGGGTTGGCTGGGGCTATCTGCGTGTGATTCGGGATGGCACACAGGCATCTGTTGCAAGGGGGAAGGGGCATCTTGCTATTTGGAAGAAGGATCAGGCATTATGGTATTCGACTAGAGGGAGGGACTGGGCATCTTGCTGGGGTCTGAATGGTTGGATCGGGGCATGCTGGTGTAGGTCTGGTGGGATGGGGCACTTTTGTGTGGCTCTGGAGAAAGGGGGCACATTGGTGTGGGTCTGGAGGGATGGATAGGACATAGTGGTGTGGGTCTGGGTGAGGGATAGGGACAGTGGTATGGGTTGGGGTACATTGGTGTGGGTCTGGGGAGGGATGGAGGACATGGGTGTGTTTCTGGAGGGAGAGATGGGGCACAGTGGGTCTGGAGGGTGGCATGGGTCATCTCGGTGTGGGTTGGGAAGTGGGACTGGGCATTTTGGTGTGGCTCTGGAGGGAGGTGGTGGGGGCACATTGGTGTGGCTCTGGAGGGAGGTGGTGGGGGCACATTGGTGTGGATCTTGGCAGAGGGATGTTGCACATGGGTGAGTTTCTGGAGGGAGAGATGGGGCACAGTGGGTCTGGTGGGTAGCATGGGTCATCTAGGTGTGGGTTAGGAAGTTGGACGGGCATCTTGGTGTGGCTCTGGGGGGAGGTGGTGGGGCACATTGGTGTGGCTCTGGGGGAAGGTGGAGGGGGCACATGGGCGTGTTTCTGGAGGGAGAAATGGGGCACAGTGTGTCTGGAGGGTGGCATGGGTCATCTAGGTGTGGATTGGGAAGTGGGACGGGGCATTTTGGTGTGGCTCTGGAGGGAGGTGGTTGGGGCACATTGGTGTGGCTCTGGAGGGAGGTGGTGGGGCACATTGGTGTGGCTCTGGAGGGAGGTGGTGGGGCGCCCATTGGTGTGGCTCTGGAGGGAGGTGGTGGGGGCCCATTGGTGTGGCTCTGGACGGAGGTGGTGGGGCATCTTGGTGTGGCTCTGGGGGGGAGGTGGTGGGGCACATGGATGTGTTTCTGGAGGGAGAGATGGGGCACAGTGGGTCTGGAGGGTAGCATAGGTCATCTAGGTGTGGGTTGGGAAGTTGGGTGGGCATCTTGGTGTGGCTCTGGAGGGAGGTAGTGGGGGTACATTGGTGTGGATTTGGGTGGAAGGATGGTGCACATGGGTGTGTTTCTGGAGGGAGAGATGGGGCACAGTGGTTCTGGAGGGTGGCATGGGTCATCTAGGTGTGGGTTGGGAAGTTGGACTGGGCATCTTGATGTGGCTCTGTAGGGAGGTGTTGGGGCACATTGGTGTGGGTTTGATGGGAAGGATGGGGACATTGGTCTGGGGAGGGATTACTGCACATTGGTGTGGGTCTGGGCGGATGGGGGCATACTAGGATGGGTGGTTTTAGAGGGGGTTGGCTGGGGCTATCTGCATGTGATTCAGGATTGGCACATGGGCATCTGATGCAAGGGGAAGGGGCATCTTGCTATATGGAGGGAGGATGGGGCATTATGGTATTGGTCTAGAGGGAGGGATGGGGCATCTTGGTGTGGTTCTGAGAGGAAGGGATGGTGCACATGGGTGTGGATCTGTAGGGAGGGATAGAGACATTGCTGTGGGTATGAAGGGAGGCATAGGACACATTGGTGTGCATCTGGAGGGAGGGATGGATGGGGCACATTGGTGTGGGTCTGGAGGGAAGGATTGGGGCTCATTGGTCGTAGGACGGATAGGGGCATCTTTCTGTGTGGAGGGAGCATGGGCAATCATGGTATGGGTCTTGAGGAAGGGATTGGGCATCGTGGCGTCTGGATCGGAGGGGGCATTGTTGATCTGGAATGGAGGGACAGGGCATATAATGGGGGCATGTCAGGGAATGGTGGAGCATGTGGGTCAGGGCTGGAGCGCTCTGGTGGGAAGGAAGGGGGCATATGGGTGTGAATGGAGGGATATGGGGTATGTTTGTCTGGAGAGAAGGATGTTGGCTTATTGGAGTGGTGGGAGCATGTGTGTGTCGAAGGGATGGGGTAATCAAGTGTGGGTATAGAGAGAGGGCGAATGGCGCCATCTG
This sequence comes from Ambystoma mexicanum, assembly GCF_040938575.1. Taxonomy (NCBI): domain Eukaryota; kingdom Metazoa; phylum Chordata; class Amphibia; order Caudata; family Ambystomatidae; genus Ambystoma; species Ambystoma mexicanum. The sequence continues at coordinate 768,670,310 of NC_090922.1, forward strand.
AGTGTGGAGGTAGAGATGAAGCATATGGGTGTGGCTCTGAGGGGTGGAGCATCTTGGTGTAGGTATGGAGGGACGGATGTTGGTGTCTTTTTGTGGGTTCGGATGGAGGGATGGTGGCATGTAGGTCAGGAGGGAGGTGGCATTTGAATCTGGAACGTGTTTGGAAGGAGAAATGGGGCGTTTGAGTGTGAATGGTTTCTGCTTGTGGGTGGGGGCATAAAGGATCATTAACAGCGGAGCAGCGGGAGGGAGAGCCGTGGGCCCAACCTCGGTTGCATCCCAGACGTGCACACCCACAGCCCGGGGCACCTCTCGCAGAGCGGTCCGGTGTGCGTGGTCAACCAGCCCCCTCTCCTCACTGAGCCCGCATCTGCGCTGGCCGGGGGCGCACACTCCTCTCTGACCTGCCAGCGGCTGGGTTTTGGTGGGCACACCCCGGTCACCAGGGAAGCCCCGAGTGGGGGCAGCCGGGAGCCAAGGGAAACCTGACTGCTCTCGAGGGGTGCCTCCCCAGGCAGACAGGCGCCCGGCACGCAAGGCATGAGCCCTGAGCCATGGTGCAGCTGGCTCACTTGACGGTGGGCGCCAAGGTTCCAGCCGCCCACATCTGTGTGTGAGCAATGGCCAGGCCCGCTGGCACAGTGGGTGACCTTCCCTCTTGCCCAGGTACCTGGAGCTGGGCCCTATGCAGCCGGGCTAGGGTTTGAAGACTCTAGTGGTCCCACCCGACCCCCTGTCTGTGCTGTCTCTGGCCTGCCTCGTTGTCCATCTCCCAGCCTCCCCTCCCAAAAGGGAAGGGGTCGGGGAAGGATGAGTGGATCGGGCCGTGTGGGCAGGTGGCGGAGCGGCCTACCTCCATCCCCCTGGGAAGCGCTGTGCTGCCGCAGCTGGCGGTCAGGCGGAGCACCTGGATTATTATTATTTTTTTTTTTTTTTTTTTAAAACCACAATGGTTTCGGCCGAGCTAGACAGGGAGCTGGGCTGTCCTGCCACAGCCAGCGCTGCCTCCCCCAACCTCTCCAGCACCGGCAGGGTCAGGCCGACGTCTAGGACAGAAAAAGTTGCCTGTGGCTCTTGGCAATGTATCACTCGACTCGTGCATCGATGAAGAACGCAGCTAGCTGCGAGAATTAGTGTGAATTGCAGGACACATTGATCAACACGTCGAACGCACCATGTGGCCATGGGTTTTTCCCGGGACTACGCCTGTCTGAGGGTCGCTTGTACATGAACCGCCCCGGGGTTCACTCCCCCGATCAGCATCATCGCTGGATCCTTGGATCTGGCGTGCAAGCTCATTGCCGACGCGTCCTGGTTCCCCCAGTTTCCCCTCCTCATGCTGGTTTCGGGAGGGCCAGGTGGCCGACGCGCCCTGGATGTGGTGGCGGCGGCAGCAGGCTTTAAAAAAGCCTGTCACACCTTCACCCCACCCCGGGGCACCTGGCCGTGCTGTGTGTGTGGCTGTCTTTGGTGTCCCACGGGTGCCGGCGCAGGATGACCATGGAGCGCGGACCTCGTGACCATGTGGGCTTCGGTCACAGATTGGGACAGAATACACTCGCCTGCGCCAAGGGCTGGGGCAACCCCCCGTACGGGTCCGAGGGCAGCTGCCCTGAGCTTTGTGCTCCCCGACCACGGCCTCAGATCAGACGTGGTGACCTGCTGAATTTAAGCATATTACTAAGCAGATGAAAAGGAACTAACCAAGATTCCCTCAGTAAAGGCCAGTGAAAAGGGAAGAGCCTAGCGTCGAATCCCCATTCAGCAGCAAGCGTGGGAAATGTGGCGTACAGAAGACCGACTCCCCGGCATCGCTCAGGGGGCTCAAGTCCTTCTGATCGAGTCTCCCCACGCGGATGGTGTTAGGCCGATAGCGGCCTCTTGCACACCGGGATCAGGTCTTCTTGGAGTCAGGTTGCTTGGGAATGCAGCCCAAAGCGTGTGGTAAACTCCAAGGCTAAATACGGGCGCGAGACTGGTGGCCAACAAGTACCGTAAGCGAAAGTTGAAGAGAGTTCAAGAGGGTGTGAAACGGTTGAGCGGTAAACTGGCGGGGTCTGTGCAGCCCACCCACAGGATTCAACACGGCAGGCTGGTTGGTCACCTGGAACGGTGGAGGCCCTTGCAGGTCTGCGGCCCGGGCACATCCAGCCCCAGCAGGGCACATTTCCTCTGTATCGGTGCAACACGACCGGCTGGGAAGGCCCCAGGGGGCAGGTGGCTCTCTGCTCCAGCAGAGTGTTACAGCCCCCTGACAGCAGTTTTGCTGTGTCCACAGGGCTGAGGGTGATAGACCGCCACCGGGCCCTTATCCGGCAACTGTCCTGGCCCCTCTTGGGGGTTGCTAGAGTGGCCACAAGAGACGGGGCTCCCGATGTGACTGTGGTGGACTGCCCTCAATACGCCCCAACCACGTTGTGCTGCCGGGCGGGGAGGCCCACAAAGGGCGACAGGGGCTTGAGGTGATGTCGGTTAACCACCCGACCTGTCTGGAAACACTAAGAGTATAACGCCTGCCCGAGTCAGAGGGATGAATGAAACCCTGTGATGTAATGATGTTGAGGGCCGGTGCCCGGTGATTGCAGTGGCATCCTGTTGCGGTGGGCCCTCCACCGACCCGTCTCGCCCACTCTGTCAGAGAGATGATGCATGAGCGTGTATGATAGGACCCGAAAGATGGTGAACTTGGCCTGGTGGAGGTCCATAGCGGTCCTGATGTGTAAATCGGTCATCCGACCTGGGTATAGGGGCAAAAGACTAATCGAATGATATAGTAGCTGGTTCTCTCCGAAGTTTCACTCAGGATAGCTGGCGCACGGAAACCCCAGTTTTATCTAGCAAAGCGAATGATTAGAGGTCTTGGGGCCAAAATTATCTCAACCTGCTCTCAAACTTTAAATGGGTATGAAGCCCGGCTTGCTGGCGTGGAGCCGGGTATTGTATGAAAGTGCTCAGTGGGCAACTTTTGGTAAGCAAAACAGGCGCTTCGGGATGAACCGCACCCGGGGTTAAGGCGCATGATGCAGATGCTCATGAGTCCACAGAAACGGTGTTGGTTGATATAGACAGCAGGATGGTGGCCATGGTAGTCGGAATCCGCTAAGGAGTGTGTAACAACTCACCTGTCGAATCAACTAGTTCTGAAAATGGATGGCCCTGGAGCATCAGGCCCATACCAGGCCGGCGTTGAGAGCTACGGGGGCTAAGTCAGGCGAGTAGGAGGGCTGCTGCTGTAAGCACAGAAGCCCTGGGCGAGGGTCCGCGTGTTGCCGGCGCAAGTGCAGATCTTGGTTGTAGTAGCAAATATTAAAACGAGAACTTTGAAGGATGAAGTGGAGAAGGGTTCCATGTGAACAGAAGTTGAACATGGGTCAGTCAGTCCTAAGAGATGGGCGAGCGCCGTTCGGAAGGGATGGGCTATGGCCTCCATTGCCCTCAGCCGATCGACAGGAAGTCGGGTTCAGATCCCTGAACCCAGAGTGGCAGGGACGGGTGCCCTTGCGGCGTCCAGTGCGGTAATGCAAATGATCCCAGAGAAGCCGGCGGGATCCGCACAGAGTTTTTATTTATTTATTTATTTATTTTAAACAATTTTTATTTTATATAACACACCAAACATTGAACATTAAAATACTTGGGACTTCCATCATCAGATTCAGCGTCAGTGTTACAATCAGCATTGTCCAGTCCCATTAAACCTGAGCCAATATGTCCATGTCATCATCCTGTGATTTTTCAGGCGGGTTTATTGTCGTCTCTTTATCCGTTTCATCATCGCTCTGATCAGACTGTGGGGGCCACTCCTGGTAGCCACCAGCTGCCTCCATTCAATTAGGGGTCCTACCTCCTCCTCCCCTCCCCTACAAACCGTGTCCCACCAAACAGCCGTTTCTGCCTCTGCCCATTTTAAGAGGTCAGCCCACCAAAACTCTATCCTCGGCCTCTGGGCTGCCTTCCAGCACATTGCTATCCTTCGTTTGGCCAGGACATATGCTAGATCTTTCATTTTGCTTATGTGCCTTAAGTTATGTGGCCTAGGGAATCCCCCCAGCATGCATGCCCAGGCCGAATCCACCTCCAGTGTAATACCGGTTCCTGCTAAGCGTGTCTTCACTTCTTGCCAAAACCTCCCCACCTCAGGGCAGACCCAAAACATGTGGAGTAGCCCAGCCTCCTCCACCCCACACCTAGGGCATTTCTGAGTCGTATGGCCACCAAACCTAGCGATCTTACTGGGGGTGAGATATGCTCTGTGTGTGACATATAGTTGGATCTGCTGGAGCCTTGATTACGGGACACTTTATGATATCTTTGGGCTCTTTTCCAGAGCCCATCCGACATAGGCTCTCCCACCTCATCCTCCCAAAGTTGTCTCAGTTGGGTCAAGTCCTTCCCCACCTTGGACCCCAACAGCTCGTATATGCGGGAAATCTCATGCCCACCCTCTGAAATATCATTTATAACCTCCATGGTGGCATCCGGTTGTCCGGTGAGCACCTCCGTTGGCCACTTCGCTCGTACTCTCTTGAAAATTCTGGTGTAAGTTATGTACTGCCCTTTATGCACCCCAGTATCTTCGATCAGGTTCGGGAACGCTAATGCCTCCCCTTCCACCCATATGTCTCCCAGGGTGGCCAGGCCCACTGGTTCCCAGTACTTGCGGACCCCTTGTATCAGCTGGGGATCCTCTCCACATGGTGCTGCAAGTGGCACCTGCATAGAGTACGGAACCGGGTGTCCCGCAATCTGCCACGTTCTGTGCCATATCTCCCATCCCAGTACCAGCAGCCCGCCATCCCCCGGACCCTCGACTTGGACAGCCACACCACTTCTTTGAGGAGGAAGGGGAGCGGTTCCCTGCACAGCAGCCTGGTTTCTGCCGTCTCCTCGTCAGACAGCCATCTTGTTACATACTGCAGCTGCCCTGCCAGATAGTATAGCTCAAAATTTGGCAGGTTGATACCTCCCCTATCACACGAGTTCTGTAGTTTCCAGAGGGCCACCCTGTTCCTGGAGTTGCCCCAGATGAAGCCCCTACACAGGCTATGGAGGCTAGCGAAAAAGCGCCTCGGGATCCCATGCGGGATGTTAACAAAGAAATGCAACAGTCTGGGCAAAACTACCATTTTTAGCAGAGCAGCCCTCCCCACCATAGCCAGGGATAACCTGGACCAGAATCCCATGCTGTTCTTCATTCCTTCTACTGCTTTAACAGTGTTGCTTGCATGTTCTTCTTCTGCCGTATGGTATATGTCAATTCCGAGATATCGGAACGACTTTGTGTGCCAGGGTATCGGCAACACTGGCAGACTCCCGGGCAAGACAAGCTTGTATCTCCCCAGAGGGAACACGCTAGAGTTTTTGGGATTAACCGCTATGCCAGAGAGAACGGCAAATTGCTCCATCATGTCTAGAATATATTTCATGTTCTCTTCTGGGTAGCGTAAATATAACAGTATGTCGTCCGCATATAAAGAAACCAGGTGCATGCCACCCGCAGTGCGAATACCTATCCCCTCGTATTGCTGTCTCAGGCAGGTGGCCAATGGCTCCAGTGCCAATATGTATAACATGGGCGACCACGGGCAGCCCTGTCTAGTGCCTCTGCTTAGTTGCCATTTGTCCGAAATGATAGCACCCGTTTTGACCCTGGCGATCGGGGAGCTGTATAACATTGTCACCCACCTGAGGTACCCCGGTCCCATTCCATAGCCCTCTAAGGTCGCGATCAACCAGGGCCATCTCACTCGTCGAAGGCCTTGACCGCGTCTAGTGAAACTATTGCCAGTTCACCTGGGTCATTTTTTGTCTGGTCAAGGATATGATGCAGTCTTCTGAGATTATCAGTTATGTTCCTGCCCGGGACATAGCCCGTTTGGTCGGCGTGTATCAGTTTACCAATGACAGCCTTAAGCCTATTTGCCAGTACAGCAGTGAGGATTTTACTATCCTGATTGAGCATCGATAAGGGCCTGTACGACCCACAATCAGTGCTAGGCTTGCCCGGCTTCAGAAGCGGGATAATCATCGCCTCTCGCAGGGTCTCTGGTAGCCTGCCTTGCTCATACGACTCGTTAAGCATGGCCAGCAGCGGGGGAAGCAACTCGTGTTTATAGGTTTTATAAAATTCACTTGGAAGCCCATCGGACCCGGGGGCCTTACAGGTGGGCAAGTAGCGAACCACTAGTTCAAGTTTTTCCATCGTAATAGGGGCATCTAGGTCTGCGCGTTCTGCCTCATCTAAGGTGGGTAGGCCCATGTCCTCCAATGTAACCCGAATTTCGTGGTCTCTAGGGCCACCTGGGTTCCCATAAAGATGTTTATAGAATCTCAGGAACTCCTCATTCACCCCCTCCTGGGTATTCTGAGTCCACCCTCCCTTGCCTTTAATTTCCCTGATCACCGTTCGCGGCGTCTCACTCTTGTATAGCCAGGCCAGCAACCTGCCCGGCTTACCTCCCCCTGCGTGCTGTCTCTCCACGTATTTCTTATAGCTTAGTTTACATAACCTGTCCCAGCAGTCCCCACTGGCCTGTTGTAATTGCCTTATCCTGTCTCTGTCCTCATCAGCGGTGCCTTCCGTACGCATCCTGCCCTCCAACTCCTCCTCAATTCCCTTCAACTCCTGCTCTATGCCCCCCTGGAGCCCCCTAGACTTCGAAATGGCAACCCCCCGCAAAACCACCTTAAACGCCTCCCAAACAGTTCCCATAGAGCTTACACTACCAGTATTTATCTCGAAGTACTCAGTGATCGCCTCTCTTAAATCCTCCCTGAATCCCGGGTCCTGCAGAGCCTCGGCTCTGAGTTTCCAAGTGGGAATCCGTACCCTGGGAGGTTGATGCCGCCACTCCAGGACCAGAGGGGAGTGGTCCGAAAACACCCTAGCTTTGTATTACGCACCTTCCATCTCTCCTGCCAACTCTGTGGAGGCGAACACATAGTCTAATCTTGTATGAAGGGCGTGTGGTGCCGTATAGTGCGAGTATTGTCTATCCACTGGATGCAACTGCCTCCAGACATCCACTAGGTCGAAGTCCCTCAGGAGGGCCTGTAGCACCTTTGCTGCTAGGGTTGGTCTGTCTATCTTACTATCCGATCTGTCAACATTAGGGTTAAGTACACAGTTAAAATCACCTCCCCAAATAATCCCACCACCCAGCAGAGGGCCGACTCTACCGTACAGGATCCTAAAGTAAGCCGCTGTGTCCTGGTTAGGGGCATATAAATTTACAATACACACTTCTCGGTTTTCCAATATACCCTTCACAACAATCAATCTGCCATCTGGGTCACCCGAGACCTGAAGCGGCTGAAATGGCACCTGCGGCGCCACCCAGATGATAACTCCTCTAGCGTAGGCCGAGTATGTGGATCCCACCAGGCACCCCCTCCACTTCTTCTTAACCACCTCCAATTTCTCCCTAGTAAGGTGGATCTCTTGCAATAATGCTATGTCGGTCCTCATCCTTTTCAGATACATCATCACCTTGTTACGTTTCAAATAGCTGTTGAGGCCCCTGACATTCCAGGTAACCACTCGAAGGCACCCTGGCGCCATCACCATGATATCCCACACTCCTTCCCCGCCTCTTATCCCGCCTGTTAAGGGTCACATTTTGGCTCATTACCCTTTCCCTCCCATCAAACTTCCCACCAACCCCCTTCCCAACTCCCCATTCCCCAACTTCAAACCACTGCACACCCACCTCCCCCTCCCCTTCGTCTACCCCAACAAGTGCCCAGCTCCATCCCTGGATCTCAGGCCCCCCCCTCGTTTGGTTCTGCCCTAAAAGGCCCCGGCCCAGAACCCAGCAGGGTGTCACCGAACTACCAGTGACCTAACTAAACTATTCGCTATGGGGTTGTGAGGTCATGCTCCGTATAGCTCCTATATCTATATCAAGGTTTCCAGTGCCACCGTATCATATTTATAATTGTAGCTCTGAACACACTCCTCTGCCGATATATGCAATGCTATATTCAAGTCCCATTGTCATGTGCTGCAGCACCTAGGGCGCTTTACCAACGCATGTTACTTATCTCCACCTTCTGCTCCCTGGATATCCGGTTCCTGGGGACAGCTCTGCGCATCTAACTAGCCCATGGCGTCCTCTGGGGTGTCAAAAAACAAGGTTCTGCTCTTGTAGAAAACCTTCAGTTTAGCTGGATAAAGCAGCATGTACCTATGGCCCGCATCCCGCAATCTTCTTTTCACAGACCCAAAGTTCATGCAGCTGCGCTGTACTCGCAAGGTATAATCCGGGTATGCCGTTATGTTCGCAGCACCTCTTTGTATCGTGCCGACCTTCCGAAAGTGTTCAAGAATTTTTTCCCAGTAGTTTAGGATCTTCGCTATCACCAGCCTGGGGGTGTTCCCCGGCAGTGGCTTCCTCATCAGGGCCCTGTGTGCCCTCTCTACAGCGAACCCCTAGGGCAGGGCTCCCCCGGTTATCTCCTGTAATAGCATAGACTTGATGTATTCCGTAGGGTTAGTTCCCTCAGCTCCTTCCAACAATGTGAATATTGTTCTTTCGGGCGCGTCCCTCCGCCTCTTCCGCCCTGCTCTCCAGAATGCCCACACGTTGTACCAAGGCGTGAAGTTCAGATTTATGGGCAGCACAGGATGCTGTGTTCGGGGCCACTTCTTTTTCCAGGTCCTCCGTGCGCTCAGTCAACAATCGTACGTCTTTCCGGAGAAGATTTACGTCCTCCTGCACTGCTCCAACTTTGAGCTCAAGTGCAGCTTTCAATTCACTGATTGCCAGGCCCAGTTTGGTCTCCAAGTCCACTTTCAGATCAGCAATCGCCGCAAGTACCTCCTGGTTGCCCATAATGTCTGGGCCCCCAGCGGGGGTCCTGTCTTTCTTCCTGGCCCCTTCAGCACCTGGTGGTGTTTTGGCAAAATCGTCCAGTGTGGGCTGCTTGCCTTTCTGTCTGATGGGTTTGTAAAGTGAGTCGGCCCCAAAAACGTGCTGTCCTCTTTTAGAACGTGCCAAGTTGCCCAAAATGTCTAGGCCCGGCCTGATCATTTCAGGGGTGTCCTCCAGCGACCTCCCCTATTTCTAGAATGGACTGTGTCCTCCCACGTACCCATGTGGGTTCATTCCTCCTTCACAGGACTAAGGACCCTGCCCCAGTCGATCTGGCTCCCCGGGCTGTCTGCCTGGCGCTGGTGTGGCTCTGCGGGCTTCGGTGGCCACTCTTGCCGGGCCCCACTTTCATGGGGCAACTCCGTACACCTTCATCTGCAGTTACCTCTTGCGGCCACCTCGGGCACGTTGTGTGCGTCTCTTTGTTCCCACTTCAGGCGGCTGAAAGTCTCTGTGTTTCTGTCTATGCTTGCCTGTGCCCCTCGGGTGGCTGGATCAGCATTCGTAAATCAATCGTAGGCATGTATTGTGCTTCGTTGTGCTATTGTGTTTACTAGCCTCCACAGGATGGTTTAGTGGAGTTTGTTGCAGGTTGGGTTGCAGATGTGTGCCTGCGCCTCTTCGTCTCACGGTGCGGCGCTGGGTTTATTGTGTCATGGGCATTTCAACTTATCAGCTGTCTGAGCAGCTACGGTGCTCTTTTCTCTCCTCCCGTCACCTCGTTAAAGGAGACGGACGCTCCCAGCGTCGCCTCCCTCTGAGCGATCCGCTTGGTGCACAGCGTACCGGGCTGCTCCCCGCGTCTATATACACGCGCGCATTGGCGCAATTTTGAATGCGCTATCCAAGCTCTGCATCGCAGCCCATTCAAAGAATTGCTTGGCAATGTGATAGTTAGTTCAATATAAGTCAGTAGTGCTCTGGTCACCACCGGTTCATTCTAGTTACTGGTTCCACATTCCACCATGCAATAGTTCCATGTTTGCAGGGTCACCGCTGTGCATGACCCTGCCCTGTGCTACAATTGCAAGATCAACTCCCTTGTCCCCGGTGGATGCGTGAACTTATACACGTTGCAAAGGGTAATATGATTAAGCTGACATCTGTTTTGCTAGGAGCTGCTATCAAATCTAATCAGGGTCCCCCTGTGTGCCTCCGTCAGGTCTCAGGCAACCCTTGGGCTGTGCTCGGCTTTATTATCAGTGAAACTTGATTGCATCCTTTTCAGGGTCTTCCTGTGTGGCACTCCGTATACTATGCTGGCCCTGTACCTTCGTCCGGATGGCCGAAACACGGAGCCTGCAGCCGTGGGCACCATGCGCCGCCCGAAAGGTTGCCTCGTCATAGGCCTGTCTAATGGCCAAGTCTCCACTGCGGCTGCAAGCGAACCCGCCCATAATGCTTAGACGGCTCAACGCCGTCACTTCGCTACAGCTGCTTGTGGGCACGCCGGTGCCTCGTATGTGTTGCGCATACACTGCCAAGTATTGCAGTGTATATTGTACTGTCACTTATTCGTGGGTGAGCAGCCTCTTAGTCTATCACGCATACACGCGGACTGCTTGGGGTTCCATTCCCGTTTTGTTGCGCACCGGGCATGCGCTTTTCAATCACGGCACTGTTCATTTGCCGTTTTACTCCGACGTCGGGCTTCTCCCCCAGGTCCCGTGCTGTGGCCACAGAGGGTCTTCACAGCTCCGCTCTACTCACGGCCCCTTCTGGCAGACCCGATCTGAGCGCAGCTCGCTCTCCTACAACGGGCTGCTCGCGAGTCAGCTGTCCTCCACATCTCTTTGTTGTTGGCGGATCACCATTTTGGATTCCTCACAAGC